>NW_023425482.1:29452494-30037494 GCF_014108245.1 Pipistrellus kuhlii
AGGCACGAAACCCCGACCGGCAAACATTTACCCTAAATACACCCTCTGACCACCAGGCCGGAGCCTCGGGTTCTAAAAATCTATAATTTCTACGGATCTGCTCCAAATACCTGACCCGCTGGGCGCTGTGCAGGCCACCGCCATCCTCCCGGGCCCGGGGCCCGGTGGGAGCGCGGGGGAGGCGATGGGGTTTGGGAGAAGCCTCCACCGTCTGCGCCCTCAACGGGGACAGCCAGTCCACGCGGCCATGAGATGGATTCCATCGATGTCCATCCTGAGCCGCTCTCCCGGGAGTTTTATAAGGTTTTTAAATGTATTTTTTTTATTGATATCAGAGAGGAAAGGAGAGAGAGGAAGGAGAGAGAGGAGAGAGAGAGAGAGAGAGAGAGAGAGAGAGAAGGAAGAAGAAGAAGAAGAAGAAGAGGAGGAGGAGGAGGAGGAGAGAGGATAAACATCAATAATGAGAGAGAATCATGGATGGGCTGCCTCTTGCATACCCCCCACTGGGGATCAAGCCCACAGCCGGGTCTGTGCCCTGACCAGAATCGAACCCAGGACCCTTCGGTCCACAGGGTAATGCTCTATCCATTGAGCCACACCAGCCAGGGCCTAGTCATTTTAGTAACTACATTGCCTCTCTGACCCACAGGTTCTCTTAGCTCCAGGGATTGTAAACAAGATTGTAAACAAGATGTGTCCACCTGAGGCCAGCTTTAGTAAGATTCAGTGTTTGGGGGTTTTGCTTTTCTTTTCTCTTTTTTTTTTTCTTCCTTCCTTCCTTTCTTTTTAATGTCTTTATTGATTTCAGAGAAGAAGGGAGAGGAGAGATAGAAACATCCATGATGAGAAAGAATCATCCATCAGCTGCCTCCTGCACGGCCCCCACTGTGGGTTGAACCTGCAACTCAGGCACCTGCCGTGACCAGGAATCAAACCGTGACCTCCTGCTTCATAGGTCAATGCTCAACCACTGAGCCGCACCGGCTGCCGGCCATTATCGCTCCATTTCCCAACAGGTCCTGGGACTCCCACAGTCAGACCCGCCAAAGGCACAGGGACGGTCAAACCCTCCAACCGAAACAGAGCGAGCGCCTCTCTGATTTCATCTGGGAGATGGATGCGCCAATCACCCTGATTTCGATTTGGCCCAGAGTTATAAACACTTGCCGATAACGCGGAAGATGGGCCCAGGCTCTGGACACTGTATTTCACACCCTGGGTGAGGTTTTCCCTGATGCAGCCATAAATCAGCCCCCTGAGGGCTGGCTGGGTCGCACCTAGAGGACAGCGAGGAAGCCAGGGATGGAGACGTGGGGCCCGGGAGGGGCTGGGAGCCCCTGGTTGTATCATGGCCACCGGGACATCAAGTTCCAGAGGCGCAGAGCACACAGGAGCTTTGGGGGGACACTGAAGAAATCACGATGCCCGGCTGGTGTGGCTCAGTGGTTTTTGACCCATGAACCAGGAGGTCAGGGTTTGATTCCCGGTCAGGGCACTTGCCGGGTCGTAGGCTCCATCCCCAATAAGGGGCATGCAAGAGGCCAATCCATGATTCTTCCTCATCACTGATGTTTCTCTCTCTCTCCCTCTCCTTCCCCCTGTGAAATCAATAAGGAAATATATATATATATAATGTATAGTTCTGGGCACTGGAGCAGTGCATTTGGGAGAATGAAGGGTGGGTTCTGGGCACTGGAGCAGTGCATTTGGGAGAATGAAGGGTGGGTTAGATACACGCATGGGATTGTGGGAAAGAGGGCCAGCGGAGCAGGAAGAGCCGGAACGTGAGGTGGCCAATCAGAAAGCTGTACGGGCGGCAGCTCAGCTGCCATGCAGTCCCTGCGGGGTCTGTCCTGCCGCCTCCACGAAAGGCTTACAGCGGATGCGTGCATTTCTGTGTGTATGTTTAAGGCCTTAAAGACTTTCCTAACACTCGCAGCCCCAGTCACCCTAACTTACATAACCATTCCGGAAAGGGCCCCGATGCGAGGGGGCACTGGCATCAGAAAAAGACCAGCATGTACTCCACGCCCATCGCCCTGCCTGGCGGCCTCTGCCTCCTGCTCAGAGTCTGCTCTCAGCCTCCATTCCCTGCCTCCCTCCCCGCCCCATCACCTGTGGGGGCCCAGCCAGCGGCCAGGGCCTTGCTCTGGGGCATCAGGGACGGGGAGGGTGCGGGGCGGTCCCACCTGCCTGAGGAGCTGCTCCCTGGGAAGACAGAGAGAGAACAATCCGGGTTGGGAAAGTACAGGGAGCATGAGTGACCTGCATCACGCTCCCCCTCCCCGCCCCCCTCTGTCCCCCACACACCCCTCTTCTCTGGGGCAGAAACCGTCGGGGGAACAAGGACCCTCTGCCCCTGCCGACAGCGCCCGCCCCCCACGGACCACAGGAGCCCACGGGCGGCGTCTGCGGGAAAGGGTGGATTCCATGTGATGCCACGGAAGCTTCCTTCGACTCAGAGAAATGCAACGGCTTCCGCTCCCGCCCGCGGGGACGTCTGTCCTGTTTCTGCCCGTCAGAGCGAGCAGGACGGGGGTCTGGAGTTCGAGACCCTCCACCGACCCAGCCCAGGTGCTTGTCCGGGACCCTCGGGGGAGCTGGCCGGCCATGGCGCCCGCTTCTCAACAGAAAACCAGACGGGTTTTCCTTTTAATTAAAGTGAAAACACACACACACACACACACACACCAATTCTTTTCTCTCTGTACTTTTTAAAGCACCCTTTCTCTAGTGATACCAAAAACAGGTGGCTAAATGGAAAACATGCGCCTTGTATGAGAATCCTAGAAATTCTTTTTTTTTTAATGAATCTTTATTGCTCAGATTATCACAATTGTCCCCACCCACCCCCCATATCTCCCTTCCACCCGGTTCCCACCCACCCTCTGCTCTCACCCCCACATTGTCCTCATCCATAGGTGTACGATTTTAGTCCAGTCTCTTCCTGTACCCCCCACACCCTTTCCCCCCTGAGAACTATCAATCCACTCCCTTTCTTTGCCCCTGATTCTATTATATTCACCAGTTTATTCTGTTCCTCAGATTTTTAATTCACTTGATGTTTAGATTCACTTGTTGATAGATGTGTATTTGTTGATCAACATTTTTATCTTTACCTTTTTCTTCCTTCCCAGAAATTCCTCCAGCACAGAGGAAAGTAACCGATGGGTCTCATTGTATCCAAATGAAACTTTCTGCAGAGACAGTTACACAGTTAAAACCCGCAGAACAAAAGAAGATAAGGATAAAGACCCTTCCAGCGGCACTCTGCCCCAGGTTACAATGTCAGCTTAACAAAAAGGGAGGGGAGTGGAGGATCTGCACGTTCTCCCCAGAGGCGTGGCTCCTCCCTGAGATGAGAGAACCCCAGCTCCTTGCTGAGCAAGGTCCCTCCTCACTCCCAGTCCCTCCCCCACACCAGGCAGAAGATTGGGGTGGGGGGGGACACCTGCCCACTGGGGTGCACAACGGACCCCCCCAAGGGTCCCGGGCAGGCCCAGCCGAGAGGACGCACAAATTGCTCTTCCTCCCGAGCAGGCGGAACTTTCTGGATGGCGCTGCCCAGAGGGAAGAGACAGAATTCCGGGGAGCAAGCACAGGTGGCGGAGGCCCAGGGGTCCCGCTCTAGGACCCCGATCTTCCCAGAAGAGGGGGTGGGGGAGGGCCTGGACAGCCAGCCCCGCAATTCCCCAGCCCGGGGGCAGCCCGCAGGGGGCAGAAGGCTGACCTGATTGTAAGATGCCTCAGGTGGGGCTGGAGGGTGGGCTGCATTCTTCCAGGGTTGAGTCTGGGCCGGGGGATGGGTGGACAGACCCTGGAGAACCCCCCCCCCCCCCGCCCGCCACTGCAGGATGAGTCATACTATCACCCTTCATCTTCTCCCCACCGATTGTCCTCGGGGGAGCAGGGACCGGATCTAACCTACGCTGATCTAACCACGGCCCTGGTGTGCCCCGAGTCCCTGGGAGGTCGCCGGCCGGGGCTAATCAGGGAACATACAAGAATCAACCAACAGCCCTGACCGGTTTGGCGCCGTGGATAGAGCGTCGGCTGGGGACTCACGGGTCCCAGGTTCCATTCTTGTCCAGGGCATGTGCCTGGGCTGTGAGCTCAGTCCAATGTGCAGGAGGCGACCAGTCAACGATTCCCTCTCATCATGGATGTTCCTGCCTCTGGCTTCATCTCCTTTCCTCTCTGAAATCAATAAAAATATACTTAAAAAGAAAAAGAATCAACCAATGACCAATGAATGCATAAGTAACATCAAATCTCTCTCTCTCCCTCCCTCCCCCTTCTTCTCTCTCTAAAGTCAATCCATGTTTAAAAGTATATTTAAAAAGAAGAAAAAAGCCCAGCCCTGGCCATGGTGCCACCTATACCATCTCGTCGCTCAGCTTCCCTACGTGCCTGGTGTCCCTGGAGGGAGGGAACCTTAGAAAATGTCCTCTTCGCATCCAAGCGTTCACGCCGTGTTCTCTACCCGTGTGACATCCGGGCTCTGATAGTCTGCTAGAGGCCCGAGGCATGGAATTCGTGCAAGGGGCTCGGCCCTCGCACCCTGGCTTCGTCCGAAAGGTTGTCCGGCTGTCCGGTCTAATTAGCATATTATGCTGTTTTGTTTTGTTTCTTCCTATGCTGTTCTTATTAGAGATCAGTAAGGCCTGGGCTGGTGCGGGGGAAGACTCGGGAATTGGACAAGGGAACTGGCAGGGGTAGAGGCGTGGGTGTCCCTGCCGTGTGCCCTTAGAACAGGCGTGAGCCTGCCACACAGAGAGGGATGCCCACCCAGACAGCCCCCGCCCCCGCGAGCATGGAAGGGCCTGTGCCCCCACACTCCCCGCTCCTGCCCCCTGGGGTGTGCACTGTGCCTGCATGTGTGCGCATGGTGCGAGTGTGTGCATGTGTGTGGTGTGTGTGTGCATGCGTGTGCCTTGCTCTTGTGCCTTTTCTCTCTGTCTCTCTTTCACCCCCTCCTCCGTCTCTGTCTGCAGGATGCCCCATCCCCCGCGGACACCAGGCTGGGTAATTATGGTTTATTGATCTCCTGGTGTTTGCCGCCCCCGGCCCGTCTCTTCATCTCATTCTGGGCACTGTCTCGTCCATCACGGCCAGCAGAGCGCTCCGGGTTCCTATCCGGGAGCAGGGCCGTGGCCTGCACCCCGGCCGGGCCTCTCCAGGAGGTAGGCCTGTCTCCACCCGGCCACAGCCCCCCAGCCCTCCCCCCTTCCACCCCGGCCACAGCCCCCCAGCTCCCCCCAGCCCGTTCACCCGGCCACAGCCCCCCAGCCCTCCTCCTCCTCCACCCGGCCACAGCCCCTCAGCCCTCCCCCCTTCCACCCCGGCCACAGCCCCCCAGCTCCCCCCCGCCCATTCACCCGGCCATGGCCCCCCAGGCCCCTCTCCCTCCACCCGGCCACGGCCCCCCAGCCCTCCCCCCTTCCACCCCGGCCACAGCCCCCCAGCTCCCCCCCGCCCGTTCACCCGGCCACGGCCCCCCAGGCCCCTCTCCCTCCCCCCCTTCCACCCAGCCATGGCCCCCCAGCCCTCCCTCCATCGCCCTCCCTCCTGTGCATCCCACAAGCAGGCGCAACCACACCCTGAGCCTCCCAGCTGTGTGTGGCCGCTGGGACCCGACCCCGAGCCCACAGACCCCACCTGCCCCAGGAGCAGGACCAGGATGTGGGGGACCCGGGTGGCCTGAGGGGAAGGAAAAGACTCCCACGATGCTGGTTTTTTGGGGGGAAAGCCCCCTGAGACTGGTGTGACTGGCAGAGTCCCCGCCCACCGCCCACCAGAAAGAGGGGGACCCCCCACCCCGCCAGCCTGCGCCCTGGCCCAGCTGCTCTGGAGCCGACCAACCTGGTTCCCGGCTGTTTACTTCTCAGCCATAAACAGGAAGGCTGTAAAAGGGGCCCCTCTGGTCAGCCGCTGGGGGATCCTCCTCCCCTTCCTCCCCCCCCACATTGTCCCCTCCTCCTCCCCTCCCCCCCACTGTCCCCTCATCCTCCCCTTCCTCCCCCCCCACTGGCCCCTCCTCCTACCCTTCCTCCACCCCCCCCACGGTCCGCCTCCTCCTCCCCTTCCCTCCCCCCCCAATGTCCCTCCGCCTCCCATTCCTCCCCCGCCACTGTCCCCTCCTCCTCCCCTTCCTCCCCCCCCACTGTCCCCTCCCCTCCTCCCCTCCCTCCCCCCCCACTGTCCCCTCCTCCTCCCCTTCCTCCCCCGCCACTGTCCCCTCCTCCTCCCCTGCCTCCCCCCGCACATGTCCCTCTCCTCCCCTTCCTCCCCCCCACATGTCCCCTCCCTCCTTCCTCCTCCCCCCCCACTGTCCCCTCCTCCTCCCCTTCCTCCCCCCCCACTGTCCCCTCCTCCTCCCCTTCCTCCCCCCCCACTGTCCCCTCCTCCTCCCCTTCCTCCCCCCCACTGTCACCTCATCCTCCCCTTCCGCCCCCGCCACTGTTCCCCTCCTCCTCCCATTCCGGCCCCTGCCCACTGTCCCCTCCTCCTCCCCTTCCTCCCCCCCCCACTGTCCCCTCCTCCCTCCCTCCCCCCTTCCTCCTCCCCCGCCACTGTCCCCTCCTCCTCCCCTTCCGCCCCCCCCCCGCCCCTCCAGCACGGTCCCGGGGGGGGGGTGTGTGTGTGGAGGGAGAGTTTCCTTCAGATCGCTGCCCCCTCCCCAGGCCTTTGTCCCCCTTCACGTGCCTCCCCGGGGGGGGGGGGATTCCAAGTGTGAAAGTCACTCCTGAGCAGAGATCAGAGACCCCCCCAGGGGGCCCGGGCCACCCAGGGGTGTGGCCGCAGGGACGGCTCCCGGGATGGCCTAACACCGGGTCACCTGCGGCTCCGGAGCCGGGTGCCGCTGTGTGGACCGATGGTTTGCCGCCCACGGGCCTGACGCGCTGGCTGCTGTTTGCCGGTCTGTGCTTTGTTTTTCAGTGTGAGCAGAAAGGAAACCTCTCCTGGACAGGGACAGGGACAGCTGCCATTCCACAGGAAGCCCGGAGAGAGATGAGACGGGGAGAGAAGGGGAGGTGAGGAGGGAAGCGGGGTTGCACCATTTGTCTCAGAGGAGGGTCTCCACCACATTCTTTCCCAGGAGGCCCCAGAAAGAGCAGCCGGAGGTGTGCGGGGTCCTGGCCTGGGAAAGGCCCCGAGCGGCCCCGCAGCCCAGGATTTTCCTTCGCCGGACGGTCTGCTCCCTCCTCAGGGCCTGGGGGGTGGTCCTCGCTGTGCTGTGCGGGCTTCTGGGCTCATGCTTGAGGGCGGAAGTTCTAGCCACTAACGGCCTCTTGGGCGGCTTTCTGTGTCAGAAACTTAAAGAGTCACGCAGACACAACCTTTTTAACAAATATCTTTTTACTGGTTTCAAAGAAGGGAGGGAGGGAGGGAGAGAGAGAGAGAGAGAGGGAAACATCCATGATGAGGGAGTGTCATAGATGAGCTGGCTGCCTCCTGCACGCCCCACCCTGGGGATGGAGCCCACAACCCGGGCCTGGGCCCTGCCCAGAATCGAGCCCGGGACCCTTCCGTCCGCAGGCCGATGCTCTATCCACTGAGCCGCACCGGCCAGGGCTATCTATCGATGACCCTTCAACAACACGGGGCATAGGGGCACTGACCCTGCACAGCCACAGCTCCACATACAGCCCCTGGCTCTGTGGGCGCCTCGGCCCCCGTGGATTCCGTACCCACGGGACTGTGGGCGGTGGAAGCCGTGGACGGGATCCCGTGGACACCAAGGACGGCTGTCTCCATCCCCGAGGGGTGTGTCCCCCAGATCAACCCCGCGCTGCTCCAGGTTCAGCTGGATCTGAGTGTAAGCGTGACGCCCTCCCACAACAGCGTCACTCATCCGGGCAGCGTTTTCTGAAAATGCACGTGACTCTCTCTCCCCTCCCTCTCCTCTCTCTCCCCCCCGCGCCCATCACCTCCCTGCTCCAGCCTCTCCGGGCACCGGTCAGCCAGCCCACTCCTCCCTGCCACGTCCACCCGCCCCCTCGGGCTCCCCACCCCGCTCCTCCGTCCACCTCGTAACCCTGACCCTGTCCCCCGCGGCTGGCTGGAATTTTCGGGGGCTGTTTTTGTGTTTAACGCAATGCGGGGTGTTGTCAGGACTGAAACTGGTGAAGCTAGTCTAGCTCCCGGATAGCTTGGCCTGGAAGCGTTCAAAAAAAAAAAAAAAGAATTCAATCAGTGGCCTCTGCATAATAATTGGGGTTTTAGGTTAAAACTCTGGCCTTCCTTTAAAAGAAAAAAAGTCAGGAGATCTGGCAGTGATTGGCCTACATTCCTGTTTTACAGCCCTCCGCTGGGGCTGACCGGCTGCCTGGAGCGGGACACAGACCTCGTTTACTCATCTAATCCCCCTCCCCTTCATTAATGTCCCCAGCGAACGGGAACACCCAGCCATGTGCCCCTGGCCCGCCCCCCGCGCACTGCAGCGTTGGGAGTACCTGTCCGCATTTCCTGGGCCCCGATTTTCCATCTGGAAAATGGGGACATTAACAGCACCCTCCCTGTGTCAGCCAGGTGAAGCTGGGTTTGCTGTGGGTTAATAAAAGTTAATCTCTGAGCCCTATCCGGTGTGGCCCAGTGGATGGAGCGTCGGCCTGCGGACTCAAGGGTCCCAAGTTCGATTCCAGCCAAGGGCATGTACCTTGGTTGCGGGGACATCCCCAGTGGGGGGTGAGCAGGAGGCAGCTGATGGATTGCCATATGTTTCTAACTCTCTCTCCCTCTCCCTTTCTCTCTGTAAAAAAAAATAATAATCATAAAATATATTTTTTTAAAAGTTAATCTCCGAAATCTTAGTGAATGAACAGAATAAAGCCTATGTCACACGCTGTTTGCTGTTGGTGGATGGGGGGGGGGGAGAAGAGGGGAACAGAGCCCCCACCCTGGGCACGTGCTGTGATGGGGAATCGAACCGTTACCCCCTGGTTCATAGGTCGATGCTCAACCTGAGCAAGGCCGGCCGGGCGGTCCTGCCCCTTCTTGGAAGGTGTGTCCAGGTCAGCAGCCCTGTCCCTGTCGGCCCCGCCCCTCTCAGCTCGGGACAGGGGACCCCCTTGATGTCTCAAGCCCTCCCTCGGGGCCCTCTGCCTCATGTCTCATGCGCTTGCTGCATTCCCTCCAAGGGTCCCGGCCCGCCTTCGGGTAAATAACGGGGACGTTCTGGGCACAAACAGATGGCAATATCAGATGAAAGGTTGCTCCGCTGGGGACAAGGGATTCCCCATTTTAACAGCGCAGCCCACTCACCCACGGGCTCACCGAACACAGGCCGAAGGAAAGGAAGCGGTTTGATCTTCCCAGCCCGGCCTCGCCTCAGAGCCTCCGCCTGCTGGGCCCCCGGGCCTGGCCGTGGCTTTGGAGCCCAGACTGGACGAGGAGCCACCTCCGAGGTCTCCCTCCCTCAGGCACGCCGCTCGCACCCAGCCACGGCCCGGGGTCTGGCCTGCGCGCCTGCTATCCGGTTCAATATCTCCGGGCGCCTAAGAGGTTTTTAATAGAGATATTAAATACATCCATATCGCCGGCCCTCCCCGGGCTCCTCGGGGCCTCCGCGCTATTTGCTGCTGACACACGCGATTAAAGTAAAGCCGCCCCAGGAAGCCGGCGTGCGCCGCGCGATGAGGACGAATGTTATCGTTTAAGAGGCCGTGGAGCTCTGCCAGCCTTCCGGCCGCAGACAACGGCGGGAACACGATCGCGCGCGATAAGCCGCGGGAAAGGGCCGTCACGGGCTGCGGGACGCCGTCGGATGCTGAGGGAAGACCTGGCTCTTGAACCAAAGGTGATGCTGTCGACAGAACAGAAGCCCCCCGAGCCAGGACCGGAGAGAGATCGGACGCACTGCTGGGGCAGTGACCCCTGGGAAGGAGCCCCGGAGTCAGTGTGAGGAGCTGCGGAAGAAGGGCGAAAGGAAGGGACGAGAAGATCTGCCTCAGCCCAGCCGGGGTGGCCCAGTGGGTAAGCATTGACCCTGACCCCCTGGCCAGGCGGGCCGGACCCTGTCCATGCACGGCAGATACACAAGCAGACAGACTTGGTTTTAATAATGATTTCTCAGGCCCAGCCGCCGTGGCTCAGGGGGTGAGCCTCAAATCTATGAAGCAGGAGGTCAGGGTTCGATTCCCGCTCAGGGCACAGGCCCGGGTTGCAGGCTCCATCCCCAGTGCGGGGCGTGCAGGAGGCGTGCATGATTCTCTGTCATCACGGATGTTTCTCTCTCCCTCTCCTTTCCTCTCTGCAATCAATAAGGATATATTTTAAAAACGATAATGATTTGGCAGGTCCCCGGGGGGCCAGGTGCCATCCCTCGGGGACATGGATAGTGCTCACTCCCTTTTCTCCTCACTTGCCTCTCAGATGCTGGGACCCCTGCAGCCTCTTCACAGCTGGGGCCGGTGTGGCTCAGTGGATAGAGCGTCGGTCTGGGGACTGGAGGGTCCCAGGTTCGATTCTGGTCAAGGGCATGTACCTTGGTTGCGGGCACCTCCCCAGAGGGAGGTGTGCAGGAGGCAGCTAATGGATGTTTCTCTCTCATCGATGTTTCTAACTCTCCCTCCCTCTCCCTTCCTCTCCGTAAAAAAAATCAATAAGATCTATATTTTTTAAAAAGAAAAGAAGAACTGGGACTGTTGGGAGAGCCTCTTCGGAAAAGGTTGGTATTTTTAAGAGAAACACAATCTGCGGAGAGGAGGAGCGGGGACGGAGGGAGGGCCCAGCGCGGGCCCAGTAGAAGGCGTGGCCCTGCTGGGGTGGGTGCGCCTCCCGGCGGGCTGAGGGGACTTGGCAGAGCCGGGTCCTGTGGCACCGCTGGTGGTGCGCGCCGGCCGCATTTGCATACACACAGGGTATCTGTTACCCTAATTATATCCGTTCCCCAGGTACAGGCAGGCAGCCCGCGCGGGCCTCGCAGCTGTGTTTTGATCAGCGGGAAGGGCGCTTGGCACCGGGAACCGAAATCACCTCCCGGCGTATGACAGGCGCAGCCGAGCGTCTCGAGAGCGAGAATCAGTGTTTCTCTGAGGAGACGGTGGGGGCGGCCAGAGGATTCGGAGGAGAAGAGCCTTCAATGGCTTCCACCGAGAACGCCATGGTGGTGAGTGCGGCCCCAGAGCTGTCCTCTGGCCTGGACTCCCCCTGAGCCCCCCACAGACATGCCCGCGGGAGAGGAGGGCGTGAAGAGGCCGTGGATGGGTGGAGGAGGGGGTACTGGGGATCACGACACTTTCCCACCTGCCTCAAGTGACACGCAAATGTTATGCAAACGCTATGCAAATTATATGCAAATGACCGGAGCCCCGCCCCCCCCAAGACTCCAAGACGGGTATTTCCATGTTTGCATGCGCCCACCATGGATTCCAGGCCCACCCCGTCCAGGCCTCCTTGGGAGGGCTGAGTCCCTATGTTCCCAGTGCAGCTAGGAGTCAGCACCTTGGGTGCCATGTGAGTGAATCCTTGACAATACATGGCACACCTGTATCTTCCCTCCTGTTTGACAACTCTAGGAGGGCACCTGAGCCGGTCTTGTGACCCCTCTGTGTAGAGCCAAGGGCGTGCGGCGGCTTGTCCACAGCCAGCCAGCCAGACTGGACCGAACCTGCCTGAGCCCAGGGGCCCTGGCTTGCCTCTGCTGCCAAGTGGTCTCTGCATGGCCCTGTGGGCAGTAGGACACCCACAGGCTGGTGAAGGCTGGAGGCAAGGAGCCCCAGGAAGAGGATTCTCAGTCTCCCCCGCCATCCCCAGACCTGGCAGGATTTCTTACTGGAAAAGCCTCTGAGGGGAGCCCGGCCAGGTGGCTCAGTGGTTAGCACTGACCTGGGAACCAGGAGGTCACGGTTCGATTCCCGGTCAGGGCACAGGCCCGGGTTGCGGGCTTGGTCCCCAGCGTGGGGCGTGCAAGAGGCAGCCGGTTCATGATTCTTTCTCATCATGGATGTTTCTTCTCTCTCCTTCTCTCCCTTCCTCTCTGAAATCAGTAAGGATTTATCTCAAAAAGAAAGATGTCTGAGGCGGGGAGCAGGGCTTGGTGGATTGAACATCCTCTCTTGGTGATTTTGATGTGTTCTCACGTGACCATGGCCGTCAACATCATCATCCACAGCAGCATCTTTTCCTTTTCCTGACATGCAGAGCCGTGCTTACGCCCCAGGGGTGGGCCGCACATTTGCACACATTAGTCCATGTCATCCTCACAGCCTCTGCCCAGGCCGGGACGATTTCTGTCCTCAACAAACCGATGCTGGCCCTGGCCGGTTCGGCTCCGTGGACAGAGCCTCGGCCCAGGGACTGAGGGGCCCCAGGTTCCATTCTGGTCGGGGGCGCAGACCTCCGTGGCCAGCTCGATTCCCGGCCCTGACCGGGGTGCATGCAGGAGGCAGCCAGTCCATCTCTCTCTCGATGTTCCTCTCTCTCTCTCCTCTCTTTCTCTCCCTGCCACCCTCTCTCTCAAAATCAATGGAAACATCTCCTCAGGTGAGGATTACAACAAAAAGCAAAAAGGCAACACAAAAACTGGTGCTTAGAGGACTGAAGTGGCCTGTCCACGGTCAGGAAGCTAGCAAGCCACGGGCCCACAATTCCCTGCGGGGGTTGGCCAGGCGCTGAACCGCTCAGCTGTGGGCAGCCCACTGCCCGCCACAGGGCAGTGCTCTCCACACACACAAGCATGCACGCACACACACACACACACACACACATACACACACACGCTCCAGCTCTAAGGCCAGCCTGCCCGCTCCCAGCAGGCCTTGTGCCGCAGCCTCCCAGGCCACAGAGCAGAACTCCCGCGGAAGGGCCTGTGCGTGTGCCTGGGAAGGTGAGTTTTATGCCCCTGTTGGGGCCGCTGGCGGATCCCGCCTCTTCTCCGTTATAAACTCTAATGTCCCCGCCGTAAAGATGTCCCCTCGGAGCTGACGGGAATAAATTGATCCCGGTGCTGGCAGGCACTCTTTCCTGCGGGCGGGGGCGCAGGCCTGGGGCGTGAGGGCGAGGCGGCAGGACAGGAGTCTGTGGCTGGGAGGCTCAGCAGAGGCTCTGCCCCTGGTCCCTGGCTCCCGCCCTGTTTACCAGAGGCCTTTTTAAAAAAACACATGGACCACAGCCTCACCTCCTCTGAGGAGGAAACGTCCGAAGAGGCAGGCGTCCTTCTGAGGGGTCCCTGGACCGGCCCAGGTTGTCTCGGGGGGCACAGAAGGGGGGCATGAAGGGGAGCAGTTGTGAGGACTATTATGTAAACACACACACACACACACACACACACGCACACACACCCTGGGTGGCTGCAGCCTTGGCTTCTTCATTCCCCTGCCCTCGATCGATAGCACATGTGGACGGAGTGGCCTGCAGCCCGGCCATGGCTCAGGCTGGCACCGTGGCACCTGTCGTTAGCAGAAAAGGCAGCTTGAGACGGAATCGAGGCACATCCCCCTGCAGGCCTGTCTGCCGCCTGCCCCCCGCCCCTTATAAACACCGCCACCCTCGCTGTCTTACCGCCAAGAAAGCACCTCCAGGAGCCCATGCCCACCCCCCTGCCACCTGCCCCCCATGTCCCCGGTGATGGACAGCTGTGTTGGACAGCTTCTCCCAGGAGCTCTGGTGCTGGCCAGGCCATCTCCCCCGGCCCCCGTGTGACCCCTGGGTGCTGCTGAGAGGGAGGTGTCACAGGGAGGCTGCTGGGGCTGGAGGAGGGGTGGCAGAGACCAGCTGCGGCCCAGCTAAGTCCCTCCAGCGGGGCACACACCTCCTTAGCCTTCCTCGGTTTGGGAGAGGAAAATACATTATTCTGCTAAACTAGTTGCCTCACATGCTTTCTTCTCCTCCTCCTGCCTTTGAAACAAAACAAAACACACACACATCAGCGTGGACACTGCCGCTCAGGAGGAGCTAAGCTCTCTGCCACCTCCTCAGGGCGGGGCCGGGCCTGGGTCAGAGCCTGGTGAACGGCGGCCGGAGCTCTGGGGCTGGCTCCGGGGGATTCGGTTCAGGGACACACCCACCTGGACCCTGTTCTTCCTCCCTCCTTTTTTCCCTTTTTAAAAAAGCACATTTGAATCAATTTCAGAAAGGCGGGTCTGGCCAGAGCGAAGGCGGTGCCCGCAGCCAGGGGAGGAAGGCCTGTTCTTGCAGGAATCTCCGTGCCTCGGGCCTCTGGGACAATAGTAAGTCAATGAGAACGCGCACTCACAGTTGTGCCCAGGAATGACAGCTGACTGGGCTCTCCAGCATAGTGCTTTGAGATCCACCCACAGCAATGCAGGAACCGACCATCCGTTCCTTTTCAGGGCCGAGCAGTATTCCATGGTGGGGGCAGCCCACAATGCGTTCTATCCGCTCAACCGGGAAAACCAGTTTCCAAAAAAGAAAACTTAAGCAAACCAGAGCCCGCTTCCTCAAGCTGCTCCTTGCTCGGGGCCTTCCCTGGGCCCTGAATGCTCGCGTCCCAGACCGTGGTGCAGCTGACACCTTCCCATCGTTCTCCTCAGAGGTCAAGGTCACGTCCTCAGAGGTCAAGGTCACACCCTCAGAGGCCTTCCCCCCCCCCCCCCACATTCCTCCCTGTGCCTCCATCCAAGCCACCCTCTACCAGTTCGCCCCGTTCTCCCCTCTCGAGGACGTGCCATTCCCTGGAGGCATGGGATGTACTGGTGAGGTGAACCCCCCCCTTGTCAGAAGAGCAAGGCCCTTACCTGCCTCGCCCACCGTCCTTCACGCCTAAGACATGGACCGGCATACAGTAGGCGCTCCCTAAGTGTGGCGAATAAACGTACGAGTGAATGAGTTAATGAGGTGAAGGGTCACTGTAGATTGAACGGCATTTTTTTTTTAATGTAAAAGACCTTGGCATTGAAAAAATATCTCAGAATCCCTGACCTAGTACAGGCATTTGGGGCGCCACCCACCAACCCTGGGGGGTACTCATAGATCATCTCAGAAGCCAGGAGAAGGGACAGAGCCGCCTGGACCTGGAAACCTATGTGACCCTGAGAAACCAAATTCCGCCCCCCCCCCCCCCCCAGACTGCCTCCCTCCCACCCCCAGGCTGTCCGGAGCTCCCACAAACCATCTGGAATGCGCCCCGTTTCCCTGCCTCTGACTGTGGCCACCGGGCGACGGAGGACACTCGTGCATAATTTACACACCGCCGAGCCCCGGGAGCCTGACAGCAGCCCTGGAGGCCCGGCCGTGTCTCCGAGAAGGACATCTGGTGACAGGTTAACTCCAGTCGGCCCTCCGCTCCCCCTCAGCTCCGAGGCAGAGAAGCTCCCCCTCGCCCACATCTGGACGCGCCTTTTTACTCTTCCCCTTTCGGGACCGGAATGCTGAGAGCAACTTTATTTACCGTAACCAGAACCGGAGCCGTGCCGATGCCGTCAGGAGGCGAGGGCAGCCCCCGGGGGGCCGAGGCACGTGCTGGCCGTTCCCGGCCGGGCGATCAGGATGCTTCCCCGGAGGCTGTGCACGGGGGCCAGCTCCTCTGCCAACAGGTACGTCTGCTCGCACACACACGCTCTGCCCAGATTCTGGCCATAAAAAGCGTTTTGATCTCAACGCACAAGGGGGTGGGCGGTGGGGGGTGCTAGCTGCAGAGCACTCAGCGATCTGCCGGCGAGTGCGAGGCTCGCTGTGGTCACAATGTGGGGAGGGTCCTGCCCGTGTGCGGTCCACGCAGCAGCCAGCAGAGGCTCCGGCCGGGGAGGGCCGAGGGGAGGCTGCCCAGCCCCCTCGGGAGCCCTGGCTACAGGATCTGTCTGGTAATGGCCGTGGTTCACTTTTATTTATTTACTTTAAATGGATTTTATTGATTTTTTTTCTTTTTTTTTTTTACAGAGAGGAAGGGAGAGGGATAGAGAGTTAGAAACACCGATGAGAAGGAAACACTGATCAGCTGCCTCCTGCACGCTCCCCACTGGGGATGTGTCTGCAACCAGGGTGCATGCCCCTGACCGGAATGGAACCCGGACCCTTCAGTCCGCAGGCCGACACTATCCACTGAGCCACACCGGTTAGGGCGTGTGGCTCATTGTTAGAATCTGCCCAAAACATGGAAAGCAAAACAGTCAGCAGAGGAAGGCAGTTGATACCTTGCAAGGGCTCGAGCACAGCAGCCTCTGTCTGACGTTTTGATCACGTACAGGAGACCCGCCTAGTCTTCTGCATCATCCGGAAGAGCCCGCGCAGCCGACAGAGAAACTAAGGTCTGAGCCGCATGAATCCTCCGGGGGGGAGGGGGGAACGCCGGCTGGCACCTAAGCAACAGGCCCCTCCCACGTCCACCAGTGCTCCGGAACCTTCCAGAAGCATGAGGACGGTGACCTACCGCACAGCTGGGCCTGGGTCCCCGCACAGCCTGCTCTCGTTTCCACGCTCCCTAGAGCCGGGACTTCCTGTTGGACTGTCCCCGACGCCCTGCGCGCCAGCGCGGCTCTCACCCTGACCCCGCGCTGGCCTGCTCGCCCCACGCTGAGTCCGGCGGCAGCATGCTCCCCGCGGGCCCTCTGTGTCGCTCGCTGCCTGCCTGCCTGCCTGCCTGCCGGGAAGGCAGTCACAGGGTCTGCTTCACGGCTACATGGCCCGTACGTAGCACATGGCTGCAGTGCGAATGCATCCATGGATGGATGGATGGATGGATGGACGGATGGATGGCGATATTTTAACCATATTATATCATTTCATCGCCACAGCCACCCTTTGATTAATAATAGCAGTTAGCACTTCCATTGTGTTAATTATATGCCAGGCGCTAGTCTAAATTCTGCATGGATGTTAACTCTTTTTTCCCCCCACCCAGTGACTTCTAGAGAGAGTGGAAGAGAGAGGGAAAGAGAGAGAGAAACATCCGTGGGAGAGAAACACATCCATGAGCTGCCTCCTGCATGAGGCCTGACCAAGGTCTGGGCTGGGGAGGAGCCCGCAACCAAGGCACGTGCCCTTGACCGGAATCGAACCGGGGACCCTCTGGTCCGCAGGCCCGACACTCGACCCGCTGAGCCACAGCAGCCAGCGCCAGATGCTAACTCCCTGAACTCTCAAGAGCTCTGTGAAGTAAGCACGATGGTGGTCTCGGTCTGCCCGGTGAAGAGACCCTCGGAGGCCACGCTGCCAGCGTGCGCTGTGCTTCCTCCCATTAGCGACGTGTCACGGAGCAGCAAACGGAGGATGGCGAGGGTCAGAGGACCAAGGCCCCCGCCCCTCCCGCCCCGCCAGGACTGCACTCTCATCACGCTGTTCAAGGTCAGGGTCAGGAGGCGAACCCCAACAGCCTGGCTCCGACGCCCGAGGAGGAAACGTGATCAGTGAGAGAGAGAGAATGGCGGGGTGGGGGAGAGGGGGTTGATAAGAGGCTAGTTTTTTTTTTGTTTTTTTTTTCAGGATTATTCTCCCCAAACTAGAGGTCCGGGGGTGGTGGGGAGTCCAGGAAGAATGAGGACGGGGGCCCTCCCCACACCCCGAGTCTCCTAAAACCACTGGTTTTGGTGGGAGAGGGAGAGATTCCCGGGCACAGGCCACACAGCAGGTCCCACACCGCGTGTGCAGGGAACGCCACCTCCGTCCAGCCGGGCGAGGTCCCGAGAGGCTCCTCCGGGGGTGGAGGTGATGGCATCCGTGGCAGAGCGGCCGGGGTGGGGGCCAGGACAGGAGGAGGATTACAAACAGGAAGAAGGGGGGGCGGGGATCCCTGACATAGCGGGTGGGAGTGATGCCTTCAGACGATGCCTTCAGAGAGAGATGCCGTGCGGAGAGGGCTCCAGGACGCGGGGAGACAGCCAGCTTAGCTTCTTAAACATAAACGTCGAGGTAAAGGGGACGGTAGGCGGTGTCCCTGGGGCTGGACGTCGAACGCCCAGAGAAAGAAATGACGGTGCGATCGTGAGGACAGCTGCTGAGCCCAGCCCGCCAGGCTCAGGGGTTGAGCGTTGACCTAGGAACCAGGAGGTCACCGTTCAATTTCCGGGCAGGACACACGCCCGGGCTGTGGGCTCAATCCCCAGTGGGGTGGGGGTGGGGGTGGGGGTGGGGGTGGGGGGTGGGGGGGGATGCAGGAGGCAGCAGATCAATGATTCTCTTCCATCTTTGCTCTTGCTCTCTCTGTCTCTCCCTCTCCCTCACTGAAATCAATAATATATAATTTTTTTTTTAAAGTAAAAGAAAACTGTTGAGCTGGCAAAGGAGAAAGGAGAAGAGATGGGAGGGGCTGTCCCCCTGCTCTCCCTCCTCCGATCCTGTCCCTCCCACAGGAGCTAGGAAGGATGCAGGGCTGACAGGCATGGGGTTGATGAGCTGAAGGGCATTGTGGGGCCAGGGTGAATGCAGGTGCCACCCCGACTCCCACCGCAGCCCCAAGGAGGACCCTCCCTCTCCCCCTCCGAGCCCCGGCTCTCGGCTCTCAGCAGACAGAACCCGGAGGAGATGCCTCCTGAGTCACAGGGCAGGGAAGCCATCACCCTGAGCCACTGGCAGGCCTGGCCCAGGCTGGGAGGAGGGCCTGGGGCTCTGGAACCAGACCTGCCCGTCTGAATTGTACCCACAGAGCCCAAAGGGGCTCCCCCCACCCATGAGCCCGGCCGGAGAGGCGCCCCCCCCGGGCCAGTCTCACCGCACACGAGCTCTCTCTGAAGCCCAGCTGCGGCCTCTCGGAGGTGTTTGATCTGCTCTGTAAAAAGGGGACGTCTTGCTAGAGAAAGTAGCAGAGTGTTTTCCCACTTCTTTTAAGTTGGCTGCCAGAAAGATGCTAAATGAGTTCATGGAGGCATCCTTTAGGAATGGAAATGAGATTCCTGGCAGACCCCCCCCCCCTCAGGCACACCCCCAAATGCGGGGCAGGGGGAGGGCGGGGGAAGGACAGACCAGAGGGCGCCAGGACCTCACACCTCTTCCCAGCAAATGGCAGATCAGAGCTAATAGCTGTGAACCGGGCCCCCAAGCCCTCCTTCCCGGGTTGGAAAGTGGGCACCTGTGGGATCCCCCCCCCCCCGCCCTGCCCCGGGGTTCCGGGACGCCCCAGGGACCACCACGTTCTAGACCTCAGCCGCGGGGTCCACTGCCTGGTGATGGCCAGACTTTACTTTTCACGCCCCGAAGGCAGCGGGAAGCCAAGGTTTTCTTTTCATAAATCCGATTCCTGTGTGTCTTTCCCCCTCTCTCTGCCGGGAGCCCCCTCCTCTGGGAGGCCTTGCGCGCAGACCCTCGGCGAGGCTGCTGCCCGCGGGGCGCGGGGAGTCAGACCTCGGGCGCGGGCACTCGCCGTGGCCAGCGCAGCCGGAGTTTAGGTGCAGAGAGGACAGACCCAGGCTGCTGCGAGGGTGGGCGGTGCGGGGCCCTGGGGGAGGGCCGGTGGGTAGGAATCAAGCTCTGGCCACCAAGACCAGACCGCCCTCCGTGGAGATGCCCGCACCGGCCGGCGCCTGGACGCCGGGTCCCCACGCTGCTGGGCAGGCGAGGGGCTGCAGACAGACACCCTCAGCTCCGGGTAGCTGGCGGGGAGGGGGAACGGGGGACTTGGCCACTGGAGAGCCAGGGCGCACAGGGGAGACCCCGGGGACCCAGCCCGCCTGCTCCCCAGCGGCCCAGGAGGGAGAGGGTAGGCTGTGCCCACAGCAGTTCGATCCGGAAAGGAGTTTCAAGTCCTGGGCTTGGAAAATAGCCTGGCTCCCCAGGTCTTTCCAAAGTAGTCTTGTAGTCTTCGCAGCTCTCCGCCCCTCCTCAGCGCCAACCCTCGGAAAGAGTCCTGAGGGGAGGGCTGGAGTACTGATCACCTCAATCCTTCCCCTCTCCCCCCTCCCCCCCAGCTTTCAGGGGGAGAAAAGCACAAACCCACCCCCATCCCAACAGGCATGCCCCCCCACCCCGCCCTGCCCCCTCCCCCTCCCCCCTCCGGGGAGGGGAGGGATAGGAGCCTGGTCTCCCAGCTGGGCTCCCCATCAATAACTTGGTTATCACCCAGGTGCCTCCGCCCCGCCCCGGGGCGCCCCGTCCCGCTCTCTGCGGGGCATCAGAAAATGAAACCTCCCTGCCCTCCTGGCCCGCCAGGCCCAGCCGGGCCCGGACTGAGGAGGGGGGGGGGCGCGGGGGGCTTCGGGCGCAGGCCCAGTGGGGCCTCCTTCAGGGCGCGGGTGCCCACCCAGCGCCCATGGCCCGGCAGGCCCCACCCCAGCCCGCAGGGTCAGGCTGGGCCGGAATAAGAGGGTCTGCAGGTGGGAGGTTCAGGCCTCCCAAAGAGGCCACCTCTCCCCTCTTCAGGGGCCAGGCCAGAAGGAAACCCCTTCGCTGGGGACTCAGTCGTGGCCTGCGGCCTTGGGGTACAGCCCTTCACCCCGCTAAGCAAAGCTAAGCTGCCAAGGACGCCCTATGTCCGGGAAACCTGAGGGGGCAGGTTGCTAGTGAGGTTCTTTGTGGCCCAACAGAGGTCATGACCCTGGGCACCCCCAGGCCCTAATGAGGATCAGCCCCCAAGTGTCAGGCCCTGATCTGGGAACCGCAAGTCCAAACCCGCCACCCAACCTCCCCAGCAGCAGCTCCGCCCAAAGCTGACAAGGTGGGGCGGAAGGGGGAGGGCGCCCTGCGGACCAGGCTCCTTGCCCGTATGGACCCCGGTGGTGGCATCCCGCTGGCACCCGCAGCCCCGCTCAACAGTACAGACCAACCGGCACCCGGTCCCCGTTTTCATTAATTTAATTAAGTCTCGGCCTCACAGCAGCGCCCGAGCCTCACCCGCGCCCTGACGCCTAGGCGCCCCCGAACCGCGGACCCTGGTCCGGAGACAATGGCCGGTAATGGATGCATCGCCGTCCACAATAGCGACCCGTTCTCCTCTCCCCGCCATTCCGACCCCCTCCCCCCCTCCCCCTGCCCCGCTCCCCGCCGCGGGCGAAGGAGGGAAAACAAACAAGAAAACAGCGGGAGAAGCCGCCGCGGGGCCGGGGCGCCCGTGGCCTCTGCGCCGTCGAGGCCGCGGGGCCGGGGAAGAAAGTTGGGAAAGTTTGCGTCACCCGCTCGGTCGGTCTCTGCGCGCCGCTTTCCAACCAAAGCCGCGGAGCCGCCGGTGCTGCGTGTGCATTCGTCTGGCTGCTTGTTTGGGGGGGGGGAGAGGGGGAGACCCCCCTCTTCCTTCATCACAGGGAGAATCGTCCCCAACGCGCGGGCAGCGTCCCCGTGGAGCGCCCTGCAGCGCGCCGCGCCGCGTCCCGGACGGAAGGCGCCGCCGGGCTCTGGGCCGCGCGCGGTGCCCCGAGGCCCGGGCTGCCAGACGCCGGGATCGCCGGAGCGGGATGCGGGCCGGGGCGGAGGAGCCCGGTTCCAGGGGCAGGAGGACGCGTGGGAGCGCCGGGGAGCACCGCCGCGTGCGGGGAGGTGGGCGCGGGGCTGGCCGGCGTCTCCGCGCGCTCCCCGCCCGGGGCCTGGGGTAGGCGAGCCGCCCGCCCGCCGCCCAGGGGCGCACAGATCCATCTTGGCTGAGGGGCCTCTTTAAATATTCAGGGAGGAATAATGGCATGTGCGGCACCACCTATGGAAACATTATTATCTTCATTCTTCACCGTCAGCCCCGCGGAGAGCCGCGTTTGTCTTTTTATCAAAATCTACGGGAACCCACAGGACCTGCGGAGAGAGGGAGGAGCGGGGTGCATGTGTGAGTGAGTGTGAATGTGAGTGTGAGTGTGAGTGTGAGGGACTCGGCGAGGGCAGAAGAGAGGGGGGAAAATAAGAGGGACAAGAGAAAAAAGGCAAACAAGGAGAAAGAAGTTATAATTTAAAAAAGGGGGGGTATCGGCAAGAGGAAAACAGAAACATTCACCATCACACACACAATATTGATTTAAAATAATAATAATAATAATAATAATAATAATAAACCAAAGAAACGAAGAGAAGACGAGTCCTCCGGGGGAGCGCGCGGAGGGAGGGCCCGGTGTCCCCGAAACCCTAGCCCGGAAGATCGGCGCCCACTTCGCACGAACCAGACTCGAGGGCGCTGGAGAATTGGGGCGTCCTCAGGAGCCCTCTCCTTCCCCGATGGCGAGATAGGGCAGGGATTGTGTATCTGGACACCCCCGCCCCGCCCCCGCCTCCCTCGCGCAGCCCGGCTCAGTCTGTCCTCAGGGCGCGGGGCTGCGGGAGCCCGGAGCGCGGACACCCGGGCGCGCGGGGAAGAGCCGGGCGGAGCCGAGGACGCAGCGGCAGGTTCGCAGGCGCCGAGCCCGGCGGAGGGAGAGCGCGGGCCCGGCACCCTCCCTCCGGCTCCCGCGGGGCTCCCCCGGGGCGCGGGCCGGGAGGCTGCCCCCCGCCTGGGGAGACCGAGCTCCCGGGAAAAGTTTTGGGTGCCGCGCCCGGCAAGTGCCCGAGGCGCAGGCGAGCGAGCTTCCCGGGGGCCAGACGGCTGCGGGCGGGGACCCTCCCCCCGGCTCGTCGCCGGGAGTCTGGGGTGCGCCCCCACCCCCAGGCGGGGAGCCCAGGGGTCCTGGGGACGGGCCGGGCCGCGGGCAGGGGAAGCGGCGGCCCCTCCCCTCCCCCCGGCGGGAGCTGAACTCGGAGCCCAGGCCGCCGGTCCCAGCTCCCCGCCCGCCCCGGGCTCCGCGGCGCCACCGCGGCCGCCGCCTCCCCGCGGAGTGACGCGCCCTGCAGCCAACCGGGGCGGGCGGGGGGGCGGGGGGCAGGCCGGGAGGGCTCCTGGGCGGAGCCGGGCCGCCCCTTATCCCACGGGCTCGGGGCTGCGGCTCCCGAAAACTTCAGCCCTAATTGTCCTGGGAATGTCCGAGGTAGAGAGAGGGGACCGGGGGAGCGAGCGAGCGAGCGAGAGGCCGGGGGATCGGGGCCCTCGGAGGGGGAATCGGGGTGCCGGGAGGGCCGCCCCGCCCCCCACACCCACCCATCACGTCCCCAAACCTGTCCTGGGTCCTCTTCGGCGCGCCCCGCGAGCCCGGGGTCCGGCCGGAGAGCTCGGGCGCAGGGAGGAGCGCGGAGCCGGGCGCGGGCGGGAGGCTGGGCCGCGGGCGGGCGGGCGGGCGGGCGGGAGGCGGGAGGCGGACCGGCGTGGGGCTGGCTCTTCCCCACTCGCTTATTTTTTTATGGGGGTGGGGGTGGGCTGCTTTCTGGTGGCTCTTAAAGAAGCGAAGGAACACTCCCGAAGCGGGACTTCCTCCCCACCCCCACCCCTACCCCCCCTCCCCCCATCCCGCCGCGGGCTCCCTCCCCCGCGGCCGGCGCGCCGGGCCGGAGTTGGGAAGTTCGCGCGCCCGCAGCCCGGTCCCGGCCCCGGCCCCGCCCCGCCCGGGAGGCTTCATTCCGGGGAGGGCAGGCCGGTTCGGGCCGGCCCCGCCCGGGAGGGGAGGGGAGGGGGTGGGGGAGGGGATGGGGGCGGGGAGGGCGGGGGCCGCGGGCCAGGGCGCCCGGGGCGCGGAGGCCGCGAGGCGGGAGGCGGGAGGCGGGAGGCCGGCCCGGCGGCCGGGCCCGGAGTCCGGGGGCCGCCAGGAGGGCTAACGGGCTCGGCGGCGGCAGGGCCAGCCCCGCGGCGGCTCATTGGGCGGCGCGCGGAGGGACAGGGGTCCGCAGCAAATCACGGGCTCATTGATCGGGGCGAGCGGCCTGGATCGCGCTGGCCGCGTGCCAATCGCCGCTCACAGAGCCCCTCTATGATTAATCGCAATGCATTATTGATAATCATAATTACGGCGGGACACATGCGCGCTGCGCCCGCGGCCGGGGGGCCGGGGAGGGGGCGGGCGGGCCGGCGGGCGGGGGGAGCCGCCGCCGCCGCCGCCGCCGCCGCCGCTCGGTTTCCGTAATTTTGAGAAGATTTTTTTTTGGCAATTTTTTATTCTGCCCCAGCTGATGTGTGAGCCAGCATGTCGCGGAGGAAGCAGGCGAAGCCTCAGCACTTCCAGTCCGACCCCGAAGTGGCCTCGCTCCCGCGGCGGGATGGTGAGTGCTGCCCGCGCCGTGGACACACGCGCGCTCACACGCACACGCGCGCTCACACTCACGCACCCCGGGCCCCGCACCCGCGCCGCCGCCCGCTCCCCCGGGCGCCTCGGCGCCTTTTCCTTTTTCTCTCCGGTTCTCCGTTCCCTCCGGCGGCCCCCGCCGCCCGGGGAGTGCGAACCCCATCCCGGCGGGACCTCTCCGGAGTCGCCGGTCCGCGCGGGGAGGAGGCGGGCGCGCCGGCCTGGCTGCTCCGGCCCCGCTTTTCCGGGGCGCGGAGCCCGGACCCGCGTGCCGGCCGCCGGGGTCCGGGGTCCGGAGTCCGGGGTCCGGGCGGGACACGAGGGCGGCCGGAGGCCCTCGGCGCCGGCCGTGCGGGCTCCCCGCTCCCCGCGGCGCCCGGGCCCGGCCAGGCCTCCGCGGCCCCGCTCCGCGGCGGGAAGAAAGTTCACTCCGCGCCCGACTCCGGGCCGGGAGCGCCCGGCCGCCCTCACGCCGCCGCCGGGGTGGCTTTGGGGGTTCGGAGCTGCTGCAAGATGGGTCCCCCGTGTCGGGGTGCAGAGGCGCCGGCGGCTCCCGGGCAGCGCGGGCGGCCCGAGCGGAGCCCCGCGTTTTCCTCCCAACACGTGCACCCCGCCCACGAGCTTCCCGTGCGGCGTGCGCCCCGGGGACCCCGGTCCCCCCGGTCCCCGTCCCCCCGGAGCCCGCGGAGGCGGAGAGGCCCCCGGAGCCGGCGCCCTCGCTTCCCCGTGGAGGCGCCGCCGCGGGCCCCGCGGGGAAGCACGGGTCCGGGACCAAGTTTGTGTCCGGGAGCCGCGGCCGGGCAGACCGTTTGGGGGGCGGACGGAGGACCCCTCGAGGGGCTTCTGGTCTGGGGAGGCGTCCGCTTTCGGGGGCTCCCCGCGCCCGGCCGCGCGCCCCAAGGCGGTGGAGGCGCCGCTCGGCCCCGGGCGCCGGGGACGGACAGGGGCCGCGCCGGCCGCCTCCGCCTCCGGGCGAACCGGCGTCTGGCGGGAGGCTGGCGTCCCGGCGGCGTTTCGGGGTGTGCCGGCGGGAGCGGGGTCCCCGCGGGGCTCCGAGGCCGCCCTGCGATCGCACCCCTGCCCCCTGCACTCCGGGCCGCCCGGCCGGGGCTCCGGGCCGTCCCCAGAGGCCTGCTCCTCCGGAGGCTGGGGCGCCGGGGCCGCGCCGGGAGGCCGGGGGACTCCGGCTCCCTGCACCCCGCCTGGCAGTGGGGACACAGCACCCCTCGCCTGGGGTGGGGGGACCCTGTAAGAAACCGGGGAGCACGGAGGCCGATCAGGAAAATGATTTCCTATATTTGTCCCCGGACCCCAGCCCTTCCTCCAGCGGCAAACCGTACCCAGAGTCTCTGGGGTTTCGGAGAAGCGTCCCCGAACCCCGCTTTCCAGCCCGGGGAAGCCGGGTCTGGGGGTTCAGTGGGGGTGAAGTGACCCCAGGCCGCAGCTGCTGCGGCGAATATTTTTCCGGGTTTTTCTCAGCTGGTTTCCCTGTCTGTCCTCGCCGCCTCGCCCCACACTCCGCTCCCCCAAAGTTTGTGGGGAGATGTTCCTCCGCGCCGCCGGCCCCGGGGGGTACACTGGACAAGGTGGAGAGGCAGCACCCCCACAACCGGGGGCAGGGGCAGTTTGTGGTCTTTGTTTTTGGTAAATCTGGTCTAGGTTTTCTACATTTTCCACAAAAAAAAAAAAAAAAAAAAAAAAAGAAAAGAAAAATCACACTCGGGCTTCGGGGAGAACCGGCCTGGGGGTCCTTTCGGAATCCTGAGTTTAATAGTGAGGGCTTCCCATAAAGCCGCGGCATAAAAGGGGTCCGCTGCCTCTTCCCATTATTATTTACTAGGACTTTTTTTTAGTTTATTTGAGCTTAGAGGTAAGTTCATTAAGTCACTGAGTCAAGTTTCCTTTTCCTTTTTTCTTCCTTTTTACTTTTTCTTTTTCTTTTCTTTTCTTTACTTTTTTCCCCCCCTTTTCTCCTTTTATCCCCCAGAGCTGCTGCTTCATTGTCCTGAGAAGCTGTAAACTGAGGGGCCCCAGGAAACCTTCCCCCTGCAGCCCTTTCTCACCTCTCCCCGCCCCCACCCCTTCTCCCGGCAGTAAATGGGTTTAGGTGATGGCTGTTTTCACGTGGCTGAACAATAAGTTGGGGAGAAGCTGCCCACGGGGGAGAGCCTGTAAGAGGGTTACAGGATTTAGTTGTTGTAATAATATTAGGACACAGCTAATCCTCCCCCAGCCCTGCCTCCGAGGAGGCCCCGCACAGGCCGCGGCCGGCCGGCCGGCGCTGCTGCTCTGGGGACCCCGGCCAGGGACACAGGAGGCTGTGACACGTCTCCGAGTTACCGCCACAGCCACCCGGCCGCAGAGTCAGTCCCCCCACACATACACACACACACCACACACACACACACACACACACCCTTCAAGCACTTGTGAGTTTGGGGGTTTTCTATGTAAGGGCTCTAGCTTTTTGTTTTTGTTTGTTGTTTTTGTTTTTAATAAAAGAATAAGGTGGTTCCTTCTCCTTCTGTCTTGAACTGGTCTCCCAGGATGCCACTTGAACTACAGAAGGTCCATCCACATTTAGACCTAGCCCACGCTCGGGTCCCTCCCTGGTCCTTCCACTTTTAGGACTTCTGCCCAGAGTGGGACCTTCCAAAGTTTGTGAACCCCACTTCCAGAAGCCAAGGGACTCCCCCCAGGCTGTGGGCAGCCGGGGCCGGTGCTGTGTGCCATGCATGTATGTTTGCATGTCTGTGTGTAAGTGTGTGCGTGTGCATGCATACAAAGAAACCCCGAGCCATGCTGGACAGCCACGCGGATAACTTCATTGGAACAAGTTCAAGAAAACAAGGTTATTTTGGTCCATCTCACAATGTTCACGTTTTAATTCTACGTCCGAGAGGCGGAGGGTCCGGGAACCCCCTCAGAGCAACCTGGCGTTTTTCTGTTTCTTCTGAAACCAAGATGATGGCAAATAGGGTTTGTCTCATTGGTGATATTCAACAAGTCCCGCTGCCTGTGGGAAGATGACTGCATTGCAGAAAGTATTCACCGAGATAAGTAATTCCGAGGGAAGGGAGTATGGGAATCTAGTGATTTTCTTCGGTGTGGGTTTTTTACTAGAAATGTCGATTGCGTGATTGTGTGTGTGTGTGTGTTCCTTGGGTGGTGTTTTTAAGATTCCTGTAACTACATGGATGACCCATTCAGACTCCATTCATTTAGTAAGAAAGGATTTTTGGTGCTCAGAGATTCTTTTTTTTTGTGTGTGTGTTTTCCCCCCAAGCAAGAGATAACATTGGAAGGAAGATAAAAACCAGCATGAACTGCAGATAAAACATTGGCTATCATGTAAAGTAGCATAAAAATCTTCCTACTTATGTTAATAATGAAATTCTATTATTTACCGAAGTCATTTCCTCACCGTGAGCAGCTTCATGGCTGCACACTGATTTCTGGGCCCAGAAGGTTAGAGAGAGCTGTAATGAATTGGTGTGGTTTAAAAAAAACACAAAAACCAAAAACCAACACCTGCAAGATAAGGCAGCTGCAAAAGAATTTATGGCTCGTCGGGCCTGTGTTTGAGTTGGTGGCATCGGGGGAGCTTCTGGGTGAAGCAATGCAAACTGTTGGGGGGGGGGGGGATTGGCTTCTGGGGGGCAGCACGGACTCTCTAAAATGTTCAAGAGGAACGCGCCCCCGGGGGCCTGGGAGACGGTGTGTGTGACGGTGAATTTTGTGATGCTGGCCGTTTGGGGTTTATTTTACATCCAGTTCCTCCTGTTACTAGGCCGGCTGAGGGGTCATGCTTGGGGACCTCCTTCCATTTCTTCCCATGCCTCTACCAACCGTCCTGTCCTTTCAAAGGCGGGCGCCTACCTGTGGTTTTTGGTGGCGTTTTGGTGTTTTTATTTTGTTTTAATGTGGAAACCTTCCTGAGAACCTGGGAAAACGGGTAGATGAGTCACCCGCCTCGGTTTTTTGAAATTGTCAGAGGCCAAGCTCAGTTCCTAATTCGGATTTTCTAAGACAAGTTTCTCCGAGTGCCCGCACTGAAGCCGCGGAGCAGGTTAGCCAGCCGAGGAGGCCACCAGCTGCCCTCACACACCATCACCCTCCCCCACCGCGGGGGAAGCCGGGCCGCGCGGGGGCTGTTTTAACCTTTGCCGGCCCCCCTCCCACGCAGGGGTGACAAGGTCCAGGTCATCCAATGTCCTCCGGCCTCTTCCGCAGTGACCCCCAAATTGAGCCTTGCTAGTCACTTAGCAGGAAGTGGGTCGTTTATTTTCGTTTCACCTTATCAGCCCGGCTTCTTTTCCTAACCTCACTCCCCTCTGGCCGCCCTCGGATGCCAGACCCCCAGAGGGGAAGATTGACAGGCCATTCCCATCGCCCCGTCTCAGCCCCAAACAACGGGGATTCGGTTTCTGCAGCCCCTGCCAATGTTTACGCAGCCAGAGCGCGGGTCTCGCCTTCAGGAGCTCTCCTTTCCGCGTCACTGGAGGAGCAAAGCTACAGAGGAGTTTCTGAGCGAAGCCTGCCACTGGGACCCCATCTAGTGTTCAGTCTGGTTCCGCCCAGGGGGCCCCGCGTGGGCTCCGATCCCAGTTGTTTAAAAGGTGTGTCCTGTTGGCTCTCTCCCCGCCTTGAGCTCTGTGAGCCGGCCCGGCCCGGCCCGGCCAGGACACCCGGGACACGGTCCTGCCGCTGCTGCTGCCACAGAGCGGGCCCGAAGGCGGACGGAACAGGCACGCAGCCTCTGGCCGTGTTTGCCGTTTCTTGGGAATTGTAAGCTGGGCGTGGAGGTTCAGGCTTTTCCCAGGTCCGTGGCAACCGTTTTTTTTTAAAAAAAAAAAAAAAAGGCCAATCCATCAAAAATGTTTGCGACTGGCCCATGCAAAAGGAAGAGCCTGGTAGAATGATCTGGAAGGCGGGGACACACACACACACACACACACACACGCGCGCTTTTTGAGGGGCCCCAGAAGAAAGCCAAGCGTGGCCGAGGGCTGTGTTGTTTTGGTTTGGGCTTTTTTTCTTTTTTTTTTTTTTGCCCCTGCCGGCTAGCCCTTTCTGTGTGGGGCACGTTTTATTTTTGTTTTCTCGGGAGACAGAGATCCCGGAACACTTCAATTTTCTGCCTCCTGTGCTGCAGGGTTTGGTTCAGACGAGGAAAAATTGGCACGTTAGAATGGGGCAGCAAGTACCTCAGTAGTATAACAAGGAAAAAACCCACATTTGGGATTTTTAGTGTACACTGGATGGAGCTATAAGTTCACCCTCCATCTTCTCCCTCCATCGCCAACCCCCCTCCCCCCCAAAAAAAACCAGAAAATTCCAGAAATCTTTTTGTGTGTCCATACTTAAAAAAAAAAAAAAAAAAAAATACCCCACTCCTTCTCGAATCTTCCTGCCTGACCAGGATTACAAAATTAGATTAATTTGCATGCAAAATCCATAGCAGAGGGGCCGGCATGTCATTCTCACCACAGCACCCGGAGCAAGGCAACTGTATTCACTCTAATGGGGTCACCAGTTGCAATCCTGTAACAGATTATGCGGAGATACGAGGTAGCAGACAGTTGGAAAAATGAATTAGAGCCTGTTTGTGTGTGTGTGTGTGTATGTGTATCTTATTTCGGCTTAAATTATTCCCTTTCGTCGTTCAAGATTCAAACGAGCCCTCGTGTTTTATTGGAATTGTGTTCAGAACGCAGCTAGGTTTCAAGTGGAGAACTGTTGCAGTGTAGCGACACCTGCTTTTGAAAGAAATCAGAATAGATAACAGGGAAAAAAATTTTTTTTCCCTTCTTCCCCGGTGTTCATAAACATCAGGAAATTAAATTAGTTGCCTCTCCGGGGGGGATCAAATGGCAGATTATTAAAATGTTGCGAAAACCCAAGCTGCTGTCTGAGCAGCTCTTTAATCGGCCTCTCTCACCGCCGGCGGGCATCTATTTCCAGCGGCTCCCCTCTCTGGCCCGTTTAGCACCATCTTGAACATAAAACCGTTCGGGGTGAAAAACTTGAACGCTTCTCAAGTGAGTCTCACGGCAGCACCGCTGTGGACCTGGGGCCCGGGAAAGGAAGCAATGACCCGCCAAAGTCCCGTAAAGTTACCTCCTCCTCCATTTTCTCTCGATATTATGAGAATATCAGATGTTTGCACGTTACCGAGAATTAAAATGCCCTTTAATCCTGAGCACAGATGTGCTAAATATTTGAAGCGACGACATTGTAATGTGTACCATTGACGGAGTCAGTGTTCTGATTTCCCTCGTTGGTTATTTAGTTCGGAATCTGTCATTATTTGTCTAAGCCCAGCTGACCAAGCAAAACGGCGTTTTAAAGTGGCTTTATGTTTTGATAAATGTGAGCTGGTTGAAAAGTATTTTCCACTGAATGCGGGGCTTAATAGAACATGCTGACATAATAGTTTTAATGCATTTTGTCGAAAATGTGTGAACAAACAGAATAGCTTTTGTTCCTTCATAATTGGCTGTAAAAGTAGATGGAAACATAACCATTACATATGGAAATGTGCAAAGAGAAGGAAATAACATTTCTGTTGAATATATTAGGCACTGCATTTCCTCATTTAAAAATGAGCATCCGAAATGGATGCGTCCTTGAAAAACGGGTTGTCAAAATACGAAGAATTTTTTTGTCACATTATTTGTGTCCCGAGTTAAGCAGCATAACTTGAGGAAAATCCGTTGGATATTTTGTTTACATTATTTTAAGTAAGGGATGGAGAGAGAGAGAGAGAGAGAGAGAGAGAGAGAGAGAGGGAGGGAGGAACTGCTTAAAAAGACGGCACCTCGAATGTGCACAGGAATCCAGGGCCAATTAGGGTGATTAGACATTAAATTAAAACAGAGTCATTACTGGTGCTCGCTGCTGCCGCTCAGATGAGCCGGGTATTGTGAGTGCGTTTTGCACCCTACCCTGGTGGCGATTAGGAGATGGAATTAGGGAAGCGGCGTGTTAAGTGTGACTTAGCTCCTCAAATAGCACTCTCCGGGAACCAGGCGCGCGGTCCGTTCCCGGGAGCAGGGCGCCGGGCCGGCCTGCGTCCCCGAAGGCCAGTGGGCTCGGCATTTTCAGAAGTTCGGTGTTGAGGTATTAATTATGTTTTCTGGAATGCCAAACCGCCTGAGCCTTTTTTTTTTCCCCTTGATGTTCACTACAAAAAAAAAAAAAAAGGCAAACGAGGCTGGCTCTTTGGAGTTGACTCTAAGTTTACTGAAAAAGCAGCATTTTGATTTTGCGTTTATTCAGATTCACAATTAGCTTCCTTCTCTCTCTCTCTGATTCTCTCTCTCCCTCCCTCCCTCCCTCCCTCCCTGCGAGTTTTCTGGGGGATTCAATTTGGAAGTCATGGAAACTGACTATTATCTGACTCCGCGGCAGAAAAGCATGCAGGGAGGTAATCCTTGAATTAAACAGTTTCCCGGCCCCCGGAGGTGGCCACACACCATTTGTACAGCAGAGGCCGGTGTCCCCGGGAGGGCAGACAATGCGATGCCGGCGGCCTGTGAATGGGAGAGGCGCTTCCCGTTGGCGAGTTTTATGTTGAATTTACAAATGGGTCTGAGCGAGGAGAAGTCTGAGCAACCGGTGGAAACGCACATGAAATAAAGGGGTTTTTTTGGGTTTTTTTACACTGAAAGGTCCAGGACAATCTGTTCAACAATTGGTAACAGGGAAGCGCAAACTGTTGTGCGTGTATGGCGTGTGTGTGTGTGTGTGTGTGTGTGTGGCATGTGTGTGTGTGTGTGTGTGTGTGTGTGGCGTGTGTGTGTGTGTGTGTGTGTGTCTGTGTGTCTGTGTGTTTCACTGAGACCAGGAGAGGCAAAAGCATCTCCAAACTCTTCACAACCGGGAATTGTCTCCCGCCCCCTTCCAGGCACACCTTCCTGGCCGTGGATGTTTAATCAGAAAAGTAATCCCCACCCGCTTCGGAGACAGAGAGCCTTTGGGGGATGCTGAGCACGGGGGGCCACACGCGGAGCCTCGCGATGGATGGTCCTCACTTTGGGTTTAAAGCTAACTGTGCCACGGCTGACACACACACGCCAGGCGGGACTTGTTGCGGGGTCTGATCCTTGTGCTTCTCTTCATTGCATGTGTGTGTCTGAGTGTGTGTGTGTGTGCACACTCGTGTGTCTCTGTGTGTATGCCTGTGCTTGTGTGTGTGTGTGTGTGTGTGTGTGTGTGTGTGTTGCTCTCTCTTTTGTACCCAGTTGTGTGGAGGATTGGTTGCGGGCACGAACACAGAGTGTTTGTCACGGATCTGGCTGAGCTGGGGCTCTGGGTGGGGGCGGGCAGGTGACTCCCCGGTCATCCGTCGGCAGGCGGGCAGGTGGGTGCTGTGTATGTGTCGCCTCGTCAGCTGCTGGCTGGCATCCAAAGGGCTCCAGAGGACTTTGGTGGCAGAGCCACCTGTCACAGGTGCCGTGGCATCGGGTGGATGGGAGCCCGGGGCCTCGGAGGTCCCATGCGGTGCTGGGCCGCTCCGGGTGCGGGGACGCCGGCCTGTGAGGCGTTGGGGTCGATGCCGCGCTGTGGGGTGGCGTCGGCGCCCTGCCTTCGGGCCAGCGTGGCTTCTGTGGTGATGAACCGTCGGAAGGCCGTGGCCCCGGAGGTGCCAGGTGGCCGGGGACGCTGCCGGTGTCCTCAGCGTGCCGAGCGGACTGCCCCAGGCCCTGGCGGCTGGGTGTCGGCGGGGGCAGCGGTGTCCGGCTCCGCAGGCGCCCCGCGATGGGCCGTCTCGGGGGTGAGGGCCCGGGGGACGGGGCCCGGCTCCCTTCCTAACCCGCTCCCTTCGGTGTTGGCAGGACACGCCGAGAAGGGGCAGCCGCACCCGCGCGCCAAGAGCAAGGACGCCCACGTGTGCGGCCGCTGCTGCGCCGAGTTCTTCGAGCTGTCGGACCTGCTGCTGCACAAGAAGAGCTGCACCAAGACGCAGCTGGTGCTGATCGTGCGCGAGGGCCCCCCGCCCCCGGCCGGCGCCTTCCCGCCCAGCCCCCCGCCCGAGCGCCCCGGGGAGCCCCCCGATGACACGCCCGGCGGCACGGCTCATCGCGGGGAGCCCCCGGAGAACCGTGGGCCCGGGGACGGGGACGGGTCCATGGAGGTGGAGGCCCCGGGGGCCGACAAGGGCGCCGATGGCGACGGCGGCCGCGGCCCTCCCGGCGGCAGCCCCGCCGGCGGCACCCCCGGCGGCTCCTCCACGGGTACCTCAGCGATCACAACCTCTCTACCTCAGCCGGGGGACCTGGCGGCGCTGGGCGGCTTCTCCGTCATCAACAGCAACGTCATCATCGAGAACCTGCAGAGCACCAAGGTGGCCGTGGCCCAGTTCTCCCAGGAGGCGCGGGCCGGGGGCGGGGGCCCCGCGGGGGCCAAGCCGGCCGTGCCCGCGCTCATGGAGCAGCTGCTGGCGCTGCAGCAGCAGCAGATCCACCAGCTACAGCTCATCGAGCAGATCCGCCACCAGATCCTGCTGCTGGCCTCCCAGGGCGCCGACCAGACCGCGCCCGCCGGGCCCGCCCAGGGCGCCCCGCGGACCTCCGCCGCCCACCCGCTGTCCACGCTGAGCTCCCACCTGTCCCAGCAGCTGGCGGCCGCCGCCGGCTTAGCGCAGAGCCTGGCCAGCCAGTCGGCCAGCATCGGCGGCCTGAAGCAGCTGCCCCCGGCCCAGCTACCTCAGAGCCACCCCCTCGCCCCGGCCCACGGCGGCGCGTCCCCCCACGTGGGCATCCTGGCCACGGCGGTGACCGCCCCGTCGTCCTCGTCCTCGGACAGGGCGGCCCCGGGCGCCTCCCTGGCCGGCAGCCCCGCGGCGGTCTCGGCGGCGGCGGCCTCGCCGGCGTTCGCAATAAGCAGCCTGTTGAGCCCTGCGTCCAACCCTCTTCTACCTCAGCCGGCCCCCGCCAGCGCGGGCACCGCGGCCGAGGACCTGGCCCCGCTGGCCGCCCTGGCCCAGCAGCGCAAGAGCAAGCCGCCCGGCGGCGGAGGCCTGGCCGCGGCCCTCGAGGCCAAGGGCGCGGCCTCGGACGAGGCGTTCTTCAAGCACAAGTGCCGCTTCTGCGCCAAGGTCTTCGGCAGCGACAGCGCCCTGCAGATCCACCTGCGCTCCCACACGGGCGAGCGCCCCTTCAAGTGCAACGTCTGCGGCAACCGCTTCTCCACCAAGGGCAACCTCAAGGTGCACTTCCAGCGCCACAAGGAGAAGTACCCCCACATCCAGATGAACCCCTACCCCGTGCCCGAGCACCTGGACAACATCCCCACCAGCTCCGGGATCCCCTACGGCATGTCCATCCCCCCCGAGAAGCCCGTCACCAGCTGGCTGGACACCAAGCCCGTCCTGCCCACCCTCACCACGTCCGTGGGCCTGCCGCTGCCCCCCACCCTCCCCTTCATCAAGACCGAGGAGCCGGCCCCCATCCCCATCAGCCGCGCCTCCGCCAGCCCCCCGGGCTCTGTCAAAAGCGACTCGGGGGCCCCCGAGCCCGCCCTGAGAAGCGCGGGGGGCCTCCCGGAGGAGGCCGACGGGGCCGCGGGGCCGCCCTCCGGGGGCAGAAGCGAAGAGGGCGGCGGCGGCGGTGGCGCCCTGAGCTCGCCGACGGCGGCCGCGGACAACGGCCCGCCGGGCACCGCCCTGGCCTTCGCCAACCCCCTGCTGCCGCTCATGTCCGAGCAGTTCAAGGCCAAGTTCGCCTTCGGGGGCCTCCTGGACGCCGCGCCGGCCTCCGAGACCTCCAAGCTGCAGCAGCTGGTGGAGAACATCGACCGCAAGGCCGCCGACCCCAACGAGTGCGTCATCTGCCACCGCGTGCTGAGCTGCCAGAGCGCCCTCAAGATGCACTACCGCACGCACACGGGCGAGCGGCCCTTCAAGTGCAAGGTCTGCGGGCGCGCCTTCACCACCAAGGGCAACCTCAAGACGCACTACAGCGTGCACCGCGCCATGCCGCCGCTGCGCGTGCAGCACTCCTGCCCCATCTGCCAGAAGAAGTTCACCAACGCCGTGGTCCTGCAGCAGCACATCCGCATGCACATGGGCGGCCAGATCCCCAACACGCCGCTGCCCGACGGCGCCTGCCCCGAGTCCATGGGCTCCGACGCCGGCTCCTTCGACGAGAGGAACTTTGACGACGCCGACACCTTCTCCGACGAGACCATGGACGGCTGCCCTGAGGGCAGCATGCCCGACACGCCGCGCTCGGCGGACGCCTCCCGGGACAGCCTGTCGTCCTCGCCGCTGCCCCCCGAGGTGTCCAGCATCGCTGCGCTGGAGAACCAGATGAGGATGATCAACGCCGGGCTGGCCGAGCAGCTGCAGGCCAGCCTCAAGGCCGTGGAGAACGGCTCGGTGGAGGGCGACGTCCTTACCAACGACTCGTCCTCGGTGGGGGGCGACGTGGAGAGCCAGAGCGCGGGCAGCCCGGCCGCCTCCGAGTCCACCTCGTCCATGCAGGCCCTGTCGCCCGCCAGCGGCGCCCCGGACTTCCGCAAGTCGCCCGGTGCCGAGGAGAAGCCGCCCCGGCCGGGCCCCGGCGAGTTCGCCAACGGCCTGTCCCCGGCCCCCGTCAATGGCGGGGCCCTGGACCTCACGGCGGGCCACTCGGAGAAGATGGTCAAGGAGGACTCCCTGGGGCTCCTCTTCCCGTTCCGGGACCGGGGCAAGTTCAAGAACACGGCGTGCGACATTTGCGGCAAGACGTTTGCTTGCCAGAGTGCCTTGGACATCCACTACCGGAGTCATACCAAAGAGAGACCCTTCATTTGCACAGTCTGCAGCCGCGGCTTCTCCACCAAGGGCAACCTGAAGCAGCACATGCTCACCCACCAGATGCGCGACCTCCCCTCCCAGCTCTTCGAGCCCAGCCCGGGCCTCGGCCCCGGCCCCGGGCAGAACCCCGTGGCGGGAATGCCCCCCGCCAGCCCCTTGTCCGCGCTCATCAAGACCGAGGTCAACGGCTTCATGCACGTCCCTCCTCAGGACGGCAAGGACCCCTCGGCCGGCGGCCACGCGCCCTCCGGGCCCTCGGCCACGTCCCCCGTGCTGCTGCCGGCCCTGCCCCGGCGGACCCCCAAGCAGCACTACTGCAACACGTGCGGCAAGACCTTCTCCTCGTCCAGCGCCCTGCAGATCCACGAGCGGACTCACACCGGCGAGAAGCCCTTCGCCTGCACCATCTGCGGGAGAGCGTTCACCACGAAAGGCAATCTGAAGGTACCTGTGCCCTCGGCCCTCCTCCCTCTCGGGTGGCCCGGCGATGTCTGTGATGCGTACCCAGACCCCCGTGGGGAAGTGGTGGCTGTGGGTGGGGCTCGTGGCCGGGACCAGGCCCGGCTGCAGCTGGCAGAGGGTGGGCGGGCATCGAGTCACTGGGCCCCGTCTCCCCTGTCTCGTTCAGTGCACCCAGTGCACGGCCGCACCTCCCGGGGAACACGGCCTGTGGCCATGGGTATTGATTAACGCCTCCCCGGGCCTGCGGGCTGCCCGATCGCGTAATGATCGCAGCTCTCCGCGCCCGAGCCCCTCCTGTTCATGGCCACGCGGCCGGCCCGGTTCTTTCTTCCAAGCTTGGTAGCACCGGCCCTCCGCTCACAGGCATTCTGATAATCGATGAGGCGATGCCGCCTGCTGACATGTGATGGAGAGCCAGCCCGTGTGCTTCCACGCTGGAGCAACAGCTGAGTACATCCTCCTGTTGACAGAGGCGGTCCCCAGAGGTTTCTGCCAGAAAGGCGAGAGGAGTAACGGCGTTCTGGCGTTTTCTCTCATGCACAGGGGCCCTCGGACGGGCCAACAGGGAGGAGGACTCCTTTTTTTTATATATGTATATTTTATTGATTTTTTACAGAGAGGAAGGAAGAGGGATAGAGAGTTAGAAACATCGATGAGAGAGAAACATCGATCTGCTGCCTCCTGCACAACCCCTACTGGGGAGGTGCCCACAACAAAGATGTACACGCCCTTGACCGGAATTGAACCTGGGACCTTTCAGTCCACAGGCCGACGCTCTAGCCACTGAGCCAAGGGTGGCTCTCTCCCCAGCTGGAAAGGACGTTTCTAGAGCACAGGGTGTCAGACACAATCCTTGCCGCGGTAATGAGAGTGGACGTAACCATCTGACCCCGGCCGGCACGCTCCGTGACCGCCTGGCTCGCCGGAGGCCATTAGATGCTAAACGGGGGCCATAAAAACAGAGCGAGGGCGGGCACGTCGGCCGGGAGGAGAGGCGGCCGGGGCAGCAGGGAGCGTGGTTGTTACCGCCTTCGGAGCGGACGGTCCCGTCCCCCCATCCGCTGCCCGGCGCTGAGGAGGACAGACATGCCAGCCGCCGGCTCAGTGCTGCTGGGTTGGGAGTTGTAACAAGAGGCAGCCGTTAAGCGTCTCCCTCCCTCTCTCCCCCCGTCCCGTTCCCCTCGCCCTCTCCCCGCAGGTCCACATGGGCACCCACATGTGGAACAGCACGCCCGCGCGGCGGGGCCGGCGGCTCTCCGTGGACGGCCCCATGACCTTCCTGGGCGGCAACCCCGTCAAGTTCCCCGAGATGTTCCACAAGGACCTGGCGGCCAGGGCGGGCAGCGGCGACCCCTCCGGCTTCTGGAACCAGTACGCGGCCGCGCTGTCCAACGGGCTGGCCATGAAGGCCAACGAGATCTCCGTCATCCAGAACGGCGGCGTGCCCGCCCTGCCCGGCGGCCTGGGCAGCGGCAGCAGCTCGCCCGTCGGCGGGCTGACGGGCAACCCCGAGAAGCTGCCTGGCTCGGAGCCCAGCGCGCCCCTGGCCGGCCTGGAGAAGATGGCCGGCAGCGACAACGCCGCCGCCGGCTTCCGCTTCACCCGCTTCCTGGAGGACAGCAAGGAGATCGTCACCAGTTAGAGCGAGGCCGGCCGAGGCCCAGCCTGCCCGCCGCCCCCGTCTCCTCGGGTCCCCCCAGATCTCGGAACTGCTTCCCCAGGATGGAGACATTCTTTTGTACCTTGCTCCACTTCTAGAGTTCTAAGAAAGCTTATTTATTAGCGATGTAACCTCGCTCTGCAGACAGGATTGCAAGCGTTAACTTTGGTCTTCTGTATTCGGGACTAAGTACTAATTGACTAGAGTGCTGTAAACTTGCTGTAACATTTATGGCAATTGCAAAGTTGCCCTGCTAGGCGGTCTTAATCTGGCATTAACTTATTTTCTATATCCAGTTTAATATGAAGCCGGTGTGGCTGCCATGCCCCCGTGATGCATTAGGTCTCTAATAAAGTCTGTATATAAATGTACACTTTGATCCTGCTGGGGCATTTTCTCGGCACACACGCATCGTCTCATCTTCCGAAAACAGAGTTAAGGAAAAGGACTGAGTCGTACAGACTGAACAGTGTGGTTCTTTGAAAGGTTTGGGGTTTTTTTTTTTGTTTTTTTTTGGTTTGGGGTTTTTGTTTTGTTTTGCCTTTTTTTTTTTTTTATCCTAAAATTCGACCTGGGTTTTTTGTTTTTGTTTTGTTCTGATTTTTGTAGATTTAACCATTTCCGTTCCGAACTGCTCTTTGTATTGCGCTTTTTACTTGAGTCGCCCTGGGTGTCCCTAGGTTTCCGCACGATTCAGGAAGCACGCCGACTGCTCTAGAGAACACGCCGGTGTGCTTTGGTCGTGGAAACTGGGATGGAACGTTCGTTTTTGCCTTGTAGGTGTTGTCCCTTCGCCCTGGCCGCCGTGTGCTGGAGTTCCCCAATGCTGCTACGTACGAGCATCTTGAAAACAGCCTTCGACGGAGGGGGAAAATGTGGGTGCTCTGCGGATACCGTGAGGAACGTGGCTTCCGCTGACATGTGCACAGGTCCCCTCCCGCACGCACGGCGGCGGCCTGGGCGGAGCGCGGCCTCGCGGTGTGCGCCGGGCGCTGCTGGACTCGCTACACGCACTTTCTCGGGAAGCTGGAAGGACGGGGCGGGGTCCGATTTCTCTAACGTTTAATACTTACTAACAACAGAGATGCTGTACTTTTACTCACGTAATCAAATACAGTCTTTTTTTTTGTCTTTTTTTCTTTTTGCAACAGATCAAACCAAACGCCGTGTCTGTGTGCTCAGAGTGCGTGTTCTGTGTTCCCCGGGCCAGGCCCCGTGTGCGTGCCACGTAACCTTCTCCCAGACACCCGCAAACCGGGCGTGTGCGTGCCCATCGCGCTGTGAGGAAGGGATCGTAAAGGCAGACACGGGTTTGAGTGGGCCTGTGGTTGGTTGGTCTTTCTCTCTCTCTCTCTCCTTCCTTCCTTCCTCTTTCTCCCCCTTTCCTTTTTTTCTTTCTTTCCTTCCTTCTTTTCTTCTCTTTCCTCTTTTTCTTTTTCACTTTGAGGCTCTAGATCTTTCCTCAATAGCTACGATGTGTTGGGCCACTCTTCCTGCAAATCCCCAACAAGAAAAGGGGGAAATAAAATAAAATAAAGCGCAGAGTCATTCCTGGAGGCTGCGCCCGGCCAGGTAAGCTTCCTTCCGCAGAGCCTGCTTGGACGCGGCGGCTTTGGGGTATGTTTCCGGCGGAAGCGGAGAGCGGCGCTGTCTCGGAGGAGAGCGCGGAGAGAGTGTTGTCTCGGAGGCCCGATGCGCAGGGTTACGTGATCCGCCTCTGAGCCCGCACAGCCAGCCGGGTCACAGCAAGCGCTTTATGTCGTAGGCACCTGCCCACCCTGTCCATGCTTTTCTCCTTCCATCCTGGGACAGACATCCCCGCCCTCACCCGTCCGCCAGGCCTCGCCTGCCCGTCCACCTTTCCCCGCTCCCTCCGAAGCGTCCGGTGCCTCGAAGTCGCTTGGGGACCCCCAGGGCCGAGGTTCCTGCGTTGTGGCCCCCGGAATGAGCGAATGCCACAGAAGTTCTGAACTCAAACCAGTCATGTTGGGGACACACTCCCCCTGCTCTTGTCCTGAGTGAGCTGTAAAAACAGCCCAGTACGGCTCTGCCCCGCACAAAATTCTCCGCCTGACCACTGGGGCGTTTCTGTCTGGGTTTTTGTCCCACCATGTCCCTCTCCTCTTCTTATCCCGGGTCTTTCCTTCCCTCTATTCTTAGCAGTTTTTCTTTGCAGCCCCACCACCTCTGGCCCCTCAACCTTACACACACACACACACACCCTTACACACACACACACACACACACACACACCCTTACACACACACACCCTTACACACACACACACACACACCCTTACACACACACACAGGAGCTCCCTTCTTTCCAGAAAATACGCTGGCAGAGGCGCTGGTGACTGCCTGGGACTTAGGGAGGAAAAAAGGAAAGAGACCCCAACTGCCCGAGACCCTCAGGCCATGGGTGGGGAGGGGTACAGTAAAGGGAGGGGTACAGTAAGGGGAGGGGTACAGTAAGGGGAGGGGTACAGTAAGAGGGGAGGGGTACAGTAAGGGGAGGGGTACAGTAAGGGGAGGGGTACAGTAAGGGGAGGGGTACAGTAAGGGGAGGGGTACAGTAAGGGGAGGGGTACAGTAAGAGGGGAGGGGTACAGTAAGGGGAGGGGTACAGTAAGGGGAGGGGTACAGTAAGGGGAGGGGTACAGTAAGGGGAGGGGTACAGTAAGGGGAGGGATACAGTAAGAGGGGAAGGGTACAGTAAGGGGAGGGGTACAGTAAGAGGGGTACAGTAAGGGGAGGGGTACAGTAAGAGGCGGGCAGCCTCGGGTCCACTGGAGAGACCTCACGCTCTTGAGTTTTGAGGGTTCCTATCGCCATCCTCATGGATTAGTAACTAACTTGGGGAGGATTGGGGCAGGGGGGACAGTTGTTTTATTAGAAAAAGCCGCAGCGCCCACACAGAAACCTAAGGACCTGCGTGGACATGGATGGCGGGCGGCAGGTTATTTGCTTGTTGGTCTTGGCGTGTCCTGCCTGCCGGAACGAGGGACTTACAAAAGGAAGCAGAGAAAGCTCCCGCTGTTAGAACTCGCAGCCTGTGGGCATCTGCCTGGGAGTGACGTGCTCTCCCCCCAATGAAACAAATGTCCGGGGGGGGGGGGCGACAGCGGGGGGGGGGGGGGGGGGGGGCGTGTAAAGTGCATTTCAAAGGCTCCCCAGCAACGCGCCCTCCATCCATCCCAGATTCCCAGAAAGTGGAGACGGATAAGACAGGAATTAGGTCATCTCCTGCAGACCCCGGGAAATCTGCTCAGATCAAAGCCCGCTCCGGAGGATAAACAAAGCCGGCCCACAGGGCTCCCCCATATTTCCATCTCCGCGCGCTGAGAGCTCCTAATCTCGAGTCGGATGAAAGGGGGTACAACATGACAACTGTAAAAATGACGCGGTAGAGAAAAAAGGTCCTCTCTGCCTGGGACGGGGGAGATAAAGGCTCAGATGGGAGCTAAAAAGTAACAAGATCCAGGCCCACAGCAACACCAACTTCCTGGAACTGGAGCCCCAGTAAATGGTCTAATCCGGGCCCATTGTTTCCTCCCGCACCCCCCCCCCCCCCCCCCCCCCGCCCCTGCCACGGAGCGGCCAGATGATTTACATAAAATACATTGTTAAATGTTAACGGCCTTCTAAGAACGCGGCAGGAGGTCGCCCACTTACTCTGCACCCCTAAGGACCTGCCCCCCATCCTCCCATCCACCGCAGTGCCCGGCCCCCCAGGCAGCGGTGGGGCCAGTGCTGGTCTTTATGGCCGAGGATGTGCTGTGAGCCCCATCTGCAAGGCTGGGCTCCTGGTCCCCCAGGTCAGACAGACAGACAGACAGACAGAGGCCCGGCGGGAGCTGGCCCTGTCCTGGGAGCCGGCTCCGGGTCGGCACCACTGGTCAACGCGCTGCTTCAGCAGCTGAGCCGAAGGGCTGTGCTCGCACGCAGCCTGCTCTCCCGCCCCGCTGACAGCCTCGCCCCGGCTGCCAGGGATCCTGTGATAGACAGAAACATCCAGAAACGGGACAGGAAGTCCCAGGGAAGGGAAACTCGCCCCGGCTGGACCCGAGGCCGTCGCTCCGTGCTGAGCCCGGCTTCCTCTGAGCTGTTTGAACACGTGCCCTGGCTCTGCTCCTGCGGCTTCACAAAGGCTGGGGACGGCCCTGGGCAAGGCCAGGCCAGGGCGGCGGGGGAGGGGCGAGCCTCGGTCCCAGGCCCGGCTTTTGACTCACGTCCCAGTCACACCATGGGGGAGGCCGCACAGGTCGACCCCTCCTTGTTAGGGCAGTGGGGGGGGGGGGGGGGGGGAGGCGGGGACCGTCCAGCTGCCCCCGTGTGGCTGAGTCCTGACAGCGAGGCCTGCTGGACCCGGATGGCGAGGGGCCAGAGGTCATGTCGTCCATCTCCTGGGGATCGTGGCCACATTCGGTCTGAGGCCCAGAGTCCCACCCGCAGGCCTGAGGAAGAGGTACACCCGGCCACCTCCCTCCTGGGGGGACCGGGCGGACGGAGGCGGCTGCTTCTGTGCTCAGAATTGGCGGTGTTTCTACCTGTCACCTCTCATCACAGCCCTGCGACCACTGTCGTCTGCCAGGTGACAACACGGAGACCCAGAGAGCAGAGGAGGAGCAGTTGGCACCACAAACCTGGAGCTGTCACTCACTCAGGAGTCAACTCTGGCCCGGCCAGTGTGGCTCAGTGGTTGAGTGTCAACCTCTGAACCAGGAGGTCGTGGTTGGATTCCCGGTCAGGGCACAGGCCAGGGTTGTGGGCTGGATCCCCAGTTCTCTCTCGTCATTGATGTTTCTCTCCCTCCCTCTCCCTCCCTCTCTGAAATCCACATGAAAATATATATTTTATAAAGAGCCAGCTCGGTAGGATCCTCACGTGTGGGAGCCACACCCCCGTTTCCCCGTCTGGGCCCGAAAGGCTCGCCAGCCACCATTCCCGGGAGCCCCCCTCAGCGCCTTACGACGTCCCCGTGTCACGGATTGAGAGCCACCGGTGTGACTCCCGGCTCCCCCCCCCCGCACTCCAAAAGTTCATTTTTGCCCCTTCGAGTGAGGAGAGACCTCCATCAGCCCCCAAACCAAACGAAACCCGAGGAGGACCTCGGCGATTACAAAGAAGGCAAAGGTGAGGATGGAGCGCCCGCTGTCTGCTCTGCGAGGAGCCTGCCCAGAGCAGCGGTCCCTGAGCAGGGAGCGCGGACAGCGGCCGGCAAACTCATCCGTCCTCGGAGCCGAACATCAACAGCACAGTGATGGACATTCCTTCGGAGAGCCACATTTTTTAAACATAAACTTCTAACACCACGTCTTCGACACAGACTTGCCCAGGCCGTGGTGTTTAGTGGAGGGGCCACACTCGAGGCGCCGACCACAGGCCTAGTGAATATGTACGCTGCGTTGCTTTAATGAAGAACTTCCCCCCTTCTCTGTTAAACACACACACACACCTAAACGGTAAGATAATTATTGGCATGTATTGCTCAGTGAAGCAAAAGTTTGTCAAGCCGAGTTCAAGTTCAAGTCCAAGGAGGCAGAACCCGGACCTGCGTTTCCTGGGCTTTGGTCCTGGGGCTGCTGAGTGCCAGGGAAAGTGATGGTCTAATCTAATTTTTATCATTAAAACTCAGAGCTTCTCCCGGCCGGCGTGGCTCAGGGGTTGAGCATCCACCTAGGAACCAGGAGGTCACGGTTCAATTCCTGGTCAGGGCACAGGCCCTGGGTGTGGGCTCCATCCCCAGTTGCAGGTAAGCAGGAGGCAGCCGATCCATGATTCTCTCTCATCATTGATGTTCTCTCTCTCTCTCCCTCTACCTCTCTTTGAAATCAATAAAAAATATTTTAAAAACTCTGTTTTGATGGTTGCTTAATATTCTATTGCATGGGCGGAAACACATAATTTCTTTTATTTCTTTTACTCTATGGGCCAGGAAGCACTTCTCTTTCGTGCTAGCTCCCTCTGAAGGGGAGAAGGAACGTCTGAAAGCGGGTCTGCCCCTCAGGGAGAGCTCTGCCCCCGGACACATTCCGCTCCGTCGGGAGCCGCTGGGCTTGGGCCGAGGCTGAGGTTGCCGCTGGACCTCCGGGCGCCCGCGGACAGCGCCCCCCACGGAGGACGCTCTGGCCACCCGTCATAGGGCAGAGGTTGAGCAAGGTGCCATCCAGGACGGCAGCGGGTTAATATTCAACGTCCACTGAGCATGCAAATGAGCTGCCTGCCCTTCCCGCCCAGGACTTTGCCCTGGAATTCGGCTTTGGAGTCTTTAGAACCCCCATTACCGGAATCTGGATTTACTTTCTTTTTTTTTCCTTTTTTTTAAATATCTTTTATTGATTTTTTACAGAGAGGAAGAGAGTTAGGAACATCGATGAGAGAGAAACATCGATCAGCTGCCTCCTGCAGAGACCCCCCCACTGCGGATGTGTCCACAACCAAGGTACATGCCCTTGACCGGAATCGAACCTGGGACCCTTCAGTCTGCAGGCCGATGCTCTATCCACTGAAACAAACCGGTTTCAGCTAGATTTACTTTTAAAAAAATTTTATTTATTTTTATTTTTTACTGTGTTAGAAATTTTTAAAGAACAATAAAAGAATGTGAAACTAGAGATGCCTTTTTTAAAAATGCAGGGCTGCCCTGGCCAGTGTGGCCCAGTGGTTGGACGTCCTTTTCCACCTGCACGGAAAGGATGCTGGCTTGATTCCAGCTCAGGGCACATGCCTGGGTTTGGGGATCAATCCCTGGTACGGACTGAGGAGGCAGCCCCTTGATGTCTCAGCCTCACACCAATGTTTCTCTCTCTCTCCCCCTCCCTTCCTCTCTGACATCAATACAAATATATTTTAAAAAATAACAGAAAAGTGAACTGAGCAGTCCTGGGCGGAAGGAGACTGTTGGCCGCGGAGTGAGGGCAGGCATCAAAGCGCTGGCGGGGAGTCCGTCCCCCCTCCCCGGTGGGTGGCCATCTTCCATTTGTCGGGTCCTGGTCGGCAACCTCTGGGTCCACACACTGTCCTCGCTTTCCTTTTCATTTTCTATGAAAATATTGATTCAACTGCTGAAGAGGATGCAGCCGAGGCTTTGAAGATGTGCAAGCTGTGGAGCGGCCGGCCCACTCCTACCTGGCAAGAGTCACACATCACAGACACAGATGCATCCACCACGTGGGTGGCAGCGCAGACAGAACACACGTGCATGCACATGTGCACACATGAACACATGTGTGAGCACACATGTACACAGACACGGGGCTGCCATAAACTAGGCAGTGGGCAAATGGGATTTGTTCATATGCAGATGAATCCAGGATTCCCGTCCTTGGGAGTGGAGCGGATGTGTGGGGTGGAGGTGGTGAGAAGGGGAGGTTGAAGGAATAGACTTCCAAATGTGGACAAACATACTTCCTACTGTCAGCTTGCTCAACACAATGACTCCGACCCCAGTCAAACCCCAACGGGTCAGATCTTGATTTCTTATTTCAATCCATTTTGTCCTTTTGAGAGGTTTCTAGTTTACAATCTTTTTTAAAAAATAGATTTTTACTGATTTCAGAAAGGAAGGGGGAGAGAGAGAGAGAGGGAGAGGGAGAGGGAGAGAGAGCGAGAGAGAGAGGAACATCAATGATGAGAATCATGGACAGGCTGCCTCCTGCACGCCCCACGTCAGGGATCGAACCCACAACCCGGGCATGTGCCCTGACCGGAATGTTGAACTGTGATCTCCTGGTTCATAGGTCGAAGCTCAACCACTGAACCACACTGGCCAGTCTGGTGGGTACTTTTTCCTCCCCTATGGCGGATGGGTCCTGTGAGTTGGCTTCTTGGAAACGAAGGGACTTCCTCATCAATAGAGTGGCTAGGACTACACTCCTAGCTCTTCCAGCCCGAGAACCATTCTTCCCGACAGGAAGAGAACTAGGCCTCCAAGACGCAGGCGAGGCAGCCCAGTCCCCGAGCTCCTCTCTGAAAGTTGTGGGGTTAGAGCAAAGTGTTGCACAATTTTCCCACCTGCTTCATCCACGCCTCAGAACCAGGTCAACCAGGGCCTCCTACATGCGCGGTGTGTACTTCCTGAGCTGTCCTGGACCAGGCAGGAGAGGCGGAAGTGGGTTCCACGGAGACAAACCACGCCCAGGGCCTCGCAAACGCCCGGTGCAGGGCGGCTCCAAGGACAGGAGGGACCCTCCACCCTCTGCCGTCCCCAGTGTTCCTGCCATCCTTGTGCGTCTTGCTTCTTAGAGAAACCCGACATACGCCAACCCCTACTTCAAACACGATGCATTCCCTCCCCCAAAAGGCTCTCCCCTTCCCAAAGGTGCCGTCCATCGCATCCGTTGGAGCTTGGACCTGTCCTCCTCAGATTTCACACCCAGGGGACGCGCGATTAGGAGAGGCAGGCCTATTTGCTCTCAACCTGAATACGGATTGGCCTGGGCGCTGTCCGCGGCGCAGGCATGATAAAAGCTGCGCCGAACGTCTGGAAATACAGACCCTATTAGCTATTTTTAAGATGAAAAACATGTTGACCACATTGTTTATATTTGCCCCTGTTTCCAGACTTTATGTATATCCTGCAGATCATAAATAGAGTAAACAAGGATAAATCGCTTGCCATTTCGGGGGTATTGCTCATGTTTTGCGTGCCTGGTTTAAAAGGGAAAAAAATAAAAAACACACAACACGCCCACCGTATATTTTATGGTGGAATCTCTGTGTTTATAAACAAAACCTCAAAAATTTACAGAGAAAGAAATCATTTTGACTTCCTTACCCAATATTGGTTCCATAAACCATGACCAAGTTATGACAAACCTGAACTTGACTGGTTGATTGCGTGGTTTGGAGTTCAGGACTGAGTAATTTTTTCCCCCCCGTTTTTCCTAAAAGTTGTCCCTCTCTTAAGTTTTAAAAATGTAGTTATCAGGGCTAATTTTTCTTAGCATGTCTGAGCTCTACAATTTGGAAATTATATATATATATTGATTTTAGCAAGGGAGAGAGAGACAGAAAAATCAATGACGACAGAGAATCATGGATCAGCTGCCGCCTACATGCCCTACACTGGGGACTGAGTCTGCCAACTGGGCATGTGCCTGACCAGGAGCCACGCTGCCCGGGCGGGAAATTTTTGTTCTGCACAACCTTGCTTTGAGTCTCATTCCTCGTGTACATACTGCAAATGAAAAGAATTTCATTTTAAAACACTTAAAAAAAAAACAAAAACTAAAAACTATACAACAAGCTGTTCCTCACAGGGGCAGGGGATGGCCTGAGGGTTCGGGTCGCGTGGAAATAGAAGGATGTTTCTCCACTTTCTGTGCCCACGTGAACGTGGTCTCCAGGTTCTGCCGTGGCCAGTCCGTGACCTGCGTGGGCCTGATCAGGTATAATGGGGATCATGGAGTGGGATGCCCCCCCTCTCCACGCAAAGAAAATCACGTGTGCGCGATTCCACGCGACCACTGGTCTTTCCAGCAAGAGCAGACCAGTGGCCAAGATGGGTGGGAATGAGACCACAGGCAGTGGGGGAGGGGACGGAAGGGAGAAGGGGGCGGGGCATAGGAACTGGCTGGAGTGGCTCTGAGGCTGAGCACGGACCTCTGAACCTGCAGGTTACGGCTTGATTCTCGGTCAGGACACATCCTCAGGTTGCGGGCTTGACCCCCAGTGCGGGGTGTGCAGGAGGCAGGTGATCAATGATTCTCTCTCATCATCGATGTTTTCTCTCTCTCTCCCTCTGCCTTCTTTTTTGAAATCAATATATATATATATATATATATATATATATATATATATATATATATATATATATATTTTAAGAATGGGATGTGGAGAGGGGAAAGAAAGTCTCCTGCTGGAAACATACTGAAAGCCACGCAGCTTTCAGATCCCGCAATCCAGGCACCTTCAGTGCCCAGCACCTGCCTTTGTGCTGCAGAGTCTGAAACGGCCATTCAAGTAGCGCCAACAGGCAAGCGTGTGGTGGGGTATGTGGTGGGACCGGGGGAGGGTGTGTGTGTGTGTGTGTGTGTGTGTGTGTGTGTGTGTGTGCAGTGCAATGGTTGGAGCAGGGGGGTTGGGGTGTGTGTGTGAGGCGGGCGTTGGCTGTGCCTGGGGGGGGGGGGTATGGGGACGGAGGTGATGCCACTGATTTCAAAGTCAATATATTTGTATTACAAGCCTTTCTGATGAGTCAGGAGCCGTGAGGGCCAGACGGGAGCCGGGCTGGCCAGCCTCTGGAAAGGGCGGCTGGCCAGTGTGCTGGACAGGGTCAGATAAAGGGCTTGCCCTCGCGGGTCCTGGAGCCACAGCCCGGAGCCCTGGTGGCTGCAGCATCAGAGGCAGGGCAGTCAGTGGTCCTCAGGGGAGCTGGGAGGAGGTCTGCTCCCCAGCCGTGACGTCAGGAGGGCACCTGGGGGCTCCCATCCCACCCCCTCAGCTAGAGAGGATGTCCAAGGTGCAGGGGTGGAAGCTGTCCTGGGAATCCCGGCCACAAAACACCCTCTGGAGCAGCCTCGGCCCGGGGTTTCCTGTCACAGCCCCACTGTCATTTGGGGTTGGGGAGGGGGTGTGCAGGGACAGCTCTTGGCTGTGGGCTGCCCTGTGTCTGTAGGGTACTGAGCAGCATCCCTCACTCCACCTACCCCTCTCAGCCCCTCTCTCCCCCCTTTCCTCCGCAGCTTTGGACAACGCAGCATCTTCAGACATCGCCCCGAGTCCCCTCACTGAGAACCTGGGGCCTTCAGAGCCCGCTTTTCTGGGATCTGTGGAGACAGTCTGTCCCCAGATGTGGACCGTCAGGGAGGCTCTGGGTGCACGTGTTCAGGGTGAGGGTTTGCCAGGGCGCGTGTGGGACTGACCAGCTCAGAACGCTCCAGCGGCCCGCGCTATTTGCATAGTCGGTCCAAATTCCAAGCGCTCATGCCGAGGCCGCAGGCGGAGTGAGGCGGACAGGGGGCGCCCAGCCCAGGCCTCGAGGAAGCCTCTGTGGCTGGGACATGCACCTGGCAGAGCCGTCCCCACCCAGGCCCTCCCTGGCCCTCCCATCCCCTCCCGGTCCTCCCGTCCCCTCCCAGGCCCTCCAGCCCCCTCCCAGGCCCTCCCGTCCCCTCCTGGTCCTCCCGTCCCCTCCCAGGCCCTCCCGCCCACCGCGCTCCCGCTCTGTGGGGGGCTGGGTGCTGCTGGGACGGGAAGGAGGAAGGACCACAGCCTCCCGGCGGCTTCTGCTCCTGGAGGGGGGGCAGCGTGGCCATGGAGGTGACTGCAAGGCCTGGCCTTCCTGGGCGGACTCTCCCGGAAGCTCAGAGGGAGTCACGTGGGGCTCCCCTGTCAGGCCACCCCTGGGGGGGGGGCGCACGGGGGGGGGGAGGGGAAGTGAGGAGGAGCCCTCACCTCTGTGTTATATGGTTTTTATGGAAACTTTATATATATATTTGTTTTTACTTGATTTCAGAGATGAAGGGAGAGAGAGAAACATCCGTGATGAGAGAGAATCATGGACCGGCTGCCTCCTGCACGCCCCACTGGAGATGGAGCCCGAAACCCAGGCACGTGCCCTGACCGGGAGTCCAGCCCTGACCTCCTGGTTCAGAGCTCGATGCTCAACACCTGAGCCACCCCCGCCAGGAAAAGTAAGGTAGTTTTTCTTTACAGGGGCCCCCAGATTGCACCAATCAGAGGCTCCCACCAACCTAACCGTATCCTCATCTCTTAGCTTTCTGTGCATTACAGAACGGGGTCCTCTTCAGAGCCTATCAGCGAGGAGCAGGAGGGAAACGCATCTGGTTTTAATTCATTGACAGAATAGAAAGAAGCAAATGACAGCAACTCCCCAAAAATAGAGGATGGAGAGATCAACTCCGGACACCCCCTGGGGGGGTCCTTGCCCGCTGGGCAGAGGCTGGGGTCTGGGAGAGGCCCACACTGGGGTGGGAGAGAGGCAGAGGGCTGAGGAGGGGCTGGCTGAGCAGCTGGCCAAACCCCGGGGGGGGGGTGGAGGCCAGGGCTGGGAGATATGGGCCCGCAGGGCGCTCCCCAGCGCCCCCAGGCCATTGTGAGCCCCTATTGATCAGGCCACAAAACTATGGGGCTGCAGGCTGCTGAAGCTCAGGGGCGGGAGGCGTCGATGGGGCCCCTCCCCGGTTATGTAGGGGAGGCGGCCTCCTTGCCTGGCCCAGCCACCCCGGCTGCCTGTTTAACGAGGGCTGGGGCGCTCTTCCCTCGCTGGTTAACGTTAAGTATTGGAAATGGGATGGATGCGCCCATAATAATATTATGATTCATACAAACCCCTTCTCGGGCCGCCCGATCTATTTCATTACCTCCTTTCTGGCCAATGTATCGATTTCTGTGTTGCGGTTTTATAACACAATTTCAGGGCTGTTGTGGGCTTAATGAGCCGTGTTCTGAGGATGTTTAAAAAGATTTGAAGCTATTGTGGAAATAAATATTATGGATCACCCCCTCGCGAGACATTTCTCCGGCCTCCCTCCCGGCCCCCCCTCCCCTTCCTCCTCGCCCCGCCCCCAGCGCCCCTCCCTGCCGCGGGTCTTGGGGGGGTGAGGAGAGGGCACCCGCAGAAAGCGGGGGGCTGCAGCCCCACGGCCCTTTGTGGCCCAGATCAAAGGGCCTGAGCAACACAAAGGCGGCCCCTCGGCCACACACAGCCGCACCTGCAGCCCGATGTCCCTGGGCCTCCGCGGGCGAGCGCTGGGGGGCGCAGGGGGAGGCGGGGGGTGGGGTGGGGGGGAGCCCGCGGAGCTCATGGGAAGCGATGGGCTGTTGGCTCGCGCCTGGCTTCTCATTAGCGGCCCAGCTGCACCTGTGGACCCTCCCTCCCTCCCGCCTGCATGGGGCTGACAGGTTTTATTAACTTTCCGGAAGAACTTCCCGGCGCGCGGGCCCGTTTATTTTGTGTGCACGCGAAACGGAAACAGAAAAGGCCCACGTTTACAGACCCCCAACCCCCGCCACCTTCCTCTCTGGGGGCGCCCGAGTCCCGCGCAGCCGCCTCCTGCCCCACCATGGCTTCTGCCTGCCGAGGGGGAGCTGGGGGTGTGGCACAGGTTACTGCCCGCCCGAGGGGGGCCAGCAGCCTTCATTGTCTGCCTCAGAGGAAACACCCCCACCCCAGACCTTCCAGAGGCACAGACATTGGGGTTCCTGGAGACGCCACTGCTCCCTGCGAGAGAACATCTGTGAGCAACCCAAGGAGCCTTGGGCGCAGGGAGGCCTCCCCAACCTTGTGGACAGAAGGAGACGTAACGCCCTCCCTCCTCCCCCAGAAGCATCTTCACACTTTGCCAGGACTCTTGAGGCGTGGGGGGAGGGAGGTCTAGGGGGGGATGCCTGCCCCTGCTCAGGCTTGTGGGCTAAGCCCCCAACACATTGGAAAGAACACGTGTTGGCTTTAGTAAAATATCCGATTATTGGGGGAAATACTGTCACATAACCCAGCATGGTTTTATATAACATCATCAGACAGATCCTTAGTGGGGACCAAGGATTAGGATGTTGGGGGGGCGAGGCGGGGGTATAAGATCAGCCAAAGGACTTGTATGCATGCATGTAAACACAACCGACAGACACAGGCACCGAGGGGGTGAGGGCATGTGCAGGGGGGAGGTCCGTGGGGAAACAGACATAGGTAAGACAATATGTAAGACTTAAAACAGTGTTTTAAAAGGGGGTTAGGGTGTCGCTATGCCCTGGTTCGTTGTTCATGGTGCTGGGCACCTTTTGGGGTTCTAGGTCTGGTGACAGGTGGAAGCCCCCAGCTCTGTCAATCCGTGCCACATCGGTGGCCTGGCGAGGACAGGCCCACCACAGAGCCAGCCGGGCAGGCTGCGTGCTCGCTGGAAAGCACTGAGTTTCCCTTTGTGTGCCCCGGAGCGCCGAGGGGATCGCTTTGCAGGAAGCTCCGGAGTGGGGGACAATGGGGAGGAGTGGGGGACAATGGAGGGCGAGAGAAGAAGGCGACACCTCTCCTTGGGGCAGCAGATGGGAAGCCTGTTCTCTGATGTAATCAGGGCCGGACCGGCAGGTAGGACGCCAGCCTGTTTCGGCCGGAGTCCCTTTCTTTTCAGGAAAGAATGAAACCACTTAATATTCAGTATATCGCAGCCCGCCGCCCCCCAACAGCCCACCTGGCCCCCTCCCTCTCCTCCTCGCCCACAGCGCCTCTGGATCCCCAGCGCTTCACGTGCTCTCCTCTCTGAGGGCACTGCAGAGGCAAAGCTCGTCTCAGTGCCGGTGCGTCCACGTGGGAGCACGTCTCTTCCTCCCTCCGCCCGGGCCCGAGAACATGACACGACATGACACGCCGAGTGTGCGTGTGCATGCGCATCCACAGGTTTGCAGAGCAGAGGGAGCACAGCTGGCACACCCACCCCTCCGCTCACAGGGGTGCAGGCGCACACACACCGGGAGCCACTGGGGAGCTGTGAGGCTCTGACCTCATGCTTCCCCGGCTCACCTGTGCAGAAAGATGCTGCTATCAGCTGTTTCTCTTTCCTCCCCAGGAGCACCTGAGCCACGTGGTAACCTCAGAGCCACAATCCGCTCCCCCCACGGCGGGTGGAGGGTGGGGGCGGGGCAGGTGTTAATATCGTGCGGAGCTTGTATTACCTCGATGGAAACAGGACCGACCCCCACCCTCTGCCATGGCCGGTTCCCCCGGCACCCCCATAGCAGCTCGTTGGTGAGACAGAGGCCTGTGGGGCCCTCGAAATGAATCCACAGCCCTCCTCTCACCCACAGCCGCCCGCGTGGCATCGTGGGCCTCCCCAACAGGTGTTCACAGTGCTGCCTGACTTCCGAGGCTCAGAGAGGGCAAGTCTCTTACTCAAGGTCACACAGCACGTTTAAGACAGAGCAGACTGTTCAGAAGGGAGGCGTCATCATTTGAGTGCCATTCAAAGATTTCCGTCTGTTGAACTATTTACACTCTCGTTAGGGAGATGATCAGCTATGTTTGGGGGTGGGGGGTATGATGTTTCCCAAGTGCTTGTATTTACCATTCATTCATTCATTTGAACCATCCGTTCTTTCCGTCAATCGTTCTACAAGTATTGAGCCTCTACCGTGAACCAGGCGCCTAGGAGCTGGGGATACAACGATGAGCCGAGAAGACATGGTCTGTGCCCTGATGGAACTTTTGGTCTAGAAGGGGAAACAGACCTGAAAACAATCATCACAGATGACTACGTGCTTAGAAGGCACAGTTCATGATCTGACGGGAGCGTCTGTGGCGGGATAGAGAGTCCCGGCCAAGTGTGCGAGTGAGGCTGGGTGTATCAGCCAGGCGAGGCGATGCGTTGCTGTGTAACAAATAGCCCCAACATATCAGACTGGTCCCCTGGCCCCGAGAGAGGACAGGGGCCAGGTGCCGTTCCCCTTGGCTTCAATAAGAGAAACAGGTGGTGAGGAGAGGGGCTTCCGGAAGCCGGTGCCTCTGTCTCAGAACGCGCAAGGTAGCAGAATGTCCGCGGTCTTGGAAGAACCGGGGCCAGACAGGTGAGCTGCTTGGCCCGAGCATGGCAGCGAGGAGAAGAAGCAAAACTTCCACACCGCTCCCTCAGACGGAGTCTGGTCCCCACTGCCCGCAGCGCCTCCCCCAGGCACCGGACAGTCCCCGCCTCCTAGCTAGGCCCTCCTCCGGCCATTGCTCGTGGGGACAGGCTCAGTTAAACTTCACGCATGGAACTTCCGGTCCAAGGGAGCGTGCAGTTTTGTATTCCCAGTCGCTACGGTGAGCCTCGGGGTCCCGCTCCTGAGGAAGCTTCCAGAAGAGGATGTCTGTGTGTGCCAACAAGAAAGCAAGGTTGAGGCCACCGCGGGGACACTTCAGAAGTGGGGGCCGGAGGAGGCTGGGGTGCCTTTCCCACGCTGAGCTGCTCTCCCCCGGTTAGCATACACGCACATTGTTAGAGGCATAACCTTTCCTCATAAAACGCTACCATCGCAGGGAGACAGTGGGAATTATTAGATATTAACTCATGCCTAGTTGCCCTGACAGCTCGTGGCCGATGCGCACAGCAGGTGAGAATTAATATGCCATAATTCACGCTCCATCACGCGTTACGGCTCCCGTAAGATGCGCGCAGAATAACCTATTCTGGGGAGATGGCTGGCGCTCCCAGCGTCCTCCCGGCCAAGTTATAAATAGTTGGGTTAGGATCCAGGGTTTTTTTTTTCTCTCTTATTACTAAATTTGAAAGAAATTGCATATATGTATCCTCATCTATAATTACCGTGAACATTTTTTTCTCCTAAGTCCTAACATTAGGTTCGGTCATATTCCATGCTTTCAAAATTGAACTTAAGCAAAATCGCATAATTTTCTTGAGACCGAAATAGAAACGCCTTTCCCCCATCTATAATTGTGTGTGGTGCTAATGGCATGATACTGCTTATATGGACGATGGCTGAGGCCCGTGGTCGGCAAACTCATTGGTCCACAGAGCCAAATATCAACGGCACAACGATTGACATTTCTTTGGAGAGCCACATTTTTAAAACTTAAACTTCTTCTAACGCCTGTGACCAAGATACGTGCCCTTGACCGGAATTGAACCCGGGACCCTTTGGTCTGCAGGCCGATGCTCTACCCACTGAGCCACACGAGCTAAGGCCTAGTTGGTCCTGATCATCAACAATGACCAACTCTGTGAAGAAAATATTTAAAGGGCCACGGACAGAGACTGGTGGGAGTGGGGGTGTCTTGGCCTGGGTGCATGGGGACTCCTCTCTGACGAGGTGACAGAGCCCCCAACATGAGGTGGGCAGACAGGAAGCACGCGCCTTGCCTCTCCTGCCCGCCCGGCACCGGGTAAGGACTCGGTGAATGCCTGTCAGTAGAGCGACTTCTCTCTGCCTTCTGTGCAAAGAGAGTGGGGGCTGTCAGTGTCGGGTTCCAGTATAAGTTTTAGAAATACCTGCCCGTGAGGCGTGTGCGTAGGACGTTTGTGGGCATAACCAGAGCCTCACTCGTCCCGTTTTACAGAGAGAGTTTTAAAAAACACACAAAACCAGCCGGGACCGTAATCTCCTCTGCAAATCAATCACTTAATCACACGTCCATCATCATCCCGGGCATTTAAAACCTGAAACCACACGGACACTCGGGCCACTTCCTGGGGCCCAGGTGTGAACCCGGGACCGGCAGGGGGAGCGTTCCAGCTTCCCACCCGGCCATCTCCCCGCCGATCAAATGGGCGCTCCGGGCCGGGTAACATTACCGCCCGGCCTGGATGAGAAGGCCCGTTCCGGCCCCCACCCTGCCGCCGGGGGCGGGGCGGGGGGGGGGGGGTCCCAGAAAACAGAGCTTAATCATTAATAACACTAACTTGCATTGCGAGAGCCTTGAAAATGAGAATTTTGCCCTTTTTTCCCTGGGAGTAAATTGGGTCAGCGTGTTCCCAGAATTTACATTTCAATTAAAAATACAATAATAACACATTGTGCGGATCGCGAAGGATCCCAAGCCCGGGGAAGATGACACCGGCCGTGACTCCGTTAATGAAAAGCCCCCTTCATCCGGACGGGCCACACATCAGCGCTCACCAATCTCCTGTCTGTTCTGGTCTGGCCGCCGGGAGGGGCCGGGCGGGTGCGGCCGGCGGGGGAGGCGGAGGCACCTGGGCCCTGCCCGCTGGGCGCCAGGGGAGGCCGGTCTGGGCACCCCCCCACCTCCCCCCGCAGCCCACCTGGGACAGGAACCCTCCTTCATTTTTAAACAAAACTTAAAAAAAAAAAAAATAGAAAAACTAAAAGGTTTTGTTGCTGTTTTCTTTTTGGTTTTTAGGTTCTGTTCTTGTTTCTGTTTTATTTTTATTTATTTATTTTTTTTGCTTTTCTAGGCAATTGCTGATGGTATCAGAAAGCTTACCATCCTCCTAACTCCCCCAGCCCCAACCCCAACCCCAACCAAGGGCTTTGTGAGTGGGTTTAACATGAACAGCACGCCCCACAGCCCCTCACACTGGAGTCTGGTGCAGACAAGTGCCCGGGACAGATGCTCACGGAGAAAAGGCCACTTGCAGGCCTGGGGCTGAGGGGTGTGAACTGACCCTCTCCTCCCTCCATCCCCTGGGGCTCTCTTTTGAACCCCCACCCCTGCCTGCCTTGCTGATTTTTAGAGTTGGCTTACCCCTGCCCCCCCTCCACCCCGCAAAGGGAGAAGTTCCCGGCAGGTGGGGGCCTTGGTGGCGGCTCCCAGGACCCTGCCTGGGGCCCTGGGGCCGGGGGATAAGAGGGGAGGGGGGTGCCTCCCACACACAGCTGCTTGCTCACAGGCTGTGTCTGAGAATAAACAACCCGCCCAGACCGGCTTTCATCAGGAAGCGAGCCTGGTAGGGGGGGCAAGAACGCCACTCAGCACCCCTCTCCAGCAGGGGGAACCCCCAGAGCCAGCCTGAGCAGGAGGCAGGATATCCCGACACAGGCCCCCAGTCAGGTGGCCCCAGAGGGACACATTCCAGGACACGCTAAGGGCAGATAGTAAATGCGGGATGTGGCCTTCCAATGTGCTAGTATATTATTCAAAACCTTACAGTGCATTAATGCATGTGTGTGTGTGTGTGTGTTTACTAGAGGTCTGGTGCACAAATTCGTGCTTGGGTGGGGTCTGGCCAGCACACCCTGATCGGGCCGATTGGGACGGCTGGCCAGGGGGAGGGGCCGTGGGCGGTTGGCCAGCTGACCCTGCCCCCTGGTCAAACTCCTGGCTGAGGGGACAATTTGCATATTAGCATTTTATCATATAGGATAAAATGTGTGTGTGTGTGTGTTATATTTGCCTCAAATCTGCAAATACCTGGGGCACTGGCAACTTGAAATAGGCAGAAACCACATGCCCCGCACACCTGGCTCTGCAGCCAGGCCGCCCACACCTGGGGGTGATGGTCACGCCCTGAGGGCCATGTGGCTGGATTGCGCGCGCTCGCTCTCTCTCTCTCCCTCTCCCTCTCCTCCTCTCCCTCTCCCGCTCCTCCCTCTCCCTCTCCCTCTCCCTCTCCGCTCTCCCTCTCCCTCTCCCTCTCCCTCTCCCTCTCCCTCTCCCTCTCCCTCTCCCCTCCCTCTCCCTCTCCTCCTCCCTCTCCCTCTCCCTCTCCCTCTCCCTCTCCCTCTCCCTCTCCTCTCCCTCTCCCTCTCCCTCTCCCTCTCCCTCTCCCTCTCCCTCTCCCTCTCCCTCCCTCCCTCTCCCCTCCCTCCCTCTCCCTCTCCCTCTCCCTCCTCTCCCCTCTCCCTCTCCCTCTCCTCTCCTCTCCCTCTCCCTCTCCCTCTCCCTCTCCTCTCCCTCTCCCCTCTCCCTCTCCCTCTCCCTCTCCCTCTCCCTCTCCCTCTCCCTCTCCCTCCCTCTCCCTCTCCCTCTCCCTCTCCCCTCTCCCTCTCCCTCTCCCTCTCCCTCTCCCTCTCCCTCTCCCTCCCTCTCCCTCTCCCTCTCCCTCTCCCTCTCCCTCTCCCTCTCCCTCTTCCTCTCCCTGCCCTCTCCCTCTCCCTCCGCCCTCTCCCTCTCCCTCTCCCTCTCCCCTCTCCCGTCTCCCTCTCCCTCTCCCTCTCCCGCTCCCGCTCCCTCTACCCTCTCCCTCTCCCTCTCCCCTCCTCCCTCTCCCTCTCCCGCTCCCCCCTCCCCTCTCCCCCCCTCCCTCTCACCTCGCCCCCCTCTCCCTCTCCCTCTCCCTCTCCCTCTCCCTCTCCCTCTCCCGCTCCCGCTCCCGCTCCCGCTCCCTCTCCTTCTCCCTCTCCTTCTCCCTCTCCTTCTCCCTTTCCCTCTTCCTCTTCCTCTCCCTTTCCCTCTCCCTCTCCCTCTCCCTCTCCCTCTTCCTCTCCCTCTCCCTCTCCCTCTCCCTCCCCGCTCCCTCTCCCTCTCCCTCTCCCTCTCCCTCTCCCTCTCCCCTCTCCCTCTCCCCTCTCCCTCTCCCTCTCTCTCTCTCTTACTGTTTCAGAATCATCCAGGGAAGACAAAGATCATCAAGGGCCCAGCCCTCAAGCCTGGAGGCGTAATTATTACCAGAGTGTAATTAGCATTCTCCGATCGACGAGCTTTCGACTCTAATACTTGGCCGAAATGTGGGCCCAGGAGCCTCGGGTATAGATAATATACAAAGGCGGTGCTCATTAATACTGGTTGAATATTCCTTTAAAAACATTTTTTTAATTGATATCAGAGAGAAGAAGGGAGAGGGGGAGAGAGAGAGAGAGAAACACCGGCTGCCTCCTGCACGCCCTCTACTGGGGATGGAGCCTGAACCATGGACATGTGCCCTGACGGGGAATCGAACCAGCGACCTCCTGGAGCAGGGGATGACACTCAGCCAACAGAGCCACACCGGCCCAGCCGCTCCGTCCTCTTCCATTGTGTTGAAGAGCCAGGACTGCCTCCCCCAGCCCAGCCTGGACCCCGAGACCCAAGCCACACTCTGGTCCACAGCACAGGCCTCGGCTGGGCCACACTCTCCGGAGCCCGGCTCACCTGTCCGGGCTGTTCCGCCCCAGCAAACGGCGTGAGTGTTCCCCGCGGGGACCCCCGCCCTTCAGTGAAGGCATCAGCAGGCAGCTGGGCGCCAGGACTCCTCTGAACCTGTCCTCTCAAACCCTTCACAGCGGGCAGTGCCCTCGGGGCCCGGATCCGCCTCTTGCTTCAACAGTGTCTGGATGAAACCGACCCGGGGCCCCCCTTCTCCTAGCCTCCGACCCCCCCCCCCAACCTCCTTCAGAACCCCCTCAGCCACCCCCGCCTCCCAGACCGGCCAGCACCGTTTTCCGAGCGGAACTCCTCGTTGCTGAGCAACCACGAGCTCCCGGATTCCTCAGCATCACCCCCAGGGGAGCCCCGTCCCGCCCGCTCCCCCGCCCTGCGCCCACACCCACCTCTCTGGCCTCTGTGTCCAGCGCCGCGGGGGCTCTGGAGGCGGCCACGACCTCCCGAGGAGGCCCCGGGGGAGCTCAGGGCCCCAGCGGCTCCTGTCGAGGCAGAGCCCGCGAGGCAGCTGCGCCCCGTCCGGGATGTGCAGAGGCCACTTGGGGCTCCAGGGCAGCCACGGGGTCCCGGAGAGGAGCCTGGCCCGGGCCTGGGGTCCCTGCAGGCCCCGGCTCTGCCCCACAGCCCTCAGCGCTGGATCCGGGAGAACCACTTCCGGGGCAGGAGAACCACTTCCGAGGGCAGGAGAACCACTTCCGGGGGCGGGAGAACTACTTCCGGGGCGGAGGCGAAACTCATCCATAAGATGGAGACACCTGACCCCCCTCCGCAGGCTGCCGGCCCCAGGTGGGGCTGGGCGAGCGTCTCTCCGGAAGGCGCCCCCCAGGCACCCCCAGGAGCCGGTGGAGCCAGAGGCCTTCGAGGGGCCCCCCTGCGTCCCCCCCCCCCGGGGTCTGGCTTCTGCCTGAGCCTCTCCCCGCACCGCTAGGCGGCCTGTTCACCGCCTGGAGTCCCTCCCGTGCAGGGGACCAAAGGGAGTGAGAGAGCTTTTTTGCCGCAAAAAATAAAACCATCAATCCTTCCTGCTGTTTCCATCGATCCCGACCTGTCATGTCATGGCTCTTACCCAATCCTTATACCTTCCCATATTACAAGGCCCTCCGAAAACCAAGCCTCCGTTCTCCACACCGCCGTGTCACTCCCTGCCAGCGGAGGGCAGTTTGGCTGCGGGTAAAATTCAAGCATGGAGGTCATTTTCGTTCAGAATCCTAACGCTGCTTCTCCGTTGGCTTCCAGTGGGGCTGCGGGAATGCCCGCCGCCTCACTCGCTCCCGGTTCTTTAGACAAGTGCCTCATTTCCTCTTTGGAAGGTTGTCGCCTCCTCTCTCCCCCGGATGCTCTGAAAGGTCACGATGCCATCTCTTGGTGTGGTTGTCTGTTCATTCATCTGGAGCCACATGCGGCTCCTTGGCCCCTTGAGTGAGTGTGGCTCTTCCACAAAATACCACGGCCTTGGCGAGTCTGTTTTGAAGGAGTGGCGTTAGAAGAAGTTGAATTTTAAAAAATGTTGGCTCTCAAAAGAAACTTCGATCGTTGTCCTGTTATTATTTGGTTCAGTGGACTAAGGAGTTTGCCGACCACTGCTGTAGGCACTTCCTGGGCCTTTCCACAGAAAACCAAAGCCTTCCACTTCTAGGACATGTTCTTGTATTGTTTCTTGGATAATTCCCTCCCCTCTGTATCCTGGATGGTTTTTCTTTTTGAGTGGCACATTAGAAGGGCCTCTGGAATGTCTATGATGCAATTAACAGCCCTGTCACCATTCACTCACTTTTCTTATCTTTTATCTGGTCACGTCCATCTTGCTCCCTTCTCCTTGCTCCACACGTGCTTTTTACAGACGCGTGTTCTCTGCTCTCCTCTGAGTACGGTGCTCACCAGGGTCCTTGGGCCTTATCATTTCAGTGCCCGCGGGCCGGCCGCCTGAGTCACACAGGCAGTCAGACACGAGGATCTGCTCCTATTGTTAACTGCATTTTCAATGAACGTGCCATCAAGTTCTCTGGGTGAGGGAAGGCCTGGTTTCATTATCAAACTCCCCAAACGACACCCCCCCGGGGCCCTGTACTCGGAATAGGACCTCGGTGGCCAGGCGTTTGGACCCATTTTCTCACTCGTGTCCAGAGCTTGGTGGACACCTGCCATTGGTTATCTGTTTAACCGATGTTCCTTCTCGGTCCTGCGAGTTTACAGCTTTTCGGGTTTTATCCCTTAACTGCCATTTTATTTGGGTTTTAGAGATAAGCAGAGTAAAACATTTTTGTTTTATCCACCACGGACTCCCAGGTGCTGATTTTTATAGTCATCGTCTGTTTATGGTGTACAATCTTGGGCAGTGATTAAAAAAAAAAAAAAAAAAAGTTTTCCTTCATAGTAAACACATCTCTCTTTCCCTACAAAAGTGTGTCAGTTTTAAAAAATGTTTTTAAATAGCCCAGCTGACGTGCAGGAGGTAGCCACTCAATGGTTTTCTTATCGTTGATGTTCCTCTCCCCCCCCTCTCTCTCTCTCTCTCTCTCTCTCTCTCTCTCTCCCTTCCTCTCTGACATCAACAAAAATACATATATATATATATATATATATATATATATATATATATATATATATATATATAAAAATTAAAGAAATAAAAAATTAAAACAAAGCCCCCTGGTGACATATTGTACCGCTCCCCTGGGAAAAAGCCCCCCTCAACCCTTTGCACCTGAAGATGGACAACAAACAAACAAGAAAAAAAAAATGGTAAGAGGACCAGAGAAACGGCACCGAGAGGAAGCAGTGGGTCAGGGCGTGTTTTGATTGAGTGAAGGCAGCGTGTGGTGAACGGGGACACTTAGGGGCCTTGGCGATCGTGGCAGGCGGGAGGGCGCGGTGCATCTGGGAAGGGCTCGGGTCTGGCCTGGCAGAGACGGCGGGGTGCCTCTGGGGGAAGCCGTCATCATCTGCAGAGCCCATGGCGGGCCCTGGCCCTGACGGCGATGGATGGGGCATTCCTGTAATGGTATGGTAATCGCGCTCCCGCAGTGGCTGGGGAAGTTTGGTGTCTGGAGCGGCTCCGTCACCCCCTGCGCGGCTTCACCCTCTTAATTTGCTTCGTAAATCCCTTTTTTTCAGAGGGGGACTTACAGGAAAAGCGGTTTATCTCCCGGGCGGGCGGTCTGTCAACCAGCCCTGGGGCACGGGACCCGAAATGATAATGGATGCGGCTGGGGGACCCCTCCCCGCGGCCTCTGAGTCATCGGGAAGGAGGGTGGAATGGATGTCTGCAGCTGAGCGCTAAGTGGCTGTGGTCTGGCCAGGCCTCTGAGTGCTGCCACGTGTGTGTGTGTGTGTGTGTGTGTGTGTGTGTGTGGCTGGACCTGAAGCCCCGTCAGCCGGGGTGGGAGTGGGGGTGGGATTTGCCCCAGGGTGGCCGTCCCCACACACGTGTGATGATGTATGTGTGTGTGTGTGTGTGTGTGCAGCCTGAGATCATGGCGTTCTGGGTGCTGTCATTTTCCTCAGGTATTTTCTTTCCTTTTTATATTTGTATTGCCTTCAAAGCGGAAGGGAGAGGGAGAGAGAGAGAGAGAAACATTAATGATGAGAATCATAGATCAGCTGCCTCCAGCACGCCCCCTACTGGGGATGAGTGTGTGTGTGTGTGTGTGAGTGTGTGTGAGTGTGTATGTGTGTGTAAAAGTGTGTGTGTGTATGTGTGTGTGAAGGTATGTGTGTGAGTCTGTGTGTGTGTGTGAGTGTGTGTGAATGTGTGTGTGTGTGTGTGTGTGTGTGTGTGAGAGAGAGAGAGAGAGAGAGAGTGAATGTGTGTGTGAGAGAGAGAGTGTGTGTGGTTTTACAGAGTGTAAATTGGTAGCTTTCCTCCTCTGGGGCCTTTCTGTCTGGATCTAACGTGACAGGAGAATCGGGTGAGCAGACGGGGGGGCGGGAGGAGGAGGAGGGAGGCGGGAGGAAGTGGGCACAGGAGCCATTCTGGCAGGCCAGGGCGGTGCCAGCTTTCCCGTGGCAATCAGCTGGAGGTGTGAGACAAGCGAGTTTTGTTTGTTTCTAAACGTTGACGGTTCAAGTGCCAACGCGTGCCGGTGACGCGCACACATTAGAGCTCCCGGGGTCTGTGCACACACAGATGCCGCTCACGGCCCGCTGGCACGGGCACGCCAAGGGGCGGGTGCGGGGGGAGAGGCGGCCACTCCTCCCTGGGAGTGTCATGACGCCGGTCACCTGAGGTCCCACATTGTTTTCAGAGAAAGAGGAAGGGAGAGGGAGAGGGAGAGGGAGAGAGAGAGAAAGAGAGAGAGAGAGAGAGAGAGAGGAATATTCATGACAGAGAAACATCGATGGGTTGCCTTCTGCGTGACCCCCAATGGGGGATTAGGCCTGCAACTGGGCATGTGCCCTGACTGGGAATAGAACCTGCGACTTCCAGGTGCAAGGCTCGGCGCTCAGCCACTGAGCCACACCGGCCAGGCTGTGGATGCTGTTGGCCACGGATGGCTCAGGCACCAGGCTGGGGCCCTCGGGGCCACAAAAATAGCTTAGGGCTGTATCTCTGGTCCCTTTTTCTCGCCGCATATCCTTTTCCATTCTGGTTTCCCTGGCAAAGGTCTGGCCGGAGGTTCCGGGAGTTGGCTCACATCTGTGCTGAGGACAGGTGAGGTTGGCAGGGGCTGGCATAGGTACTCTGGTGGTCAGCGGGTCAGTTCTCCCCTGTGGGCCTTCTCCACATTGGTTAGACCAGTAACCCATGCCCATCTCAATGCCCATCACGCCAACCGCTGTCTGAGGGCTCAGTTGGCGTGAGGCCTGGTTCTCGGTCGCGAATGAGGCCTGGAGCATCGGGGCTTGGAGGTCACGGGGGCCTCTGATGCCCCCCGGTTCGTCACATGCCCAGCTGTGGGGACCCGAACGAGCAGCCACCACCGCAGGGGCTGCTCCTGCGGGATTCATGTCCTCTTTTTTTTAAGCAGCAAAACCTTCTCTTGGGGAATATTCCTCTTCGGTGCGCATGCCCAGCTTCGGCCAGAGAGCCCTGATGGCCGCACCCGATGGGCACATGATGGGCCCCCGACAATCCCAGTTCAGGCCGGGAGTGCCTGCCTTGGGCTTCCGCTCTTTCCTGTACGTCCCACGTCATAGCACTCACGGGCACTGGGTGTCCTTATCTGGCCCAACCCCAGAATTCGGGTTTTTTGTTTGTTTGTCTGTTTGGGGTCAAGATCTACGACCCCTTTGACACCGGATCTCTAACCCCTAGCCTCGCGCCTGGCATAAAATACATTTCTCGGGTGGAACCAGACCCGAAAAGCTAATTCCGCCACCGAGGGAGCAGCTGGCAGCACCTACGAATGGAATCAGATGCCCAGGGTCGGAGGAGCTCAAAGCAGACGGCCACCACTTCCAGGCGGGGCAGTCAGGGACGGCTTCCTGGCAGGGGAGGCCTTGAGTCAGAGGCCTGCAGGAGGAATAGGTTGTATTATAGTAGGGGTGTCGAACTCAATCAGAGAAGGGGCCAAAATCTAAAATCCAGCCTAAATCGCGGGCCGAATGGTTTACTGAACAGTCATAAACTGTCATTGTGATGGAAACGCAGCGGAGTGCAGTGATGACAGCGCGGTGCGGGCCACATTGCAAGGCCTGGCGGGACGGATTTGGCCCGAGGGCCTTGTGTTTGACACATGTGTATTATAGATAGGGGGAGAGGAGGGGAGGGGAATCAGATCAGAGGAAGCCAGGTGCTCATCGGCGGTCCATGTTCATCTCAGCACCCCCTAAGCTACGTGGATTAGAAAGACACACGGCAGATCTTTCTGGAAGAACTGAGCCAACAGAGCTTGCTGCTCCCATGTGGGCCCACCGTCCTGGTTTATACAGTTGGCGGGGAGTGCCCTGGGGTGGGGGCGGGGGTCGGGGGCTCAGAAAAGAGACACCCCACACACACACACACACACTCACTCCATCAGCTGGTAAATCCCACCCGAGGGGCCATGACAGCCGGACCCGTCCCATCCATCCATCCCTCACAACATCCCGGTATTTCTCCGTGGACGGGGCCGCCCAGCCGAGGCGCAGCCGCATTGTAATCACCTGTACTTAAAACTAATGGATTTGAAATAACCTGCAGGCTCCCACTTTAATGAGAGCGAGATTAATGAAAAAGGACCTTTTGCCTCAGATTGCATGACAACATTTTCAGATTGCATTCCTGGAACAGAGCATTCACTGATTCGGAGTAATTGGATGCGGACTCCGGGTTAATACGTACAATGTCCTTAAATGAAAATGTTCTATTGTAAGTGGAACTGTATGATACCTGACGCTTTCTCAATAGGGCTGCCCGGGCTCGGAGTTAATTATACGGCGTGCTATTTTTTGAATGAATTCAAGCATGAATTCTACGCGGCGGAGGCTCGGGATAATTATATTCCGTCCTGGGGGGCGCCCCGCCGAAAGAGCTGACCTTTCAGACAAAACGAGTCTCCGGAGCAGGAAACCTGAAGAAAGTCGACAGAGAGTGGGCAGATGCGGGCGCACAGAGTCTTAAGTGCCAGGGGGGCGCGGGGGGCGGGGCGGGGGGTTGGGGGGAGGGGGCAGCCAGGCGCAGGGAGCAGTAGCATCGCGGCCGGATTGATTTTTTGTCCCCGGCGAGTATTTCTGTTTTGCAGCTTGTTTTGCAGCCGCGGTACATAAAGGTATAATTTAAAACCATCGATTTTGCTAAAGCTGCGCCCTCATCAGTAACGCGGCAGCCAAAAAAGTCGCCTCAGCTGGGGACGGAGAGGCAGGCCGAGAGCGGTCTCTGGGTGTGTGCCCCCCGCCCCCCCTCCCCCTGTCCCCCCCAGGAACGAGCAGACGTGGGCGAGTGGGGGCCAGCTCGGCCCTGACCACCGGGCCTCCCTGCCTCACCCCTGGCCGGGTGGGAGGAGTGAGGGGTTAGGGGTCAGATCGCCTTGGGTTGGCAGCCTGGCTCCCCTAGATGCCAGCGGTGTGGCTTCAGACAAGGTGCTTGCCTGCTCCGTGCCTCAGTTTCCTCACCTGTCAAATGGGGTTCTCCGCCTAGAGTTGCTGTGGAGGTGGAACAGCTACAAAGCACTTTGTATGGGGGGAGGGTGTCCAGTGTCTGTCAGCTTCCCTTATTAATACTATTCTTGCCGAAACCGGTGTGGCTCAGTGGATAGAGCGTCGGCCTGTGAACTGAAAGGTCCCAGGTTCAATTCTGGTCAAAAGCATGTACCTTGGTTGTGGGCACATCCCCAGTGGGGGGTGTGCAGGAGGCAGCTGATCGATGTTTCTCTCTCATCGATGTTTCTAACTATCTCTCTCTCTTCCTCTCTGTAAAAAATCAATAAAATATATATTTAAAAAAATACTATTCTTCTTGGTCTTCTTGGTCATAATCTCTCTCTCTCTCTCTCTCTCTCTCTCTCTCTCTCTCTCTCTCTCTCTCTTTCTCTCTCTCTCTCTGTCCAGGAGGATAAAAGAAAACCTATTAAGAGGATTAAACCATCAGGAGGATTAATAATACTTCTCCCCTTGGGGGGATGGGGGAGAGGAAGCAAGCGGGAGTGATCAGGACCCCCCGGACATGAAGGGCCGGGGCAGGACAGGGAGGGAGAAGCCAGCTGCATGCTGCCCCGGCCGCAGACATCGCCGCTGCCTCCTCGGCCCAAGCGCCCGCCCCAGGGACGAGAGGCCTCGTGCTTCCCAGTGTGTGAACCGCAACCGAACTCGGACGCACCCGCCTTCGAGGCTCAGCCCCCTGGGGGTAGAGAGAGGACTCCATCTCTGGAGGTGACTCTACAACGAGGTGACCAGACGTCCCGCGTTTGGCGGGACAGTCCCGATTTTTAACAATTTGTCCGCTCTTGGCGGGACATCTGGTCACCTTACCCTACAAGTGCTGGTGGATCTCTCTGGACTGACAGCACCCGCCCTCCGGCCGCGGGCTCCCCCCTCCTCTCCGGGCCAAGTGCAGCTCGGCCTCCAGGCCCGGCCCGAACCGTCCTGCCGGGACTAGCTCTCTGCTACCGTCCACGTTCGTCTCCTGCAGCGGCCGTGACAGTCGCCCCGCACTCATTCTCTCCCGAGGCCCGCAGGTGGAGACCGGCCAGCAGGGCCGCCTAAGGCCATCGGAACACACAGCTATTCACGTGACGATTCAGTAACAGGAGCAAGATCACAGTTAGGAAGGCGCAACGGAAATAGTGTTATGGGTGGGGGGCTCACAGGAGGAACTGGATTCCAGGGCCACGGCATCGGAAGGCGGAGAACCCTTCTCCACCTCCCCCAGTGCCTCTCTGTCTCTCTGTCTCTCTCCGTCCCATCCCTGTCTGTCCCACCCGCCCTCCCAGCCTCTCTCCAGTGCTCTCCGAGGGCTTTCAAACGTGCGTCTCCCTGCCCGAGGCCCTGTAAGGTGGACGCGTGAGCTGCGGGCGTCGTGTGAGCTCATGGGCAGCGGTGGGCCGGGCTCCCTCCTACCTTCCCGACGGAATCCGGGGACAGCGGCCCTGCGGGAGGACAGAGGGCTCTTCGGACGTGGAAAGGTCAGGGCACTGCGGGCTGCGCACCCGCTCGATGGCGCCCGGGGCTGCGGCTCTAATCTCGTTTCCCCCGTGGAGGCCCTCCCGGCGCGGCTAATGCATCTCCCGCGGAAGTTTGTAAATTATATCGGAAACACGCGCAGCTGGAAGGGCCTGTGCTGGCTCCCGGTGGCTGCCCGGGCGATGTGTGTGTGTGTGTGTGTGTGTGTGTGTGTGTGTGTGTGTTGGGGGGTGTGTGTGGGCGATGTGTGTGTGTGTGTGTGTGTGTGTGTGTGTGTGTTGGGGGGTGTGTGTGTGTGTGTGTGTGTGTGTGTGTGTGTGTGTGTGTTGGGGTGTGTGTGTGTGTGGGCGATGTGTGTGTGTGTGGGTGTGTGGGGGGGGTGTGTGTGTGTGTGGGGTGTGTGTGTGTGTGTGTGAGTGTGTGTGTTGGGGGTGTGTGTGTTGGGGGTGTGTGTGTGGTGTGTGTGTGTGTGTGTGTTGGGGGGGTGGTGTGTGTGTGGGGTGTGTGTGTGTGTGTGTTGGGGTGTGTGTGTGTGGGGTGTGTGTGTGAGTGTGTGTGTGTGTGTGTGTGTATGTTGGGGGGGGTGTGTGTGGGGGGTGTGTGTGTGTGTTGGGGGGGGTGTGTTGGGGGTTTGTGTGTGTGTGGGGTGTGTGTGTGTGTGTGTGTGTGTGCACAGCCTCCAGAGTTCCAGGGCTCGGCCCGCTTTATCCTGGTGTCAGTGGCCCCGGCTCTCAGCCGGGGGTGAGCAGAGCCCGACTTCCCATCAGCCCTCAAAGCGGGGCCTCGGCCCGTCTCCCCCGTCAGTGACTGGCACCCCCAGGCTTTGCCCTCTGCGCCTTGGGTCCCCCTCTGTAGCGAGGGCTCCTGCACTGAGCGTGCGAGAGCAGGCCGCCCGGCAGACACCCAATAAACGTCCCGCAGACGCCGTCACGGCCCCGGCCGCACTCCGTCCGGGCTGCCGAGCCAAGCCAACGGCCCCGAGGTGGGCCCACGGGCGTGCGGCTGACACCTGGGGTCGGAGCTGGAGCAGCGCGGTGGTCTGCGTCCCCAGTGCCCACTGGACGGAGGGGAAGGCTGAGGCTGGGGGGAAAGCCGCTCCCCTGCTCCCGGCCACACAGCAGCTACCGCCCCAGGCGGGGACTGCCGCCCGCCCACCGAGCGAGACAGGGAAGGCCCAGGCCGTGCCTCCGGCTCCTTTGAAGGCGTTTAAACCAACAGGAGGACTTCCCCCACCTTACACCTCCGCCCCCCCCCCCACTCCCCCTGCAGCCGCTGCCCTCGCTCCTTCCTTCGGGTCTCCCTGCCAGGAGAAAGCTTCAGGCGAGGGCGGGCCAGGCCTTCCCACTGCCCGTGACAGTCCCAGCATCTCCCTGCATTCCTGCGCCATCCGGACAGCAGGTCCCAGCCCCCAGCCCGGCCTGCCTCAGTTTCCCCCAGGCGACCATCCAGGAGCCCGTGTGGTTCCTGGAGCTGCCTCATCCCGGATGGAGAGCAGGCCCAGCAGCCCGCCCTGGGCCGGAAGCTGTTATCCTCCCGACAGGGACGGGAGCTGCCCTCTGGAGAGGAGCCGTCCCCAAGGCCGCTCACACCACATCAGGGCGGCGACCACGGGAGCGGGCACACGCATACACACGCGCACGCACACGCTCAGATTCCGGTTTTGTTAGCCCCTCGAGCTACGTGTGAGCGGTGCCTGGTGCATCTCTGTCCCACGGCTGGGAACACGGGCGTCTTGTCTGGCGGGGGCCTAAAAGCTGGGCTCCTCTGAGGAGAGCGAGGGGGGTCAGAGTGTCTGCCCCCGCCACACTCCCACCCACTGGGCGAGCTCGGACGCACACGCCAGCCTGAGCCGCAGGCAGCGCACATGGTGAGAGAGGGCGCCGGAGCCGGCCCGGGGCTCCCTCATGCTCCCCGCACACCAGCCAGAGCGCCGATCTTGATTTTTTTTTTTTTTTTTTTAGGGACAGAAGGAGGTCAAGTTTTCTCTGATTTTCAAATGTTGGAAGCTCATAAAACACAGAAACCAAACAAGACAGAAACACGGTGTGTGCCAAACACAGCAGCTCAGAGGGCTGGGCTGGCTCTCAGGCCCTCGGCTCGCAGCTCTGCATCCAGGTGTGGAGGTGTGATCACGTCTGAGCGCCCCCGGCCCCCGGCCCCTTGGCTGCAGGGTGAGTGGGCAGGGAGGCACCGGACACGGAGCAAGGCCCGCCTTCTCGGGGGCAGCCACCCCCCACACCCCAGCAAAGCCAAGGGCGCGCCCTGGCCGCTTGGCTCCGTGGATGGAGCATCGGGGTTGTGGGCTCGATCCGCAGTGTGGGGCATGCAGGAGGCAGCAGATCCATGGTTCTCTCTCATCATAGATGTTTCCCTCTCCCTCTCTCTCTCTCTCTCTCTCTCTCTCTCTCTCTCTCTTCCTCCCTGGAGTCAATAAAAATATATTTAAAAAGAAAAGAGAAAGAAGTCATTATTGCTTTAAGACAGCAAGTTTTGGGGTGGTCGGTTGCACAGCAGAGGCTGCCTGAAATAGTCCTCAATCTAGATGGGTTGACTTCAATCATATTAGAGAGAAAAGTTCTTTGTACAACACAGCATGTGTTTTTAAGCATACACTGCTATTTTATTTATTATTATTATTATTATTATTATTATTATTACTAGAGGCCCAGTGCACAAATTTTGTGTCCCTCAGTTTGGCATGCAACAACACCAGCATCCCGCACACCCTGACTGGCCTCTGGTCAGAAGCCCGCCCTCCCGCCCGCCCGCCCACCTTTCCTCCCTCTGCAGACCAGAGTGCAAGGGACTCTGGGGCTAATGTCCCTATGGGCACCGCCATCTTTTGTGATGGAGTGACGGTTAATTTGCATATTACTTTTGTTAGATAGGATGGCTCATCCTGCTTAGCTACAGTAACTACGTAACACAGGGAAACGCAGTATAACCTCCGTTGTTGGCGGATGGCCTCTCGCCCATCCCCAAGATACTGCAGGTGGCTGGGCCAGGCTGGGCCAGGCTGCAGTGCACGCAGTGCCTTCCCTGCACACGTGGTCCAGCTCTCCGTCTCCCCGGGTCTGTGTCTGCCGTCACTCGCCATGGCCTCAGTGGGCACCTGGGACGGTGCCCCAGGTCCCATTAAACCGCCAGACGTGGCAGCGGGCCCCTCAGTGCCACGCTCCCGGCCGCCTGTGTGATGCACAGAGCCTATTTTTAGCGTCTCCCCTCTATAATTACATGTGTTTCGCCGCCTCTCCCATGCACGCTGACTCTGGGGAGCGGTTCCGGTTATGTGATCCCAGTGAGTGTGAACAGCGGGGCCAGTGCATCTACCAACCTGCTCTGTTCGCCAGCGCCCGCCGCCCCGGCTCCCTCCTCGCTCTGGCTCGGGGAAGCAGGGACACGCACTCGCTCACTCATTCACTCAGTAAACACTGGCCACGCGTCCGCTGGAGCCAGATGCTATTGGAGTTGCTGGGCAAACACACACTGAGTATGTTTATTATTATGCGTTTAGTCCTCAATGATCTCTGAATGCACCATCATCTGGCCACTCAGTGTCTATCCTATAGAATTCCTCCACCAGGAATTCCACCAGCAGGCAGGCCAGCCAACTGCCCCTGGCCCGTCCCCCTGGCCAGGCTGGCCCGACCCCACCCATGCACAGATTCATGCACCAGACCTGAGTGGCCAGATTAGTATGCGTTCAGAGATCATCATTATCTGGCCACTCCGTGTAGAATTCCCCTCAGCATCCAGCTTACAGGCAACTTCCCTCCCCTAGGCGTCAGGACACCCAGGCAGAAAATAGGAAAAAGCATGAAGAGGAACGTTCATCTCCCAGGGCTCCCTGTGAGAGACCATCGTTGCTAATATCCTCATTACTGACACACACACACACGCCTTTTCCATCTCAGAATGGCGGGCTCCTCCCACAAACCACGTTTTCGCTTGGTATCATTTGGCATTATAGTCTGAGAAGTTTATACGTCTGATATCCTTTACGAATATGAGTGTTATTAAAAATATAATATCTTTCTGGTTGAAAGTATTACAGACATCCCCTTATTTTCTCCCTCACTGACCCCCCTCCATCCCCCACTCACTGCCTGCCCCCCCACCTCCCGCAGTCTTCACCACATTATTATCTATGTCCAAGGGTTATGCATATCTATAATAATAAGAGGGCAATATGCTAATTAGACTAGACATCATTCTGGATAAAGTAGGAGCCGGAGGAGAGAAGCCCGGGTCCCGGTGCCAGAGGGAAGCCGGGGCTGGCAGCCGAGGGAAGGAAGGCCTGCTCTGGCACAAATTTTCATGCACCAGGCCTCTAGGGTGCATCTAAGCTCTTTGGTTCCTCTCTCCCCATCCCCACACCCCCCACACCCCCTTCACCCCTGCCTGCCCTCTGAGATGCGTCCATCTGTTCCATGCTTCCACATCTTTGGATCTATTTTTTTTTTAATATTTTTAAATTTATTTTGTTGATTTCAGAGAGGAAGGGAGAGGGAGAGAAAGACAGAAACATCCATGATGAGAGAATCATCGATCGGCTGCCTCCTGCATGCCTCCCAGCGGGGATCAAGCCTACAACCCACGTGTGTGCCCTTGGCTGGAATCGAACCTGAGACCCTTCAGTCCGAAGGCTGACGCTCCATCCACTGAGCCACACCAGCCAGGGCTCTTTGGGTCTATTTTGTTCATCAGCTGAGGTTGTCCGTCAGGTTCCACCATGAGGGCGATCCCAGGATGCTGGCCTGTCTCTGGTGGGCTCCTCCGCTCAGCACAAAGCCCTCCGGCCCCTCCACTGAGCCACCTTCCGTCCCACTGATGACCACAGGGGTTGTTTCCAGATAAAGCATGGTGCCGCCCCTCAGCTGCCACTTACTCGCCACGCAAGCATGCCAGCAGGTATTTTTATGAAAAATGAAAACAACACCTACATTGTCAGCCGCCTCCTCTCTCTCTGAACACCTGTGAGTGGACGTTACAGCATTCCAGCAAACACACCCTGCCATTTGCTCTCATTTGTACAGAAATCCTGAGCCGTCGGCACCGCCAATGCGGTCTGTTCGCTCGCCCCGCCGTCGGGGGAGATGGTCACCCGCGTCGGCGAGGATGCGGGGAGCCGGATGCTGCCATGTTTCAGGGGACAGCCCCGGTCCCCGTCACGTGGAAAGATGCCTCCTCGCTCCCACCCAGCCTTCCACCTTCGGAGAACGTGGGGGAAGGAATTAGTATTGGGGATGTGTACATGGATGTATGAAAAACAATATTTATATCCGCGTCATTATTAATTTTTTTTGGGTGCTTACTCCACAGGAACTTCTAAAAGTGGAAGCTGTAATTATCGGCATTATCATCATCCATTCCCTCTTCCAGCCCCATCTGGCTGTTAGAATAGGAATATTATAATTAATACATTTTTTGCGCCGCGGTGTGTCATCTCTCCCCGGGATTATTCCCTGACACTCGCATTGTCTCATAATCATGTTAGCGGCAATTAGGGAGAGACTAACCGAGTTTGGGGGCTCTTTGTTCGGCAGCCTCTCTTTTGTCCTGGTTCTCCTCGCCGCTGAATAATGCGGTTGGCTTCGTTTTTCAGCCACCTGTGGTGTGTCTCTGATCATTTTGTTCCCTCCCCCTCCTCCACCCCGTCCCCCCAAAAAAAGGAACAGCCGGGGCACGTGCGGCCACTCACCTACACGAAGGACGCTCGTCCGTGCCTACGGCGCTCAGCTCTCATCTCTCTCCTTCGGAAGTCTTTAGATTCGGAAACGTTTGACGTTAGAATTTTTAAAAAATATATATTTTACTGATTTTTTAGAGAGGGAGAGAGACAGAGAGTTAGAAATATCGATGAGAGAGAAACATCGATCAGCTGCCTCCTGCACACACCTCCTACTGGGGATGTGCCCGCAACCATGGTACGTGCCCCTGACCGGAACCGAACCCGGACCCTTCAGTTCACAGGCTGATGCTCTATCCACTGAGCCACACCGGTTTTGGCTGATTTTAGAATTTACTGAGAGGTGTGGCCAAATGGAACTTCCTCCCTTTTTGAGGGCATTTGAGGTCTCCCTATCCTCCCCAGAGAACTACATTTTTGTAGGATTTTAAAATGCTTGTGTTTAAAATTCGAACCCTGTACCCATGTATGCCTCAAGGAGCTCTCACAGGGAGGGCAATCTTTTCTTAAAGAGCCAGCAGGCGCCCTGGCCCTCAGGGTTCTCTGCTCCATTGCAGGAAGGCAGGCACAGAGAATGTGTCCACCAAGAGGCGGAGCTGAATTTAAATAAAACTTTATTGACAAAAACAGGTCACTGGCCTGCAGGATGGTGGTATCTGCCTTTAGATGCTAAAGGCACAAGCCTTCCTTCGGCTCCAAAGGACTTGCTATGGTGTCTTTAGTTATTTTTTCCTCCTTCATTGGCTCTGCTGCCACCATTTCAAATCTCTCTTGTGGGAATGTTTTATCTCTGGTGGCAGCATTAACTTCCTCTCTCTGTCTATCTGTTCCTCCTTCCCTCCCTCTCATCCTCCATCCCTTCATCCTTTTTGCCTTTATCTCCATCTTCTCTCCTTTTCTCCATTTGTTTTCCCCTCTGCATTGATTTCGGGGAGCATGCCTTGAGCTCATTTCTTAATTCACAGATTCAACGTTCTACCCTATCACACCAGCTCTCACTGCCTTGGGCATCAGCAAATTTCCACTCCCCTGCTTCTCACTGGGGAAGTATCTTTCTGCATCTCAGCTTTTCCCATTACACACACACACACACACACACACACACACACACGCACACGTACACGCACGCACACGCACACGCACATCTCATGGGAAATACTCTCAAATTAGAGGTGTCTTTCTCGGTTCTTGGAATCGTCTCACATCCTGAGGGAATATCTGATTTGCTTCCTCGGAATGAGCCCGTTTGGAAAGCACAGAAGCTGCCTCCGTCTGTTAACTCTTCCTCCGTGTGTTCCTGGCAGAGAGGAAACTGAGAAAGGTCCCCTTAGGAACCTGACTTAAACAGTGTAAGCAAGGAGGGACGTCTTGGTCCATTTTATTACTATTATTATTATTATTATTATTGTTATTATTAAATCCTCACCTGAGGATATTTTTCCATTGATTTTTAGAGTGGAAAGTGGGGAAGAGACATGGAGAGAGAAACATGGGTGTGAACACCTGGTGTCATTTTTCTTCGGCGTGGATTTGGAAGTGGGATTGCGGGTGACACAGCTCTGTATGAGAGATCCAGCTGCCCACCTCCGCGCCCATCTTAGCATGCTCTGCCTTTTCGGTTCCAGCCAGCCTGGCGGTGTGCAGGGATGCCGCCCCTTGGACTCCCACCAACCTTCAGAGAGAAGGCACTCTGATTGGACCACCCTGACGGGTGTGACCATGCGTGAACCAATCACGGTGGCCGAGTCCACTCGGGGCTGGATGGACCAGACCTGGGTCATGCACTCCACCCTGGAAATGCACGCTGGACCGTGTGGACTCAGCATGAGAAGGACCGGTTCCAAGTCTAAAGTCAGAGTCATGGCTAGGATAAGAGGAGCTAGACGCTGGGACCATTGCCACAGTCTTTTTAAAAAATATATTGTTATTGATTTCAGAGAGGAAGGAAAGGATGAGAGAGAAGCATGGACCGGCTGCCTCCTGCACGCCCCACACTGGAGATGGAGCCCACAACCCAGGCCTGTGCCCTGACCGGGCATCAAACCGCAGCCTCCTGGTTCATAGGTCGATACTTAACCACGGAGCCATACCAGCAGGGCCATTACGACAGTCTTACCACCGAAAATGAGAAGAAAACACTTTTCCAAATAAGCCTAACCCTTTCCCACTCCGAATGCCAGTGTCTCTCAGCGTCCGCACCACGCCAAGCACGTCTCCTCTTTTCCCATCGCGATATCTCCGTCTCGGTCTCTCCCCGCGCCCTGCCTGTCATCGGTCACCTCCCAGCGCAGGGCTCTCTGGGCCGTGGGCACAGGCCGGGACACACCGTCTCGGGCTGCGACCTTGCAGGAGGGCTCTGAGCAGCTCTTACAGAGCCCCCCACGCCCCAATCCCATGGTAGGACGAGGCAGCTAATCTGTTTTGACACGCCATCCAAACGGCCCCCAGACCCGCATACGGGAGAAGTCACCCATAAGTCATGCCTTTATGCCCGTGTACTGGGGTGGACGCGGGAGAGAGCCACGGCGGCCGGAAGGCTGAATGAGAGGGGCCGTCGCCACGGCAGAGCCGGAGCCCCCCCCCCCCCCCCCCCGCAGTCACACCGCATATCAAATCCTCCCTCAATGGGGCCGTCCCGTCAGCTGTCAGGTTCTGTTAGACGTATCCCTCCGGCCCACCGGCCAGCTGACGGGGGAGAAACCCAACACCACCCACCGCCATTCGCATCATACAATGTGACATCAGCTGGGAGCGCCGCCCCCGGAGCTGAAAACAGAGGAGATGGAAATCTGGGTGCCCCGGAGTGCCGGTCCACAGAACCCCCAGGCGTTACGGACACACCCGTGAAACACCGCGGCGGAAACACACACGCACAATGCACGGCACCCAGGGGAGCCGGACAAGGGTGGTCCCGGGCCGGGTCTCCGAACGCCTCCACAGTGCGTGTCCCTCTGCGGAGGGGAGGTCGGCATCACTGTTTGTGAGGGCACCACAAGGCACAACCCGAACCCTTCCCCGGGCGCCATCTGCTCTGTGATCCCAGAGAACGTCCTGTGTCCGCCACGTCCAAGAAGCTCAGCCTGTCCCCAGGTTTGGGGTGGGGGCGGGGGGACAGGCTCAAACGCTCGGGCCCGGGCTGCGATCCTATTTGCCACTTCTGCGAAGTCCCTGGTCTGACCTGAGAATGTGTTAACCGGGTGAAGCGGGGGGCAGGGGTGGCCGACACGTCCCGGGAGGAGGTGCCCTCGGAGGCAGAGCGTCGGGCCGAGGGGGCGGATCGAGTCCCGCGGAGCGAAGGAACGTGCCTCGGTGCCGCCCAGATCCCACTCAGCCTCTGCTGAGCTCTCCACCTGAGACCCCGGGGCCGCCCTGTGCCGACACCTGCGGAGAGGCAGAGGCACGTCCCATCAGGCCACTGGCTCCAGACGGGGCTCTTTAGAGCCAAACGGCAATGGAAAAAAAGCTGTGATAAGCCGGGCAGCGAAAGAAAAACACCGCGCGCTCTCACTCATTTATGGAGAATAAAGAATATTATAACCAAAAGATAGATAGAGATAGTAAAGCACCGAATAGACGGTCGAATGATAGCGGGAAGGCTGGGGAGTGTTGGGGAGAGGGGGAAAGAGATCAACCGAAGGACTTGTATGCATACAGATAAGCACACCCAATGGACACAAGACAGTGTGTGTGGGGGGGGGGGGGGCGCGGGATGAGGGCATGCGACAGGGGGTAGGAGAGGTTGGGAGAAGGTCAATGGGGGGGGAGGAGATATATGTACTACTATGTGTAATACTTTAAACAATAAAATAAAAAAAGAAGTTTAACCACAAAAAACATATTATGAGACCAATAATTTTTTTTATATATATTTTATTGATTTTTCACAGAGAGGAAGGGAGAGGGGCAGAGAGCCAGAAACATCGATGAGAGAGAAACATCGACCAGCTGCCTCCTGCACACCCCCCACTGGGGATGTGCTTGCAACCAAGGCACATGCCACTGACAGGAATCGAACCTGGGACCCTTGAGTCCGCAGGCCGACACTCTATCCACTGAGCCAAACGGGTTAGGGCCCAATCATTTTTTAATGAAACTTGGCTCAGCTCACAAGCAGGTCTGACGGAGGACACAGTGGGCCAAGCCGTGAGCACGGCTCCTCCCCTTCCGGGTGGGGATGAAGGAACGCTGGTTCCCAAGAGAGAAGCCGGAATGGAGTGTTTTGTTTGATCAATTTGAGGCAATTGGGGTCCAGGCCATGCCTCTCTCCCCACGTCGCTGGTCACGGCTTCTCTTTCCCTAATGCCTGCGTCAGGCCAGTTTGAAAGCGGGGACCTCCCTGTTCTCCCTGATCCTGCCTTTGGCGTTGGATTTTTTTTTTTCCTTAAAGTTCTTTAATATATATATATATATTATTGATTTCAGAGGGAGAAAGGGAGAGGGATATAGAAACATCAATGGGGAGAGAGAATCCCTGAGCAGCTGCCTCCTGCATGCCCCCTCCTGGGGTTGGAGCCTGTAATCTCTGTCTGTGCCCTGATTTGGGAATCAAACTGTGACCTCCCCTGGTTCCTGGGTGGATGCTCAACCACTGGGCCACACTGGCTGGGGTTGAGTTGAATTTTGGATGGGAATTTCTAGTATAATGGGTGCATTCCTCAGCTCAGGCTAACATAATGGAATATCACAGGCTTGGTGGCTTCAATGACAGAAAAGTATTTCTCATGGTTCTGGAGGCCTGAAAGTCCTAGATCAAGGGTGTCTGTCTATCAGTTCGGGGCCTGGCTGGCATAGGGCACCATCTCACTGTCTCTTTACAAGACGGGGAGGAAGAGGGAGAGAGGGGGAGAGAACGGGAGAAGAAGGATTTAGAGAGACAGAGCTGTCTGGCATCTAATCCTATAAGGACACTAATCCCCCGGCGAGGGCCCCACCCTCATGACCTCATTCAACCCTAAGACCCTCCAAAGGCCCCATCTCCAAATACCATCCCTTTAGGAGTTAGGGCTTCCGAGTATGAAACTGGGACACAATTCAGTCCCTAACAACGCAAGCTCTAATCTCCCTAACATGTTGAAAAATCTGGGGTACAGAGAGTTTCGTACGCTGAAGCCCCAACTCCTAAAGGGATGGCATTTGGAGATGGAGCCTCTGGAGGTGATTAGGGTCAGAGGAGAAAGAGGTGTTGCCTGGCTGTTCCTAATGAAATCCGAAGGAAGCAAAGGGTTTGAGCAGAGGAACTCGGGAGATGAGCCGGAGACTCTCAGAGCATCTGAGTTGCCCCGGACGAGGCGCGGAGCTGATCGAACATCTGTGCTGATCACGGGGGGGGGGGGGGGGGGGGGCGGGTTCCCCGACCCCTGGGGATGCCCCTGAGGAAGCGGGACCACTCAGGGGCCCCAGAAAGCCCGGCCCGACTTTTAAGACATAAATTACCCGATCCTCTCCGCCTCCACCGCGTCAATAATATCAGCGTTTGGAACAACGCCCCCTCCAGGGAATGGGCTCTGAGTCTCGCTCCTAATCTGCACTCTTTGAAGTGTCCGGGGGCTTCAAGGCCTGGGCCAATATCTGTGGCCTCTGGCTCACGCGGGAGGGGCAAAGGGTCTTGCTGGGGGTAGGGGGCTACCACCAGCATCCACAGACCCACAGCCCCGCTCAGGCTGGAGGTTGCCAGCCAGCCAGCTTCCAGGCCGCCCCACGTGGCACCTGCCACCCCCCGGGGGTCGGATTCCCCCCCCCCCCGCGGGGCCTGCCTTCCACGCCCCTGACAGGCCACACCCACAGCTCTCCGCTTCCTTCGAAGCTCTCGGGAGCGTGTACCTTCCTGTGAAATGTCTGCAAGGTCAGGGATGGCATCCGTCTCAGCAGGAACCGACTCCTTTAGAAACGGACAAGAGGACACACACACACACACACATACACACACACACACACACACACACACACACACACACACACGTGCCAACCCCTCTCCGTTCTGTTCACCAGCATCCCCCACGGGTGTGGAGAGAACTGGCAGCCGGCACCCTGGGTGGGCGTGTTAGGTCGGAGGCCCTGGTGCGCCCCCTCCCCCCGCCCCCCCCGCCCCCGAAAGCAGCCTGGTGCACAGCCCTCTGGTCCTCCCTGGTGAGGTGGGGGCGGGTGAGCTGGTTTCCTGTGGCCCCAGCTTCCGGGTCCCTGAGTGTCCTATCTCATCCTGCCCCCGCCTGGCCTGGCTCCGAGGCTCTTAAAATGCTTGTTCTGCCTGGCCGGTGTGGCTCAGTGGTTTGTGTGATCACGATGGGAGAAGTCATAGGAAGGGGGGATCTGGTCAAGGGCACGTACCAAGACCACGCCTTTGGGCTGGCTCCCCCCGAAAACTGTTCTCCCGAAGCAAACATGCATGAGAGTCTGTACAGGCAGGTTCCTCCGAAGGAACCAGCGGAAACGGGGTGAGTCCAGCAGTGCCCAAGTCCCTCCTTCCTCCCCCGATGCCCAGGCAGGCGATGCCTGGGCTCCAAGCCGAGGGGCCTGGCTGGGCGAGCACCCCCTCACCCCCCCCCCAATTCCATGCCACAGCCCCTGCCCTCCTGCAGGGTCGATTTCCCAGCAGCCCCCGAAGGCCTTCTCCCTGGATGTTAACTGAAACGGCCGTGTCTCCTGGCGTCTCTCGTTTCCCATCTGTTTCCCCCTGAAAAACGACCCCCCAGCTCTGAGCATCCACCCCGTCCCCTTCCCCACCTTTCCCAGCCCCTCGCTCCTGAGCCCCCGAGTGGAGGAGACGCAGGCCTGAAACCCTCGCTGGGGGGGCCGAGGGCACCACGCCGCTGCCGTCTGCAGCCTCCCACGCCCTCTGCGCCCACATCTGCCACCCGCCCCCACACGCACATTTCACACCCGCCTGCTGACGCTGGCGCACTAATTGGCCCCCGGCGCCCTCTTCGTTCAGCTCCCCTGTGATCGGCACCCTCTGTGCCGGCCTGACAGGAGGAATCTGCTGCCGCCGACACGCGGCCCGAGCCCAGCGCCCTGTCCCTCCCGGGGCGGGGCGGGGGCAGGAGGTACCCGGCAGTGTCCGGCCCCTGGACCCCATCCCTGCAGAAGGCTCCCCGGGGCAGCTGGGGTGCACAAAGCCCGGGAGATGCTGCTCGGCTGTGCTCCCTGCCAGGGGCCCCCTGGAGGCGAGAGGGCCTAGCCTGGGCACACACACATGGCCCTGGGCAGCCCCATGCTGCATCTAGGGGTTTGTTTTTTTTTAATATATTTTATTGATTTTTTTTTTTTTACAGAGAGGAAGGGAGATGGATAGAGACTTAGAAACATCGATGAGAGAGAATCATCAATCAGCTGCCTCCTGCACACCCCCCACTGGGGATGTGCCCGAAACGAAGGTACATGCCCTTGACCGGAGTCGAACCTGGGACCTTTAGTCCACAGGCTCACGCTCTATCCACTGAGCCACACCGGTTTCGGCACATCTAGGGATTTTGATGGGCGGGGTGCAGGGCACCCAGCAACCCGTCTGGTAAGAGCTGTAGCGAGCGACCAGCATGAGGTCCAGGAGACAGGCACCCACATGTACAAGCCCGTTCCGGGGTGTGCTGTCTAGACGCTACGCCCTCTGCACCCCCCGGGCCCAAGCCTTGGGACGAAGCATCTGTAGTTTCAGCTGGCCAAGCCCGCCGTCAGGTGATACCCGGGGGAGAGGGGCAGCGTGGCTACCACGGTCGCCTGGAATGCGGCCTGGGAAAGAGGAGGCCCTGTGGAAGATGGGTGCCCGGCGGGAGGGGCAGGGACGGAACGAGCCACGGGAGGTCTCGTCGCCCCCGTGTGCATGCTGCCTCTCGGCGAGCGAGAGACGGCGCGCTCTTATCAGCCGAGCATTCCGCCGGCCGGCCGGTGCGGCTCGCATACCACACGGTGGCTGGGCCCGGCGCGGCTGTCTAGCCACGAACAGGCCGGCCTTTGTTCCCGTGTGTCTGGGGTGCCACGTGGGGGTGGAGGGTCCAGCATGGGCGCAATTATGGGATTTCTTGTGAAGGCATGGAAATCGAATCTCCCGCCGTGAATCTGGGGGGAAATGAAGCTGAAGAAGGGAGTGCCGTGTGAAAGGGCTGAGAGGAGCCGTTTTCTCCCTCTTCCCAAAGTGGCCCTACGCGCTCACGTGCTTTCCGACGGTCGCAGGAGCCACCAGTGGTGTCCAAACACTGCACTGAATGTTCCAAACTCTGCTTTACCCTAAGGTCCTATCCCCTAAGGACATGGAACCCTAAAGCCTTTGAATTTATAGAATCTTTATAGGTCATCCATCCATCCATCCATCCATCTGTTCATCATTCCACCCAACTCTTCACCCATTCATCCACTTATTCACTCATCCATCCATCCATCCATTTATTCATCAATCCATCTACCCACTCACTCATCCATCAACCCAACTACTCTTTCATCCATCCATCCATCCACCACTTCATCCATGCATCCATCCATCCATCCACTCATTCACTCATCTATATATCCATTTATTCATCAATCAATCTACTCCCCACCCATCCATCTATCCATCCATCCACTCATTCACTCATCTATATACCCATTTATTCATCCATCAATTTACTCCCCACTCATCCATCCATCCATCCACCCACCCACCCAGGAAACATTTATTGAGCACTTATATGTGCCACCCAGAGGTGACCAAGGGAGACAAAGTGCCCACTTCCGTGGAGCTGACACGCTGTTGGGGAAGATGGATAGCCAGCCTGCGAGCACATAAATAAGCTCACAGATCTTTACAAATTGCACTAAGTGCCCGGAAAGAGGAAAACCGGGCCGATGGGGAAGAACAGGTGCGGAGGCCGGGAAGATCAGGAGGGGCCTCCCCAAGAAGGCCAGGCCTCAGCTGCCAGCGGATTGACAAGGGCGAACCGTACCAGAGAGCAGCGAGCCCTAAGTGGAGGCCTCGATGTGGCACCAGTGTGGCCAGTCTGAGAGCAACAAGGAGGGTGTGTGTGTGTGTGTATGCGTGTGTGTGTCTGGACCAGAGTGAACTCCGAGAAAACCACTTGTTCACAGGAAACATCACCCCAAGTCCCAGATCAATAAGCCGCAGCAGAGCGATGCAGATCAGGCCAAAGGAAAACCACGCCCGGGACCGGCTGCTGGCAGAGGCTCAGGCCGCCCCTGGAATCCTCGGCTTTTGACCAGACGCTCGGTGCTGCTGGGACTCTGCCGAGCCCACGGGCGCCCCGGAGTGCACGTGGCCCCAGAGCGGGGTGCAGAGCCGGGCAGAACCTCCCAGGGGGAACCTTCCGGAACAAAAAGCCCATGTGTGAGCAGAGGGATTGCCACGCCGTCGGCCACCTCTCCCTGTGGTTCCCCGTCCGGGCAGCGGCAGGCTGCTCCCGGCCAGGTCCCCGGAGCCGCACCCAGGACCCGTTTCCGAGCAGGAGGCGCGGAAGGCAGGCTCCTCCGAAGGCTTTGCCATGTCAAGCGCCATAACCCGGGCGCGGGCTCGCCGGCTTCCTACTTCAAATTGCTCCTAATTGGAAACATGCAAACATTTCCACCTTATCAAGCACGGCCACTAAGCATGTTACTGCCGGGACCCGCACGTTTTACGGCCTCCATGCGGCCAGGGAGCCGGGTTTTATTAAAATGGACTGTTAAGAGGCTCAACTCATTATGGAATCTTCCAGGCCCCAGAATGAGAGTTTTGTTTATTCTGAGGGCAGCGGGGGAAAGAAGAGGGGACTGGGAAGAGGGTGGGGATGAATGTGTGTGTGTGAATGTGTGTGCATGTATATGAGTGTGTCTGAATGCATGTGTGTGTGAATGTATTTGTGTGTGTGAGTGTGTGTGAATGTATGTTTGTATGTGTGTGAGTGTATATGTGTGTATGTATGTGTGAGTGTGATGTATGTGTGTATGACTGTGTGTATGTGTGTGAATGTGTGTGTGCGCGTATATGAGTGTGTGTGAATGCATATGTGTGTGAATGTATTAGTGTGAGTGAGTATGAGTATGTGTGACTGTATGTGTGAGTGTGTGTTTGTGTGTGAGTGTATATGTGTGTGAGAGAGTGTGAGTGTGTGTGATGGGGAAAAGCAGAGACCACCAACAGTCTCGGCCCTGCCCCTCCCACTCACCCTGTGTCTGAGGCCTGGTTGGTGGTGGGTCTGAGTCCATTCTTTATGGCCCAGTGGGGTCTGGCTTCAAGGCGCCTGGAATTAGCAAAAAGGGGTGACTCTTCCCTTAGAAATACAAGGCTCAGGGCTGCCCCCGAGAACGTGGAAATGAAAGCTGACACAGGAGCATGAAGGCTCCTAAGCGGAAGCTGATGGTGAGGACACAGGCCCCACCCCTCTGCCCGGTGCCCGACTGCGGGCAGAGCCTCATGGTGTGAGGGCAGAGACCCGCTCTGCCGTCCTCCCTGGAACCCCAGAGCCATGCTGCTGGCCCGAGCACAGACGGGGGTGCGGCCCCCACGCCGGCCTGGCGAGAGGAGGGCCGCTGACGGACCTGGGGTGCAGAGGACCCCGCTGTCCTCACGTCCCGCTGAGTTTGCAAATAGACTGTGGCGCCCGGTGCCCAGGCAGCCATGGCCTGAGAGAGCCCAGTGAGACCAGCTGCAGAGCCGCCCGGCAGAACCAATGCAGCCACAGACACAGGGAAAGCGGTGAGTGCCGGACGGTCAGGGAGCGGTCAGAGCCGGACTGCACGCCTCACCCCCACCTTGGGGGTTTGGGAAAAGCGGTTCCCCAGCAGACGGAGGTGTCGTCCAGCGTCCTGGCCGTCTCCGTGCCGACACGGACAGCGGCAGCTGGCACTGCCTGAACGTCCAGAACGCACCGGGCGCCACTTCGGAACGTTTGAGATGTCGCCCGGGGTGCATTCAATGACTGGTCCCCCCTCTGCAGATGAGGAAACTGAGGCTCAGACTCTGATTCCAGACTTCCTACGCTAGATCGTTACACCACGCTCACCGCAGCCTGGTGTCCACAGCCAGCTGGCCGGACCTGGCACCGCACCCCTCGCCGAACAATGCTCACTAACAGCAGCTGGTGCTAATCACCCCCCCCCCCCAGCTCCCGGGAGCCACCCTTCGTCCCACTTTTACGGAGTGTCCCCTGTCAGTCAGGGACAGTGTTGGGTTCTAGACGTGTCCCCAGAGCCTGGCCTCCGCCCTCAGCCCGCCCTCCTGCTGGAGCTGTCACCGTCCTGGGCCACACACTCGCCGTGACACCTTCCACCCCTGCGCCATGCCGCCTGGTGCTGCTGCCGCGCCGGCATGAGCAGCCGGTGTTCACACCTGCCATGTTCGTGAACCAGCAGGGGGCGGGTCAGCGAGGGGATGGACAGCGGCTCGATGGCCAGACAGACGGGTGGACAGACAAATAGACGGGCACACAATCAAATCGTATTCGGACGCAATCACACCTTTGTAGAATCCCTCCTGGTGGTTTTAATTTTACAAGAAGTGTTCTTCTCACCAATTTATGATTTTTTTTTTTTTCCCATTTGGCCCCGGGTACAAGGCAAAGAGGGTTGGGGGCCGGGGCGGGGCGGGGGGGGGGGGGAGATCTGGCCACGGAGGAGGCAGGAAAGGTGTTAACAGCCATGAACGACCTCCCGGCCTGTCCCGGCTTAAGTAATGCCCCCAAATTGCCCACAGTCAAAACTGCCAATTCCGCGCTGATTGCTATGAATCAGGCTCCCCGTCCACGCGGTAATGTGATCAATTTCTCATTTCGCTGAATAAATAAGCGGGGAGATGGGGAGCGGCCCGCGACCCGCTGTTAACCTCCCGCCTCATTATTCATATCGGACCCAGGACATGCACGCAGGACCCCCCGGCTCAGTGCGAGCTAATTATGTGTTAGGACGGGAGGCTCGGTTCCGTGAGGCTGAGGGGACCCGTGGCCGGGGACCGTCGGGCGGAGAAAATGAGGCCGAGAAAGCCTTTGTCTGGGGGGAGGGAGTACAGGGAGCAGGACCCCTCGCCTTCCCGGCCTTCAGCCCAGAGGGTGTGCTCCTGTCCAGGGGTGTCTGCCTCCGAGAGGGGCGCCCCGGGAATTTCTAATACCTTCGCCTATCGCTACCGTACGCCTTCTGATCAGACTCAGTGAAGATCACCCTCACAGATCAATTCTCTCATTGGGAGTGAATCCTGGGAGAGTCTGCTCCTCCCCCAGCCCATACAGGGTCCCCTGGTGCAGACATCGGGGGACCAGGCTTTGGGAAACATTTAAAATGTTTGTTCTGCCTGACAGGTGTGGCTCTGTGGTTGAGCATCAATCCCCGAACCAGGAGGTCACGGTTCGATTCCCGGTCAGGGCACAGGCCCGGGTGGAGGGCTCCATCCCCAGTGTGGGGCATGCAGGAGGCAGCCGATCCATGGTTCCCTCTCATCATGGAATCTTCTATCTCTCTCTCCCTCTCCCTTCCTCTCTCTGAAATCAATAAAGACATCACAAGAATTGTTTTCAATCCGTTCATCCCGTCAGCAGGCTGCCTCTGGGGAGATTTCGGGGGAAGCCCCAGAAGGAGGCTTGTGTGATCGGGAGCGGGGAAGCCACATGGGGGATGGCAGGGGCGGCTGGGAGAGGGCGCCGGCCGGTCTCGGGGCCCCGTGGACTCACTGAGTTTTCCTGAATCTGGGGGCGGGGGAGGGGGGAGGAAGGGGGATGCCGTGAGATACAAGACAGACCTCCCCGTGATGGTGGAACATTCCCAGCGCCCCGGCCTCCCAGCCGCAGTCTCACTTTTTCCACGGCTTATCACGTCCCGACAGGCGGGGGCGAGCAGAGCATTCAAGGGGAAAGGAAGCTCGGGGGCCACCCCCGCCCCCAGGCCCCCCATCTCCCCACCCCCCGCCACACACACACACCCCTGTGCCGCCCCACCAGGCTGGCCCTCAGAGCAGCAGGCCACCGCCCGGCCACGCCTCTCTCCCAGGCACACACCACAGCGCGCAGATTCCGTGTTAGCCCAGGTCACCCCGATACATTCCATAGGAACTGAGCGTCCGCCACAGCGCCCCCAGTTCTGATGGGCGGGGTAAGGGGAGAACTGGAGAAGATGGAGAGAAAAGGGGGGTCCCCACTGGGCAGGCCCCGAAGCCGGACGTGGCCAGCGACTCCTCGCCTCTTAGAGCGCCTCGTCTTAGAACAGCGGAGAAAGGGACACCCAGGAGCGCCCTCCACCAGCCGGCCCCTGGCCCCCCGGCACGCACGCAGAGCGCATGGGGATGCATCATCAGAAGACACGCAGCTAAATGATGTTGAATCGACAGAGCGGATTGTTTACTTGCGAATAATTGCGCCAAATTGCAGTGCTTAAGAAGTGCTCAGACTCTGCAGCTCGGCTCTGCAGGAGGGCGGAGACCCCTGGCACCGGCAGAGGGAGGAACCGGCTGCAGGGACGATCGGGGTCCGAGGCACAGGCCCATGCCCCTCCAGGCGCCCGCCTCGGGCTGCAGCTCATCCAGACCAGGCTTCTCTCTGAGCTTTGGGGGCCTCATCCCCGCCCTCCCCCCCCGCCCCCGCCCCCCAGCACTCTGAGCTCTGTGAACGGACCCCTCCCCCAGCCCTCAGGGCATTGGGTGCCCATGCCTGCTGCCCACTCCATGGGGTCAGCAGTTCCGGGGGTCAGCTACGTGGGCTGGAAACACGATTCTCATGGTGATGGGGAGCCGTGGAGCCGGGACCCTAACCCGGGGCCTCCCCGAGATGGGACCATGAATACAACCAGGCTGATGTCCAGCAGGCCGCTAAAATCACCAAAAGGCAGCCTGGCCGTCAGACTCTGTGACTGAGAGTGGATCTATGAGGCAGGAGGTCACGGTGAGATTCCCGGTCAGGGCACAGGCCCGGGGGGCGGGCTCCATCCCCGGGGGGGGGCGTGCAGAGGTTCATGCGCCATGATTCCCTCTCATCATTAATGTTTCTCTCTCTCTCTCCCTCTCCCTGCCTCTCTGGCATCCATAAAAATATATTTCTTAAATAAATAAAAAATAAAAACACTGCAAGATGCCCACACCGGTTGGGACACAGCTGTTCCCAAAGCTTCTGAGTGCCTTTCTGGTGCCCTGACTGCCCCGTCCCTTCATGGGGACCCCCAAAATAACCCCACAGTCCTGACGAAAGAGTGCACCCCTGGCGCCTGCAGGACCCATCCTGACGGGCGGCCAGTGACCCTCCGGGCTGGTTGACGCCTGGACCACAGCGGTGTGTGGGTCAAGGCCGGGACACCCCTCTGACCCCCCTTCCCCCCCCACTTCCCCCATCCCTGCCCCTCAGCCCCACGCTGGGCGGCTCGCAGCCCTTGGCACCACCAGTGAAATATCTCAGCTTTAGGCTGTGCTCCTCAAGGGCCTGTGAAAATGTCTGAGGACGGAAAATATAGTTTTGGCTCGGACCCACAGAGAGAAAAACCACAAAATTGAAATTAATATAGGTTTAAGCCCCTACAAACCATAACATGATGTCAATGGCTCCGCTGTAAGCCAGCTCAATTTGTACCGAGTTACATAAAAATTACGTGCGACGTGGACCGCGGGTGAGCTTGATTCGGTTTGATCTGATGGGGGGAGACCTTCTACAGGAAGAAGGACGGCGGGGTCATGGCGGCCAGGAGCCCAGGACCCAGAGGGCGGTTCCAGCCCTCGCCCTCCGCGCCTCTGCCTTGCTGACCGGCTCCTACTTCTCCAGTGGCCTCCCTCCTCCCCCTGCCTCCTGACCATCTGTTTCTGGTTGTCCCGCTGTGACATCTTTTTTTAAAATATATTTTTTTTTATTGATTTTTTTTTTTTTACAGAGAGGAAGGGAGAGGGAGGGAGAGTTAGAAACATCAATGAGAGAGAAACATGGATCAGCTGCCTCCTGCACACCCCCTCCTGGGGATGTGCCCCCAACCAAGGTACATGCCCTTGACCGGAATCGAACCCGGGACCCTTCAGTCCACAGACCGACGCTCTATCCACTGAGCCAAACCGGTTTCGGCCTGCTGTGACATCTTTAAAAATATATTTATTTGTATTGATTTCAGAGAGGAAGAGAGAGGGAAAGAGATAGAAACGCCAACAATGAGAGTGAATCCTGAACCAGCTGCCTCCCGCACGCCCCACACTGCAACCCGGGCCTGTGCCCTGACCGGGAATCGAACCCTGACCTCCTGGTTCCTAGGTCAACGCTCAGCCGCTGAGCCGCGCCGACCGGCCGGCCGTGACATCGTTGAGGTTTGATATTTAACTCAGTTTCCGCTGGGACGGGGCCCCGGCCCTCGGTTCAGCTCACTCCGAAAGATCATCCCTCCCGGCAGTGTCAGCTGTCACCACCACGTGGCTGGCATCCAGATCCGTGTCCCCAGCGCCAGCCTCACACCGACCGGCCCACACCTCCCGACTCGGATGGAACGCGTCCCCTCGGGTGTCCCGCACCGGCCTGGGCTCTGCCCGTCCCCAGGCCTCCTCTTCTGTCCCCAGTGGCTGCGCTCTGCACCCCAGTATTAAAAAAAAATGGTTTTTATTGATTTCAGAGAGGAAGGGAAATGGAGAGAGAGAGAGAAACATCAGTGATGAGAGAGAATCATGGACCGGCTGCCTCCTGCACACCCCACACTGGGGACCGAGCTTGCCACCCGGGCAGGTGCCCTGACTGGGAATCGCACCCTGACCTCCTGGTTCCTAGGTGGACAGTCAACCACTGAGCCACGCCGGCTGGGCAAGGCCTTTTGTCGTTGGCACCTGGACTGAGGAGGTGGCTACCTGTCTGGCCTCCATGACTTCCCTCCTTCACACTGTCCTGGTCCCTCTCACAGGCACGCTGGGGCTCACAGCCCCCCACCAGCCTGGAGTCCCCTCCTCTCTCCACTCCTCTGCCCACACCTTTCGCGCATGTGCCTGGCTGACTCACCGCTCCATAACTGCTGACTCACCGCTCCGGTTCAGCTGACTCACCGCTCCATAACAGCTGACTCACCGCTCCGTAACTGCTGACTCACCGCTCCATAACAGCTGACTCACTGCTGTTCTCTGTGGGACAAGTGCAGTGCTGAGGGAGTCCCTCAGGTCCGCTCGGCGCATCTCTGTAACAACACGCTGAGGGAGTTATCTCATGCTCATCCCCGTTGTGCAGATGAGAAAACTGAGGCACAGAACAATTAAGAAGCTAGCCTGAAGCCACAGAACTTAGAAGGAGCAGAGGTGGGATAAGGACCCAGGAAGTCTGGCTCGGGAGCCACACTGTGTTCCCTCGCCCCTTCATTCCCACCTCCTCCAGGCAGACCTCCCACCACCCGCCCCTCCTGGGCGGGGCTTGCTGGGCCTGCCTTGCGCTGTCACCCCATGCTGGCTCTCCTCAACTCTTTTAGCCGCCTCTGTGCTGTCAGATGTCAGAGAGGACGAGAACCCGGCCAGCCCCAGGCCCAGTCATAATGGGATCAACATTATAACAACGATCGCCCGCCCAGTGCCTCCCCAGCACTGAGAATCCCCGGACTCCCTCTCAGGGGGCTTCAGACACGTGCCTTTATGCCATGTTTCCTCCGAGAAGCAGGAGGTGTTATAATAACACTAGAGGCCGGTACACGATACTCGTGCAAGAATAGGCCTTCCTTCCCCCAGCTGCACTCCCAGCCACCTGGGAGCCGGCAAGTCCTCGCTTCTGTCTGGAGCTCTGCTCCTGCAGCTCCCTCCACTGTCCCCTCCCACTCATAGCAGGTGTCCTGGCCCTCCCGGCTGCTCCGCACCTACATATGCAAATTAACCCGCCATGTTTGTTCGGTTCATTTGCATACTCACTCTGATTGGCTGTGGGCCTAGTGGAGGTACGGTCAATTTACATGCTTATGTATTATCAGGTAAGATACTCAGGGAAGCTGAGACCAGAGAAGTTAAGACGTCCACTCAAGCTCACACAGCAATCAACCTCCCTTTATCCTCAGCCTGACAGCTTCCTTTTTCAGGGTGTACAGCTCCCCTTTGCTGCCCCTCTGCACCTGTGTGTGTGGGGAGGTGGGCACCCTGCTTGTGCAGGGGGGTAATGGTGCCCAGGGGCAGGGACTCATGGGCTGCCTCAGGGCAAACCGGCAGCCATCGAGGTAATGGGTGCAGCCTGGGTGGCATCTTGGCCCAAAATCTCTTTCCTTTTCTTTCCCCTCACCTTTCCCTCTGTTCCTCCTGCACCTTCCTCTCCATTCCCAATCCTGCTGCCTCCTACGAAATAGGATTGCAGGCGCTTCCGTGGGCCTCGCCTGCCACGCCCCGTCCGTTAGCCCCGAAGGCCCAGCCTGCCGCTCTAGGCCACGAGGTGCATGGCGGCCGCGCACAGGGCAGACGCCTGTGGGGGCCCCCCGGCCGAGGGGCCCCAGGTCACCTCCAAACACAGCCTGTGGCCTTCCTTTCCGGGAGAGAAATCAGGTTGGTGCTTTGGAGGAAAAGGGGAGGCAGACAAAGAGACCTTCCGCCCTCTGCCCCCACCGCCATCACCAAGGAAACCCGTCCTTCTGATGGAGACCGTGTGTGTCACCTGAGTTCCCCCTGACACCCTCACGGAGGGCCACCGCCGGCGGCTAAATTTGGGCGTCTGTGGGCGCTGCTGGCAGCAAGAAGAAAGCCCGCTCCAGCCGGCGGGCCGCCTTGAAACGCGGTCAGGTCCCGTGTTCCAAACACAAAGCAGCTGTTTGCCCAGAACCGGAGCCGGGACGCTTCCTATCGGCGGCTCCTCCCGCCCCGTCCCCCTCCCGCCCCCCAGAACCCCACCCCTGCTCTCTCTTCTTTTCTCCCCTTTTCATTTCCAGCGTGCCAGCAGAGCGCCCGGGGGTGGAAGCCGGGGTGGGGGCACATTCAAGCCGCAGCTATCTGCCTCAGACGATCGCGGATCCTGGATCCCGGGGCGCGGGGCGGGCGGGCGGGCGGGCCGTCCGGGCAGCCCTGCCCCCGCACCGCTGTTTACAGAAGAAAGGAAAAAATAGAAACCGATCCGCGGCCTTGGTACAGGGGCTGGGTCAGGGGGGGCGGCGGATTCGGTTGCCGCCCTTTCTGCCGCTCGAAACGCCAGCCGATCGGTATCGGGCCGGCCGGGTATCGCGGCGGGGGATCTCCTGTTCCGCACTCAGCGCCAGCTCTCCGCTTTCCGACGGCCCGGCCGCGGTCCGCACCGAATCCGCCCGATCGGGTGACAGCTCGGGTACCGTGGGAGGCGGGCATCCTGACACCCGCCCCGCCCCCTCGGCCGTCTTGTCTTCGGGCCTCGCCGGAGGGAGGCCGGCTCTGTCCCCAGGGCCAGCGGCCGCCTGAAGCCGTGTCACATTCCGATGACAACGCGGCAGAGACGCTGGCCTCCGCCGCGGAAACGCCCAGATCTCGAAAGTATTAACAATCAGCCGCCAGGGACGGTGCCCAGATGGCAATCGGACATGGGAAGAGAGAGAGAGAGAGAGAGAGAGAGAGAGAGAGAGAGAGAGAGAGAGGCATGCATCCGGAGAGGGAAAGTGTGTTTGTTCAGCGCCTCTTACTGGCCAGTCACCGTGGATGGTGGTTTCCATGTATCATCCTCCTACCGCGATGGGCACCTGCTCTCCCATTTCACAGACAGGAAGGCTGAGGTGCAGGGAGAGGTCCCATCACTCTGCCAAGGCCGTGCCGCTGAGGCGAGGGAAGAAGGGAGAATTCCAAAGCCCGTTTCTCCTCCCCGCTGCCAAGCACCTCCCACCAAAATCACTATTTCTTTGTAGCAATCCACAGCGCGTCTCCAGGGGCCCACGTCTCCCTGCGGGCACCCCCTGGGGCCTCCGTGCCTCCACCTGTCACTAAGCAACCTGCGGCTGCTCCAGGCGGGCCTGGCCTTCCTTCGCCCGGCCCTGCCGTTCCGAAATCCATGGATACAGTCAGGGCCTTCCGAGCCATAAATCAGGGCGTTTGAAAGTTACACGTACGCGCTGAGCCGTGGTCTATAAAAATAAAGGCCGCCGGCGAGGTCTGCTGTTGGCAGGCGGGTGACCGGCGTCCTTGGGTCCGAGCCCTTAGCCCAGCTGGACGGGATGGACCCCGCTCTGCCCGCTGGGACCCTGGTCGGCGTGGCCCTCGCCACCCGTGGGCCAGGGACACACGCCCTCCTGAGGGGAGGCGCTGGGGGGAGGGGAGCTCGGGGAGCAGCAGGGGCGGTGCCAGGCCGGGTGGCGGGCGGACTTGGCAGGCCCCAGGTGTTTTCCTTGCCCGGAGAGCTCTCCGGAGGGAGCTTTCCAGCCCCGTGCTCCCCGCCGTGACCTCCACCTTGCCTCTCTGCCCTCCTCTTCCCGCTCTCCGCCAGTGCGGCAGGAAGCGGGCCAGGGCCTGAGCGAAAATGAAGACATTTCTCAAATGGCATGTCCCCGTGGCCGCGTGCTGGCAGGCGGTGCCGGGGGGAGCGGGGCGGGATCCCTGTCTGTCCCCTAAATATCCCAGCTATGTTCCCCTCTTGGCCGCAAACCACAGCAATGCCTGCCTCCCCCCTGTCTGCCCTCGGACCCGGGCTCCCGCGGCGCCACCGCTGCCGGGGTGCGGGGGGAGCTCGGCCGGCGTGGCGGGCCCCGGTTGGCGCTGGCCATGGGCGGCTGGCGTGTCCGACTGTGCTGGCCCGGCCAGGCCGTGACGCCCAGAGCGACTTTGCTGGGGAGAGGGGCGGGGCGGGGCGGGGTGTCCGCTTGGAGGGGAAGGCCAGCTGGCCCCGCCGGACCTCCTGGGCATAGGCCTCCCGCTCCCACCGCTGCCCGGTGGGAACGTGCCAGGCGCTCTTGGCCTGGAGCTGGCTGGCCGACTGGGCGTCCGCTCCCAGGCCGTGTCGGACACGGACCCTGTGTGTGACCTCGTGGACAGACAGCGGAGCGGAGGTGCCAGCTCACAGCGCTCGGGGCAGCTCTGTGTTCGCCTGCCAAGGCCACCACACGTGTCCCAGGGGCCCGGGTGGGGCCTGTCCCCGTGGGGCTCCTCCTGGGACCAGGGAGAGCGTTTCCACCCACAGAAATGGCCGGCGATCAGGTCCTGCGGGCGACTTGGCGAAGTTGGTGGGCTGAGTGACTGTCCATCCCTGCCTCCCACTCCAGTTCTCCCACCGTCCTGGGGCCCAGGGGCTCCCAAGCCTTCCCTTTGGCGGGGGGGGGGGGGGGGGAGGTCCCCTGCGCCCCTTCTCGGCACCGCCCTCCAAACCCAGAGCCCAGGGTCCTGGGTTCTTCTCCCAAAGTTCCATGTTCTTGGCCTTGATGGATTCCCACCATGTGTGGCTTCCCATCCTGCCTTGAGTTTCCGAAGCCGACATGTTCAGCCCGGGTCCACCAGCCAAGACCCAGGCCTCCAATCCCCCGCCTCCCTCAGCCTCACACTCAACATGGCTCCAGGGAGGCCGCCCCAAACCATCGCTCCCCCCACCGTCTCCACTTTGGTTCCCGGTCCCCCCACATCCCTGGGGCACCCGGGCCCAAATCTTGGACTTGCCTTGGGATTCACCTTGTCCCTCCCCCACTCTCTCCCTGGCCGCCCGGCCGTCCCGCTTTCCCGCATCACTCCCCCCCCCTCCGTCCTGCTCTTCATGGCCGCCTCTGCCACCTGCCCGTGGCTCATGGCCATCGCCCGCACCGCCACGGTGGCCACGGCAGCCACGCGGAGCTTCAGCTCCCTTCCCCGAGGGAACTGTCACTGCTCAGCGGGGCGCTGGCTCCACCGGCCTGACCGACACCGTTTCCCTCCCTGCTCCCGGGCCTGGGCTCAGGGCGGGCGGGCAGGGCGGGTGCACAGGGGCCCAGCCGGGGGATGTGGGCAGAACAATGCCTCCTGCCCCACATTCTCCGCTTCAGCCTGGCCGCGCCCCACCCACCGGGAGGCGAAGGCTCAGGTGTCCCCCAGAGACCCGGAGAAGGGAGGGGCTGCAGGGCTCCCTCCCCGGAACCCGCACAGAAGCGACGCCGTTGACGCACTCGGCCGGGTCAGGAGAGGCGAGGCCACGGCCGCCCACAGCCTCTCCTACGGTGGTCGGCAAACTCGTCCGTCCGCAGAGCCACATACCAACAGTACCACGATGGACATGTCTTTGGAGAGCCACACTTTTTAAACTTAAACTTCTTCTAAGACCACGTCTTCAAAAGAGACTCACCCAGGCCGTGGTATTTTGTGGAAGAGCCACCCTCCAGGGGCCAAAGAGCCGCATGTGGCTTGCAAGCCGACCACGGCTCTCTTGGGACACACAGCTTTGGAGTCCTGAGCCACCCATGCTGGAGCCACTGTGATGGAGGGACTCTCCGTCCCTCCCTCCTGCCTCCTTCTCTCCCCCCCCCTTCCCCTTCCCTTCCTCTCTCCCTTCCTCCCTCCCTCCTTTCCATTTTCCCTCCCTCCCTTCCATTTTCCCTCCCTCCCCCCTCCCTCCCTTCCATCCTCCCTCCCTCCCATCCTCCTTCCTCAAACATGGACTGCAGGCCACTCTCCACCAGGTAAAGGCTTAGGAACAAAATAGCACTCAAGGCACAGCCTGCCCGTCCGCGCCCGCCTGCACTCCTGTGAGAGACGGCTCAGACCCGTTCGCTGTCACCATCACAAGCGCCCACCCCGGCAGCGGAGGCGGCGTCGGGAACGGCCCTAACATCGAGCTTGGCGAGGAGAAGGCTCCTCCAGCTTGGCGGTCTCTGCTGAGCCCGGTCACGTGTCTGCGGCCGCTGGGGCTCTGCGGGGTGGCCTGCAGGGGCATCGCGCCCACATCTGGTGGCGGCCGTTGGCTGGACGGCAGGGGATGACCATCAGGTCTCCCACGGAGCCAGGTTAGGGCCGGCCCGCCGGGCGGCTCAGGTTCAAGGGCAGCAAGAGCAAGTTTTCCACACTTTCAGCCTCTTCCTGCCGCCCCACAACAAGTCACGTGGTGAAGCCCCGAGTCACTGTGGGGGGAGGGGGTCACCTGGGACATGGGTGCAGGGCGGGGACCCATCGCTCCTATTTTTGCCAGAAATTTACCCAGAGTGCACGTGTGTGCACCCGTAGGGGTAGATCCATGTGTACCCATGTCTGCACACATACACCTGTCTCTGTACATACGTGTGGTTGCCCCACAAAGCAGCCACAGGAGGCTGTGAATCCACCGGGGAGGCCTCTGTGTGTGCCGGCACATGTGTGCCTGGGAACGCTCCTGGGTGTGCACGCATACACATAGATGTGCACAAGGCACGCATGCACACTTGGTCTGAAGAGCAGCAGCAGACGCACGCATGTGAGCACACCAGAGTGCCTCCCCGTGTACATGCACACGTTTCATGTAAGCGTATGGACGTGTGCGCACGGGCATGTGTGGCTCACCCGCTGGGCAGGTCCGGGAGGCTGTGTGCATGCCAACCCCTGTCTGCCTCTGTGTGTGAATGGACACGTGTGGCTGGGAAGGGAGCCAGAGCCAAGCCCGGCCATGGCCTGGGTCTGGACCCAGTTCTAGAGCTTTCCACAGGCGGTCACGCTTATAAAGACCTTCTCGTCCTGGATTCATCCCTGCGGCTCCTCGGCAGCCTCTGCCACCGCCACCCCCTGTTCCAGCACCCCCCTCAGCTCTGCCTGCGGACAGCTCAGCTCACGTTCCGCCTCCTCCAGGGGGCCTTCCCAGGGGGCCTCAGTGGTGGCCCCAGGGCTCCCACTCCCGTGCCCGAGCTGCTAACCGCCGTGCACCGGGCACCACGGCTGCTCGGGCAGCGGCATCTCCCCTTTCTCCCAAACCAGCGCCCCCGGAGGACAGCAGTCACATCGCGTCTGTCCGTCGGTGGTCCCCTTGCCCCTTCCCCCGGGCCCTTTAAGAACCCAGTGGGGTTGTGCCTTCGCCTGAAAACGCTGATTTCAGCTGCTGTGGGCGATCCTGTCTGTGGGCCCTGCCCGTACGGGGGGCGTTACCAGGTCTTCTCGCCGACCCAGGCCCACCGGCCCCGGACGGCTCTGCTCCAGAGCTGTCCTGGCACCTGAGGCGGAGACAGGCTGGTGGGCTGGAGCCCGTCAGGCCTGTGTCCGCTGGTGTCCGCATTGAGGCGATTGGGGGACACGGGCTGGTGTTGGGGGGCTGGGGCTAGTCCTTCAGATCCTGCGCAGCCTCGGGGAGCGCTCTGGCCTGACTTAGGAGAGCTTCCCTGTCCCCCGACCCAGCTGCCCGGCCCCGCTCACCAGCCTCTTGTCCCACCATTCTGCCCCCCCCCCTCCCACCTGAACACCAGCATCTGGGCTCCCTCAGCTCCAGGAGGACCGGCCCTGCTCTTCCCGCCGGACCCCACAATCACAGATCCCTCCCCACAGTCCCCCGTGCCCTCCCCGTCCCGTCCCCGGCCCCTCCCAGCCCACCCCTGCTCCTCCTCCCCACCCCACTTCCTCCGAGAGGCCTCCCTGCTCTGCCCTCTCCCACCCCGCCATCCCTCATCGACTCTCGTCACCAGTGAGGTGGGCGCCTGCCTGATCACCAGCAGCACGCCAGCAGGCTGTGCCCTGTCCCCTGCAGGCACGTGCTGGGTACCTGCAGGGTAACGGGGCGGGGGGGGGGGGGTGTCCCCAGGCCCACGTCGTGCTTTGGGGAGGGGGACCGAGGGGCTCCGTGCGGGGAGAGGGGCCGGGGGAGCGAACAGGAGCCTCCGGCGCTGGAACCAGTGAAGTCACTGGGGGCAGCGTGTGCGCAGAGCTATAAATAGGCCTGGGAATCATGCATATTGCATTAAGGGTGTTGGTGACAGCCTAAGTATATTTCCATAAGGCTCCATTATATTTACGTATTCGTTAATGGAGACCTAAAATATTATGTTACCGCAATGCTCATGTTTTATTAGCAGACGATCGCCTCAAACGGGGCCGCTAAGTGCGATGGAAAATTGGCGCGGCGCAGACATCGCTGTGTGTTCACGCCGAAAGCCCGAGGTCCCGCCCCCCTCCGCGGAGGGGCCCACGTTCCCGTCCACACGCGTGACCTCTGCCCTCCCGCTCCCCGAGAGGCCCGGAGCGCGGAGCAGGCACCTGGAGCCCCAGGACAGGGCGAGGGCCTCCGCCCGGGGCTGCGGGAGGACCTCAGCTCCATGGCACACGTGCTGGGCGGCCCCGGAGATGCTGCCTGCCCTCTCTGTGCCCTGGCTGCCTCTGAGCTAAGGGGGGCCGGAGGGGTATGTTGGTCAGGGTTCCCAGAGAAGCAAAGCCCATCGGGTGGCGTTAGAGTCAGAGGATGTCGCTGGGGAGTCAGTTTAAGGAGTTGGCTCCTAAGACTGAGCCACCGGCAGGCGAGGCGATCAGACAGGGGCCCAGGGAGAAGAAGGTGGACCCACCGCGGCCGAGCCACGCTGACACAGGTGATGATGATGATCGCTGAACGCGTAATAATCTGGCCACTCGGTGTCTGTCCTATAGAATAAAAGGTTCATATGCAAATTGTCCCCTCGACCAGGAGTTTGGCCAGCAGGCAGGCCGCCCATGTCCCCTCCCCCTGGCCAGGCTGGCCGGACCCCACCCACACACAGATTCATGCACCGGGCCTCTAATATACATATACACTGAGCAGCCAGATTACTATGATCTCTGTATATACCCTGAGCGGCCAGATTACTATGATCTCTGTATATACACTGAGCGGCCAGATTACTATGCGTCCAGAGGTCATCATCTGGCCGCTCCGTGTAGAATGGGTCATCACGGTCCCCATGCTCCTTGGGTTCGCTGGGTTGGATCCTGGCTCAGGCGGAGAAGATGGCTGGGGGTCCCCGGGCAGCCCAGGGCTTGCCCAAGGGGTGGCGGGCAGGGCAGGACAGAGGGGCGCCCAAGGGTGGCACCCCCACCCCTTTCCCTCCCGTGCCAACGTCTCACCTGCCGTGGAGCGGAGTGGGCGCCACCGAGACCCTGTGGCCGCTCCAAAAGCATCCGCCTCCTGGCCTTTTCTAGAGGAAGTTTGCCAGCCACCAGCAGAAAGCCCTGCCTGGTGACCCGGAAGCACCGTCCCGGCTTTATTATTTTATTATTATTATTATTATTACTGTCATTTTTTAAAATATGTTTTATTGATTTTTCACAGAGAGGAAAGGAGAGAGCTAGAGAGCTAGAAACATCGATGAGAGAGAAACATCGACCAGCTGCCTCTTGCACACCCCTTACTGGGGGTGTGCCCTCAAGCAATGTACATGCCACTGACCGGAAGCGAACCCGGGACCTTTCAGTCCGCAGACCGACACTCTACCACTGAGCCAAACCGGTTTCGGCGCCGCTGCTGGGGGTAGGGGAGAGGGCCCGGACCCCTCTGCACCAGGCCACGGACAGAGGTCTCACCACTGAGCCACACCAGCCGGCTCTGGCCCTTCAGCATCATCCATCCATCCATCCATCCAGCAGCTACTCACTGCGCACCTACTATGTGCCTGGCGTGAGAGTGGGCTCTTGGGATCCACCGGGGACCGGAAGAGGAGGAAGGCCTGTCTGGGGGAGCCTGCCTTGTTGGGGAGCATGAGAGCTGGGGCGGGGAGACAGCTGGTGAACCCTAACACCCAGGACACGGCCCCCCGCTCCGGCTCAGAGAACGGCTCGCCCGCACGTGGCCCCAGGGCCGCCCGCCCGCCCGCCCGGCCGCAGGTCCCCCGCGGGAGCCGCCGGGGCCACGTTTGTCCGCCGCCTGATTGAGTTATGACAGCTCCTCACGCCCGGCGGGCGGCCGGGGAGGCGGTCCTGGCGGGGCCCGCAGACAAATGATGATAAAGTGCTCACTTGAAGCAACCATCTCCCTAATATTTCATGCTGGCGGCGGCGGGCGGGGGAGGGGGCGGGCACCGGCGGGGGAGAGGGGGGCGGGCAGGAGGGCCGCCCCGTGGCACAGCTAACTACTCCGTCCACTGATGTGATTCACGGCGACAGCTACTCCCCGTCATAATATTTCAAACAAATGGGGCCTTGGGTGGAAATAATATCTGCATCAATATTAACCCTGAAAGGACTAATGGACATCAGTGATGATTTCCTGGACACCCTGGTGACGCATGGCTGCCGCGGCCCGCCCGGGCGATTTCTCTTCCTCTCTGTTCCCGCCGCCGTCTCTCCCCTCCTCCGGGGCCGCCCGGGTGGCTTTGCTCGCCCCCAGCCCGTGGTTCGGAGGCCTCGGGGGCCGCTCCCCGCCCCCCGTAGCCACAGGCCTCGGCCGAAGAGGAAGGAGAGGGAGCCTGGGGCTGCTCGGCCTCCCCGTTTATCCTGAGCTGCTTGGCAGTGCCCTGGGCGGGGGTGGGTGGGCTTGGTTGGCAGAGGAGAGCTGGGGGGTGGAGGCGGGTAGAAAGGAGGCAAACTAACTCCTTGCTTTCTTTTTTCTTTATTGATGTCAGAGAGGAAGGGCGGGAGAGAGAGAGGGGAACATCCACGATGAGAGAGAATCACGCCTCACTGTCAGTGGCACAGCCTGGGCACGTGCCCCGACCAGGAAGTAAACAGGTTCAACCTGCTCCGCAGTTTCCAAACTCCGCCAGGAGGGCAGGACTTGGATGCTCGCAGCGAACGTGACCTGGCACCTGGCGCGCCATCCTTTCCAGAACCTCCCGGAACCTCCCGGTGTGCCCCGGAACCCCCTCCTGTCTCAGCGGGAGCGCCGTGGTGCCCTCTCCCCCGCCCCGGGCTTTCTGGGGAGAAGTGGATCCCGGGTCTGAGCGCAGACCCGCTCAGTCCGCAGGCCGTCCTCCGGGGCAGGGTGCTCCGGCTGCCCTGAGCCCCCTCCCTCCCTCTCTCCCGCCGCCCCCTTTTCTTCCTTCCTTCGGCCCCCCCTCGCAGGCCGGGTTTGGCAAAGTGCGGGCGGGAGAGCCGGCCCTGGGGACGTCAGGATTGCGGGGACGCGCCTCTGAGAGGCCACACATACCCCCATCTCCATCACCGCCACCCTCCCCCGGAGACGAGATCACAGGAGGCTGCTCAGAGGACAGGCACGGGCTCCAGGCACAGGGTGGCGACAACAGGAATTCTCCCGCCTCCGCAGGGCCCGCTGGCCTAAATGTCTGGAAAGTGGAGCCACACAGACCTTTCAGACTGAGCACACATGCTCTGTCCTGGCTGCTCAGAGATGGGGGCGGGGGGTGGAATAGGGGGGCCACAGTACTCCTGCTTGGACTTGCTGTCTGGGGCGGGGGGGCGGGGGGCGGGGGGCCGGGGGCGCTCCCCCAAGTGGCTCCCCTCAGCCCCAGGCAGCTGTGGCTTTGCCAGGCTCCTCGGCATCCGCCCCAGGGCCACCCGCCTGCGGTGCCCTGGTCCCCGGGCCGGGGGGAGGGACTCTCCTTCAGCAGCTGACCTTGTGCTCTCCCTCCTTCCGGCTCCGCGGGTGCCCGCGCCCTTGGGAATGTGATGTGAGGTTTGGCTCTGGGTTCCGCTGGCAGCCGGCCTCTCCACGCTGACACGGGGCCAAGCCTTCCGGGTGGCACCGCGGATCCTCCTTCCCGTCCAGCCCGAGGACCCCCCAGGCGGCGGGTCAGGGAGGTCAGCGTCCTCGGTCCCTGGCGGAGCCCAAACCCAAGTCCCGGGCCAAACCCAAGCCCGGCCAGAGCCCACCTGCTGCGGGGCTCCCCCACCCCGAGGGAGGGCGGACACGGGCCAGGAGGGCACAGCCTGGGCAGCTGGGACACCTGTGTTCCGGTCCCCTCTCTGCTACGACCTTGCTGTGTGACCTTGGGCGAGCCGCTGTGTCTCTCTGGGCCTGGACATCTTTGTCTGCAAAACAGTGAGCGAGCCGGGACACCTCTGGGGGCCGCAGCGGCCGCGGCGGCCGCGGGCGCTGGACGGGGAGCACGGAGGTGGGCAGAGCCCGAGCGTCCCCGCGAACACAGTAATGGATGCGGCCGCTGCGATCAGGAAGGTTCTTTATTGCTAACGGGGGCAAGGTCCGAATATTGCTTAGCAAATTACCGTCTGCTAGGGGCGCCATTAGGCCTTGACACAACCATTGGTCAGCAAATGGGTCACATTATTGGTTAGTAAATTTGAGGCTGCAGAATTATTTATTGGCAAATTAGAGATGGCAGAATTATTGGTTGGCGAGGCCCGGACTGCAGCGATTGGTTAGCAAATTAGAGATGCCTGTTTCGGTCTGTGCATAAATCACGGCGGGTCAGGGTATCGGAGGCCAAATTAGAGGTGGCCGGGTTATTTATGGGCCAGCCAGGAGCGCGGGGAGCACGCGCGCCAGGCGGGAGTGGGGAGCGCCCTGGGCGTGTGGGCTGCTGCTTGAGGGGGCCCCCGAGGTTGGCACAATGTGAAGGAGCCCTGGTTGCTGCGTGAGCTCAGAGGATGAAGCGGGCAGAGCCGGATTCCTGCTCTGCACCTTCCGGTCCCCACCCCCTACTCCTTGTTTCCCAAGAGAGCATACGGCGTGGCTCAGCGTCAATCTATGAAGCAGGAGGTCAGGGTTCGATTCCCCGTCAGGGCGCAGGCCCGGGTTGGGGGCTCCATCCCCAGTGTGGGCATCCAGGAGGCAGCCAATGGATGACTCTTTCTCATCATGGATGTTTCTGTCTCTCCCTTCCTCTCTGAAATCAATAAAAAATGTTGTTGTTGTTTTTAAAAAGATGTTTGCAGGGCTGAGGTGGGGCTGGGGGCTGGGGGCTGGGGGCTGGGGGCTGGGGGCTGGGGGCTGGGGTTGGGGCTGGGGCTGGGGCTGGTCGGTGGAGCCCAAGCACCAATCTGAACAGAGTTCCCAGCTGGGGAGGGTACTGAATCCGCTCTGAGAAGGTGCTCCCCACACACCAGCCTTCCCCAGGGGTCCTGCAGCCCAGCCCAGGATGCAGACCACAGGCAGCAGCTGTCCTTGAGCTCGGCAGCTCAGGACCGAGTAGAGACCTCTCTCCTCCAAGAGTCTGGCCAGATGCTAGGCCCTGGGAAACCACTCGGCCCTGGCAGTGCCCGGGGCCCTCCCTCCTGTCCGAACCCTTCCCGTCTGGACCCCCTCCTCGGAATTCCATGTGACCCACTTGTGAATCGCCTTTGGGTCTCGCCGAGATATTCACAGCTTCTCCGTTGGACAAGGTAAGTGTTTGAGGACAGGACTCACAGAGCCTGGCCCAGGACTCAGCACATGTGGGCACATATTGATGGCTATGTGGATATGTATGTGGATGGATGGATGGATGAGTGGGTGGGTGGGTGGATGGATGGATGGATGAGTGGGTGGGTGGATGGATGGATGGATGGATGAGTGGGTGGGTGGATGGATGGATGGATGGATGGATGGATGGATGGATGGATGGATGGATGGATGGATGGATGGATGGAGGGAGGGAGGGAGGGAGGGATGGATGGATGGGTGGATGGATGGATGGATGGATGGGTGGGTGGGTGGGTGGATGGATGGATGGATGGATGAGTGGATGGATGGATGGATGGATGGATGGAGGGATGGATGGATAGAAGAATGGATGAAAGGATGAGTGGATGAAATAAAGGAGGGGAAACTTCCACTCCGTGAGCTCAGCCTGCACCCTCGATCCGTGCTCCCAGCCTCACAGAGGCATCTGGTCCCCGCACTGAAGTCCCCAGGACGGCCGCCCTGGTTGTGCCCAGTGCTGGGTGTTTGCTCTCCTGCCAGACCCCAGACCGGCTCTCCGCTCAGCCCCCCGCCCTCAGCTAACCCTGCGGACTGGTTCGTCCCACTGCCCTCTGGCTTCTCCGCTGGGTTGAGCGGAGGCACCAGCAGGAAACCGGAAGGTGGGGAGAGAGAGAATTCAGGACATTTCTCTCCCCGCCCCCACCCCCGGGTCCCTCCCATCTTTACTGCTGCACCAGGAGCCACCGCCCTTCACAACGGCACCTCCCACAGGCGCCCAGAGACACTGCTGCCTCCCCTTCCCGCAGCCCTGGGGGGGGGGGGTATCAGGGCGCAGCACCCATGGCTGACGCCTGGAACCTGGCGACACCTGTCTCTGTCTCCCATTGGTTGGAGGCAGGCACACCAGTCAGGTGCCCACGTTGGGCGTCCCCCTGCCAAGCTCAGCTCTGACCTCCAACGTTCCGGGCGTGTCCTGTGTGCCGGGACCATCAGAGTCCTCACAACCAGACAGGAACCTCCCAGGGGAGAACGTGAGGTTAACTAGTGCCCAGTCTACAGCCGCCACCAGCTTCTCACTCTGTGCCTGAGTCACGATGAACCCCACCCGGTGACCTCTAGCTGCGCCCCCCTCCCCCAGAGATTGCCCTGTTATCCCCCACTTCCTCCCTCTGTCCTCAGCGTCCTCATCTTTTAAATGGGATAGTTACACTTTGCAGGATAGCTACACGTGCAGGAATAGCTACATTGTTGCAGGATATTTACACTGTTAGGGGACAGTTACATTGTTGTAGAATTGCTAAACTATTGGGGATAGTTACACTGTTGCAGGATAGCTACACTTGCGGGAATAGCTACATTGTTGCAGGATACTACACTGTCAGGGGATAGTTACACTGTTACAAGGATGCTAACATTGTTGTGGGGGTGGCCACACCGCTATGAGAATTGAATAGCATCTTGTGTGTTTAGCGTCTGAGGCATTGAAGACATTCACTCCACACACAGGAGAGACGTACTGTTACTGTTACTGACACCATCTCAGTTATTCCCTCTCTTGCTGCGGTAAAGCATGCGGCAATGAACATCTTTATAGACGAAGCAATGTTTTTTTCACGGTCAATATTATTTTCTTACAACAGATTCTTGGCTCCTCCGGGGAAGGTATGAGCGGGGTCAAAGCCAAGTTGCTAACTTGGTAAACATCTAAGTCTGCCAAACCCGTCTTCCCAAGCTGCCTGGCCAAGGGGTTTTAACAGGATTAGCACCCAGATCTAAGTCCTCCAGGGCCCGGCGCTCGGAGAGCAGGGAGGGTGCTGACCAGAATAGAACCTGGAACCTTCCAGTCCGAAGGCCGAGGCGCTATCCACTGAGCCACACTGGCTTCAGCAGCATAACCATTATGGCTGGTCTCATTTTCGGTTCTTGTGAGAGTATTTCCAGTAGCACATGACCTCACTCATCTGGGGGAAATGGTGAACAACATAGACTGATGAACAAGAACAGGTCCAGAGACAAGGAGGCATGGACCAGACTGTAGGACCTCAGAGAGAGGGTTGGGATAAAGGGGAGAAACCAACCAAAGGATTTGTGTGCATCCGTATGAGCCTAACCAGTGGTCACGGACAACAGGGGGATGGGGGGCATGCATGGGGAGGGGTGTGGGATGGGAATGGGGGTTGAGGACAAACATGTGATACCGTAATCAATAAAGAAATTTTAAAAATAAAAGAAAGGTGAGCCGAAACCGGTTTGGCTCAGTAGATAGAGCATCGGCCTGCGGACTAAAAGGTCCCAGGTTCGATTCCGGTCAAGGGCATGTACCCTGGTTGCAGGCACATCCCCAGTGGGGAGTGTGCAGGAGGCAGCTGGTCGATGTTTCTCTCTCATCGACTTTCCTAGCTCTCTGTCCCTCTCTCTTCCTCTCTGTAAAAAAATCAATAAAATATATTTTTTTAAAAAGAAAGGTGATTCTCTGCATAGTCTCTTCCCCCCTCCCCCCTTTTGAGTACGTTTGCTCTCGGGCTGGGTTTCTCTGCTTGCTTCCTCACAGCCCGGTTCTCATCACACGGAACCGACAGCTCCGCACCTAAGTGGGGGCGCCCCGGCCCCAGGAAGGAGGGTCCCCAGCGGCGCCCCCGAGCGATTACACGCCGCGATTTACACCGCCACCCGCAGCCCGCTCTCCGGCCGCGCGAGGCCCTGCGATTAGCCAGGCCGTGATCAGACGCCCGAAATAGGCCATAAACCGGCTCCGGGCGGTGGGGAGGGCTTGTTACCGGGAGTTATGGCTCCGCTCCGGAGCCGGTTCCCAGAAGGGAAAAAAATATGTAACAGCGCACATCTGTTCTCTCTGCCGGCAGGCGCGGCGAGGACAGGAGAGAAACGAGGAGGGCGGGCGGGCGGGGAGCCGCACGTCTGTCAAGCTCTGGGGCTTAACTCGAGGCGAAGCTGCTGGGCCGGAGATCGTCTCCGGGGTCTTTTATGCAAAAGGAGAGCGATTTGTCGGGCCGGGCGTGGGTTTCCTTGCCCGGGAAACTGCTCCGGAGTCAGACGCGTGCTCCCTCAGAGGCCGAGACAGGCCAGGGACCCGCGGACACGTTCCTTGTCCGCACCGGCCCGGGTCCGGAGGCCCCTCGCCGATGAGGTCACAGCTGCTGTTTAAATGTCTCACTGTGACCGGCCGGGGTGGCGCAGGGCTTAGTGACCACCCATGATCCAGGAGGTCACGGTTCGATTCCTGGTGAGGGCACATGCCTGGTTTTGGGCTCCATCCCCTGTAGGGGGCATGCAGGAGGCAGCCGATGGATGTTTCTCTCTCATCATGGACGTTTCTTTCTTTTTTTTTAAATATATCTTATTGACTTCTTATAGAGAGGAAGGAAGAGGGATAGAGAGCTAGAAACACCGACGAGAGAGAAACATGGATCAGCTGCCTCCTGCACACCCCCTCCTGGGGATGTGCCCGCAACCAAGGTACGTGCCCTTGACCGGAATCGAACCCGGGACCCTTCCGTCTGCAGGCCGATGCTCTATCCGCTGAGCCTCACCAGTTAGGGCTCATCATGGATGTTTCTCTCTCTCTCTCCTCCCTTCCTCTCAGAAATCAATAAAATACATTTTAAAAAATAAAATATATTTTGTCTCAGTGGCGCACAGGACACCCCCTCCCCAGGGCACTGAGCCGTCCGGCCCACCTGGCGGGGACGCCTAGACTGACAAGCCCTGCCCTGCAGTCCAGGCATGTGATTGGAGGGAGCCGGCTCTCAAGGGGTCTCCCCCCCCCCCCCATCGCCCCGGTCTCCGCCGGCAGGGGGACCCTGAGAACCCTGAGAACCGGTTGGCTAAACCCAGAAGACACTCGGCCCCGATCCCCAAACAGAATGTCCTCCCTGGACCCAGGCGGGCCGCGCACCCGTGGACGGCCTCCGGAGAAGTTCCTTCATCCGCGGATCCCGTTACCCACGCCTCCCCCTCTCTCCTCTCCTCTCTCCTCTCCTCCCTCCCTCCCACCCCAGCCCCCACCGATAAGGACCGCGGCTTCCCCTCCGGGTCCCGATTAGACCTTATCGGCCGCGCGGGGACCCATCGGTGGCAGATCGCCGGAGATCCGGCCCCCGACACCGCAGGCCGCCGGCCCGGCCACCCTGCCGCTGGCCGTGAACGGGGCGGATCTGGTTTGGGGCGATATCATTCCATGTCCTGGACCAGAGGCCCTGAGATAATAACTTTCCAAATATTGTCTTACGCGATGCCTATCGCTGTAAAACAATATTTTGTCACCAGGCAGCGCGCAGGGGCGGTGTCGCCTTGCAGAAACACGCAGGCTGGGGCGGGGAGGGGAGGGGCGGGGAGGGGCGGGGAGGGGAGGGGGTCAGTGCCCGGGGGAGGGTCGCGGCAGGAGCCTATGGGGTGGGAGGGTGGGCTTCCATGGGGCTCAGGGGTCTCGGGGACAAGGTGGCGGGGCCCCAGGCTGTCAATGCCACGTCGGAGGGAAAACACAGCTTGCTCAGACAGGGGTGCAGTGGGGGGAAGGGGGTGTAGCTATGAAAGCCCTCCCCTGCTCCTTACTCACAAAGGAGTTTCTAGTCCAGAGCTATGGTTCTCCACCTTCCCGATGCCTCGGCCCTCTCACACAGCTCCTCCTGCGGTGGTGACCCCCAACCATAACATTAATTTTGTTTCCGCTTCATCACTGTGAAGCTGCTGCTGTTAATGAATCGTGATGTGAATGTCCGTGTGTTCCGATGGCCTTAGGCGGCCCCTGTGAGAGGGTCATGGGACCCCCAAAGGGATCTGGACCCACAGGCTGAGAACGGCCGGGCTAAAAGGGAACATGCAGAACTCCGGCCAGCGTGGCTCCGTGGGTGGAGCATCAGCCAGGAGCCTGAAAGGGTCCCGGGTTCGATTCGGGTCAAGGGCCTCAGTTTTCTCATCTGCAAAGTGGGGGCATCAGTGGGGCTGTGTGAGGGTTAAGAGAGCGCCCAGAACGCTACCGGGCATGGGCTGGACCCCCACTGCTGCCAGCAGAGGCCATCTAAGGATGCTCCGGGAGCCCCATGGAGCTGGGGGGGGGGGGGCGTTGCTAAGGATAAAAGGGGATTTCGGGGTGTCTCCCTTCAGCTGCGGGTGCCAGAGAGACCTCGCTCAGGAAGACGGGGTGGTACTCCCACCCCCTCCCGTGGCTCAGGGGAGCGGCCAGGGCTGCGGCCAAAGGCCCACCCAGGGTCCCGGGCTCAGGCGTGGACTCCCGGCCTCCTGGCGGGGCCTGGGGCTGGGGGGTCACAGGCGCCTGGTCCCGGCTGGGGAAAGGGTGGCAATGCCAGGATCACGCGCATTCACAGCGCTGCCATGGGCTGGCCTCCAGGCCAGATGCCCTCCATGCCGGCAGCCGCCGGATCTCTGCCCCCAGCTTCCTGGGGGGCAGAGGAGGCCAGGGGCTCAGAGCCGGGTCCGGTCGCCTGAGGACGACGAGGCGAGGTCCCATGTGCACAGACACCTCGCAAGTCCCCGCACAGCTGACCTCACAGAGGACCGCCCGGAAGCCCACGCCACACCCAGTCCCGCCAGCCACGCCTCCCGCTTTCCACGGAGGAAGAGCCACGTGAGAAGCTACAGTCATAGGAAGTTCTGCTTCCGCATTATTCAGTTTTTTTTTTTAATATATTTTCATTGATTTCAGAGAGGAGCGAGGAGAGAGAGAGAGAAACAGCAATGATGAGAGAGAATCATGGACCGGCTGCCTCCTGCACACCCCACACAGCGGATGGAGCCCACAACCCGGGCCTGTGTCCTGACCGGGCATCGAACCCTGACCTCTTGGCTCCTAGGTGGACACTCAACCTCTGAGCCATGCTGGCCAGGCCCTTCATTATTAATTTTATTTAGACTTATTTTGTGGGTCTGGCTTTCTTTCTTTCTTTCTTTCTTTTTTTGTCATTTGATTCTGTAAACTTTTTTTTAGTGATGTTCTCTTCTTTGTAATTAGAAGCCGTGACGAGAGTATCTTTTCTTATACATGGCATTTCCCTCTAAACAATTGTATACATCTTGTATTCTTTGCTTTCCTCTAGCAGACTTGAATGAGAGCGAATTCATTGCGGACCGTAATGTGCTGTTATTACAGCGTGTCATGGAAACGAGTTATTTCCGTCACAGGAATACCATGCCCTGCGGAACGCATTTTTTTCCCGGTGGGTTTTTCTCTCCTCCCTCCTGGGCCCGGAAGGTGTGTGTGCCGGGGTTGGCATCCCCTTGAACCTGAAGGGCTGGGAGCTCAGGCTTTCTGCTGGCTTCCTCCCTGAAATGGGCCCCTCCTTTCTCACAGCTGGCCCTGGCCAGCGCCGGCCTGGCCCCATGTGCCAACACACTCGGGGTGCCCCTGGGTATGGTAGTGGGGCCTTTAGCCCCTCAGGGCTCCTCTTCCTCCTGCTCCAACGGTCCTCTGGGGGGCGCAAGGCCAAGCTCCGCTACTGACTCCACAGGCCACGGTGGCCACGGCGGCCACGGCCACGGCGGCCACGGGGCATCCACGGGGCGGGCAGGGCCACGGAGCACCCTGAGTGCCCACGCCCCGTGCTGGCCTGCAGGTGCGGACAGAGCACAGCCCTGGCCCCCGGGACAACGCCCTTCCAGCTGCGGGCCGGTCTAGCTGGCGGCTCTCCCCGCCTCCCCACCCCGAGGACTCCCGGTCGGTGATGGACTGTCCACCATTAACCCCGACGCCCTTGCCGGGTGCTGAGTAAACAGGCTTTCCCCGTGCAGACGCCTCCCAGGTCATCGCACAGCTGACGAACGCCCCCTCCCCCTGCCCCCCTCCCCTGCCCCCGCCCCCTCCTCCCTGCCCCCCGCCCCTGCCCCCGCCCCCTCCTCCCTGCCCCCGCCCCTGCCCCCGCCCCCTCCTCCCTGCCCCCCGCCCCTGCCCCCGCCCCCTCCTCCCCACCCCCTCCTCTCTGCCCCCCTCCCCTGCCCCCGCCTTCTCCTCCCTGCCCCCCGCCCCCGCCCCCTCCCTTGCCCCCCGCCCCTGCCCCCGCCCGCTCCCCCCGGTGTAATTGAAGCCGGGGAGGGAGGCTTCGCGGCCGGTGACATCGCGGCGGGGGAATTATTAGGATGACTTTTTGGCGGGGTGACAGGGCCGCTCCGGCCATCCATACATATTGATTCGGGTCGATAGCAAACAATTTGATTAGCCTCCCCGTCCGCGACGGGCTGTCAGGTCCATCACGGCGGGGCCGGCCGAGCGGAAGGCGGGCTGCGGGCGCCCCAGCGGCCGGGCCCTCGGAGGAGCGGCTCCGTCCGATTAGAGGCGCTGTGGCCGCGAATTGGACACGACAGCGGGCGGCCGGTTATTAACTCCCCGGGACACACGCCGCTCCCCCGGGCCGGCCGCGCCCGGGCTGGTCGATAAGCAATCTCCGGCGGATATGGAATCCGGGCCCATCGTTTGTCTCCGCTCCTTTTTCCGAAGGGAGCCCGTGGAGGGTGGAGGGTGGAGGGTGGGGGTGGCGGGTGGGGGGTGGTGGGTGGGGGACGGGGGGTGGTGGATGGGGGGTGGAGGGTGAGGGTTGGGGGTGGGGGTGTGGGGGTGGGGGGTGGGGGTGGGTGGGTGGGGGGTGGGGGGTGGGGGTGGGGGGTGGGTGGATGGGGGGTGGTGGATGGGGGTGGGGGGGGGGGGACGGGGGGTGGTGTGGGGGGTGGAGGTGGAGGGTTGGGGGTGGGGGGTGGGGGGGTGGAGGGTGGGGACGAGACGGGGGGTGGTGGAGGATGGGGGGTGGGTGATGGGGGGATGGGATGGTGGAGGGTGGGGGGTTTGGGGGTGGGGGGGATAGGGGGGGGGGGACGGGGGGGAGTGGATGGGGTGGGTAGGAGGGTGGGGGGTGGGGTGGGGGTGGGGGTGGGGGTGGCGGGTGGTGGGTGGTGGCTGGGGGGGTGGAGGTGGGGTGGGGACGGGGGGTGGGGGAATGGGGGGTGGAGTGTGAAGGGTTTGGGGTGGGTGTGTTGGATGGGGGGTGGAGGGTGAGGGGGCGGGGGTGTGGTGGTGGGGGGTGGGGGGGGGGGGTGGGGGGGTGGGGGGTGGGGGGTGGGGGTTGGGGGTGGGGGGTGGGGGGTGGGGGTGGGGGGGGGGGGTGGGGGTGGTGGGGGGGGGGGGGTGTGGGTGGGTGGGGGGGGGGGGGTGGGGGGTGGGGGGTGGGGGGGGGGTTGGGGGTGGGGGGGTGGGGGGTTGGGGGGTTGGGGGGTGTGGGTGGGGGTGGGGGGTGTGCGGTTGGAGGGGGGATGGTGCGTGGGGGGTGGGGGGTGGGGGGTGTGGGTGGATGGGGGGTGGAGGGTTGGGGGTGGGGGGTGGGGGGATGAACGGGGTGGGGGGTGAGGGGGTGGGGGTGGGGGGTGGGGGTGGGGGTGGCGGGTGGGGGGTGGGGAGTGGCGGGTGGGGGTCGGACGGGTGGGGGATGGGGGTGGGGGGTGAGGGTGGAGTGGTGGATGGGGTACGGGAGGTGGAGGTTGGGGGGTGGGGATGGGGGTCGGGAGCATGCTGGGGTGGAGGGTGATGGTACGGAGCCGGCCTTGTCCCCCACCCCAGCACCCTGCCCCCACCCGCACGGGGCCCCCTCTTAACTAATGAGAAGGCCAGGAAAGAGGCCGGAGAGGCCGCACAGACTAGTCCATTCAGCCAGGGGGTACCGCCACACCAGGGCCTCATGCTGGTAATGGCCTCTCTTCCATTTTTTAAAAAACGGTCCCCACCCCCAACATCGTGGGGTGCGTCTGTGTGAGCGACGGGCACGCCCCTGGGTGGCAGGGAGACAGATGACCTGGTAATGGACACTCGCCACGGCGCCCACCCCCGGGGGGGACGCTGTCACGGAGGAGCGGGCAGTGAGCCCCTGTCAGCCTCCGGTTTGGGGGAAGGCGGGAGGGTGGGGACGGCCCAGGGGTGCTGGCCGTGTGGACTGAGCCTGGTTCGGGGGCGGGGGGGCATCAGGAGGCTCCGGACCTGCCCGTGACCTGGTGTCTCCACTTGCCGGTCCACAGCTGGGCTGCAGGGGCCCTCAGGGGCCACTGGGCGCCACGGCCTTGGGCTGGGCGGAGCTGCCGAAGGGACCCCAGGGCCGGCCGGCGATGGGCAGGGACGCCGGCTCCCTCCCTGCGGAGAGGGGGAGGCGTGTGGGGTTTCGGGGTCCCAGGAGAGTCTGGGGTGAGCTCCGAAAGAGGAGTCACCTCTTCAGACTCCCATTCCTCCAGCTGTGAGGCCGTGGGGAGGATGCCAGGAAGACAGGCAGGGAGCGGGCCCGGCACACGCCAGTGGCGTGATCGATGGCATGACGCTTTCAGCATCAACATGACATGAGAAGCACAGTGTGTTTTATGCGTGTTTCCTTGCACATTATTTCTATCATCAGACCCTCCTCAAAGGAATCTTAGAGATCCCATCAATGATGCAGGGAAGAGCAGCTGGTCTGCCTGAAGGTGAGGCTGGAGAACTAGGCTTTGCTGGGACAGCCACACCCACCCGACCACCCCACACCAAGCCACGCCCACCAAGCCACGCCCACGGACACGCCCCTCCCCCATCTGGGCTGAGCCCTGAGGGTTCTCGGGACCGGTTCAGCAAGTCCTGGTGCTGAGAAGATGCTGACCCTCAGGAGGATGGAGCCAGGAGCCTGGGGGGCTCAGGGACCCAGTTCCTGTCCAGCCCACGGAGCCCCATTCCAGGAAAGGAAATGAAGGAAGAGACAAAGCAGATTGCACCAGAGTTCTCACCTGTAATTTCATTAATAACTAGAGGCCCGGTGCACGAAATTCATGCAGCAGGGTGGGGGTCCCTCAGCCCAGCCTGTGCCCTCTTACAATTGGGACATCCCTCTCACAATCCACCCTAACTGATCACCTACCTGCCTGCCTGTTCACCTCTAACCGCTCATCTATCTGCCTGCTCAGTGTGCGTCAGAGCGGTCATTCTGGTCATTCTGCCATAACCATAGCTTAGGCTTTATATATATATAATAGACAGAAGGAACTACACAAAATATATACCACACGAAGAGCCCAGTCAAAAAAGAGCCCATCCTCACCCTCTTCCCAATCTGGGGACCCCTCAGGCCGAAAACGGGCCAGTCAGAACCGCCCCTCTCACAATCCTGGATTGCTGGCTCCTGATCGTTCATCTGCTTGCCTTCCTGGTCACCCCTTACTGCCCCCTCTCTGCCAGCCTGATCTCCCCACTCAGCCTGCTTGTCCAGTCCTTTGGTCATTCCTCACTAACCCCCCTGCCAGCCTGGTCGTAGGCAGCCATCGTGTGAGGGCGCGAGGGTTAATTTGCATCTTACCCTTCCTTACGGAAGAATCGTTCATATAAAATTGGTTTTAATAACAGGAAAAATTGGGCAGAGGGAAGGAGGTCAACACAACAAACGCCCAGTTTCTTGAGCACACATCGAAGGTGTGGGACAGACATCAGAGTGAACACGTCAGCATCTACCCACAAGGACCCGCTCACGTCCACGCTTTACGAGGTGTCCCGAGTGCCCCCTGAGGTCCCCTTTCTACCCAGGGCCCCACCCCAGGGGCCTGTGTGCATGGCATTTCCTGAGGCCCCGTCTGGGACGCTTTCTCAGACTTCCTTTGCTTTTATTAAGGTGACCCGATCCTCCTGCTTTTGGCAGGACAGTCCCGATTTTCAACAATTTTCCCCGAGTCCCGAGGCATTTTTAAAAAAGGTCCTGATTTTTCCACTTTTTAAAAAAATACCGCGGGACGCGGGAAAAATTATTAAAAATCGGGACCGTCCTGCCAAAAGCGGGACAATCAGGTCCCCTTATTTTAGGGACCCTGTGAGTCTGGAGGAGGACTGGGAAGTTGTAGCAGGATGTCCCTCATGGGACCGGCTGATGTTTCCTCATGATCAGACCAGGGGGTGGGTTTGGGGGAGGAGGACCAGAGACTGAAACCAGCACCCTCCTCACCTCTGAGGCTGCCCTGGCTGCCCCCAGGGCGAAGGATTATGGGAGAAACAAAAATAAAAGGCTGCTGTCAACACCCCCGCGCCAGCTCTCCCCTTAAGGCAGTTCTCAGAAACGGCTCTGGGGCAGGTTACCTGTGTCCCGCCAGTTAAATTTAGCCCCGGGCACACGGACCTGCAGGGGGGGCGGGTAAAGGCCGGCTTTATTCGGAGCCCGCAGGATGTGAGGGCTCTCTCACTGGGGCGTCAGGGGATGGCAGGCGACCAGAGGGCTCAGCCAAGGGACATACTGGGAGGGAGGGAGGCCGCATGGGGAAGACTGAATCCCAAATACTCAACCCCCGTCCCTGAGGACATCCAGGAAAGGGGGCCAGCTGTCACAGAGCCGAAGGGCCAGAGCCTTCTGGTGGGGACCTGCTCAGCAGCTTGCCCACTCGATGGTACATCCGGAGAACAGACTATTATTTAGCATTTTGGGGTTTTTTTCTTTTGTTGTGTTTTTTAAAAAATATATTTTATTGATTTTTTTGGCAGAGAGGAAAAGAGGGATAGAGAGTTAGAAACATTGATCAGCTGCCTCCTGCACACCCCCTACTGTGAAGGGTCCCAGGTTCGATTCCGGTCAAGGGCGTGTACCTTGGTTGCGGGCACATCCCCAGTGGGGAGTGTGCAGGAGGCAGCTGATCGATGTGTCTCTCTCATGGATGCTTCTAACCCTCTCTCCCTCTCCCTTCCTCTCTGTAAAGAAATCAATAAAATATATATTTTTTAAAAAGACGCGTATCAAGCATCTCAGGGAGCGACGTGGGAATGGCCCAGGGATGAGCCTCGCACAGCCTGTCCGCTGTCACCTGTGAGCACCGCCCTCTGAGGGGTGGTTGTGTGCAGACGGCGGCTGAGTGTCTGCTGGGGCTCAGCTGCCTTGGCCGCCGTCCCTCCCCCAGCCCTCATTGTCGCTATTGATTGATTTCTAAATCCGATGAAGGCAATCAGTAAATACCGCCCAATCAGGTCCTGAAAACATACAGGGGATAAGACCGATTAGGGGGGATCAATGGGAATATTCCTTGATTTGCTACCACTCAATTTTGGCTGTAAATTACAACTATAACTTGCAAGTTAGGAAGCTATAAAGCAAGCGGCCGTGACAAGAAAAACTATAAGAAATGAATTAAGGGGCCGAGGAGGAGGCGCGGATTGCTGTCCTGTTACGAGGCGAGATCACTCTTCCTCCACATCCGGCGTGTCTGGCCGGGCCCGCCACTGCTGAGAGGGAGGGAGCAGAAACCTCGAGGTGCAGAAACCTCCACTCTGATTGGGGGCGGGGGGCGGGGGGCGGGGAGGAAAAAGAGGGTTGCGTGGAAAAATCTTGTGTGTAGTGGAGACAAGACATAACCGTCCTCTCCCTCTAACAGGCGGGTTTGAACACTGAGTGGTCAACCCAGGTTCGTGGCTGCAAAGCAAAAGGCATGTAATTTTAGGCCCGAAACCCCAAACCTGTTTGTTAAAACCCTCACCTACCTCACAGACACTTCCAGATGCTGATGTGAAAGTCACACTTCTGTACTGCTAATTCCCCCAAATGCAGCCATAATGAAATGTAATTTTAGATCAGAACTTCACCCTCTCACACTGGGGATGGAACCTGCCACCGAGGGATGTGCCCTTGACGGGAATCGAACCCGGGACCCTTTGGTCCACAGGCGGACGCTCACACTGGCCAGGGCTGGGAACGTATTTTTTTTTTTTTTTTTTTAATGATCGTGATCTGATTTTTAAGTGAATAAACACTGCCTATGGAAACTTGGGGAAATTCGGGAAATTAAAATCCCATACAGTCCTAGAACTCCAAAGCACTGCTGTCTTGATGTATCCCCCCCCCACACCCCCGCCCCCTGCTTCTTTCCAGTCTTCGGCCTCGGTGCGTCTGTCTGCTGCCTGCTTTTTCGTTTAATCTCGCATAATAGACATTGTCTCATACCATTAAACTTTCCGAATAACCACCGCCACAGGTGTGACTCTGTGGCCAGAGCGGGTGGCATCCTGGCCGCCTGTCTGTGACGGCCCGTGGCGAGGCCCCATCGCCGTGGCCGCTGCCTGGGGACCGGCTGGGACACCGGCTCCTGCGAACCCGCAGAGGCGGGACCCGCACCGGCTGCTCAGGCTCTGGAGCTCCAACCGACCACCGCGGGACTTTTTAAAATATATATATTTTTGTTGATTTCAGAGAGGAAGGGAGAGGGAGAGAGAGAGACACATCAGTGATGAGAATCGTGGGTTGGCTGCCTCTTGCACGCCCCCCACTGGGAATGGAGCCCGCAACCTGGGCCTGTGCCCTGACCGGGAATCGAACCCACCACCGTTTGGTGTATAGGATGATGCTCCAACCCACTGAGCCACCTGGCCAGGGCCTGTTGCATCCCCCACAGGCACCCCCAGAAAACCCTGTATGAGCCCTCGTTGGGGAACCCCTTCGGCCTGTCCCTACAGCCCTGCTTTCGGGGACCCCCTCTCCGCACGTCTAAGCGAGAAAGCCGAGCACCGAGAGGAGGCGAGGCGAGGCGCCCGGCCTGTGCCGCTGCCCCGGAGCGGGCGGAGGTCCGGGCCGGGGGACGTGGCTGCTCACCACCCGCCTCTCATCTCTTCCCACGCGGGACGGGCAGGACCGCGTGCAGCCCCGCCTCGCAGGAGCCTCCCGACCACGTGCCCATGCGGGTGCCCGGGCGGGTCCGGAGGAAGAGGCGGCCAGGGCGGGCCTGCGGGCCCCTCCCCCCGGCCCCCGAGGCCCCGGGCGCGTCCGTTGGAGGGATTGCCTGGCGGTGCCTGGGGACCCGCGCCCGCTTCATCACCGTCCGAGGGGAGAGGGCAGACCGATCCATCAGGAGAGCACATTCATGGGGCCGGTCAGCAGCCGGCGGCTCATCCCCTCCGTGTGCGGCCGCCGCGCCCTCATCCATCACGCGGCCCCGGGTCCGCCCGCCATCGCTCCCCCGGCTCCTCCGCCCGGATTAAATCCCGGCCGGCGGCCCCCTCCCTCCCGGACGCACAGGGTGACGGGGCCGCCCAGTCATTTGTCCTCGCCCAGCCCGGCAGGCGGGCGTGTGCATTAGCGAGCAGATGGCTCCCAGGCCAGACGCGGGCGTCACCTCCGCTCGCCACCTCTCCCTCCTCCCGGTGCCCCCGGTGTCCCCGGGACACGGACGGAGTGGTGCTCCCCGAGCGGTCCTCACCCGCCTCGCCAGCGTCCGCGGGCCAGCCGGTGCCGGGCACACCCTCCCCCCCTTCAGTGCTCCACTTCATCGGTGTCAGGGCCCTTCCCAGGAACCCGGGCCTTCGGGCCAGCGGGGAGGGCACGGCCGGGCCTGCACCCCTCCCCGCGCCCCCACAAAATGCCAGAGCGGGGGCACTCAGAGAGAGGGCTGTGCGGGCCACACCCCCAGGCGGCACAGGCAGCCACAGCGAGAGCTCTGGACACAGCAGAGCTGGCGAGACCCCGGAGGAAGCCCATCACACAGGCGGAAACACTGAGGCCCGCCGAGGGGAGGAGATTCGTCAGGCTCCCTCAGGCGCATGGAGAGTGTCAGGCAGAAAAGGGACTCGGGCTAAAACGAAGCTGTGTGCACCCTAGGGTGCCGGCCCTCCTCCCTGCCCAGCGTCCCAGGAGGACAGAGCCAGGCCCGGCCCGGGACCCAGGCTCAGGGCCGATGGGGAGCGGAGAGAGCCTGCCCGGGGACCCTGTAGGCCGGCCTCCGCGGACCCCGGAAAGGCTCCTGAGCTGTCCACAGTCCCCCCAAATTCCTGGCAATGCCATCCGGTGCCAGGTGCGCCGTGCCCGCTCCCCATTTCATAACGAGCGTGGCGCAAACGGAAAGCGGCCCAAGGTGAGTCACTCATTAATCAAAACCAAAACAGGCCCCGACTGAGCTCGTCTCAGCACAAGCCCGGAGCGGGAGAGTGGGGGCAGGGTTGCCCAATCGCTGCATTTAATATTAACCACCTCGTGTTTCCCCCTCCGGGTTCTGAGAAAGCTTGCTCTCCGCCCCCCGGGTCTGCATGAACGCCATCCAAAGTCAACCTCCCTTGGAAACATGGGTGCCTGCTGCCCGGGTGCCAAGGGGAGGGGAGGGGAGGGCACGCTGGGCAGGTGCCCACGGCGGGGCTGCCTCCTCGGGGCCGAGAAGGCCCTCGTCCTCAGCCACGGGTCCTGTGTTGCCCGATGGGTACAGAGGGGAGGCAGGGGCCGGCGTGAGGACCGCCCTCAGGGGTGCACACACCCTGGGGGGGAGAGGCAGTGGCTGTGGCCCATCGGGGGCCCACACGATCATCTTCGGGGACGGAGGAGGGAGCGTGAGGTCCATGCAGCTGCAGACTCCCCTCGATCGCAGTCCCGGCTCTCCTCCTGTGCTCCTCACACGCGCCCCACGATGGAGACAGATGGAGGCGGGCCCTCCCGTTCTACAAACGGGCGCACCGAGGCCCCGAGCCTGAAGGATGCCCAGTGCTGGGCCCTTTCCACGCCCCGTATCACCTGCTACGCAGGGGCCCCTGCTTCTAGAGGTGGATGGCACTTCATGACTGAGCCTCCTTCCTTCCTTCCTTCCTTCCCTTTTTTCTTTTTCCTCCCCTCCTTTCCCCTCCCTCCCTTCCCACCTTCGTTTCCTCCCCTTTTTTTCCCTTTCCTTCCGTCCCTCCCTCACTTCCTTCTCCTCCTCCCTCCCCTCTCCTCCTCTCTTTCTCGTCCTTCCTCCTTCCTTTCCCTCCTCTTCCCCCTCCTTCCCTTCCCCCTTTTTTCCCTCCCTTTTTTTCCTTCTTCCTCCTCCCGCTCCCTTCCTTCCTCCTCCTTCCCCTCCCCCCCTTTTCTTTCCCCTTCCTTCCTCCTTCCTTTCCTTCCTTCCTTTCTCCCCTTCCCTTTTCCTCCTCCTTTCTTCCCTCCCTCCCTCCCTCCCTCCTTCCCCCCCCTTCTTCCTCCCCTTTCCCTTTCCTTCCTTCCTTCCTTCCCTCGCTTCCTCCCTCCCTCTCTCCCTCCCTCCTTCTCTCTTTTCTTCCTTTCCTCCCTCCTTTCCTTCCTTCCCTCCTTCCTTTCCCCCCTCCTTCCCTCCTTTCTTCCTCCCTCTTCCCTTCCTTCCTTCCTTCCTTCCTTTCTTCCTTCCTTCCCTCCTTCCTTCCTTTCCTCCCTCCTTCCTTCCCTCCTTTCTTCCTCCCACCTGTCAGCCATGCATTCATTCATGAACATTTGTTGATTGCTGCTGTGCCGGGCACTGTGTTAGGTTCTAACAGCCCGGATCCCTCCCTTGCTGGCGAGAATGCTCTTGCGGGAAAGACCAGTGTGAATCGAATAATCACACACATAAATGTAAAACTGCAGCAGGACCAGGGAACCGTGAGAGGCTGGGGGAAGGGGAGGGCGGCTTCCATGTGGCACGGTGTTCTCATTTGTCAAATGGGGTCTCCCCGCTCGCCCTGCCCCCTTCTGCACCTTTCTGTGGGAGGTTAGCAGGGAGCAGATTTCCCAAACATAGAAGCGATGCTTCCAATGCTGACGGCGATAGGCACTCAATAAATGCTTGCAGCATTGAATGGCTGAATTGAGTTATTCTACAAAAATAAAGCAAGGATTAGCAAGAATCCCTGGCACCAGCCCAGCATTCATTCCATTTTCCTGTTCCTGCTGACAAGCCACGTCAGAAAGACCGCCGTCTAGAATGTCAGAGTGCAGGGACTCAGAGTCATACCTGCCCGCAACTTCCCAGGACGGAAAACAGAGGCCCAAGGAGGGGAAAGGTTATTCAAGGTCACGCACAGGGAAAGGGGCAGGAGCAGGCATCCGGGGTCCCAGGACAATGGAATAGAGGCCAGACTAACAGGAAAACGAACACGTCCCAGGTGCCCGGATGCAAGGGCTGTTATCCCATCTGTGGAAAGTCCCAAAGTTAGAAATGGCCTCCAGGTATTAATGTTCTCCCTGGGGTGAGTCCTCAGGTCCCAGGATCCCTTCTCCACAGGCCTCAGCCAAGAGTAGATGCCAGGGCTGTTGTTCGGGCATTAAGAAGATTCGGCAATCGGAGGAAGGCTGTGTGTGACAGTAGTAAGCGTCCAGAGGTGAAGGATAAGTTTGAAAGGCTTTGGGGGTCAGAGGAGCCTGGCTGAAGAAAACTGGGGTTCTCCTTGTCTCAGGACCCCTTGCTTTTTATTAACACAAACTGTCCTAAGGCAAGGTGGAGAGTACACTTCAAAGGCAGGGCTTCCTACAGAAGCATTGTCGGATTGGGGAATAGCCTATGGCTGTTCAGGGGTTTGGCCAACAGGAGGCAATACCATGTAGATTAAGATCCCCTGAGCTGTCTGGCAGCAAACAATCAATTGAGTGCATCTTTTTCAGGTTTGGGGAAATGCCTTTAGCCATTCCCAACAGGCAATCACATATGTGACTCAGCAACTTGTTTGAGACCCCAAGAGACATAAACTTTTTCATCAGTTTTTGATGAAACGCTTGCAATTATGACATGCTGGCACTGGCTTCTGGCCAGTAGCTGCCTGCGTAGGTCTGATAGGCACTGACTGGGCTCCCTGTTTTCTGTTCTGATAACAGCACCCAGACTCCTCTTTGTGGGGCACCTTCTCCCTCCCCCCCTCCCCCCGCTCTGTCTAGGAGGCTTAGATGAGGTTGAACCTATCTGCTTCTGGGAAAGGTTAGCACAGGTCTCAGGTTTAGCAAATCACCGTATTCCATCTCGCTGGCCACTGTGATGGGCTCAGGGGAGGAAAAGTGACTCAAGGTGCTCCAATCAGAGTCTGCCCTGGGATATTGGCGGGACCTGTTGGGAAAGAGGCAGTATCTTTCTGTTGGGTTTTGCTAAGCGGGAAAGATGTGATCCTGGAGCTTCTGGCTACCGTCCTGCATCAAAGCCAGGGAGCTTTTCTGCTCATGAATCAGGGAGGGCCACGGGGTGAGGAAATGCTGGGTCTTCATGATATAGTTGGGCTCCTGGATACAGCCATTCCTGAAGCTGTAGACACTGAACTTTTCAGTGATGGGCGGTAATGAACTCCCTGTCACTGGTTAACCTGGCGTGGCAGAGGCAGCTGCCAGGGATTTGTGGAGTGTTTCTAGGAAGCAGTTGCCCAATCGGGGACTCTGTGCCCCAATGTCCCTTACGAGGGCCCTGGAACAGAGTTCTGGCTGATGAAACCCAGGGCAGAAGCGAAGGACACCACCGCCTCAGGAACCCTCCCCAGCAGCCCCCAACCTTTCCGACGACCCAGATCGCCGGTGGTCCAGCGACTGCTGCTCCGCGCCATCTTCCACACTTTACTTTCCATCCACTGGCTGGGAGGGCCAAGGCCAAAACCCTCACCATGACTTCGGGAGCCATGCATTGAAAGTGGCACCAGGCAGGGCCCCCGAATGATGACAGGGAAGTGGGTACACCCTCCCCCACCGCCACGTGGACTGGGATGATTGACAAGGCACCTTCTATTGTGTGGTAAGCCCGTGGTTGGCAAACGGCGGCTCGCGAGCCACCTGCGGCTCTGTGGCCCCTGGAGTGTGGCTCTTCCACAAAATACCACGGCCCGGGGCGAGTCTGTGTTGAAGAAGTGGCATTAGAAGAAGTTTACGTTTAAAAAATGTGGCTCTCCAGAGAAATGTCCATCGTTGTGCTGTTGGTATGTGGCTCTGCGGACTCATGAGTTTGCCGACCGCTGTGTGAAGCCATCAGAAAAATTCCCGGGCTTCTGGATGGTAACAACTATCATCATCATCTTCCCTCCCTCACCTGGCGTCTCCATCCGGGTCCTTAGTCATAAGAGAGAGCACTTCCTTTTGATGATGATAGCCTGCGCCCAAGGTCCTGGCACCATTCTCCGCCTGGTCGCCCCGCGTGGCATTGCTGCCATGGTGTCTTCTGGCAGGTGGTGGCGAGTGAACGGAGCAAGGGGTGCCCGGCTCCAATTCACCTCTTTCCCTGGGCCCGGGGCCTCCTCCTGAGCCACCAGAGCGGCAGGGCTGCTGGAAGCCCAGTGGGGGAATCGTTCCGTCTTCATTCTGGGAAAGGATGGGACTCGCCCCCGCCCCCCAGGGCACCCAGGCCACCGGGGCCCGTGGGCGTGGCCTCCTCGCGCACAGTCTCTCCCCGCAGGGTGGCGGTGGCGGCCGCACCGGCGAGGCCTCGGACCGGCACTCCATAAATTCTCCTTTCGTCGGAGGCCCGGCAGATAATAATTTAGGGAACTAGTCACTGCTTGCAATTAAGCACGGAGAAAATAGATCAGGCCCCATAATTTATGTCCGCGCGAGGTTAGGCCGGACCCGTAATTAATGTTTGCTCCCTTTAATGGAATGCTCCAAAGGTCTGCACTTCTGTCCTTCACCGGGGTAATTTCTCAATTGATTAGTAAAATAATACTCGAAAAGTAAATCCACCTGCTTCTTGCCCGAATGTCCCAGACAACGGGACGCGGGCGGAGACGCTAAAAAAAAAATGCCACGCGGGCCCCGCAGAGCCCCGGGCCACGCCATCAGCATGCAGAGCGGCCGAGGCGGCGGCCGGAATAGCAATCAGAGCCGCGCGGCGACGGGTCCCCGGGCGGCGGCCACCGGCCTCTGTGGCCGCCCGGCCGGCCGGCGCCCGCCTGTGCTGCCTGCCGGGCCGGCGGGTGTGAGGGAGGGGCCGGGGACCCCGCATGCAGCCCGGGGCCCGGAGCTGGGCGGGGAGGTGTCCTCGGGGAGGGCGCCCCGGAGGCCCAGCCGGACGCAGAGCCCTGGTGGAGCGGCTGGCGGGGGAGGCGGGCGGGCCAGAGCAGCCGGCAGAGGTCGGGCACCGACTCGAGGCCGGTCCCAGACAGTCCCACCGGCCCGGGGCGGCCCGTCCCCATGAACAGCCACTGAAAACGGGAGCGGACATTTCCCAGGAGTCCTCGCACGGAAGGGGTCGCGGAGCCTCCCTCATCTTGCAAACCAAGACCAGAGCGATGGCCCTGACCTCGCTGTGTGCTCTGTGACAGGGGATGGAGGCGGCACGTAACGGCGTTCAGGCCTCGAATAAAGAAACACGTGAGTGGTGATGGGAGGGCTCCTTCCGGGTTAAAATTGTTGAATTAGCCCGGCCGGCGTGGCTCGGGGGGTGGAGTGTCCATCTGTGAGCCAGGAGGTCACAGTTCGTTTCCCGGTCAAGGGCGCACGTCCAGCTACTGGCTTGATCCCCAGTGTGGGGCGTGCAGGAGGCAGCCGGTGATGGAGTCTCTCTCACCGTGGATGTGTCTATCTCTCTCCCTCTGCCTTCCTCTCTGAGATAGAGATAGATAGATGATAGATAGATGATAGATAGATAGAAATGAAAGGAATTACAAGTAAATCCAATTCGAACCTGGGTTCCTCAGTCACTCCAGCCCCATGTCAAGTGCTCAAAAGCCACCAGTGGCCAGTGGTTGCCACATCGGTGGCCCAGTGTCAGAGACCACGGCCATCACCAGCCAGCATGGCTCTAACCCCTCCCCCCCCCCAAGGCCCCCTGTGGCGCCGCCACGGTGCCCGGCTGTCCCTTCCCTAGCAGCCGGCCTGCTGCAGGCGCCTGAGCTGCCAGGACACCGTGGCCCGGCCGGGCCGCCTCCGCCCTCCGCCGGGCCTCCCGCCGCCTCCACGGAGGCTGCTCTGTGTCTGCGGCTCCTTTCTTCACAGACAATGAGGCGCAGCCGGGGACGTGGCCGTTCGCTTTCCCAGCTCCTCCCGCAGCCCCTCGCCCCTCACCGGGGGGGAGGCTGGGGGTCTCAGGTGAACCCACGTCCGCAGCCTGGCATCCTGTGCCTCCTCCGTGGGCGCGGGCAGCCCCTCTCTCTGGCTCCCTCCTCCCGGAGAGGCACTGGGCCACTCTGAAAAGTGAAATTCCTGCCCTGGCCGGTGTGGCTCAGTGGACAGAGCACTGGCCTGTGGACTGAAGGGTCCCGGGTTCGATTCTGGTCGGGGGCAGGTGCCTTCGTTGCGGGCACATGCCCCATAGGGGGTGCGCAGGAGGCAGCTGATCAATGTTTCTAGCTCTCTATCCTTCTCCCTTCTTCTCTGTAAAAAATCAATAAAAAATATATATATAAGAAAGAAAGAAAGAGAGAGAGAGAGAAAGAAAGAAAGAAAGAAAGGAAGGAAGGAAGGAAGGAAGAAAGAAAGAGAGAAAAGAAAGAAAGGAAGGAAGGAAGGAAGGAAGGAAGGAAGGAAGGAAGGAAGGAAGGAAGAAAGAAAGAAAGAAAGGCAAGGAGGAAGAAGAAGAAAGAGAGAGAAAAGAAGAAAAGAACAAAAGAAAGGAGAGGAAGGAAGAAGTGCCGGCAGGAGGAAGAAAGGAAAGAAAGCAATAAAGAAATAAAGAACTAACGAAAGTAAAGCAATAAGGCACTTCCTCCCCGGACCGTAGGGCAGCACAGCTCCCGCCCAGGCTCCCCCTCGGGGTGGGCGCGGTGCCACACGCAGCCACGGCGCTGGGAGCTGAGCCGCGGGCCCCCGGCTCCCCAGAGCCTCCTCGCCCGCCCATGACCCAGACCTGCAGCCGGCCCCCTCTCCCTTCTCTGCACCTCCTACCGCAGAGCCACCCCTGGGACCTCCTCAGGGCCCCCTCCCGCCCAACCCCAAAGGCCCCCCCCCCCATGGTCCTGCAGCCGCCGGTACCCTCCGTCACGTAATTGTGGAGACGGCACAGGCTGAGCCCTCACACTGACCAGAGCTCAAATCCCAGCTCTCCCCCTCGCCAGCTGTGTGGCCTCTGCCCTTAAAGGAAACCGACTGTCGCTAAAGTTCTGTAAGAACCACTTCCCGCCGAGACCGGTGTGGCTCAGTGGATAGAGCATCGGCCTGCGGACTGAAAGGTCCCGGGTTCGATTCCGGTCAAGGGCATGTACCTTGGTTGCGGGCACATCCCCGATAGGGGGTGTGCAAGAGGCAGCTGATCGATGATTCTCTCTCATCGATGTTTCTGACTCTCTCTCTATCCGCCTCTCTTCCTCGCTGTGAAAAATCAATAAAATATATATTTAAAAAAAAAAAAAAACAAAAAAAAAACCACTTCCCCTGGAAAGGATGGACAGACAGACGGCCGTCATCTGCTTCTGTGCAGCCCACCCGCTCCCACCCCCGCTCGTCCCCCCGGCCCCCCACTGAGAACCATGCTGCCTTTTTTTTAAGAAAAAAAAATGTTTTAATCTTTTTTTAATATATATATTTACTGATTTCAGAGAGGAAGAGAGAGAGCTAGAAACATCCATGATGATCGAGAATCATGGGCCGGCTGCCTCCTGCACGCCCCACACTGGGGTTCGAGCCCCCAACCCAGGCCTGTGCCCCGACCGGGAATCGAACCGTGACCTCCTGGCTCACAGGTTGATGCTCAGCCCCTGAGCCTCGCCGGCCTGGCTTAACCCTTTACTGTTGAGGGTATCACCGATGCCCTCCCTTTCCCCCTCCCATTACCCCTTTACCCCACCCCCCCCTCACCCGGGCCTTCACCACCATTGGTTTTCACTTCGCCTTTCTTGATAGTCCTCGTCTAAGCGCCTGTGTAACACCCCTGACCTGCAAAGCCCACACCGCGCACTCTCTGCTCTTTACAGAAACAGGCTGCTGCTCCCCAGCCTCGAGGGACGCCAGGCGGGCCATCCTCCCGGGGGCAGCCGATGGGCTCAGCATCAGGGGGGACGGGGTTCGGGGCTGGGGGTGGGGGGTCGGGGGGAGCCATTCTTCCCTCTGAGGAGCAAACCAGCAGAACCGCCAAGCGGTATTTGTTAAAAACGAAACACACCGCCTCAACTCTCCACTCCGTCTCACAGGCCCAGGGGAGACTGGCGGGGCCCCTCCCCACTTCCTCCCGCGTCTCCCCCACAACTCCTCTGCGGCCGTCTCCCCGCTCCCGGAAGCCCGGTTTCCTGGTTTAGGCCCTGATGACAGAAAGCCCGCTGCTCGGCTGCGGACTCCAAGGCCTACTTCGGCCCCGACTGTTTGCCGTGCTCAGCCCGCAGCAGCCTCACCAGGCCGTCCTGAAGAACGTGTCTTTCATAAACTGCAATATTAACCCGTCGTACATAATGGCTCTTTCCTAACCAGCACCCGCCCGGGGTCCTCGGGGTGTCTGGACATGGGGACCCGCCCGATGGGCCGACCAGCTTCGGGGGGTGCTGTGCGGGGGCCGGACGCGCCTCAGAAAACCCTCATGACGGTCCCGCCATGGACGCGAGCAGTTCCATCGGGGTGTCCCGTTAAGCGCGTTAAGTGCTTTTTGATAATTGCGCTTTGTGGTTTTTACAGCACTCCGGCCTATTCCCAGTCCAATCTCCCCTTTCATCCGGTGTTTGAGATATTGATTCCTGACAGATAAAAGCAAACCGCATAATCTCGGCCGCGCGTAATAAGTGAGTGGGACGCGGCCGGGGGGGGCCGCGGGGGAGCGGTCCCGGGCGGAGCCGTCTTTGTTTTATCACACTTCGTCAACAGGATTTACTCGCCGCTCCGAGCGGGTATTTATGGAAAGAGCCGGCCGCGGGCGGGCGGGCGGGCGGGCGGGGCGGGGGCCGCCGATCGGCTCCGCATTTAGTGAGATGAAAGACCCTCCCCGCAGGCCGGTGATGGCAGAGGCTTAAACTGCTGTCAGCCGCCCGGTAACGGTGATTTATCTCCTCCGCATCGCGCCCGGCGTGGCCGCCGACGCCACCCCCCCCCCCCAAGTCTGCATGGAAGACTGACAGCCCGTCCGTCCGTCCGGTGCTGCGGGCCCCCACCCTGGGCTCGCCGGCCCCGGAGCCCCTCTCGCCGGGGGACTCAGGGAGTGGGCGATGCCTTGGGTCCCTCGGGTGCGTGACTCCCACCGGCTCCCTCGGCCCAGCTGGGAGGGCAGAGCCGGCCGCGTCCAGGGGCTGGGGGCACGGGGATGGCGGAGGAGGGCCCTGCTGGCTCCTGGGACACCCGCGTTCCAGAGGGACGGCTCGTCTCACCATCTCCGGGAGATGCTTCTCTGGGCCAGGGCGCCCCGCGCCAGGCAGCAGGGTCCGGCTCCCCCGCCTGGTCCTGCACCTGCTCTGGTGGGGGCGGGGGATGCTCCCTCCGCGGTGCCAAGGCCGGCGTGGGCCTCAGAGCCCCCGGCCCCTCTGTGACGGCACCGGCCGGAAGTGGGTGCTTCTGACGGGTGGAATAGCGCCTGTCCCAAAGCATCTTTGTTTTTTTGTTTTTTGGTGATTCCTGACCTCAGGCTACTTTTTCCGTCGATTTTTAGAGCGTTGAAGGGAGGAATGGAGAGAGAGAGAGAGAGAGAGAGAGAGAGAGAGAGAGAGAGAGAGAGAGAGAGAGAAACATCGATGTGAGAGGGACACAGGGATTGGTTGCCTCCCGAACACACCCTGCCCACAGAGGCACCCTCCTCCCTCCCCCGCTTCACTCTCCTTTCAGACCCCCTCCCTCCGTCCTCGCCCCCAACTCCACCCGGCACTGCGGAGGGGCGGGGCCGCTGTGCCGGTGTCCCCGCACCTGTGACCGGCCGCTCCCACCCTCCATCCCCGCCCGCCCCCCACCACCCGGGCCCCCCACACCCCACAGCAGCAGCCACGCTGTCCAGGAAGCTAAAGCTCGCTGTATGGCCCCCACTCGTTTGCCGCGGCTCAGCCACCCGCTGGCGGGCCGGACGCAGCCATAATTACAGGAGAGCCGGGGTCGGCGACCTCCTGATTGCAATATCTTGTCTCCTTTGTCCCTCCCTCCACCGCCGCCCGCCCACCTGGGGACGGCATCGGGGCGGCCCCGCGGCCCCAGAGGAGGCGGCTTTGGAAACCAGCGAGGCGTGGCCCGCGGAGGTGTTCTCCGGCAATCATCTCCCCGTTTTCATTTCGTTTGATTTCATTAACGCCGGGGCTCCGGGGACAGCACGGGGGCGGGGGGGGACAAAACAGATGATTTCAGGGGAGACGGCATGTAGATCCCCCCGCCCCGGCCTTGCAGAGAGGAGGGAGCGGGAGCTGCCAGGACTGCCCCCCAGCAGGGCCTCGGGGTGCAGGGGTCCCCCTTTGAGGCTGCTGCACTGGGAAGTCCTTCCCTGACATCCCTCAAACCCGCGCTTGGGGTCACCCCCTTGGCACCACGCGTGTGCCCGTGCTGGTCCGCGTTTCCCAAGGAGCCAGTCTCACCTGCCGATGGAACAAGGTCCTGGCGGTGCTGCTCAATGGTTAGGGACACGGGTACCCAGAACTGAATTCCAGTCCTGGCTCCGCCTCCCGTTTGCTTAGGGGCGTGGCCTGGGAGCTCCGTGGGTGAGCAACGACCTGTGAACCCGGTCACGGTGCGATTCCTGGTCGGGGCACAGCCCCGGGCTGGGGGCTCCACCCGCAGTGTGGGTGGGGCGCGCAGGAGGCAGCCGGTCCATGGTTCTTTCTCCTCATGGGTGCTTCTGTCTCTCTCCCTCTCCCTTCCTCTCTGAAATCAATAAAAAATATATATATATTTTTTTTTTAAAAGCAGCAAATCTCTGAGTTCCATCTACTAGGGGTGTCGAACTCAATCAGAGAAGGGGCCAAAATCTAAAATCCAGCCTAAATCGCGGGCCGAATGGTTTACTGAACAGTCATAAACTGTCATTGTGATGGAAACGCAGCGGAGTGCAGTGATGACAGCGCGGTGCGGGCCACATTGCAAGGCCTGGCGGGACGGATGTGGCCCGCGGGCCTTGTGTTTGACACATGTGATCTACACGCTGGGAGCCACACCTCCAGCCATCCTCACCCCTCCTGCCGTGGCACCATGATCCGTCCTCCGCCCCCAGCCAGGGCCATCATGGAGCCACTGAGAAGGGTCAGAGGGCACTGGGCTTTCTCAGCAAAGCCACACCGCTCTGCCTCACCCCTCCTCCCCGTCTCTTCTCTGACTCCACGCTCACGCCCACTCGGGGCCTGGGCACCAGCTCTCTCTTGCAGACTCTCTGGGCTTGGCTCCTGCACCCCCCGCCTCTGCCCACCGAGGCCTCCTCTGCCCGTCTCACCTGAAGCGGACCCCCCCCCCCCCCCGCACCCCCGGCCTCTCCATCGGGGACTCTGCTCCGTGTCTCCGCGGCACCACCATCCCCTGCCCGCTGTCTGTCTCCCTCACCACAGAAGCCTGTGTCTCTGGGTCCTTCCTGTGCCTCAGTTTTCCTGTCTGTAAAGTGGGCATCCTTTTACTTCTCGGGTACAACTGGGATCATCAAAGGAGTTACCGTGTGCGGATCGCCCAGAGCGTGCGTGGCGCCCTCGTAAGCGCCGTGTAAGTGGTGGTTTTTGTCATTTCCTAGAGGCCCAGTGCGCAACATTCGCGCCCTCCCCAGCCCAGCCTGCACCCGTCCGTTAGCAGCTCAGGAGCCCTCGGGGGCTGTCCAACGGGTGGCTTAGGCCGGCTCCCCCTGTGGGAGTGCACTGACCACCGGGAAGCAGCTCCTGGGTTCAGCATCTGCCCCCTGGTGGTCGGTGCACATCATGGCGACCGGTCGTTCGGCTGTTCGGCTGATTTGCATATCACCCTTCTGTTGTATAGGATAATCGTGCCACGCACTGCGCTGTTCGCAGAGCCCGCGTGTGGTGAGTGACGGTGCAAGCGGCTGCATGAGCTACAGCGAAGCAGAGGGTCCGGAAGCCTGTCCCCTCTCCCAGACCCAGGCACCCCCTCCGCCTGGGCTGCCATCACCCCACAACGAGAAACCCGGCCCCTGAGGGCCCCCAGCGCATCTCCAGGAGACGGGAAGCTCATGGCTTAACGACTCCACAGCAATAATATCTGAAATTCTGGTTGCACTGGGAGGGCGGGTGCCTTCCCCATTCACCAATGATGACAGGCCCCTTTGGAAATAAATAACACGTATAATTTAAGCAACGCAAACAAACAGCGGTGTTTGGCTTCCCCTGGGGAAATGTTTTCCCTCTCTCCCCCGGGTGCCCCTGCCTCGACCTCCCCCGCTGAGCCGCGCTCCCAGCAGGAGGCCGGCCGGGGGTAGCGCTCAGAGCACAGACGGGTGGCGGGGGGAGACCTCCCTGCAGGTCTGAGGCCGGGGGCCTTCTCCCCAGAGCTGGGAAGGGGGAGGCTACGTTCTCTCTGCACCCCCACGTCCACCCCCACCCCTCTCCCTTGGGGCCCCGTCTCCCCACGGGGCGACAAACTCCCATGCCTACGGGGCAGACAGGCAGTGTGCACGGCAAACCCACGTGGGCGAGGAGGCAATAGGGATGGGCGGGGCTTGTGGTAAATGGGAGAGCCAATGTCCCTCCCACGGGGACAAATGGCGGCTCTGCAGGAACGGGGGAGTGGAGGAACTGAGGCCCCGTTTTGACAAATCTCCTGACATTTCAAAATGGATTTAGAATGCCGTGCTTTTCATGACAACACCAGCCATCGGGAGCCGTGGCTTCTCTCCCGGGAAGTGAGAACAGTGACCTAATCTACCTCGTCGGGGTTTCTGAGGATGAAAGGAGATGATGCAAGCAAGACGCTCTAAGACAGTGGTTGGCAAACCGCGGCTCTCGAGCCACATGCGGCTCTCTGGCCCCTCGAGTGTGGCTCTTCCACAAAACACCACGGCCTGGGCGAGTCTGTGTGGAAGAAGTGGCTTTAGAAGAAGTTTACGTTTAAAATATTTGGCTCTCCGTCAGCCTGGGGACTGAAAGGTCCTGGGTTCGATTCCAGTCAAGGGCATGTACTTTGGTTGCGGGCACTTCCCCAGGAGGGGGTGTGCAGGAAACAGCTGATTGATGATTCTCTTTCATCAATGTTTCTAACTATCTCTCTCCCTCTCTGTAAGAAAATCAATAAAATCTATTTTTTTTTTAATTTGGCTCTCAAAAGAAATGTGATCGTATTGTTGATATTTGGCTGTGTGGACTAATGAGCTTGCAGACCCCTGCCCTAAGACATCTGGCCCGTGGTCTGTACTCAAAATCAAGGTAGCTGTTTGCTGCTATTATTACTTTACTAGAGGCCCAGTGCACGGAGATTCATGCAAGAATGGGCCTCCCTCCCCTGGCTGCCGGCACCGCCTTCGCTCCGGCCCAGAGCCGCCTCTCTGCCTTCCCACACTGCCCAGAGGCACAGAGCGGCTGGGGCGGTGCAGAACGCCTTCATCCCGCCCCCGGCTACTCAGCGCCTGTGTATGCAAATTAATCTGCCATCTTTGTTGGGTTAATTTGCACACTCACGCCTGATTGGCTCGTGGGTGTCGCAAAGGTGCACTCATTTTGCCTCTTTCTCTTTTATTGGTGTAGATTCTTGTTATTATTTCCACCCCCTTCCCTTCCCTGGCAGGCCCCCAGCCCGTGCCCGGGCGCGTCCTCACACACACTGCCTGCCCCAGGGCCTTTGCTCAGCCTTTCTCCGCCACCTGGAGAAATGCCCCCCTTCTCTCCCCAATCCAGCCCACTCCAGGCCAGCCCGCTTCTCTTCTCCCCCAGGAAGCCCTGGGCACGGCTACAGCCCGTACCCCCTCCCAGGCAGCCCTGCCTCGGGGTTCACAGGGGCCGCCCCTCGTCCCCCCTCGGGAGCTCCTGTCCTCTGCCCATAGCCATCCCCTCCGCCCGCTGTGCTGCCTGGCTGTCGATGAGATTGATTCCAGGAAACACCACATGTCCTCCTCCCAGGCCGTGGCTCTCAGCTGGGGCAGAAGCTGGGGAGGATCAGACACCCCAGCGCACGGACACACAGACACATGGACACACAGACACACGGACACACAGACACACGGACACACGGACACACGGACACACAGACACACGGACACACAGACACACGGACACACGGACACACGGACACACGGACACACAGACACACGGACACACGGACACACGGACACACGGACACACGGACACACGGACACACAGACACATGGACACACAGACACACGGACACACAGACACACGGACACACGGACACACGGACACACGGCCCGCCATGCGGGCGTGTCCGCTCCCAGCGTCCAGAGGCTGAGCGAGAGCAGCCCGGCTTTCCGGGGTCCCTGTCCCCCAGGCAGCGTGAGCGTTCGGTTCCAGGGAATTCAGTGAGCAGGACTCACCACCCTGCTGGGCTGCCGCCCTCCCAGCCCCGGCACCTGCAGCCCTGCCCACGCCGCCCGCCCCCGCCCCTCAGAGCACCCGCCCGTCCCTGCGGATTTGTCTGGAGCCAGTGACCTGTGACCGAGGCCAGCTGGGCTCGCCTTGTTCCCGCCGAGAGGGACAATACCCCATTAGCCAGCAGGCCGGGGCCCGCTGCAGAGGGAGAGGGGGCGGAGGGGCCGGGGCAGGGCCAGGGCAGCCCCGGGCGGGGTGCAGGGCCCCTGGTCCTCACTGTCATCAGAGCAACCCGGATATCAGCACCTCCTTCCAGATGCCCAGGAAGGGGGGGGGGGGCTCATGCTTTCCTCGCACCCCTCACCAGCTGCCTCCCTCTGCCAGCCTCCTGGTGGCTTTGGTTGTTCTCAAGCCAACCAGACAAGAAAACTACTGAGGCTGAGCCGAAACCGGTGTGGCTCAGTGGATAGAGCGTCAGCCTGCGGACTGTAAGGTCCCGGGTTCGATTCCGGTCAAGGGCCTGCACCTGGGTTGCAGGCACACATCTCCAGTAGGAGGTGTGCAGGAGGCAGCTGATCGATGATTCTCTCTCATCAACATTTCTAACTCTCTATCCCTCTCCTTTCCTCTCTGTAAAAAAATCAATAAAATATATTTTAAAAAACTGAGGCTGAGAGACGTGGGGGATGGGCCAAGGTCACCCAGCAGGTGGACAGAGGGCAGAGGCAGGCAACCGGTGGCCTGCAGTGTGGTGTTTGTCACGCAGCACCCCGGCTGTGCTCAGCATGGGGAGGAGTACAGATGGGGGGCTGGTAACCCCCAGGGGTCCCCAGGCACCTGGTGAAACCCTGCCCACGCCCCTCCTCCCAGCCTCTGAGGCTGAGCCACCTCGAGGCCCCGCCCCCGGGGATTGGACCAAGAGAGTGCCTGACCAGAGTGAGCCAATCAGAACGCCACTCCGCCGAAACCGGTGTGGCTCAGTGGATAGAGCATCGGTCTGCTGACTGAAAGGTCCCGGGTCCGATTCTGGTCAAGGGCAAGTACCTTGGCTGCAGGTTTCCCAGCCCTGGTGCAGGCATGTGTGGGAGGCAACCAATAGACGTGTCTGTCTCTCACATCAATGTCTCTCTCTCTCCTCTCTCTCTGTGTTTCTCTCCCTCTGCCCTTCCACTCGCTCTAAAAATCAATAGGGAAAAAATCCTTGGAGAAGATTAACAACAAAAAGGAAAAACTGTAGACCGAGATGTCTTATGAATACAGATGCAGAAATCCTCAACAAAACACTAGCAAACCACACCCAGCTGCATATTTAAAGAACCATACACTAGGGCCACGTGGGACGTGGGCCACTAATGCAGGTGTGGCTCGCCATTCAGACATCAGTGGGTGTGGCCCTGGCAGGTGCCTCCGCTGGCTGGAGCGTCGTCCCTATACATCAGAGTTGTGGGTTCGGTCCCCAGGCCAGGGCACACACAAGCATCAACCCATGAGCGCATACAGAAGTGGAACAATAAATGGATGTTTCTCTCTCTCCCTTCCTCCCTCTCTCTCTCTAAATCCATCAAATAAAAAAATATATGTATTTTTTTTTAAATTGGTGGATCTAATATGCCACGTTAACAGAATGAAAGAAAAGGAGCCCATACTCATCTCGGCTGATGCAGGACACAAAGCATTTAACAAATCCAAACAGGAAGACAAGGGCACTGGCTGGACATGCGACCTGGCGTTTATGAAAGATTGGCAGCTGATGTCATCGTCCGTGATGAGACACGGAAAGTCTCCCCCGGCAGACAAAAACAGGTGCTTTCACCACTTCTTCTTTTTTTCTTTTTTCTTTTTTTAATATGTTTTATTGACTTTTCACAGAGAGGAAGGGAGAGAGCTAGAGAGCCAGAAATGTGATGAGAGGGAAACATCGACCAGCTGCCTCCTGCACACCCCCCACCGGGGATGTGCCCGCCACCAACGTACATGCCCCTGACCGGAATCGAACCTGGGACCTTTCAGTCCGCAGACCGACGCTCTATCCACTGAGCCAAACCGGCTTTGGCTGCTTTCACCACTTCAACTCAACGCTGGTGTCGTTCCAGCCTGGGCAATGCTACAATTTACAGTGGAATAAATTACAGGAGAGACAATGACATGACGTCATTGACAATGGAATACATTGTATTAAAAACAAAGATAATCCTCAAGAACTCGGCACTTGCTTTTGCTAATTATTTTACTACTAGAGGCCCGGTGCACGGAATTCGTGCACAGGCAGGGAGGGTCACCAGGCCTGGCTGGTGATCAGGGCCCATCTGTGGGATGATCGGGAGGCCCCCCGCTGGCACCCGCCTTCACTGGCCTGGGGCCTGTGGGCTGGGGGCAGCTCCTGCATTGAGAGTCTGCCCCCTGGTGGTCAGTGCGTGTCATAGTGACAGGTCGTTCCAACAGTAATTCTGCCTTTCAGTTGATTTGCCTATTAGGCTTTCATTCTATAGGATTACCCATGCTCTTGTGGCATTTACATCTATTTTATCTTTATGGTAAAATACCATATACCTGGGTGCTACTGGGCATCTCGTCACAGCTCCGAGCTCAGTGACATTGCCTGGCAGCTTGAACTTGGCCGTGGCAGAGGTATTGAGAGAATTATAGGCTGGCTGCCTCCTGCACGCCCCCTACTGGGGATCAAGCCCACAACCCGGGCCTGTGCCCTGACCAGGACTCAAGCTGCAACCTCCTGGTTCCTAGGCTGGCATTCACCCCCTGAGCCTGCCGGCTGGCGATGAACAAGGTTTTGACACAGAAGCTGCAGTTGTTTCACTTTTCCCAAGGACACTCGTTCGTCCGCTGTAGCCGTAGGTGGTCAGGGAGCAGGAGAGTTTGGTGAAGCGTTCTGGGAGAGTCAACGGGCCCTGGCATTTACAGTAAACAGTGCTACATCTGTGTTGTTATTTGGACATTGTGTGCTGTGTCCCTCCATGTACGTCAGCTACACACACACACACACACACACACAGAAACACACACTGACACACACACAGGCACACACACACAGAGACACACACAGACACACACACAGAGAGACACACACACACAGACACACACAGACACACTCACACACACACACACAGACATACACAGACACATACAGAGACACACACACAGACACACACACACAGACATACACAGACACACACACACAGACACACACACAGAGAGACATACAGACACACAGAGAGACACACTCACACACACACACAGAGACATACACAGACACATACAGAGACACACACACAGACACACACACACAGACATACACAGACACACACACACAGACACACACACAGAGAGACACACACACACACAGACACACTCACACACACACACAGAGACACACACACACAGACACACACACACACACACACACACACACACAGACACACACACAGACACACAGAGACATACACACACACACAGACACACACACAGACACACAGAGACACACACAGACACACACAGACACACACACACAGACACACACACACACAGACACACACAGAGACATACACAGACACATACAGAGACACACACACAGACACACACACACAGACATACACAGACACACACACAGACACACACACACAGTGACAGGTGCAGATGCGTGCTGCTCCCCTCACCCAGGTGCGTGCCCTCACACACAAAGGCGTGGGTACACCCGCTCGCTCACACACACATCCCCAGCCGACATCACAGACGCCTGCTGTCCCCCGGGGCCGAGAGACTGGCACGGGCACACACACTCCCATGCCCGCGTGCAGCTGTGTGCACACCCAGACGCGGCGCAGGCCGCACACGTGCTGACATGCAGCCTCCTCCCAGGCAGCATCCTGCGTCCCGGACCCCGTGCTGCCACACGGTGGAGAGTCCGCCCTCCGCGCCCCCCTCCCCCTTCCCCCACCGGCCGGCCTCCCGGGGACCAGGGGGCAGAGACGGGCTGGGGCGGGAGAGGCAGAGGCGGAGTGGGGGGCAGGGGACGGCCGGCAGGCGATGAAGTCACCCTCCCCAGGTCTGTTCATTTCGGGGAGAATTAGCCGTGTTCCCGGCGCCCCAGCGGCCGCCCAGGCAAGCCTGGCTCCGGTGACGGGCGCCCGCTGCTGCTGAATGCAGATTAGCATAATTTCATTACCGAGGGGCCGCACAGGTTCGATTACAGAGCCGTCTCATTAGCCCCCGGGCCTGTTAAACTAACGGGAGGAGACAGCCCGCAGCCCGAGGGGCGGCCACGGCGCCACAGGCAATGCAGGCGGGGGCCGGGGACCTGGGCCTGCCCTGCCCCGGGGCCGGCCCTGTGCCCTGAGGACCCCACCTCCCAGGGGTCAGGGCCCCGACCTCTGTCACTGAAGCCGGACGAGCAGACGCCGGGCAGAGCGCGTTCAGGCTGGATCGGATTTGACTCATCATCTGGTCTGACCTTACAGGTGGGGAAACTGAGGCCCACACAGAGGGAATGACTTGCTGGCCGGCGCGGGTGGGAAAGAGGAAGTGTGGCAGCAGGGGGGACATCCGGGTGGGGCAGGTGATGCCCACCCCTGTTTTAGGGGCTGGCCCCCCGGACAACTTCCTGGGAGCCTGTCCCACGGTGACTCGGTTTCCCTATCATCGTGGAGGTCCACAGAGACACTCGCCATCCCTGCATTCCCCGTAAGTCTTTTTTTAAACATATTTTTGTTGGTTTTTAGAGAGCGAGGAAGGGAGAGGGAGAGAGAGAGAAACATCGATGTGAGAGGGAAACATTGATCCTCCTGCACATCCCCCACCAGGGATGGGCCCTGACCAGGAATCAAGCCAGCAACCTCGGTGCACGGGACCACGCCCAACCCACTGAGCCGCTCCCCATCAATCTTTTTTTTTTTTTAATCCTCACCTGAGGATATTTTCCCCTTGATTTTTAGGGAGAGTGGAACGGAGAGAGGGAGAGACAGAGAGAAATGCCGACGTGAGAGAAACACACCGACTGTTTGCCTCCTGCACGAGGCCCTGCAACAGAAGTACCTGCCCTTGACCGGAATCAAACCCCGGACCCAGGGTTCTCAGCCGGGGAGTGAGGTTGGGAAGAGGGACAAGGCCACCCTGACGCGCCCCGGGGGGCAGCGGCTCTCCCTGCCTGGGCCGGGGGGTGGGAGAGGGGCCCGATGGGCTGTCGGTGGAGCTCTCGCCGCTGCTGGGCACCGGGACCGCGGGATGCGAACGCATCCTTATTCCGCCTCCAACTTCCTCCCATTTTGCAGATGAGGAAAACCGAGGCTCCGAGAGGCCCAATGGTCCCCCAGGGACCGCACGGGGGGACATGATGCTGAGCGACATCAGCCAGGGACAAAAAGACCGAGACTGTGTGATTCCGCCGAAACCGGTGTGGCTCAGTGGGTAGAGCGCCAGTCTGCGGACTGAAGGGTCCCAGATTCGATTCCGGTCAAGGGCATGGACCTTGGTTAGGGGCACATCCCCTGTAGGGAGCGTGCAGGAGGCAGCTGATCCGATGACTCTCTCTCATGGATGTTTCTAACTCTCTATCTCTCTTCCTTCCTCTCTGTAAAAAAATAAAAAATAAATAAAAATTAAAAAAAAGGACTGGGTGATTCCACGTGGATGAGACTCCGCGAGCATCCTGGCACCTCCCCTCGCCCCCACCCCGTTTATGTCTGTCCCCCCAAACAGGTGCTCGGACCAGGGGGGCCCCAGCCTCCCGGAGAGAATCGGAGGTGGGACAGTGGCCGGACCCAGGCCCCGGTGCCCAGCTGCCAGCCCGTCCAGCGAGCCCCGGAGCTAACGAGGCCCGGGCCGGCGCGCGCCCGCTGAAAGTGACAAACGAACGGCCTGCCAGGCCGCTCCCACAATTACTATCAGCCGGCCGCAATATAAATATGCAAATTCCCTGGGCCTGAACTTTAACACCCTCGGTAGAGACCATTCATCTCCTTAAAGTATTAATTTAAGTGGTAAAGGGGCCCATACATCACGGCGTGTCATTTTGAAAACAAATATTAATCAATTTTACCCTCAAGGATCGCCAGGCAGCGGAGGCGGCCCCCAGGCCTGGGGGACCGGGAGGCCCGGGCGGGAGATTTCCATATTCATCCCAGCTTCCGAGCCCGTGATAATGCCTGGACAGGGGCGGCCTGGGCCCCAGACCTTATCGGCGCGCCCGGCCCACGCACGCCGGCCAGCGCCATGCAAATGAGCCGCCCGCTATCTGGATAACCTTGAACGCAGGACGGACAGCGGGCGGAGCGGCTCCCGACTTTGCCGCTCCGGGGAGGGACGAAGTGCTGGGAAAGGCTGGGCTTGCTCTCCCCAACACCCAAACAGAAGTGGGGGGAGGGAGGGCAGCCCTGGCCGGTGGGGTCCTGAGCAGGACACGATGGTGATGACGTGTTCTTTTCCACTAGCTCCGTGGTCGGCAAACGATAGCTCGCGAGCCACATGCGGCTCTCTGGCCCCGTGAGTGTGGCTCTTCCACAAAACACCACGGCCTGGGCGAGTCAGTGCTGAAGAAGTGGCGTTAGAAGTTTACGTTTAAACAATGTGGCTCTCCGAAGAAACGTCCATCGTTGTCCTGTTGATGTTTGACTCTGTGGACGAATGAGTTTGCCGACCGCTGGCCTAGAGAGTGACGATACGGGCTCACGGAGATGGGAGATTCCTGTGAGAAGCACAGGAAGGGTGTATGCTCAGAGCTCCGAAGGCTCCAGGGACCTGTGTGATCCTCCGTGATCACCCCACGGACCACGCTCCCCCCCTCGCCCACCTCCTGGGCTCTCTGGCCTTGTACCTGATGCGGGTTCAGACAGACAGAGCCCCTCTCCCCTCACACCACCGCCAACGCCCACGGCCTGTCCCTCAGAACCTCCTGCCGCCCGCCCAAATAGCCAGCACCCTTCACAAGAGGACAGGGCCCACAAAGTCCTGCAGTGAAATGCGAGTCGGGGTGGAAGGTTCAAGGCCCTAAGTCCACCCCGGCTCTGCCCGCCCCGGCGTCCCCAGCCAGCTGCTGACCGGGCCTCAGAGGGGCGGACCTGGTCAGCCAGACGCGGCCGCTGTGCCCTGATCCGGCCAGCAGAGGGCGCAGTGCACCGGCCCCGGTGCCAGCGAGGGGAGCCAGCCTTCCTCCCCGGGTGCCCATGGTGGCCTGCACACGTGTGTGGGCGCCCACTGTGTGGTAGGCGTGCACACGCACACTCGTGCACAAAGGACATGGATGTGGTCCAAATCCACATCCCACCCCAGAAACAACCACACCCCCCTTCAGCCGGCCAACTGCAAGGTCGGGTCAGGTCCTCCCTGACGGAAGCACGGGGCGGGCCTGCACTGCCAACGGCTCTCCCGGGAGCATTGCACTGACCCCTGACCCTGACCCTGACCCCGCCTTCCAGGAACGCTGGGCACCAGCCAATGTCAACCATCAGAGGGGGTGTGGCCTCAGGTCCTGGCTCAGGGGCGGGACGGGAACCGCTCCCAAGGGGAAGCGCCCTCTCCAGCTCCCCACGTCAGCGCGAGAGACCTTCCCTTGTCACGTCGGAAGGGGGGCGCTCCGGGGACAGCGAGACCCCCCGAACCAATCCCTCCGAGCACACACATCAGGACGTACCACGGGCGAGTGTGTATGCGTCTGCGTACTGAACCACTTGTTGCAATTTAAAAATCAATGTTGAGCCGAAACCAGTTTGGCTCAGTGGACAGAGCATCGGCCTGCCAACTGAAAGGTCCCAGGTTCGATTCTGGTCAAGGGCATGTACCTTGGCTGTGGTCACATCCCCGGTAGGGGGTGTGCAGGAGGCAGCTGATCGATGTTTCTCTCTCATTGACATTTCTAGCTCTCTCTCCCTCTCCCTTCCTCTCTGTAAAAAAAAAAATCAATAAAATATATATATATATATTTTTTAAATGCTTTCAGCTCAGTGCCAACCCTGGAGCTGAAAACAGCAGACACAAAAATATCCAGAATCCCAGTTCCCCTTGAATCCCACGCCTCCGGTCTGCAGGCCAGCACCCGCTCCCGCAGGCAGCTCCGGGCTGCGGGTTCGGGGCTGGTGCCCTCCAGCTGCCCAGTCCCCACCCGCCCACGCGCTCCCCTCTCCCGCTGCCTGGCCTCACGCAGACCTTAGTGTGAGAATTCTGACATCCTCCTCACCCTCAGCCTGCAGCCATGGCCGGGCCCCGGTGGCCATGTGCCCCCAACACCCGCCCAGAACCCCTCACCTCCCCGCTGACCAATTCTGAGGCCACGGACCAGTGGGGCATCCCAGCTCCAGGCCCCGCGAGGCCGGTTCCCTCCCGGCTCCGTCTGGCCGGCCTTGCTCAGACGGTGGGACAGGGTCGGGCGGGGCTGGTGGTGTGTAACGTCCTCTCGCCCTCACCGTGTCCCTGGCGCTAAGGCTCAGGGAGACGTCACTCGCCGGGGAGCGGGGCCGCCCCGCGAAGCCGGTGACGGGATGGTGGTGGCCCGGGAGGATCGGCGCCGAGCGGACCTGTCGCCGAGGCGGCTGACAAACGAGGATGAAGTGACCGCTCGGCCGGTGCGATGGGGACAGACAAGGCGGGCCTCCCACCTAATAAACAGACGAGGGCAGGGGGCGTGGCCCTCCTGGGAGGGACCCCTGCATTGGGGAGGGAGGCGGGGTGGCCGTCAAGGGACAGGATGGGCGTCCCCACCGACGGTGCCCCCCCCCCCGGTGCACCTGCTGAAAAACACCTCCATCACACCCCCCCAAAACCTGCACGCTGAGTCTCAGGGGGCCCCAAACCTGCACACGGAGGCTCAGGGCACCCCGTCCCAGAGCCTCCTGGAGCCGCGGGAGCAATGGCCCCACGTGTCCCATCGGAGGCGAGGGGCCCGGATCCCTATGAAGTAACGTCAGTGGGAGAACAATGCCAGCCCCGGAGACAAGGCGCTTCGGAGGGAAGGCGGACGGTGCGGGGGTGGGGGGAGGACCCCCCGTCATCCGCCCTCGGAAGACAATGCGCCAGCTGCACGTTGATAAATATGTAACGTCTGATGGAAATATGGATAGCACCTTCCCTCCCTCCCCCCCTCCCTCCCCGAGCCCTCGCCCTCCGGCGGCAGCAGACGGGGTCTGGCCCACACCGACGATCCGGTTTCTCTCTCTCTCTCTCTCTCTCTCTCTCTCTCTCTCTCTCTCTCTCTCTCTCTCTCCTCTCTCTCTCTCGCCCGGAAAACACAAACGCGATGTTTCCCCGTCCCAGCTGTTTGCCATTGTGCCTGTTTATCAGGGTGAGGGATGCACAGTGGAATAAAAAAGTAAAAAAAAAAAAAATACACACACACACACACACACACACACACACACACACACACACCCGAGTTCGCGATGCGCCAGGCAGGCGGCATTGTCCGGAAGAAAGCAGCATTGTGCGAGCTGGCAAACTCCTTCTTGGGGCCGGTCCAGGTTTTGAGAAAAGCTACTCAGCTGTGCGATTTGTGTAATGCATGCAGAGAGACACATGTGAAATCACACGTTTGGGGGGATGTGGGGAAGGGGGGGAGGGATGGGGGGAAGGAGCAAGCAGACATTGGAGTTCTCCTCCTTGCCCTCCCTGGGCACCGTCCGCCCTCCTCTGCGGAGGACCCAGCTGTCTGCGGGGACGCGGGCCGTCCCCCGGGGTTGGGCTTGGGCCTGGCTCTCGGACTGTACTGTCCACAGCCCGGCCCCCGGCCCCGGCGCCAGCGCCTGTCGGACCAGCTACTTCCCAGGGGCAGAAGTCTGCAGACGCAGCCGGCAGTGCCTGGGGGGAACTCACCTGGGAGGCTCCCCCCAGCCCTCTCCCAGGACGATGGGAACAGGTTGCTATGGATACAGTTAGTTATGCCCAAAGCAGACAAGGCCGTCACCACAGCTCAGCGAGATGCCGCCCGGGGGACACAGGGTGCCCTCCACAGGCACCTGCCCGGCGGGGGCACGGGGCCTGAGCTGCCGGCTCGCCGGGGGAGGACCCTACTTCTGAACGGAAATCCCTTTCCGAGGCTGGCCTTGGTGGTGGGCTCACCTGGTGGACCGCCTCCCGGAGGCCCCCGCCCGGAGGCCCCGGCATGGAGGCCAGAGAGCCTGTCCCCGCCTCGCCGCCCGTCTGAGGTCTGTCCACGCCTGGCCGCCCGTCTGAGGCCTGTCCCCGCCTCGCCTCCCGTCTGAGGTCTGTCCCCGCCTTGCCCGCCACCCATTTGAGGCCTGTCCCCGCCTCGCAGGTGGCTGGCGGCGGCCCTCAGTGTGAGCGGAGGGAAGAAAAGAGACGGGGCATCTTCCGAACCCGGAACCAGGAGGTCACGGTTCCATTCCCGGTCCAGGCCCAGGCCTGGTGGTGGGCTCCGTCCCCAGAGTGGGGCGTGCAGGAGGCAGCCGATCCATGATTCTCACCATTGATGTTTCTCTCTCTCTCTCTCTCTCTCCCCCTCTCCCTTCCTCTTCTCTCAATAAAAATATAGTTTTTAAAAAGAAATGGGACATTTTGTTCAAGAAATTGCACAGAATGAAGGGGTCACCCCCAATGGGGGAGAGGGCCTCCCCGCGGCCAGTGGGTGAGGGACACACCATCTCCTCCCCCCTCATCCCTCCCCGAGCGACGCTGCTGGAGCAGGAAGGAATGCCACAGCCTCTTGTATCACCCGAGCCCAGCACCTCGCGGGGCTCCCGACTCTGGGACACGTCACGCCCCCCCCCCCTTCCCCGTGAGGCCGGAGTCTCCGGTACCTTCCGACAGGAGGGCGGGCTCAGAGCCAAGGAGCTTCCGGGTCCCAAAGCTTCCGCGGAGTCGCTGGAGGTCTCGCACCCAAACCGGTGAGTCCCGGGCCTCCGGGCCTGCGGAGAGCAGGCAGGGGCAGGGTGAGCGGGGCGCCCGGTCTCCGGCCGCCAGACCCGCCCCCAATGGCCTGGCCTGGCACCGCGGGAGGCTGGCCCGGGCCTCACCCAGGGCGCTGGCTCCCCGTCGGCCCCCTGCCCGCCTGCCCAGCGCCCCGGAGAGAGAAGCCGTGTTTCAAAGAGGAATGACACCCTGGCCGGCCGGCGTGGCTCAGGGGCTGAGCATCGACCTATGAGCCAGGAGGTCAGGGTTCGATTCCCGCTCGGGCACAGGCCCGGGTTACGAGCTCCATCCCCAGTGGGGGGCGTGCAGGAGGCAGCCGGTCCACGGTTCTCTCTCCTCACGGGTGTTCCTCTCTCTCTCTCCCTCTCCCTTCCTCTCTGACATCAATAAACATAAGCTTTAACAAACAATAATAAAGACATAAAGAGGGGTGTCCGTACCCCACCCTTGATTCCCGGGGACACAGCTCCGGCTCCCTGGAGGCGGGGCTGAGGCCGGGGCTTGGGTGCCCGCCTGGGTCCCATCAGGAAAAGCCTGGAGCGAGGGATCCAGCGAGACGGGAGAGGAGCAGGGGCCGGCCGAGGAGGGGGCGGCAGCCTGAGCCACCGGAGCGAGGGGAGCTCAGGGTCTGACTCACAGCACAGCCGGCCCCCTGGACGCCAGGGCCCCCTGCACCCCGACCAGCCAGGCCCTGGAGGCCGGCTGCCCTGGCTGCTCGGGGCCGCGTCCGCCCACCAGCTGAGGGCCATTCCCCGAGGCGGGACAGCTGGGGGTGGTTAGCATCCACTCCATTCCCATCAAGATTCCAACAGGAAAAAAAATTAATAATAATAATAATTAAAATTAAATTAAAATAAAAAAGATTCCAGCAGGCTCCGTGCACACTCGGCCAGGCAGGTTCGCAATGAGCTAGGCGTGTCTGTGTCGGGACGATTCCGCAGCTGGGGGGTGTCCCCTCCGGGCGCAGGAAGGTGGGAGAACACACGTGACCGCAGGTATTGCACACGGAGCCGCCAGAGACGGCCTGGACAGGGGCACCCGTACACACGCTCCGGCCAGGCCTCCCGCCCATCAGGGCCGCTCCTTCCCGTTAGCATCGGCAGCTGACGCGGGCGCCTGCGCCGTCCGATATCACCGCAGCGGAGTCACTGCCCTCGCGCCCGCGTGGGGCCCAGGGGCCTTGAACAGGCACCCCGCCGTGGCCGTGCCTGCGCCCGCGGGTGGGGGGAGTGGGCCTGGGACCCCGGGCGTACCCTGGCCAGGGCCCCCACCACGTGGAAAAGGAAGGATCTAGAACAGCCAGTGCCATTTTTTAAAGGAAGGCCCAAGCGTGCAGGAATCGTGCAAATGTCACGCGGACCGTAAAGCTATCTCCCCTGACCGTGACGGGGTAGGGTGGGGGGAGGATTGGCAGAATGATCGTCAGAGACACCGAGGGGTCAGAGAGTCCAGAAATAGAGCCACAGGTCCCGGGCCATTGTGTTTGCCAAGGCGCCCAGGTGATTGAACGGGGAAGTCATACTCTCTGCAACAGGGCGCCAGAGAGGGCATTTCGTACAAAAAGAGAAGGGAGGCCTGGCTGGTGTGGCGCAGTGGGTAGAGCGTTGGCCTGCGGACTGAGGGGTCCCGGTTCCATTCCGGCCAAGGGCACGTGCCTGAGTTGTGGGCAAGGTCCCCCGGGGGGTTGGGGGGGTGCAGGAGGCAGATGATCCGTGATTCTCTCTCATCATTGATGTTTCTCTCTATCCATCTTCCGTCCTCTCTGAAATCAATAAATAAATATGAGAGAGAGAGAGAGAGAGAGAGAGAGAGAGAGAGAGAGAGAGAGAGAGGGAGAGAGAAGAGACTTCCACCCTTCCTTGGTACAGAAATGCAAAAATTTTTAACTTGAACTGGATCACGAACCTGAGAGCTACAAAGAGAAAAAGGACTAGAAGACAACAGAAGACGTGTCTGCCATCTGGGTTCAGACACGTGGTTTTTGGATGGAAAACAAGACGCCTGCATCGTCACTGAAATGGCAGCACGTCGTCAGGATGGAAAACTGCTCTTCGGAGGACGCGGTTAAGAACACGGCGGACAGGCCCAGGCCCAGGCTGTGGGCTCGGTCCCCAGGGGGAGGCATGCAGGAGGCACCCATCGATGACTCTCCCTCATCACTGATGCTTCGTATCTCTCTCCCTTTCCCTTCTTCTCTGAAACCATTAAAAATATATTTAAATATGTGTGTGTGTGTGTGTGTGTGTGTATGTGTCTGTATTTACTGAATAAAAGTCTCGTATCTAGAACCAATAATGAACTCTCTCAGAACTCAATAATAAGACAAGGAATCCAATTTTAAAATGAGGCGAAAATCTGAACAGGTACCGAGAAAAATAAATGTTGGCAAACAAGCCCATGAGAAAATGCCCATTGTGGTGGGTCCTCAAAAAACTGCCTGCAGGCCCTGGCTGGTGCGGTTCAGTGGGTAGAGGGCCGGCCTGTGGACGGAGGGTCCTGGGCTCGGTTCCCGTCAAGGGCACATGCCCAGGTTACAGGCTCCACCCCCAGCGGGAGGCGGTGATGCTCTCTCATCACTGATGTTTCTCTCTCTCTCCCTCTCCCTTCCACTCTGGAATCAATACATATGAATTAAAAACAAACAAACAAGAAGAACTGCCGACGGGAACAACGTGCGACAGCGCTGCTCGCCTGCCGTGCGGCACCCGGGACTCTGGGGAACCCGCTGGGCCTGGGATAAAGTTCCCCGCACACTCGCCTATGACTCAGCCGTCCCACGGCGAGGCCCGTCCCCCAGAGGAGGGGAAACACGGCCACAGAGGCCCTCTGTTCGCAGGCTCGGGGCAGTGTGTTGACCTTGGCCTAGACTAGGAGCCACCCCCATGCCGTTAACCAGCGCGGGGCCGTGACGGGATTGCTGTGCGCCCCGATACGGTAATTACGGTAAGGGTCATTACGGTAAGGGCAAAGCGACAGGCCTGCTCCCACAGAGCCGGCACCCGGTGCCAGAGCCGGACAGCCATCCGAGAGCCACACCGGTGTCAGGCGGCAGCGGGGACAGGGACACCGATGCGGTCCGGAGAGCCCGTGCTGGGGGGACTCGATGGAGCCCGGGGGTATCAGGGAAGGCCTCCTGGAGGCAGTGACGCCCTAGCAAAGCCCAGGGGCTGATGGGAGGAGTGGGTGTGAACCAAGCCAAGGGGTTGCATCCCAGCTCCTGGAGGAGGGAGAGGGAGGGGCGGGGCTGGAGCGGCCGGTGGGGCCAGCTGAGCTCAGGGGACTATGGGAATGAGATCCTGGGAGCCCTGTGGGGGGGATGGGGGGAAGGACAGCCATCGGGAGGTGAGCGGCCGGTCTGGAACCTTCTACCCCCACCCGCCCCAGCTGCCACGAGGGAGCCCCGCGCTCCCCATTCATTACCTGACATAACGAATTGCCGGTGACATTTCCCACATTATAGACAAACGTGACGCATGGGCCCAGCTGTGTCCCTCCTCGTCACCGGCAATCGGTTGATAAATATGTTTGTTTGAGGTGAGCCGGGCCTCATCCATTAGAAATATTGTTTTTTCCGAACATGACATTGATTTAATTTAGCTCTAATCAATTTAAAATGGTTCTGACAATTAACAGGAGCTTCGAATATGACCTTAAAGTAATAGGATTCATCAGCTCGTGTTGAGGATTAAACGTACCCTAATAGGGCCATTTTTCTTCCGAGGGCATTCGGGGAGCGGCGAGGGGTCAGTCAAAACGAGATCAATTATTATAAATTATACAGTTAGAGTTGATTATGGATCCCCTGCTAATTTGTCTGAGGAGGGGTCCCCGGCGATGGAGTAATTTATTAATAACTGGCGCTCCCCCCGCCCGGGCCCGGGCCTGCCTCGGCAGCAGCTGCGGGGCCTCTGCCGCAGGCGCGGGCTTCTGTGCCAGGGCCGCCCCGGGTGTGCCGGTTACGCCCGGCATTAACTGGACCGGTTACGGTGAAAGACATTCCTGACAGGGGACTCCCTCAAAACTGGGCAAGCTGATCAGAAATGCATCGGGGAGCCTGGGCGCCCCCAGAGCCAGGCGCTCAGATGGTGAAGGGTGCCTGGAGGGACGGCTGGGGGCCGGGGAGGGAGCGGGCCGGGGGGGACACAGGCGGGGGAACGAATGGGTGGGTCACAGCTCCCACCCTGGTGGCCCATCGGGGATAAGTCACGGACAGACGGACGGACGGAACTCCATTTTCGCCAGAATCGTGCACAGGAGGGAGGGAGGAAGAGAGGAAGAGACAGAGGGAGGGAGTGAGGGAGGGAGGGAGACACATCAGTTGGTTGCTTTCCCACACAGGCCCTGACCAGGGCTGCGGATCGAACCTGCAACCCAGGTGCCTGGCCTTGACCAGGAATCGAACCCGAGACCCTTTGGTGCAGGGGCCGCCGCTCTCCCCTGAGCAGCACTGGCCAGGCCAGCCGAGGGCCCTGCAGGGCAGAGCTGGCTAGGACAGCCCTTGTGTGTCAGGGATGGAGGGACGGAGGCTCAGAGGAGGGCCCCTGGGGAAGGCAGTGGCCTCCGGTTCTGGAACCTTCTCGTCTAGCCAGGAGGTGAGGGGCCTGGCCTCACGGCTGCCCGGTGGGGCCGGGGTCAGGAAGTGGCGTGCGGGGGAGACGGGGTCACCGCGGCCGTCCTCGGTGCGCGCCCCTGCGGTGTGGGCTCCAGGTCTGTCGTCGCTTCGTCCTCTCCACACGGCGGCCGGCGGGCGGGGCGGGAGCCAGCACTTCGCCGGGTGTCCCCGCTCCGCTCGCACAGACAGCGCCTTGTGCCCTCTGGGTTTTGCTGAAGGAGGGAAGTCCTGGCCACAGCGGGCAGGGGCTCCCAGACCTGGTGTGTACAAGAGCCCCTGGGAGGTCAGGGCAATGCCAGGGCCCTGCTGGGGGCAGCCGGGCACTGGGGGAGGCTCTGGGCCTGCCTGGCTGCGCTGACGCCCAGGACTCGGAGGCAGGGCCACAGGAGGAGAGGGAGGTGGTTTGCACACTCAGACCTGCCCGCTTCCCTGCAGACGTGAGCACACGGGCAGGAGGCTCACAGGCCGGCTCCCACACCCACAGGAGAAGGTTCCTAGTGAAGGACTGGCCGCGCCCAGCAGATGGCACTCACTCACCTGGAACACCGTTTGGGAAAGGAGCCTGCCAGGCAGAGGGAGACGGGGGAAACACCACACAGGCAGACAGGCCGCCTCCGCATCCCCTCTTCTGCCACCCTCCCCCCGCCGTCCTGAGGGACCAGGAGGAAGCGCCAGGCCTCCTGGAATCACTGTATGATCTGCCGCGTGGCCCCGACTCGTTGCCACATTTGCTTTCAAACATCACCTGCTGCTTCCCCAACCTGGAGCGGGTGGCTGGCTGCAGCCAGGAGCCAAGATGTTGCCATAACCTATGATGGCCACACGATGGCGATGCTGCGCCAGAAGGAAGAGAGGCATAAAAAAAAAAAAGCATCTAAAGACATGAGCGTGCGACCAGAACACACGGTTACTCTGCACCTCGCACACCACGCACCACGCACACAGCGAACGTGGGTTCAGCGCTAAAGCCCAGGAGGCAGAGCGACAAGTTTCCACTTCGGAGAGGAACCTGGGAGCCAGAGGCCGGGGGCCAGAGCCCGGGACTTCCCATGAGACGTGGGGCCAGGGCAGTCCTTCCGGCCACACCAGCGGCAGCGAGCCACAGGGCTCTGCGCATAAAAGGCGGAACGCTGCCCGGCTGGTGTGGTGCAGTGGCTGAGCGCCGACCTACGAACCAGGAGGTCACAGTTCAGTTCTAGGTCAGGGCACATCCCCAGGTGATTCTCTCTCACCACTGGTGTTTCTCTCTCTCCCTCCCCCTCCCTCCGCTATGAAATCAATAAGAATATTTTCCTTAAAGGCTGAAGTTCCCTCTCTGACTCTCAAATACGTGCCCACCTGCTGTGTGCCAGCCCTGAGCATGGTGCTGAGGGAACGGGAGGGACTCGGGGAGTCCCTGCGTCCAGGACGAGAGGCCCCGCACACCGTCCGCGGGGGAGCCGGCCCCGGGGCCGTGGGTGCGTTTCAGACACCCCCCCCCCCCCGGCTCCCCGGAGCCAGCTGATGACTCAGGATGGTGGGGCCAGCTCCGAATGCACCCCTTATGGAAGGTAAATGATACTTCCAATTAAATAAGTTCTGTGGGAAAGCTCTGATTAAGTCACATTTAAAACTCATTGCTTCCTAATCTCTTTACATTCGACGAACTTCCGCAAGGACCAGAGGTCAGTATTCAGGCTGTGCGGGGCCAGTGTCTGTCACAGCTGCTCGGCTCTGACCGTGCAGTGCAAAAGCATGCGTGTCCCAGGAAAATGCTCCTGACAAACGTCTGTCGCAGGCGGTGCCCATGCAGCGGGGATGCGTGTGCTCCCGTGCGGCTCCCACTGGCTCTCCTCCCGGCCCCGCCACCAGGGCTCCGCACCCCCAGTCCATGCCCACCTCTGCACCCGCCCATGCTCTCAGCAAACCCTCGTGCAAAAGTTGCGTGCGCTCATTTCAGACTGAGAACATGACGAGGTGGAGGGACTCCTGCAGAGTCTCCTGGCTGGTGGAGCTGACGAGTGTTCGCGAGTGGAATGACGGGACCACAGGTGGATCGGCCGTTAGAAACACCTGCCGGTCTGAGAACTCTCTCCGCCACTTCCGGACACTGTTTAATGTGTCACATGTTCTACACACATGACCGCTCTTCTGTCCTGCGTGGCTAGGAAGGCATTCCAGGAAACAATGCTCGGAGCACACGCATGCACAGCACACGTCACGGCACACGTCACGGCACACGCCATGGCACAGACACTCACAACACCCACTGCTGTCTGGACACACATTATGGGTATCAGCTACACAAACACCGTTTCCTGCCTCTTCAGTCGGGAGGATAAGCTGCTGCTGCCGGGTGAACAGAACGGCCGTTACTTCCAGGGGAAGCAGTGAGCTTGGTGGGGGCGGCTGCCCGGGGTCAGCCCTGAACGCTGGGCAGTCCGACTCGCGTGGCCGAGGTTGGGCGCCTCGTGCATCTCTCAGGGCATGTCCCTGAGCCACGCCTCAGGCCACGTTCATCGCCGATGGCCCTGGGTGTGTGTGGGTGACCCCGTCACTCAGGCCTTTAATAAAACCGTGCCCCTCCCATAGGACAGCCTCGAGACGGGCACTGCCGGCGCCCAGGAAGCCAATGGCTGTACACGTCAGTCCCCCGCGAACGTCATTCAGAAATGGACGCTCGGTGACAAAACCCAGACCCCACAGAAACCGCCCCCGGGAAGCGGGCACTTCCCCGCCCGCTTCAGCAGCGCGAACGCCGAGGGGCCAAGCAGGCAGTCCACGCGCTTTAACAGCCGACGGGAGGTCACCTCTCAGCACCAAGCCATGTTCCTCCGGGAACCGCCGTCACAGAGGACAGCGAGGCAGGGCTGGTCCGCACAGAAGACACATTTATTCACAGCCGCCGGCCGAGAGGGGTCCGGACGGCACAGGAGGTGCTGTGCCTCCACAGGGCCACATGATCACCGCGCGGGACTCGGTTCAGCTTTAACAACTTCATTGGGCTTCTTAGAAAACGGGCAGCACGTACGTCCGGAGCAAACACTGCTGTTACAGACGTGTGGCCGAGCGGCCGTCTGAGGGCTCTCCGGCTCCTCCCGCCCGGCCCGCACGGAGGCGGACGCGGCGGCTACTTGTACAGGCTCATGGTGGGGCTCTGGTACATGACCATGTACGCGTCGCACAGCAGCCGGCGCGCGCAGCCCTGGATCCGCCGCGCGTCCAGCGCGTGCAGCTCCTCGGGCGCCATCTGCAGGTACTCCCGCACCTCGGGGCACGGCGTCACCTGCGGGATGTTGAAGCCGTTCTGGCCGCCTGCGGACGGGAAGAGAGTGCCAGGGTCAAGTTCTCCCCCGAGGCTGCCGCCCGCACGCCACCTCCCCCTGCAGCCCGGGAAGGGGACTGATTGCACTTCTGATTCCGTAAGTTCAAGCCCCTTTGCTCTCAGCAGTGTTTCCAGGAGCGAACAGAACTGGTGAGGACACAGCTGAGCAGAGTCCCCCCCGCTCCCCCCTGCGCTGAGTGGGGGTAACGGTAGTGAAGGAAGCCCCTCGGCCTGACAGGAGCTCAGGGCCTGCCGTCAGGGGCGACCTTCACCTGCGGGCAGCCCAGCATCGCTCTGAGCAGCCTGGCCGAGGGCAGCCCCAGCCTGACCCTCTCCGCTGTCCCTGGGCTTCCCGCACACGCTGTTCCCGCACACACTGTCCCCGCACACGCTGTCCCTGCACACGCTGTCCCCGCACACGCTGTCCCTGCACACGCTGTCCCGCACACGCTGTCCCCGCACACGCTGTCCCGCACACGCTGTCCCCGCACACGCTGTCCCTGCACACGCTGTCCCACACACGCTGTCCCTGCACACGCTGTCCCGCACACGCTGTCCCGCACACGCTGTCCCGCACACGCTGTCCCCGCACACGCTGTCCTCCCCGCACACGCTGTCCTCCCCGCACACGCTGTCCTCCCCGCACACGCTGTCCCCGCACACGCTGTCCCCGCACACGCTGTCCCGCACACGCTTGTCCCCGCACACACTGTCCTCCCCGCACACACTGTCCCCGCACACGCTGTCCTCCCCGCACACGCTGTCCCCGCAACACGCTGTCCCGCACACGCTGTCCCGCACACACTGTTCCCGCACACGCTGTCCTCCCCGCAACACGCTGTCCCGCACACGCTGTCCCGCACACGCTGTTCCCGCACACGCTGTCCCGCACCGCTGTTCCCGCACACGCTGTCCTCCCCGCACACGCTGTCCCGCCACACGCTGTCCGCACAAGCTGTTCCCGCACACGCTGTCCCCGCACACGCTGTTCCCGCACACGCTGTTCCCGCACACGCTGTCCCGCACACGCTGTCCTCCCCGCACACGCTGTCCCGCACACGCTGTCCCGCACACGCTGTCCCCGCACACGCTGTCCTGCACACGCTGTCCCCGCACACGCTGTCCCCGCACACGCTGTCCCGCACACGCTGTCCCCGCACACGCTGTCCCGCACACGCTGTCCCCGCACACCCTGTCCCGCACACGCTGTCCCGCACACGCTGTCCTCCCCGCACACGCTGTCCCGCACACGCTGTCCCGCACACGCTGTTCCCGCACACGCTGTCCCCGCACACGCTGTTCCCGCACACGCTGTCCCGCACACGCTGTCCCGCACACGCTGTCCCGCACACGCTGTCCCTGCACACGCTGTCCCGCACACGCTGTCCCGCACACGCTGTCCCTGCACACGCTGTCCCGCACACGCTGTCCCGCACACGCTGTCCCCGCACACGCTGTCCCCGCACACACTGTCCTCCCCGCACACGCTGTCCTGCACACGCTGTCCTCCCCGCACACACTATCTCCACACACGCTGTCCCCGCACACGCTGTCCCTGCACACACTGTCCCCGGGGGCGGAGGGCGGTTACCGTCCCGGTCGGCCATGCTGTCGAAGAAGAGCCAGGCGGAGTCGTCGCGGCCGTACTTGACGAAGGCCACGTAGTGGCTGGTCTCGATGCAGAGCACGGCGAACAGCTCCATCTTCTGGCAGGGCACGCAGCCGTGCCGCCAGTCCCAGTCCGGCAGGTCCTTGGGCAGCGACACCGGGTTGTACTTGTGGGTCAGCCTCTTGGGGTGCAGGTGGACCTGAGCGGAGCGGGCAGAGCCAGGCTCAGGGGTGCCGGGAGGGACCCCCCTCCTCGCCCTGACTCCTCCGGGCCGCAGCCCAGGCCTCCGGAGCGGGAACCAGGCCGCCTGGCCGTGAGCTTGGGTGTCCTTCCGGCCCGCCCCCCTGGAGTGCAGCCCGGGGGGTGGGGGGCAGGGGGAGGCTCACCTGGGTGTTGCAGGCCTTGCAGAACTGCTTGATGGTCCCGGCGGCGATGTCGGGGTCCTCGTAGCACTCGCGGCACTCGTACATGGCCAGCCCTCCGCAGATGCGGCACTGCCGGGGGGCTGGGCGGGACGGGGAGGGCCTTTAATGCACTCTTCCGTGGAAACGATTAAAAACTTAAGCTCCGAAAAGGACAGCAGGCTCTCCCTCCCACCCCCTTACGCTTTCAACTGGATTTCCGTGGATTCAGGATGACTTTAAAAAATGTCACACTTTCTAAATTAATATATTCTAGGTGCTCCCCCCATCGAGAGTGTACTGAAGGACTTTCGACGACGCAGACGGGACAGAGGAAGCTGAAAGCATCCTGTTCCAGTGAGCGAGATGCCACTGTCAGCACATGGGCTTCCTCCATGCTCCCCCCTCTCACGTTTACACACTCCTGTGTTCACAGCTCCTCGCCCCGAGCCTGTGTGTGTGTGTGTGTGTGTGTGTGTGTGTGGTGTGCGCTTATAGCTCCTCTTGTACAGAACATGGACTTAACGTTCCATCATCACTTTGGTACTGCGGGTCTCCGAACACAGGAAGGACACACCGGAACCCACTTAACAACTCGCCCTTGTTAGCACACAGACGGCTTCTGACTTCCCGGTCAGGCACCAATGAGCCGTGCGTGTGTGCAGCACGTATTGGCCTTCCTGATGACGTTCTCAGAACGGATTCTGCCTCCCGCCCGCTCCCAGCGAAGCAGAGCCCTCGGTCTCCGAGGAACCAGCAGAGCAGACAGAGCTCCTACTTACTGTCCTCCAGTAAATCCGTGATGTTCAGTTCCAGAGAAGGGAAGATTTTCTTAAATAGTTTAAAGTCCTTCCCAAACCGAGGCATCTGAATGATCAGGCATGACGGGGCCTGAAGAAAAGGTAAGTATTTCTAGAATCAAAAAACTTTCCCTGTGAGCCCGGCCTGCGTGGCTCAGTGGCTGAGTGTCTACCTTTGAACCAGGAGGTCAGGGTTCGATTCCCGGTCAGAACTTCCATATAAAACACAGGCAACGACCACTAACCTCGGCGAATTTCAGGTTGCTGTTGATGAAAGACCATTCTAATAGCTGCTGGATTGTAGGAACTCCAACTTTCTCATTTTTTTCCATAAAAATTTGATAGAAATAACAATCTTGTACTTTTTGGCCCGCCGACCTAGAAGGAAACATGCAGAAAACCCCACAGTTTACCTGTGAGACACTCACACCACCTGAAGTGGTTCCAACAGTGTCTGAGGACAGAGAACTACACATTTGATGGTGCAACTTCTGACGTCAGGCCAACAGGGCAAAGGCCATGTATATGTATATAAAAGACTAATATGCAAAGTATCCCTCAGGAGTTCGATCGCTCACTACAATGTGTGCTGACCACCAAGGGGCAGCACGGAATGAAGGAAGGCCCCGGCTAGAAGCTGCAGCTGAGAAAGGGAGGCCCCGGCCAGCAGCCGGCAGCTGGAAGGCCCCGATAGGCCCTGATCGCCAGCCAGGCCCAGGTACCCTAGCCATGCACAATTCTGGGCACTGGGCCCCTAGTAATTTAGATAAAATAACTACCTGCCTTCCTCCCCAGCCACCCATCAGTCCAGGTCTTGGGTTTCTGTTTCCATTCACTATGTCCCTGAGTTCATAAGTTAGCTCTGGAGAGAAGACGGTGGTGGAGATCAATGGGCCTGTGGGACCGGAGCCCATGGAGACCTAACACACGGATGTGACGTAACCCCCGAGGGGCCTCGTCGGCAGCGATGGCAGAGGGACGAGGAGCCTCTTTTCCCAGCGCGTCTATAAAAATGTAAACGTTACCTTATTTTTAACAATGGCTCCACCCTCAAAATATGGTGAAACAAGATGTTCAAGAATTCTTCAGGATCTAGGAGAAAATAAAAAATCAAGTAAGTCCCGGCCAAACCTTTAAATGATTCTATTTTTTTATAAGTAATATATCTATACTGAATTCAGTTTCATAATCAATCATATTTCAATTAAAAGCGCGGTTCTCATGTCTTCCTAACTAAAAATATAAAGGATGTGATAAAATATCAAGTTCTAATTTTGCTATGATGTCACTGCATTTGAACAATCATTCACATATGATAAAATAATTTTAATTTCAATCATCTGTGGGCAAGTCCCGTGAGGTCAGACAGTCACCTTTCTCTTCAGAGGTAAACCCTGACGCAGCCCCAACTTTCTCCAGTATTTTCCTCAGCTTCATAATCTTCGTAGCACACACATATCCGTATCTGTGTTAGGAAAAATATGAGTTAGCACTGGCATTTACACTCAATTCATATAGCATTTTATAGTCACAAATTCCTTACATAACTTCAGCATGTCATAAATCAACAGCTAGAGAATTATTTTGAAAAATACAATTATAGGCTCCTTTTTCTTTTTCCTTTTTATTGATTTATGGGGGTGAGGTTTGAAAAATTAAGAGTCTGGAATCAGAATTATCCCAGACACTATTATACCCTAAAAATAACTATCACATACAAGGAAAAATACTTTGATTTTATGATGACTGGTTAATGCCATTTGCTTAAGAAATCAAAGCTATCTTATTGAACTAAGTATATAACTTTGAGAGAAAGAGAGAGTCCCTTTAGTGTTAAAGAATGAGCCAGCGCCAGGAGGCAGGGAAGAGGTGGTGCTAAGACATGACAGTCTGACATGTGCACTCAAACCGGCCATCGCCATCAGGACACTTTGCTCGTGTCTACCTGAGCACAGGGTACACCCCACACCGTCCACCGCGACCCATTCTATTCCAGCGGCTTCACAAGAGACGCGAGAGGCCGCTCAGAACGGGCTGATCTTTGTGTAGATTTTTTATGATCGGTGCTAGGTGCTCAATGTATGCTGGCTGCGGAGATGAAGAATGCATGACACTCACTCCCCTACCAGGAAAGCTTCCCTTTGCTCGCAGATCAAATGTGGCTTACGAAGCCCGACTGTATCACCTGGACGAAGAGGACAGTGACTGCCGGGCTGGGAGCAGCTCCCGGAGAGGAGAACCTGCAGCCCGGTCCACGCCGGGCCCATCGCTCCGTGACACACACTGTGCACTATACCTCCACCGGATTAAAAATCCAAGGAGCAGAGGCAGTACCGGGACCAAAGGTTAAAACCGTCATTGAAGCTCCACCAAGACAATAATCCCACCCGTTTCTTGTTACATAAACGCCAGGCGTAAATGAATTGTTTCGCCAGGAAACAGCAACCAGCACGCCCGCTTAGGCAGCGGCCACTGTCTCTACTCACATCCGCAGGGGGTTGACGACCTCGGTCCGCAGCAGCTCCTGTGTCTCACTGTAATACTCCACGTCGTCCTCGTCCTTGGGTCTCAGCAGCACCGTGTCCAGGACGGAGCTGAACGCAAACAAGCTGCAAGCAGAGAGAGAGAGAGAGAGAGAGAGAGAGAGCTGCAAGCCCGCCATCTTCCTGAGAAGCGCGGACTGAGAGGAAGGGGGAGGACAAGCCGCACGCCTGGGGAAACACACCCCCAGAAATTCCTGTTTGTATGAATGCGGGATCCGAGCCCCACTGAGATTCCCACCGGGAACTGGAGATCCGGCCAGGTGGGGAGACTGGTTTCTTTGGGTCTTAGTCTTTGAGAGAGGAAAGGAGGCCTGCATTTCATTATGTACCATCTATACTAGGGGTGTCGAACTCAATCAGAGAAGGGGCCAAAATCTAAAATCCAGCCTAAATCGCGGGCCGAATGGTTTACTGAACAGTCATAAACTGTCATTGTGATGGAAACGCAGCGGAGTGCAGTGATGACAGCGCGGTGCAGGCCACATTGCAAGGCCTGGCGGGACGGATTTGGCCCGCGGGCCTTGTGCTTGACACATGTGATCTATACTGTCTGTACTCCTTAGTTAATTCTTTGGGAATTAAATCCAAAGTTTAACTCCTCCCCGGTTAGTGTAAAACTTACCAGAATAAGGTCGAGTCCAAGTAACAGGAGTTGTAATGGCCCTGGATGCCTTTCTTCTTCCCGATCATTATCTCCAAACCTTCCTTCTCCATCTTCGGGGGAGTATTTTCCTCCACTACTTCGCTCAGGTAGCCTCCGAAGGCTGAGAAGGAAAGTAAAGGTGGAAACAGTAAATCTTTAAACTGTGACAACAGGCATCCCAGTATAGTCTTCACTTAAATATTTTTTTGTGCCTTAGCAGGTGTGGCTCAATGGAGAGAGTGTCAGTCTGCGGACTGAAGGGTTCCAGGTTCGATTCCGGTCAAGGGCATATGCCCGGGTTGTGGCCTTGGTCCCCAGTAGGGGGTGTGCAGGAGGCAGCCGATCAATGATCAATGATTCTCTCTCATCATTGATGTTTCTCTCTCTCTTTCTCTCTGAAATCAATAAAAAAAATTTTTTTAATTTTTTTTTGCCTTTTGAGGCAATATTTGTTTCAGCTCCGGCTGAGCGGGGTGAGGCTGGGTTAACTGTTCCTCGCGCGGCTTGTAGGAAAGGTTCCTGTGTATCTCCAGCCTCACCTCCTCACAGCTCAGACAGCACTTAGGACACGAGTCATTCATGTGAAAGGCACCTGCCTGTCAGGTATCTTGTTCCCCAAATACCTTCTTCTCGTCTGAAGCTGTGTCCTTTTCCAGTTGGGAAAGACAACGAAAACCCCAAAGTGCTAGTTCAGCTGCCTGAGAAACGTCTTTCTGGAGGTTCCTACGAGGCCGGCCTGGCCCTGGACGGCTCCCCACCGCCACCGCCACCACCACCGGGGACGTGCGACGGAGCCGCCCTGCAGGGAGCAAGCTGAGCTGCTGCCTGTGAGAGCGGACAGCGTGCCGGGTGCTGGCAGCACTGCTCACTGACGCCGGGAAGAGGCTGAGCGAAGTCGTGCCCCAAACGCGCACACCTACCTCCTGCGCTGCCGAAAACTAGTCTGTCCCCCACAGGACGGACGACAAAACCAATCCCACCACGTCCACTTCTTAAGTCTCACACACGTGTTTCTTTTCTTAAACGCCCCCCGCTTAGGATGACTGTAGCTTCCTCACACCCAGGTAACACTCTGGCCGCGCCAAAGGCCTGAGGAAGGCTGGCAGGACGCGCGTCTGTCACGGCCCTCCGTCTACCACAGCCCCACCCCTCCCGCTCCGGGCCGAGGTCCCTGCAGGGCGGGCAGGGCAGGCACCTAGGGAGTTGCAGCGCTCGATCTGGTTGGACACCGGCTGCAGGGACGCGAACCGGGAGTCGGGCCGGCAGCTCTTGAGCTTGACGAAGAGCGCCTTCTTGAGGGTGCAGGTGAAGTAGCGGGTGCCCCGGAAGGTGCCGTCCGTGCAGCCCGTGCACTCGTCCTCCTGGGAAGAGACGCCACGGTCACCGCCTGCGCCGAGGGAGCATGCAGAGTGCCGAGGCTCGTGTGCTGCACCTGCTCGGCCCCCGCCCGCCCGCCCGCCTGTGAGGACCCCGGGAAGGGCTGGCTGGTCACGATGTCGGTCCACAGCTCATGTCTAAGAAATTCCCCCCTTAATCCGGCACGAAGCCCTCCTGGGTCCCCTCGGAGTCCGTGCCGGACCCTTCCCTGGCTGACTGACCTCCCTGCATCTTTTCCAAAAACACTAAAACCTGTGTGTGCTTTAGGCGGGGAGGAGAGCTGTTCATTTGACCACCCCCACCCCCAAAAGCAGCGTTAAGGAGCACGCAGACAGCTAACACAGAGCCTGTCTAATAAAAGCTAACCCTGCTCCATCCGGTTCTCCTCTCCCGGCTATGAAACGTCAAACAATGCACTGTCCTAATCGCCAAAGGGAAACCTCTCCTTCTGGCAAAGACCCCAAAGATTCCTTAGCATGGGGTTCATCTCACGGCCAGGGGGCGATGTTAGCGCTGACTGGGGGGGAGGAACACTGAAGCTGATGGCGCGGTTCCCTCGCCGCCTTCACAATGAGCCTGAACATAAATCCCATGTCCATCGGGAGCAGGTGACCAGAGCCCACTGGGGGCGGGGGAAGTCGGGCGACGGGAAAAACTGTCTGACAGAGACAGCCTGTCCCCGAGCACGGGCAGAGGGGCAGTTACCAGCTCCAGCCCGGCGAGGACCTCGCTGAGGCCCGGCGGCTGCCCGATCCAGCGGATCACCCCGTAGAAGGGCGGGTTCTCCTTGACCTCGGCCAGAGAGCCCACCTCCAGGCCCTGGGCGCTGCCGGGGGAGGCGGCCCCGGGCGGGCTGTCGGGCGCGGTGCTCAGCTCGCCCGTCACGGACTGCACGGACAGCGAGAGCGGGCTGTGGCCGATGGCGCCGTTGGCGCTGGGCAGCTTGGTCAGGCTGAAGGGCAGGGAGTGGAACCGGTTCTCGCCAGACAGCGAGTTCATGGACGGGGGCTGCAGGGGGGGCGACGCCTGGCCCAACTCCGGGGACAGCTCGGTGAGCGACTTGGCGGAGTCCTCGGCCACTGCAGAGAGCGGGTCTCCGTTAGCGGGACGCCCCGCAGACGGCCCCCCTGCCGCCCCCCTGCCCTGCTGCCCCGCCGCCCCCTGCCCTGCTGCCCCGCCACCCCACTGCCCTGCTGCCCCGCCGCCCCCCTGCCCTGCTGCCCCGCCGCCCCCCTGCCCTGCTGTCCCGCCACCCCCTGCCCTGCTGCCCCGCCACCCCCCTGCCCTGCTGCCCCGCCGCCCCCCTGCCCTGCTGTCCCGCCGCCCCCCTGCCCTGCTGCCCCGCCGCCCCCCTGCCCTGCTGCCCCGCCGCCCCCCTGCCCTGCTGCCCCGCCGCCCCCCTGTCCTGCTGCCCCACCACCCCCCTGCCCTGCTGCCCCGCCGCCCCCCTGCCCTGCTGCCCCGCCGCCCCCCTGCCCCGCCGCCCCCCTGCCCTGCTGCCCCGCCGCCCCCCTGCCCCGCCGCCCCCCTGCCCTGCTGCCCCGCCGCCCCCCTGCCCTGCTGCCCCGCCGCCCCCCTGTCCTGCTGCCCCGCCACCCCCCTGCCCTGCTGCCCCGCCACCCCACTGCCCTGCTGCCCCGCCGCCCCCCTGCCCTGCTGCCCCGCCGCCCCCCTGCCCTGCTGCCCCGCCACCCCACTGCCCTGCTGCCCCGCCGCCCCCCTGCCCTGCTGCCCCGCCGCCCCCCTGCCCTGCTGCCCCGCCGCCCCCCTGCCCTGCTGCCCCGCCGCCCCCCTGCCCTGCTGCCCCGCCGCCCCCCTGCCCTGCTGCCCCGCCGCCCCCCTGTCCTGCTGCCCCACCACCCCCCTGCCCCGCTGCCCCGCCGCCCCCCTGCCCTGCTGCCCCGCCGCCCCCCTGCCCCGCCGCCCCCCCTGCCCTGCTGCCCCGCCGCCCCCCTGCCCCGCCGCCCCCCTGCCCTGCTGCCCCGCCGCCCCCCTGCCCTGCTGCCCCGCCGCCCCCCTGTCCTGCTGCCCCACCACCCCCCTGCCCTGCTGCCCCGCCGCCCCCCTGCCCCGCCGCCCCCCTGCCCTGCTGCCCCGCCGCCCCACTGTCCTGCTGCCCCACCACCCCACAGATGCCCACACACCGAGCCCCGCACCCGCCGCTCCCTGGTGGGCGTGACCACTCCTCAGACCCCCTGCCTCCTCAGCACCCAGAGAGATGACACCTCCCAGCCGTTAGCTCCTCAAGGCTCCGCATTCACCGGCACCCCATCCACTCTCCGTAGGCGACATATTCCTGGGACTGTGATCACCACATGTACGCAGGCAGCCTACAGACTCATTTCCCTAGCTCTTCCCTCTCCTCTGAGCCCCAGATCTGTATCTCCAATCACCCCCACCCCCACCCCCGCCCCGCAGGTCAGCGCCGTTTCTCCCCGCCGGCTTAAGGCGATCGCCTACCTTCATCCATGTGCCACGAGTTTTTGGACTTGAGTTGCGGCTGTGAGTCCACAGAAGAGCCGTTTAAGGTGTAAAATAACTCAGATCTGGTCCTGCTTCCCGGGTCTGAGGTAGAGCCTGGGGGGCGAGAGAAGCTGCTTTACACACAGCGGCCAGGCGGTGAGGCCGCACTCCCGTGATGAGCCAGACCGGCCCGGGGCTAAGGCTCACACAGCCCGTCCGCGCCGCCACCCCGGCTCCACCGGTGCCGTCTGCTCCTGAGCCTAAAGAGTCTTCCAACCGCCGAGACCGGTTTGGCTCAATGGATAGAGCGTCGGCTTGGGGACTGAAGGGACCCGGGTTCGATTCCGGTCAAGGGCATGATGTACCTTGGTTTCAGGCATATTCCCAGTGCGGGGGTATGCAGGAGGCAGGTGATCAATGACTCTCTCTCATCGATGTTTCTAGCTTTCTATCTCTCTCCCTTCCTCTCTGTACAAAATCAATAAAATATATATTTTTTAAAAAGATTCTTTCAACCGAGACTCAACGCAGGAGGGGAAACGAGTAAGTTTAAAGAAAACCATATAAGTTTTTAAACAAACTGCTTTTATAAAATGTTGTGGGGTTTTTTTTATTCATTTCACGGACTATGAGAGGCCCAGTTCACTAACTTCGTGTAAGTGGGGGCCTTCCTTTCCCGGCTGTGGGCACCGCTGCCCCCTGGCACCGACCACGCACTTGGGCTGTTGGTGCGAGTGAGGGCGGCATGCTGGAGGTGCCCTCCCGAGACCTCTAGGTGAGCACAAAGATACGCCCTCAGCCACACATTCTGTCTGATTCTCCGTGTCCCGGGGGCCCACGTGAGGTAAGCTATTTCTCAAGCGCAATTTCCTTTCCAATGAGCCAACACAGTTTTGTTCTCCAGGTGACCGAGGAGAAGACATTTCTCCCCTAATCCGCTTCTCAGTTAGCGAAGTTCCTGCAGCTTTTTAAAGGAGCTCCTCAGCTTACATAACCACCATCCATACATCTATGAAATATGTGGCAGCTGCCAGAGAGAGCTAAGAAGCCTGCATCTATTTTGGGGGAGGTTCTGGAAGAGAGATAGAAATGTTTGCTTAGCAGTTTGGAATTTCATGTGTGCATATCTCGTTAGCAAAACCCTCATAATTAACCTCTACTTCTTATCCATGCACAGGGTGGGGCAAACACAGGCTCACAGTTGTTCATATGACAAACAATACCATAATTAATCAATGATGATAGAATGAGAATAAACTCTGCGTTTCAAGTACTTACAGCTATAAAACTATGTTAGCCCGCCCTGAAGGATCCATTTGTCCAGCTGCACCTCTCAACAATGGACACATGTCAGGAGCGGGGAGTCCCACGAGCCCTCTGACACGGACCAGCAAGACACAGGTCCTCAGCGGACACGCTTCTCCAACCACAAGGGGTTGGAGCAGGACTGGATCAACATCATCCATAAAAAGTTTCAGGGTCCTGCCGAAGCCAGTTTGGCTCAGTGGTAGAGCGTTGGTCTCTGCCACTGAAAGGTCCCAGGTTCGATTCCGGTCAAGGGCATGTACATTAGTTGTGGGCACATCCCCACTAGGGGGTGTGCAAGAGGCAGCTGATTGATGTTTCTCATCGATGTTTCTAACTCTCTATCTCTCCCTCTTCCTCTCTGTAAAAAATCAATAAAAAAAAATTTTTTTTAATCAATAAAATATGTATTTTTTTTTAAGTTTCAGGGAACGAATGACCCCCGCTGAAAGGCAAGCGGCTGTCCCATTATAATGCAACCTGCGCGCCGGCCGTCCTACCTGTCACCTTTGGTTTGCTGTGCCCGGAGGAGCCTTTGTCCCCCATGCCTCTGGACGCGAAGGCCAGCTTGGGAGGCCTCCTCTCCTGGGTCATGCTATCTGAAACAGAAAACACGGTCTTTAAAGGCGCAAGCACATCCTCACAGGAGAGAAACAACTAGCAAATAATGACATACAACAACAATCTCTTCCAACAACAGAGCGAGCGGTATTTGCACAGCAGTTATACAGATGATTAAGGCCCATCAAAAGTATCGGGAACAATGCCGTATCCCGAAGCGGAATAGCTACACGATAATACACCCCAAACACAACTCAGCCAACTGCTCTGACTTCTAGAAGATGTACCACCTTCATCCCTCCGCCCCCGGCCTGGCACTGCCCTCCCCTCGCCTCGCTTCCCCCTCCCCACCCGCACGTCCTCTGCCCTGTGTGTCACTGGGGAGGAAAGCTCGTGTGGCAGCTTCATGTCTTGCTTCGTACCAGACCTCACCTCCTCCCAGAAGCCCGAGCGCGGGCCTACTGCGTCTGAATGAACGCATGGCCTCTTACAAAACTGCCTTCTACACGTAAGCGTGTATCCCGACATTATGAAGTACTTCGGTTTATCAGCTCACAAATTATGTTCTTCCCGTAAACAGGCTTCACAAGGTCAATTACAAGTTCCTGGGTACCATCTGACCGCATATGAATGCACCCCCAGCTTCCACAGAAGCAGAGGAATCGCTAGAAAGCCAATGACAGGGAAGTAGGAACTGATTTCACAGAAATCAGGATCACAGCATGTCACAAGGTATAACTGGGTGCAGCTCACGTCAACGCCTCCGACTAAGCCACCGTCCTCTCGCCGGAAAGCTAGAGTCGAAATGAGAAAGCACTTCCTGACGCCCCACACAAGCATCTAATACTTGTCAGCCCGCGGGGAGGGGAGGACAGACCGTGCCGGCGAGAGGGACTCGCAGGACCGCCCGGTACCGGCCCCGTGGTTTACAGGAGAAGAAGCCAGGCCTGGGGAGGCCGGCGGGACCTGGCAGGGCCCCGGGTCAGAATGGGCAGGGATGGACAAACCGGAAGCAAACACACCGCCTGGTTCACTTGTCATCCTTGTTCCAGTAAAATTTAGCTTTCATAGAACTAGACACAAATACATCTCCATGGAAACGGAACCTTGGTGGAAACGGAAACGAGTGAGGCGGAGAAGTATATGTGCCCATGCTGGTCCTCACAGCCCAGGGGACACGCAGGAGGGGTGAGGCGGCCATGGAGCGGGGCTTTCGGATCTGACAGGTCTGGACTGGACCCCCGTCAATCGTGGTCCCCCTGGGCCTGATCTAAGCCCCCATTTTTTTTTTTTTTTTAATCAACAAAATGGGGATAATTCAGACCTACCTTGTAAGTCTGTCAAGAATGCAAAGGAGTGTAAGTTGTCTGATTTGGGGGATCACACACTTGTGGCTACCATACGCAGGCAAAGAGCTCAGTAAGATGCCCCACCACCACCACCCCACACACCCACAGAATGGGCAGTGAAGAAAAGCGAATGACACCCGCACTCCCATATCTTTGGGAAGAAAACTCGGTCAGTCTTGTTTTGATGTGGGGTAAGAAAGGCTAGGCCAGTGGCCGGCAAACTCATCCGTCCACAGAGCCAAATATCAGCAGGACAACGACTGACATTTCTTCGGAGAGCCGCATTTTTTAAACTTCAGCTTCTTCTAACGCCACTTTTACAGCATAGACTCACCCAGGCCGTGGTATTTTATGGGAGAGCCACACTCAAGGGGCCAGAGAGCCGCATGTGGCTCGAGAGCCGCAGTTTGCCGACCACGGGGCTAGGCTATTGAATAGCAATTCCAATTCCATAAAAGCTCCGAAAATGGCCCTCGAAGCTTACAGGTGCGTCCGCACAAGGAAGGACGCCTCTCCCACGCCACCCACTGCCCACAGCGCACTCAGACCTGGGAGGATGTCGTTGATGTGCAGGAGCAGCGTGCTCTCCACGCTGGCGAAGCTGCAGAGCGGCACGCCGTCGAACCTGCCGTCCCAGTTGCCGATGGGGTTGTCCTAGGAGTGAAGTGACAGGATCAGCCTCCGAGCCCCCAGTAAACGCCGCAGTCAAAGTCCGCGCGCTCCATAAACAGAACCCCCCGCCTCTCGCACTGCAGTGGGGCAGCCAGAGAACTACGCTGAGCTCCATGCGCGCACACACTGATGTCCCCGCAAACAGGAGGAACTGAAGACGGTGCGTTTGCCAGAACTGCCTTCCAGGAGCGCCTGGAGGGGTTTGGAAGGATGCTTGCACAGCCCAGCCCGCAGGCGCACAGCCACAGGCGGGGGGGTCTAGAGGTAAGGGGTGGGGGTGGGGGGCGGTAGGAGGGTCTCCTCTGGGCAGCCTGCCCCACTGGGCCAGGCGATGCCCAGACTGCCAGCTAAGGAGGGCAAAGCTTTTGCCAGGTGTGAGGTCCAAATGACCGGAAGCAAAGGGAGACTAACCCAATGACCAGCGGCCCTCTTTGTCCAGCCTCCCTCACCCACTCACCGTCTTTCCTCTAAATTAATGCTGAGTATTTAAAGGATAATGGTTTGGCCTGGCTGGTGTTGCCCAGTGGTTGAGTGTCGACCCACAAACCAAGAGGTCACGGGGTCGGTTTCCGGTTCAGGGTACCTGTAGGGTTGCAGGTGCAATCCCCAGTAGAGGGCGTGCAGGAGGCAGGTGATCAAGGATTCTTTCTCATCATGGATGTTTCTCTCTCTATCCCTCCGCTCCCTTCCTCTCTCTCTCAAATCAATAAAAACATATATTCCAAAGAGAAGAATGGTTTGAAGGCGGACTTCACTGTAGCTCTCCTGAGGGACCCACAGGTTTGACTCTGGCTCTGACTCGGTTCATGTGAAATGCTTGTCTAACTGAGGGCTACGGAGGAGAATTTACTAGAATTTCCCAGCACAGGGACCAGAGAAACTCAGGCTGGAACATTCGTACCTGCCAACAAGCACATCTGAGCAGAGGGGTGATCCTGCAGACGTGGTGGGCACAGGCCGTGTCTCACATCCGCCCGGCTCAGGCCAGTGTGTCATGCTTGCATATGGATTTCTTCCTTTATCCCTAACAAACCCTTGTCCCTATCTTCAATCTACGATACAAATGTCCCAGCCTTTCCTCCTCCTCCGCTGAATCCCACAGGCCTCATTCAAAGCACTGACTGGGAATGTGCCATCGCTAATAGATATGAGTGCAGGGGAGCATTAAAAATGAATGAAACAAACAAACAAAAAAACACAAATGATTCACTGGATGATCTGTATGATTCATTTCTATGAGGAACCTCGAATCGGCAAATTCCCGGAGACAGGAAGTAGAACGGGGGTTACCAAGGGAACGCCGGCGGAGGGGAGGGAGCCTGGGGAGTCAGGGTTTGAGGGGCACAGAGCTCCAGTTTGGAAAGATGAGAAAGTTCTGGGGATGGGTGGGGCGGTGGGTACACAACGGTGTGAATGGACTTCCGGCCACTGACTTGGACACATAAAAACAATTAAGGCTGTAAGTATGTCCTGTGCGTTTTATCAGATAAGTTTTGTTTAATTTTTTGAGCGAGTTTATCCTAAGAAAATGCTGTACTGGTCTCCTCCTCTGGAACAAGAGCTAGTCCTCCAGGCAGGTGTCTCCACCGGTGACTTTCCTGCTGCCATGGAAACCACATCAGCCAATCACATGTTGCAAAATATTAAATAAAGAGAAACAGAACCCCACCCCCTGCAAAAAACACCTTTTCAAAAGAAAGGAAAATAAGGTACTATGGAATATGTGTTGGTGTGTTTTTCTGTCTGCTGTCAGCTAACATACAGCAAATTTAAAGACAGGAAACGTCACTTTCGTTTAGTCACCTGATGAAAAGAGGAGACGCAATTCTCCATCGAGTCTCCTGTCCCATAGCCATCTCCTTTACCAAAGGCCCCCTAGAACCTGCTCTTCACATGACTCCAAGTCAGTCCGTTTGACATATCCGAAGCATTGACTCGGCCCCTACGTTGGTCACAGAACTAACGGCGGCACATCCAGGGAGATGATGTAACCCACAAGCGTCTTACCATGTCCACGCCGACGAAGTAGCCCAGGCTCTCCTTCCCCGGCAGAGTGCCGCAGAAGATGACCGTGCCGGACTCCAGGCTCTCGCCGATCTTCAGAGACACCCGCGAGTTGATTTCCAGCGGCGGCAGCTCGGCCTGCGCGGCGTCGGGGCCCGCGTAGTCGCTCTCCGGGCCGTTGTCGCCCTCGTCGATCTCCAGCTTGTCCAGCGCCACGAACACGCCACAGTCCTCCTCGCACTGGAAGAGCTGCTTTCCCTGGTACACCCCGTCCGTGAAGCCCTGGCCGCGGCCTTCTTCCTGGTTTTTCAGGTTGGTTTTTTTTAAGGGAAAAAAGATAGATCGATAGACAGACAGACAGACAGACAGGTAGACAAAGATAACCCGTAAGAAAAAAATACCCACGCTGGGATTTCAGGGAAATCACTGAACGTTTTCTAAATGACACATAGAAGGAATAGAATTATTAGCAGCTGCTTTTGGATGTAGGATTTAAAATAATAATAATAATAATAAGGAAGAAGCTGAAACCGGTTTGGCTCAGTGGTAGAGCGTCAGTCTGCGGACTGAAAGGTCCCGGATTCAATTCCGGTCAAGGGCATGTACGTTGGTTGTGGGCACATCCCCGGTGGGGCATGTGTAGGAGGCGGCTGGTCGATGTTTCTCTCTCATCGATGTTTCTGGCTCTCTATCTCTCCCCCTTCCTCTCTGTAAAAAATCAATAAAATATATTTTTTTAAAAAAAATAAGGAAGAAGCTGTATCTGATGCTTAAATAAAATTACTTCATCATTTAAAATTGTAATTCTATTACGAGAGGGCTAAATTGAATTCTACATCGTCATCTGAACAATAATTCTGTTGCAGAAGGAAAATTTGACTTTAAATAATGGTGACGCAAGCTGTGTTTATTGAGCACATGCTATGTGCCAGCTGTGGGCTACGTCCTGAATTGATGTGTCACTAAAACCCCACACGTCAGGTGCTATTTGACAGGAGAGGAAGCCAACTTAGAGAAGGAGCTTGGGTAAGTAGCCTGGTAACCCAGCTAGGAACTGGCAGAGCTGGGATTCAGATCTGCAATTTTTTCACCCGCACTGCTTTAGACCGTTAAATCAAGAAGCAAACAAGGCCTGAAGTTCTATTTGCATGACTGTCAGACTGAACCGGACATGTGAGTTCTCAAGAATTAATATTCATTTTGAAAACCTGTCACGAGTTCTTGGTTCTCTTTTCAGCAGAAATAAGTTCCCAGATGACTTTCCCATAACAGGAACAACCATCAGCAGGCTTAAGTTGCCACGACGTATTAAGAAAAAAAATCTTTTCTCCAAATTCCATCACTTACTGACACACAGTAAGAAAAACTGAGCAAGCTGCAGAGGATAACGCCACAAGATAACTAACCACTTTCTGATGTGATTAAGTCGTGTACAATCAGTAGAGCTCCTTTTGAACACAGACAATATTAAAATTTCTGCCTCGCTGGTGTGGCTCAGTGGTTGAGCGTCGACCCATGAACTAGGAGGTCCCAGTTCGATCCCCTGGTCAGGACACATGCCCAGGGTTACAGGCTCCATCCCCAGGAGGGGGCATGCAGGAGACAGCCGATCCATGATTCTCTCTCATCATTGATGTTTCTGTCTCTCTTTCCCTCTCCTTCCTCTCTGAAATCAATAAAAACACATATTTTTTTTAAGAATTCTAAGACATGCAAGTCTTCAATGATCTGCTTGTACCTCCTCCTGCAGGAGGAAGTTGTTAAAGCTTCCAACCATCAGTGGTGGCATCACCTCAATTTATCACCAGGGAGTCAATTCTCAGGATTATGAACAGTAAAAATTCTGGGCAGATATTTGGTATTTAAAGGGGGAAATGCACACACACACACACACACACACAGCCCACTAACGTGGTGTCTGGCGCTCACCAGTAACTCTACCCCGAAGAAGATGCCGGACACCGTCCTCTCCACCAGCAGGGGGCCTCGGAAGCGCACCACGCCCGGGAACTTCTCCTCGCCGGGCCGCAGCTGCACGCGCACGGGGCTGCCCACGTCCAGGTGCAGGCCCGTGCTCAGCCGGGCCTTGTTGTCCAGCAGGCTGAGCCGCTCCTCGCAGCTGGTGATGGCCAGCAGCAGCTCCGTGAACTTCTCGCTGATCTCCAGCACGTCCTTCTCGTCCACGAGCAGCACGGCGTGCGGCTGCTCCAGGAGCTTCAGGCCGATCTGGCTCTTCTTGGCCTTGGCCGCCGGCCCGCGGGCGTGCCCCAGGGCGCGGTCCTGGACGTACTGCCCGATGGCGCCCTTGGGCACCTTCAGGAGCTTCTGGGTCTGCTTGTCGGTCACCGTGTACTCCTGGAGCAGCAGGTAGAAGATGCGCTCCTCCCAGTAGGGCGACGCCGCCTTCTCCTGGCTCCACAGGCCCGAACTCATGGTGGCACGAACTCCGGAAGATTAACGCGGGGAAAGGGGAGCTGCGGTGTTGGTGGCGGATCGGCAAACCGTGAACTCGCTGGCCGTCCCCGAGCGTGGCCTGAGCGCCGGGGTGTCCATGCTGCAGAGCGGCGGGAAAGCGGTGCCTGGGGGCACGCAGGCCGCAGCTCTTCACTCCGCATGCGCTGGAATCAAGGTCACACAGGCTTTAGACCTCCCTGGGCCAGGAAAACACGCTCAGAGAGATACTTCCCGCCATAGCTAACCAGGTTAGAGACATGGTGTTTGTATGTGCCGTAGTTTCACGTATTTAACTAAAGAGATCCAATGGTAAAGTATCTTCAAAGACAACATAATAACGTTTGTTTTCAAGGCACTGAAGTTCATAAAATCAAAGTCTAAGTAAAAGATAACCCTATACGCATATCCCGACATTTCTAAACTTTAAAAAGTAGCACTCTTAATAGAAACTGCCTAATTTAAATGGCTAACCTGCTATATTTGGACAGAAATAATATAAATCAAATAATAAGTCAGCTATTATTTCTGTATGCATACCCAGTTTATGTAAAAAGCTATCCATCATAACGATTATGTTCAACATCTTTTCTCAATTAAAGAATCATAAAATCACATTCTGAACCACAATTCTCTTATCTATGTGCCATATTTTGATAATGGAACATTTTGTCTCTGTTTCTTTTCCTTAGCTTGTACATTAGATAGGCAAATGTTAATCATATTAACCATAGCTGTCATTTCCTTTCTCACAATCAAAATTATCAGATACAGTAACTCTGGTTATATTAAAGGTATCTGAAAAAAATCAGTTCTGAGACATCAAAACTTAGACTATGTACCAAGGAAATATAGCCATATAGTATCAAATATAAATGTTTTTATACCACAATTTTAACTATGTATACTAGAAAGGAATACACAAAGGATGATTTTCAGTTTCCAATTTTCATTTAAAATGTTTCAAGTATACTAATCTTTTGAAATTAAAATAGCCTACTCAACTCTGATTGATGATTAAAAACTATACAATTTCATTCATTCAAATGAGGACTTTAATCCATTATTTTAATGAATCATCTTACTGCAAACAATGGTTCCTAACTATTCTCTGTCACATGAATGGGACTCTGGTTTTTATTCCATCTCCCCCCTCCCTGACAGGTATCCATGTCCATTCTCCAGATGACAGGGGCCGGTGACAGCACTATCATATTCACCTCTCTGCTCTTGGAATGAAAACACACACACTCCTAATACTGAAGGACCCAATGCTAAATGTCATCGCTTAACGATGAAGGGATCTGGCAAATCCACCCAGAACCGCACTGCTTTTAGGATGCGCCGTAGGATAAGGAGGCTCTATAACGGTAACTATTCAAAAGCCTGTGTCGACACAAGCCAGACAGCGCTGAGCTGTGTGCCAGCACGCGTGAGGGCGGGCGGGCGGGCAGGGCCAGCATCGGCTGCTGCTCTCCCTCCCCGTCCTTTGTCACCGTGCATTTGTCTTCGTTCCACTTGAGGGCACTGTCTGCTTAGCGGGAGTGAGTCCATTTATATCCGCCCCTTACATAAGACACCTGTGGACACCGGATCCAGCACCAAACAAAACCCCGTGGGGTGACCCGAACAGCCCAAGCCTCCATTCGCCATTCGCAGCTGTCTCTATCAGGCACCAGCATGAAGGGTTTGTTATTTCTGACTACAGTTCTTTCTAAATTTCTCAACAAGGAAATGGCACTATTTTTCTTGCGCCTCGAATGATCCATCTGAGCAGAAAGGGGGATCTGAGCCTCTCAGAGGGGAGAGGGCGCCCCCTGAGCCTGGGTCAGCCCCCGCAGGTGTCCCGTGGCTTCCTGCAGCATGCAGGCCTCCTTCCGCGCCTGCTGCTCTCCAACCTCCTGCTTCCAGTCCCTTCTAGAAGCCAGGCGATGGGACATTGATACCGCCCGGGACTGGCTGCTCTCGGGGGCTGGGATGGTCAAACAGCAGCCTCTGGAATGCCAGTGCTTCTTTTGTTCTCGGTAACACGCATCCAAATACTTCTGCCCCCACCCCCACCACCCGCACAAAATTTTTTTAAGTATGGCAATTCTATTTTGAAAAGCAATGTTTTAATTTCTAAAAAGTATTCCTTCAAATAGTAAAATTAAGGACTTCTTGAGTCTTAATACTTATTAGATGCCAACAACTCGAACTCTATTGATTCCCTGGCTTAACAGTTCATGTCCCAATTCAAACTAAAACCGTCAGTGCCAATGAGCTATTACCAGGACTAAACTAAATTACTAGGTGAATGCGTTAGGGTGCTCTATTTTAAACAAAGTTTATTATAAAGTGTTTTCTACAAGCATTTAAGACTGGTAAAAACGGGACATAATGCTCTGGTTTATAAAAAGGTTGAGGACAATTTAACAACAGTTACCCAGAACCTTCTTTCTAGCTCGCATTTGCATTAGTGCGTGTCAGCTGAGGCTCCATCACAGGATAAGCTATAAAATATTTAAGCAGCATTCTCCACAACCACAAAGGATGTGGTCTCTCTTCTTTCAGAGAGAACAGGTGAGGAACGACCATATTAAAAATGGATTCTCTTCACTGCCATGGGTCGTCAGAGAAAGGTGAAAGGGGAAGTTCAGAGCTGCAGGCTAGGGTTACACAGGCTGGTGCACTTCCTGGTCTTGACCATCTCAGTACGATGTCATTCCTGCACAAGCCTGTCCATAAAGAGGTTCCCAGGATGCCTCTGGTACATGCAGAACAGCCATTAAGTCTTAAGAAACCCAAGCAGGAAGCACTGACTCCAGATTATGTGGGAAAGATTGAGATCATCTTGTCAATGAGTTCTTTCTCACGGAAGGAGGTCTGTCCGGTTAGTTAGTATTTTTAGGCACTCAGCACCGTGCTGGACCCTGATAGGATGGCCTTCATGTGCGTTCTCTTATGCCTTTCAAGTCTCGTTGCTTAAAAACTGCCTGTAATAGCACACTCCGCTTTGAGTGTTAATATACCACAGGTGATTCATCGAAATACCATCGCACTTACTTCAGGCTGGAAAACTGAGTGATTGCGAAAAGCCTGATAATTACTATAGGTACTAAATGCAGATGACAAAAGAACTGGAATGCAAAATGCACTTAAGCTCAAAACCGGATTGAACAGAAGGCCTTGCTTTTGACAACATTCGAGAAGAGCAACAGTTCAAGGTCACAAAGATTGGAAACTCTATCTGGTTATCTGAGCTTGCTGATAGTGTGAATCCTGAGTGAAGGAGAATTTAATTCGATTAAAACAAAGTCATTAAACTAAGATGAGGGTTGGGAGACACAAATATTTACCAGTCGATCAAGAAGTCTTACCCACTAATATTAAGGGTCAGAAGCACCGAGTTCTAGAAGATAATCCCTAATGCAACTGAACAGCATTAGCGACAAAGCACTGGCAGTGGTTAACTTTCCAGAACACACTGCGTCACTTTGATTCTCAGGTTATCAGGTTATAATTGTTCCGAGAACTTCACTAAAGGAAGCAAAGACAGGTCTCTGAAACCACAGGAGGCCTCTACACGAGAACAAAAATGGCCACGCTGACACACCGCCTCCGACACGCACGGCAGAGGGACGGTCAGCCTGAAGACCATGGGCTTAACCCAAAGGCTTCTGGAGAGCTACAGTAATCACCATGTTGAGAAAGAATATCTATCTCTCTTAAAACAAGTGGTTATATTCCCAAACAGCGAGAGAATGGAAATACAGAGATTTGATGATAAGAAAACAGTCAGCTTTAGTCTTCCTCTTGAGTTAACTCATGACCCAAGCAGGCAAGTGTTCAGTCCCTAAAGCAAATGGGATTTACAAGGTTTAAAAACAATACAAAACACCCGGTTCTCCCACCTGTAAGTTCATGGGAGACAAGCAAGGCCTCCTGCTGTCGCACTAGAGCGAGCATGTCAAACTCAAAGGCTAGCGCGGGCCCAACAACCGCAGCTGTGGCCCGGGGCCGGCACTTGAGTGCACTTCCGTGCTGTGACTTCCCAGGTCCTTCACGTTTGTATTTCTGGTCCCCTAACCCAGCCCTGACAATAAGGCAGGCCCTGAGGGCATGCGAAACGAATGAATGAAAGAATGAGAATGAGAGAGAGAGAGAAAGAGAGAGAGAGAGAGAGAGAGAGAGAGAGAGAGAGAGAGAGAGAGAGAGAGAGAGAAAACGAAAACCACTTGTTTGGGTTCATTTGAAACTGGCTTCCTAGGTTCTCACGCCGTACGATGGAAAAGACCTCGGCAGATTTCACGCGGAGTGTGACAGTCGGGAACAAAACATGAACAGTCTGACGAGTAAGATAATTACTCCTTTCTCTCCTCTTTCATGGAAGACTTCCTCGAGTCAAACAAAATCACAACCCAGGCACGGCGCAGCCGCACCGACCGCTGCTGCTGAGCGTCTGGTGTTTTGTACCCAAGGGCCCGGCCCTAACCGCTCTCCCCTAGTCCCGCCCAAAGCAGGCTGCTTCCCGAGAACTCCGTAAAAACCTGTCGCCGAACTCAGAGAACGTTCTGGGTGTGACCGCCATCCGCAGTACGGGCACTGCCACAAGGACTCCCAGCAGGCCATCTTCTCCTGATACAATTCTAGTTCGAATCCGCCCACTGACGGCAGGAAACTGGCAGCTGCATTCGTAGGGCATTCAGTCTACTTGGGACAGAGGGGGGTGGACGGGAAAACCAGAACTTGAAGGAACACCCTCTCTCAAGGCCTGGCTTTTTCTCCTGGAGCCCAAGCCCACCAAAGGGGCAACCTTAGGAAGATCCCTATTAACCAGAATTGGAAAGCAAGGTGTGTGGGGGGCGGCGGGGGGGTACGCCTCAGCTAGGTTTCTGGGGGGCTGCAAGGCTTGGTGGCTGGGAGATGACAAAGGCTCCAAAACACGGGCTGGGAGAGAAAGATGCCAAGGGCAGCTGACCCAGTGGAGGACCCACCTCAGCCAAGCCCTAACCGGTGTGGCTCAGTGGATAGAGCGTCGGCCTGGGGACTGAAGGGTCCCGGGTTCCATTCCGGTCAGGGGCATGTACCTTGGTTTCGGGCACATCCCCAGTAGGGGGTGTGCAGGAGACAGCTGATCCATGTTTCTCTCTCATTGATGTTTCTGACTCTCTATCCCTCTCCCTTCCTCTCCGTAAAAACAAAAAACAAACAAAAAAAAAATCAACAAAATATATTTTAAAAAATAAAATAAAATTCTACATTTATGACTTCTAGATCTTTGAAATAAAATATAGGAAAGAAGAAAGAAAAAAACCACGACAGCCCAGACAAGCCCCAGGAAGGAAAGGGGAAGCGTACCGGGTTCAGCAGGGCGCACCTGTCATGGGAAGGAGTCCGGGCCTGGGAGAAGCCATCCTCTCCCTGGAAACGCGGAAACTGAAAGAAAAAGCAGAACACGCCATGAGCCAGGCCTGAGCCCCGCTGCTCCTCCTGGACCGGAAGCCACAGACGCCCCGACACCGAGGGCCCCGTGGATGATGCGAGAGACGCCACCCCACCGAGGGGAGAGGTCCCGGCCTGGCGCTCCCGAGGCCAACCCGTGCCTCAGTTTCCCCGTTTGTAAACCCGAGGAGGGAGCGGGAGAGGGATCCCTGCGCTGCTGCCCGCACTCCACGGCCTGTCATCTCCCGGGGTCCCATCCCCGGGAGCCCCCTCGGGAAGGCCGGGGCGTGGGGGGAAGCCCCTGGCCGGGGGAGCCGGGCTGACGTCAGCGGGCTCGGGGTCCCGCGGGCCTGTCGGGCTCCGGGTCCGGGCAGCTAACGGGCCGGCGCCCAGGGCCCGGCGGTCACGGCCGCGGCCACGGCCGGAGGCGTCCCGGGGCCCGGGAGGGGCGCCCGAGGGGCCCGGCTGCCCACCGCTCGCTCGTTCCCCCGCCCCCTCGCTCACTCACCTCGGGCGGCGGCGGAGCGGCGTCCTCCCCGCCGCGCCTCGTTCGCTCGCGTTCCGCCCGGGCCCCTGCGCCCGGCGCCCACTGCCCGGGTATTTACCTCCGACGCCCGGCCCCGCGCAGCCGAGCCTGCTACCTGGGCCCGCCCCCACCTGCCCCGCCCCCGAGGCCCTGGAGGGGGAGGGAGAGAGCGGGGGAGTGGAGGGCGCAGCCGCCGCGCTGGCCAATCACAGCCAGAGTTCCGTTCTTGCGCGCGCTCTGATTGGGCCTCCCGGTGACAGCGCTTCCACCAATGGTTGCAGAGCCCCGGAGGGACTTTCCGCTCCGTCAAGCTAGGTGGAGCCAAAGGGAAAGCGGAGGGGAGGGGCGGGGCCGCGGAGGAGGAGGAGGGCGGGGATTGGGCGGAAGACTCTGTGCTCCGCGTCACCATTGGATAACACCCGAGCGGGGGCGGGGCGTCGTGCTTCCCCTGGCTCCACCTCCCATGCTCGGGTTCTGGCAGGAGGCTGAGCTGTCAAAACACTTGCAGACTTGAGCTTGGGGCTGCGGGTAGGGAGCAGCAGTCCAGAGGAGGGCTGGGGGTAGCGTTTCAGGATTCGGGGGGTGGGGGGGGGGGAGGGAAGCAGAGCTTTGGCATCAAACCTAAGTGTGACTCCCTTTGTGATTTCAATGAGGAGACGCGTGGCACGGGGAACTCCCAACCACGCTGAGCCTCAGTGTCTGCGTCTGTAAAGTGGGGATAATCCTATCACATGTCTTGCAAGGATTGCTGTGAAATGCCGCTTGTGCAGCTCCTGACGCCCGGGCAGGCGATCAGTCATGTCAGATCTCTTCCTGGGACCTCCGCTGTCTCTGAGCCTGGGCAGCCACCCATCCCGGGTGGGAGGTGCTGAAGATGGGCTGTCGACGCGCCGCCTCAAGCAGCTCCGCGCCCTCTGGCTGCCAGCCAAGGACTCGGGGTGTAGTTAAGGATCTCTCAATTACAAGGGAGGTTTGTGATTCCCAAAAGTGCCCCCAACATATTTAAGGAAATGCTTTTTATAATCAGCCCCAGAGCCTTGCAGCATGCTTTTGCTGCACTGGATAGTCCTGTTAATTAATTCCTTCTCCTTTGACATTCTGAGTACCAATTACAGGAGAAGGTGATTAACGGTGAGGAAGGAAGAGGGGTCTGTGTGTGTGTGTGTGTGTGTGTGTGTGTCTGTGTGTATTTAATCGTGAGAGGGGAAATTTCCCCCGTGGAAAGTGATATCTCGGAAGATCTAAGGGACTTAAACCAATGAGTACACAAAAGAAGTCACACGAGTGATTACTAACAGTCCCAGTCCACAGGCCACCCGTGTCCCTTGACATAAGCACCGAAAATGAAATGGACATCTTTTGAAAAACCTAGGCCTCAATCCACGCTCCTGCCTCCCGAATCCATCCTTATCCTGTTTCCCAAGCTTCATGACCACACTGCATAGACAGCAATGCCATGGGAAGCCACAGTCCTGGCTTGCAGTGTGGCCTTAGGCGTCACCACGCCCCTTGCAGATCCAGGTTCTCCCGGAGGAGTCAGAGGTCACGGTCTGGCTGTCTACGAGAGACATTCTGCTGGGCCCGGCCGGTGTGGCTTAGTGGTTGAGCATCAACCTATGAACCAGGAGGTTGCAATTCGATGCCCATCAGGGCACATGCCTGGGTTTTGTGCTCGATCCTCAGTTGGGGATGTGCAGGAGGCAGCCCATCCATGATTCTCATCATTAATGTTTCTCCTCCTCTCTCTCTCTCTCTCTCTCTCTCTCTCTCTCTCTCTCTCTCTCTCTCTCTCCCTTCCTCTCTGACATCAATAAATATTTTTTTAAAAAGAAGAAGAAAAATTCTGCCTGAAGACCTTTGTTGCCTGACCCAAACAGTGAGGGCAGAGAGGCCGTGGAGTGGGAGAGAAAGATGCTCAGACCCTTTAGACAGGGCCCACACTCCCCCTTCTCCCTTTGCCGCACTCCTCACCCCTCCCTACTGCTCCTCCGGCACACTTCTGTCATTTACACTGGTGACTGGCTTCGAGGCACTTGAGTTTGCCACCCCTGCACCAGGGCATCTCGCGTCCCCAGTGATGGTGGTGCTCGGTGCCACCGCTAAGCTTCCTGCCCACCACAGCGTCAGTCCTCCAGTCCCACGTTCCCTGAACCACATGGTGTCAGGCCTTGGCTCCAGCCGGGAGAGAGTCTTCCCAGCCAGGCCTGATAACGGGCTTATCTCCGTCACCATCTCCTCCCCACTGGGCACGGCTGCCTGGAACTCGGGCTGCAAACATGTCTGAACCGGTGTCCCGCGCCCGGGGAACAGTGAGGCCCGCCAGGGGAGGCGGGGCAGGGCATCCTGGCTCTGTCCTGGGCAGCCCTCGCCAAGCCAGCCTCTCCTTTCCCCGAGGGGAGATCGGGTCCGGAGCGTGGGAAAGACGCTGTCCCCATCGCCCGGGAGCGGAGCGGGAACCTGCTTCTCCGGATGGCAAGCCAGGCTCTCTCGGCCTCTGTGCGCAGGAATCCTGCAAGTGACGTGCCGTCCTCCCTGCCTTCCAAACCCTCCTTGGTCCGGCCAACGGCCGCCGTCTTCGGAGGCTCCTACCACTGCCCAGGCCGGTCCCCAATGTCCTTCAGGACCTTGCCCCTCCCCTGGGACCTGCCAGCCAGGCCGGAGGCTCTGCGTTCGCGGGTGTGCGGGCTGGCCAGGTGCGTGCCCTGATGTCCCGCGTGGGGAGGGAGGCTCCCGAGGACGTGTTGGTGCGATAGTGAGCTGCGGCCTCAACTCAACCCTCAACTCAACGCAGCTCGGAACCGATGCTGCGCCCACACTCCCGGGGGAGTGTGCATCGCGGTGGCATCTGTTTTTGGTGCTGTTGGCGGGCGGAGGAGACACTCAGATTCACTCCCCCCCGCCCCCCAGCTCTAAGATGATGGTGAATATGATTAAAGGCTAAAGCTCTTTTTAAAAATTCTCCATCTTGGCCGGCGTGGCTCAGGGGCTGGGCATCAACCTATGAGCCAGGAGGTCCCGGTTTGATTCCCGCTCAGGGCACGTGCCCGGTTGGAGACTGGATCCCCAGTCTGAGGAGTGCAGGAGGCAGCCGATCCATGATTCTCTCTCATCATGGATGTTTCTGTCTCTCTCTCCTGCTCTCTTCCTCTCTGAAATCAATAAAAATATGTGTTTTATTTTAAAATATATGTTTAAAACACGCTCCTGCTCTGATACCTCCTTTTCTACCTGTAAGAATGGTGCCTCCTCAGCCACCAGGAGGAGTCTGCCTGCCTCTGGGTACGCCACTGGCCCCCAGCACCTTCCTTTCAAGTAACCTCCCCGTCCGAGAACTCTGAGGCGGGCAGTCCTCGCTCCTGCGTCACCTGCGCAGGCCTAGAACGCTGGGCGTGGAGCCGGGTTTTTCAGTTAGGGACCTTCTCCTCTGAGCCCCGACAGCAGTCTCACGCCCGGTTCTCAGGACCCCTTACCTGAGCCCCTCTTCCTCCTGGGTCACACCCTCCAGGCCCACAGACCCCTCTCCCTCTCTATCTGCACCCCGAGGCAGTTCCCCTTGGCGGTGACCTCTCCCACAGGGTCCACGCCTGCTCCGGACTTGAGGTCTTCACCTGCCTACCCCGTAGGTGTTTCTGACTGGACCGTTCCAAACGGAAGTCCCGCCTACTTCCACGTTTGCTTCCTACCTGTGGCCTCCTGTCTCCGGGTCCAACACCTAGGAGCCATCCCCGGTTCTTCCCTTTCCCTCCTCCTCCTCCAGTCCTTTTGTGAACCCTGTGGCCATCTACCGCTGACATCCCTCCCCTCTCCATCCCCACAGAAGCCTCCTGGGAGCCAAGCACCCCTCACCCGGAATAGCTCCCAGCTGGTGTCCCCACTCCTCTCCCCTCACGCCCAGCCCATGCAGCCCAGCCCCTTCCCCACCGCAGGGGCTAAGAGGGCTTCTGTAAATACCACGGGGTCCGCTCTGCCCCGCTGAGGACTCTCCAACAGCCTGCCGTTATCCTAAGACCAAGCCCAAGCTCTTGACCTTGGCCAACCAGGTCCTTCTCGACCGGTCCTACCCACCTCTTCAGCCCCGTCTGGCTACCCTGTGCCCTTAGCTCATCTCAGACACGTGGTATGAGTTTCCTCTGGCTGCTGCAACCGATTGCCTCAAACCCATCGGTGGCTCCATACGGCACAGGTTCCTTCTCTTACCGTGCCAAATGGCTGCAGCCAAGAGGGCGGGAGGGGTGGCCATGCCCCCGTGATGCCAGGGACACGTGTGTCCTGGCCTTTTCCAGCTTCCAGAGCCGCGTTCCTCGGCCCAGGGTCCCTCCCTCCCGCTCCAGGCCCGCAGTGCAGCACCTGGCGCCTGCGGCCTCCCTGCTTTGTCCTCCTGCTCAGACTCCCCGGCCTCTCTCTCTCTCTCTGGCTGCAGCAGGGTCTGTCCGGATCACCCAAGAGGCTCTCCTCATCGCAAGACCTCTGACCTCATCGCATCTTACGGCCCCCTGCGCGTCCCAGGATGAGGACCATCAGGGGCCGTTCCTCAGCCAACCACGCATGCCCAGCTCCTTCCCCAACAGGTCTCTGTGCTGTTGTGCTGCTTATTGCCTGGTCACCCGTTTCCTGCCTCTCCTCACACACACACACACACACATACACACACACACTCAGTTGCCTGCGAGACAGGAGCCATCTCTTTTGTTCACCCACCGATCGTCCATCCCAACATGCCTGGCTGATATGGCTGCAGACTGAAATGAAGGAAGATGCGTTTAGCTCTGCTCTCCCTCTCTGGGCGAGGAGGGGAGGGAGAGACACTCAGATTCACCGTTGTCGCTCAGTGGTTAGAGCACCGGCTCACACACCAAAAGGTCATGGGCTCAATTCCAGGTCAGGGGCCTACACCTCCGTGCCAGGCCCTGGGTGGGGTGTGTGCAGGAGGCAACCAATCGATGTGTCTCTCTCCCACGAGCGTTTCTCTCTCCCTCCCTCCCTCCCCCCCTGCCTCTCTCCGCTCCCTCCACTCCCTCTGAAAAAACAATCCGTGGAAAAAATAGCCTCAGGTGGGGATTAACAACAAAGGAAAAGGGGAAGATGCATTTACGATCCAAGCTGCTGTGTGCGCTGGCCGAGAGGAAGCAGGCCCACCTTCTCTCCCTCTGGGTGTCCGTCAGCAGCAACGGTCTGACGGGAGAGAACCCGCAGGCACACACACACACACACACACACACACGCACATGCATGCACACGCACACACACACTCACACACACACCCCCGCAGGAGCGCACAGGGTGCACCGCTAACGAGCCGGGCACACAGAGCTGTTCAGAGGGGCGGTCTCCCCTCGGAGAGCAGCCACCTGCGCCCGCTCATTAGAGCCGCTAAGAATCCTCCCCACGCGGCCCACCGGGCGGGCCGGCTGAGGACTGCTGTTCCCAGGCCTTCTCCATCCTCCTCCGTTAAAAGGCGCCCGGAGCCACGGGGAGGGCACGGAGGCGGCCTGGGGCCTTGGCCGGGGCCCCGGAGGGTCCAGGCAGCTCAGCAGTCACGCCGGCTCAGACTCTGCCAGCCGGAGCCGGTTGGTTTGGGCGGCAGGGCTGTGTCTAAGGCTCGCTTCCGCCTCCAGCAGTAACTAACTGATCGGTCAGTCAGAAACAGTGCTGCTGTAATCCTCGGCCAGCTGCAGGGACAGGACAAAAAACCCATGGTCACCACGAACACAGCGTGGGGGAAGCCAGAGATTTCTCATGCTTTGTCTTTTTTTAATAAAAGTATAAACTTGGGAGGGTAACACAAAGCGGTCTATAAATAGCTTCCACGAGCAACACTGCTGAGCGTAATGACCCGCTCATGGCACCTGGGGCTTACAGAGGCATGGCCTCCTTCGGAAAACCCAGGGGAGTGCGGCTGGATGAGGAAGGGGCTCCGATGGTGCCCTGTAAACTTTTAATCCGCGACTTTACATCCCGGAGCATTCTGGCAAAAATCAATGGTCTCGCCCAGCCGGGTGGCTCAGCGGTTGAGCACTCCCAGGAACCTAGAGGTCACCAGTTCCATCCCCTGGCAGGGCACGTGTCCCATTGCGCTGTACGCCCAGTAGGGGGCGTGCAAGAGGCAGCCGATGGATGATTTTCTTTCATCATTGATGCTTCTCTCTCTCTCTCTCTCTCTCTCTCTCTCTCTCTCTCTCTCTCTCTGTGTCTCCCTCTTCCTTCCTCTCTGAAATCAATAATATACTTTAAAAACCAATCGTCTCTTAGGAGGATATTTGGGCGTTTGATGTCCGAGTCCAGCTCATAGCTTCCCCCTGAGGATTCTGTCAAAGCTGCATGCAGATGGTGAGTGGATACCGCAGGCTTCTCTGATGAGGAATGGACGTCACAGGCACTAAAAGTCCACGTGTGACACCAGCTGCTGTGTGGGCACAGTCTTCTCGCGAATCTAGACAATCCTGGGGACTCAGTCGCCGTGATGTGCCCCCTCCACTCACGTCTGAAGGACCAGAAAGGAGAGCAGGGCCAGTGGCGGGGGCCGGGGAGTGTGGACAACACTGGTCTCCGCCACCCTCCACCCCGAGGACACGCCATGTGCGGCGTCCATGGTGCGCAGAGGGGCCGGGTGTGGGGCGGCCTGGGTGGTTGACCCTCGGCAGAAAGTTCCTTCCTGCCCGGCCGGCGTGGCTCAGGGATTGAGCATCGACCTATGACCCAGGAGGTCAGGGTTCGATTCCCGGTCAGGGCACAGGCCCGGGTGGCAGGCTCCATCCCCATGGGGGGCGTGCCGGAGGCAGCCGATCCATGGTTCTCTCTCATCACTGACGTTCCTCTCTCCCTCTCTCTTCCTCTCTGTAAAAAAATCAATAAAATATGTTTTTAAAAATAAATAAAAACATTTACCAAAAAAAGAGAGTGTCTCCCTGCACGCCCCCCGCCCTCCATCGTGAGAGGCGTGGAAAGGGGTTTCTCACAGGGACCCAGACCCCACGCCAATAGGCTCCCAGTGGCCTCGTGGGCCCCTGTGCTCTGCACCCGCCGGAGGCCGCCCCGCCACGGAGGGCTGCTCCTCTGTGCAGCGTGACGCGTGGGAAGAACTGGGATGCCCACGCACGCCCTGGACACGTCCACGTGAGGCACTGCTGTCCCCCTGGGCCAGAGCCACGGCCGCTGCCGAGCTGGCCCGGGCAGGCCTGGGCTCCGTCCAGACGGGTGGGTCGGCGGGCGCAGGTGTCACCCAGCCCCCGGCCCCCCTGCTGCTCTCACGCACCCCGAGGGGACCCCCGGGCGGAGCCATCACAGCAGGAGCCGGGCGTCCCTGCGGCCCAGCGCCTCCATGTCCTCTGTGGAGAGGGCGTTTCCGCGGAGCCTGTGGGACGGAGCAGAGAGGGCGGAGTGAGGACGGAGCCGGCCCTGCTCGCCCACGAGGGAAGCGGGACCCCCAAAGCCATGGCCTGGCCCGGGCCCCACTGCGGCCCCCCTTACACCAGCCGCCCGGCGGGCACCCTCTCCCGCTGCCCAGCATCACGCCAGGGCGCGTGCCACAGCCGGCCCTGGAGGTCACATTCAAAGTGCGGCCGCCACTCCCGCCTGTCGCGTTTGCGCCAACGTGAAGTCGGAAAAATCATGTCGAACCGTGGTGATGGGGCAGGGGGGAGCAGGGAGATTCTGTCCATATTTTAAAACTGGGAGATTCCCTCAGAAAAAATCTATACTTCCGCCCTAGCCGGTGTGGCTCCGTGGCTGGAGTGTCAGCACGAGGACTGGAAGGCTCTGGGTTCGATTCCGGTTAAGGGCCCGCCCCTCGGTGGCAGGCTCGATCCCCAGCCCCGGTTGGGACGCGTATGGGAGGCAATCCATCGACATGTCTCTCTCCCATCGATGTTTCTCTCTGTCTCTCCCCCTCTCTTCCGCTCTCTCTAAAAAGCAATGGGGAAAATATCCTCAGGTGAGGACGAACAAACATATCTATACTTCATGTTTTCTCAAAAAAATTTAAAAAAATAAAAATATAAGCTGGTAGGTACCTCTGAACCCCGGGGAAAGTGCCCAGAATGAAGCAGTAGTGGAAGGACGGAGACCACCACCCGCTGCCCGCTGCCCACTGCCCCAGGCCCAGGCCTGCAGTCCTTCACCCGCCTCCTCCCAGGAGCCCAAGGCCCTGCTCTCTCCCCGCAGACTCCCCTCCCTCGAAGCCCAGGTCAAGGCGGCAGCCACCGGGGATATCGAATGGCGAAGCTAAAAATAACGGTTCTCAAAGCGGCCAGTGACGGAGAGCGTGCCTGTCCGCCGTGTCACCCCGGGCCCAGGAGGTCCGGGGGCCGGGGCCCACGCGAGGAGGGCTGCTGGTTGTCTTTCTGTTAAGTCATTGCACAGCCCTCAGGAATGTCATGCTCCGTGTCCGGTGTGTCCGGGGCGAGCAGGCCAGCGTCAGGCTGGTATTTTAAGGGTTCTGATGCAATGTGCTTCCTGTTGGTGCCTGGGAGGGTGGGGAAAGTCAGGGCTGGGGACGTGCTCACTGTGATCTGGGCGGATCTGTTACTGCCTTACAAAGAGTGGCCACTGGCTGGGTCCCACGGGGACTCAGAACAGGCCCCGAGCCCCGTGCCATCACGCCCAGGGACCTGTGAGCTGCCCCGGCCGACACGGGGCAAAATCAGCAGCCTTCCCTCCTGGGGAGCCGGAGTTACCAGCTTTTTAAAACGTGTCTTTTATTTAAAAGAGTGTGCCCACCTGGAGGCTAACGTAAGCGCCCTGAGCATGTTTAAGGCGGGCTGCACTGAGCTGTCATGGTCAGCGTACTCCACGCACTTTTTTAAAAAAATGTATGTTTTTATTGATTTCAGAGGAGAAGAGAGATGAAGAGAGAGACAGAAATGTCAGCGATGAGAGAGGATCATTGATCGGCTGCCTCCTCAAACTGGGGATTGAGGCTGCCACCCAGGCATGGGACCCAACCGGGAATTGAACCCTGACCTCCTGGTTCATAGGTAGATGCTCAACCACTGAGCCACACCAGCCTGACTCCTCTGTTGCTCTTCCCATACTCCTGCCTACAGCACAGCTGTTCCGAATAAATACTCGTGATCTTGGGACGGGAGGGAGGGTGGGGAATGGGTCCCTCTTCAGAGACAGGACGGCATCTCTCCCGGACAAAGAACTACACCCACTGCACCCAGGAAGCCACCGAATGCCACCGCTCTCCCCTTGCCCCACTTTACAGGTTGGAAAACCGAGGCTCAGAGAGGAAGAGGGGCCTTACCAGACTTCCTGGATGGTGGCGTTCCTTTCAAGGGCCTGCAGGAGGGCCTCCGCCCCTCGGCAGGTGACGCTGTTGTTGGACAGCCTGCAGAGGGAGAGGCCGCCGTGAGCTCCCAGGGTGCCCGGCTGTCCCCAGGGGCCTGTCCAGTCACAGGAGGCCCCGGCCCCGCCAGAGGCCCTGCTCCTGACCGCGGGAGCATGCTCACGTCAGCATAAGAAGGACAGGCATCGCCCCGCGGCCTGGCCCGCGAATGGAGCCCCAGACGCCTCAGTGACAGGGACCGGGGGACACACCGTCCCCGGTTAGCATCCCTGCCCTGCCCCGCCTCCCCTCACGGCTCTGTCACCCGGGTTTCCTGGGCCCCTCTGGCCTTGCATTTTGGGGACCTGCCTTTTGGGGAAGCCCCCCGCCCCACTCCCAAGCAATACCAGTGGGTCCCACCAGGCCCCCTGCTGGGAGGCAGCCAGGGGCCCCTGCCCAGGCCTCTGGCTCGGAAGCCCCCCCACGCCGCTCCCGGCCTGCCGGCCCCTTACTTGAGGACCTTCAAGCTCGAGTTTCTCCAGAGCGCTTCGGCGAGAGAACAGACGCCCTCGTCCCCAAGCTGGTTCTCCTCCAGGCTGCGGGGAAGGAGAGAGGGCGCTGCCGAGGCGGGAACGGTCCTCACGGGAGAGGAGGGCGATGGAGAGAGCCGAGGCCCCCCCTCAGAAAGTCCAACCCCCCAAATCCATGCTCACAGGTAAAGTAAGAGCAGAGGAGGCAGGTGTGAGGCTCCCTCCCAGGGACATCTCGGAGAGAGAATTTACCCAAATTCTCCGCATGTCCTAGGGACTCAATATCCATTTCCTCTTTCTTTTCTTTTTTCTTTTTTTTTAAATATATTTTTACTGATTTCAGAGAGGAAGTGAGAAGTATATAGAGAGAAACATCAATGATGAGAGAGAATCATGGACCAGCTGCCTCCTGCACGCCCCACACTGGGGATCAAGCTGGCAACCCGGGCCTGTGCCCTGACCGGGAATCGAACCATGATCTCCTGGTTCATAGGTCGACGCTCAACCACTGAACCACACCGTGCCAGGCCTGTGTGGCTCAGTGGTTGAGCGTCGACCTATGAACCAGGAGGTCACAGTTCAATTCCCAGGTTGCAGGCTCAATCCCCAGAAGTGGGGTGAATGGGCGGCAGCAGGTTGATGGTTCTCTCTTATCACCGATGTTTCTATTCTCTCTCCCTCTCTGAAATCAATAAAAATATATTTAAATGTAAAGGGGGTGAGGGGACACCTCTATGCGGACTCTGTAAGCTTCCTTCGCCAGGACATTGAGAGGGGAGTGCAATCAAGCAATCACTCAGTCATGCGCCTTTGTCTCATCCGCACCCCTGCTTCCCAACGAGGCCGGGGGTGAGGAGAGGCTGATGTCTGCCCCCAGAGCAGGGGCTCCCCCAAACTCACCAGAGTTCCTCCAGGGCCACGTTCTTCTCCAGCATCGAGGCTAAGGCTCGGGCGCCCACACTGCCAATGCGGTTCCCCACCAGGCTGGATGCGATCGGGAACAAGACCAGGTCAGAGCAGGGAGGGGCCTCGGAGACAAGCTAAGCCAGGATGCCTGGCACACACAGCCCCACTTCCTGCTCTGCTCCATTCCAGACACCAATAACCGATTGCTGCATTCTTTTCCATCGAGCCCAGGCAACCAATCGATGTGTCTCTCTCACATCAATGTTTCTCTCTCTCCCTCTCTCTCTCTCTCTCTCTCTCTCTCTCTCTCTCTCTCTCTCTCTCTCTCTCTCTCTCAATGAAAAAAATATCCTCTGGTGAGAATTTTTTTTTTTAAGTATTTAGTCCACCCCAAGATCTTCAACTCACAGATAGGGAAGCAAGACCCTGAGAGGAGAAGGGACCTCGCCAAAGTCACCCAGAAAGACTCCAGTGTCCTGACTCCAAACCCTATGGCATCTCCCTCTCACCCCACTGCCTGGGGGGGTCGGGGGGGAGCAAAATGAAGTCCGAGACCTTCAGAACTGGCCCATCCCTCACCACCCCATCATGCCGGCTCCCCGGACAGCGGGACAGACACAGAGGCTTACCTGAGCCACCTCAAGCTCTGGTGGTCGCCCAGGGCTTCCGCCAGGGCCTGCGCCCCCGTGTCCCCCACCTCGTTGCCCCAGAACCTGAAAGGCCAGCAGAGGCAACAGACAGTGTCAGGGAGGCCGCGCCTTCTGCTCTAGACAGGCTGTGAGTGCTCCAGCGGGTCCTCCCTCCAGGGCCCGCCGAGGGCAGCACCCCCCACCCCCCAATCCCCACCCCCGGTCTCAGAGAGGCTCCGTGGGGCTCCGGCTCCCAGCCAGGCGGCTGTCCCCATGGTCCCGGAGGGATGGCCAAACCTTCCCCTCTGACTTTGTGGCCGCTTCACGCCCGACTTACAGGACGGAGAGGCCCACCCCTCGCATGCCCTCCGGGATGGGGAACTCACTCCCCATGGCTGTGCCATCTTTCAGACATTTAGGTCAGATCAGCTTCCTGGGAGCGGTGCCCACGGGCGCCTGGGCCTGCTGGGGGTGTCGCCTTGGGGGAGCCGTCTCCCCACACACAGGAGGCTCCCCTCGGGGCTGCCCATTCCCTACTTCCCATCCCCGCCCCCAGCCTGTCAGATGCCCCTCCCCTCGCTGGCAGGAACTTTGAAGGACCTGGTCCAGCCGCCAGCTCCCCCATGTCCTTCTCTTCCCAGGTGGGAGCTTTGGGACACGACTGATGCTGGGCGCTGTCCTCAGCGGGCCCCTTAGCTGGTCTGGGAGGGGCCCGGGCCACGGCTGCCTCAGAGCCCCCGTGGTTCCCACATACAGACAGAGGTGAGGAGCAAGGACCCGGACTTCCTGCCACCGTGCGGGCACTGCCCTCCCCCAGCCCTGCCATCCTCCACTTCCTGTTTGCTGGGGGGAAGCAGGTGCCAGGTGGCCACGGGCCGCCCACTGGCTCCCCGCCTCACCCTCCCCAGGAGCTCCCCCTGCCCCACAGCCCTCCCACAACCCCCCCCCCAGCCCCAAGCCCAGAACCCCACCTACCCCAGGAACTGCAGCGAGGAGTTGTCCCTGAGCCCCCGGGCCAGCACCTGAGCCCCCGCCGCTGTGATGCGGTTGTTCCCCAGCCTGGAGGGAAGGAGAGGAGGCTGGGAGGACATGGCGGGGACCGGGGCTGCTGGGACAGTGCAGCCGGGACAGAGGGGCCTGGGCAGACGCCTTGGGCACCTGCCTGCAGGATGTGTGTGCTATCAGTGCTGGTGCTGCCCTGCCTGCAGGATGTGTGTGCTATCCGTGTGGGGCCTGCCCTGCCTGCAGGATGTGTGTGCTATGTGTGCTGGGGCTGCCCTGCCTGCAGGATGTGTGTGCTATGTGTGCTGGGGCTGCCCTGCCTGCAGGATGTGTGTGCTATGTGTGCTGGGGCTGCCCTGCCTGCAGGATGTGTGTGCTATGTGTGCTGGGGCTGCCCTGCCTGCAGGATGTGTGTGCTATGTGTGCTGGGGCTGCCCTGCCTGCAGGATGTGTGTGCTATGTGTGCTGGGGCTGCCCTGCATGCAGGATGTGTGTGCTATGTGTGCTGGGGCTGCCCTGCCTGCAGGATGTGTGTTCTAGGATGTGTGTGCTATGTGTGCTGGGGCTGCCCTGCCTGCAGGATGTGTGTGCTATGTGTGCTGGGGCTGCCCTGCCTGCAGGATGTGTGTGCTATGTGTGCTGGGGCTGCCCTGCCTGCAGGATGTGTGTTCTAGGATGTGTGTGCTATGTGTGCTGGGGCTGCCCTGCCCGCAGGATGTGTGTGCTATGTGTGCTGGGGCTGCCCTGCCCGCAGGATGTGTGTGCTATGTGTGCTGGGGCTGCCCTGCCTGCAGGATGTGTGTTCTGGGATGTGTGTGCGATCCGTGCTGGGGTCTGCCTATGGCTTCTGAGACTCCCTTCCCCACAGCACAGGGACAGGAGAGGCAGGGGTGGGGGGACAGGCACAGGCAGGAGCCCCGGGAGGCAGAGGTCCTGAAAGGTGGATCCCCTCCCCTCCCGGGTAGCCCTCAGCCCAGCAGGTCCAGGGCTGGCTGGCGAGGTCACAGCGTTAGCCAAACCCTCTCCCCTCCCTCTGCGTTCGGCAGGAATCGCCCACCCAGCAGAGGCCAAGCCAGGGAGAAGGGAGCTGGGGGGAGCCAGCGCCCAGGACAGGGGACAGCTCACCTCAGCGCCAGGAAGTTCTGTCGGCACTTCAGGAGCCGCGCCAGGGCCTGGGCACAGCCGTCCGTCAGCTTGTTGTTGAATAAACTGGAAAGTTAGAGAGACATGGAGACCAGACACAGCGAACAGCGACCCCCCTCCTCCCCCCGAAAACCCAGGGCAGCCCGTCCCCCCAGGATGGGAGGCACCCGCACCCTTCAGCCACGCAAACGCCCGCCCAGCCCGTCCCAGCCCGTCCCGGGACCCGGCCCAGCCGCGGCCCAGCCCGACTCACGCCAGCTTCTGCAGCTCCTCACAGCGCAGGGCGTGCTCGGCGAGCGTGCAGACGCCGCGGTCCGAGAGGTTGTTGTCTCGCAGGCTGCAAACACCAAGCAAACCAGCTGGAAACGGAGCTCCGGAAAGGGGGGAATGAACCGGACCTCAACAGGGATGTTCGCTCAGCCCCAAAGCGCCAGCATCTGTGCTTCGGGAAATGCCGCCGCGATGGGGCCCCCAGGAGGCCAGGCCCCCCATCCCTGGTCAGGGCTGATGTCCTGCACGGTGTGGGGGACGGCCCAGGAACTGGGGGCCCAGCGCTCCTGCTGAACAGCACAGGGCCCCTCGGGGAGGCACAGACCATGGGGGAGGCATCCTTTCCAGCGGTGGGCAAGGGAAACGGCCGTCAGAGAGGCCTCCTAGGAGGTTCCGAGGTTGAAAAACAATAATAATCTATATATATAAAAGGCTAAGTGACCGACCATACGACCATACGACCGACCAGCCAGTGCAATATGATGCACACCGGCAATTTAAAAATCCACGTTGACTTGGGCATATAAAGCTCTCGCTGGCGCCCATCGTAAGGGTGTGTTTCGATCTGTCATCGTCGATTGTGAATTTGGTTGACACTTCTATCATAGAGCAAGGGCAAACAGCAATATTAATATTAATTCCTTCTAACTAATTTCCTTTCCAGGTGCAGGAATCCGTGCACTGGGCCACTAGTAATAATAATAAAAGGGAAGGTCAGGGCACAGGCCCCGGTTGCTGGCTCCATCCCCAGTGGGGGGCGTGCAAGAGGCAGCCGATCCATGATTCTCTCTCATCACTGATGTTTCTCTCTCCCTCTCCCTCTCTCCCTTCCTCTCTGAAATTAATACAAATACATTTTTTAAAAGAAAGAAAAAGAAGTCTCTGCTTCGGCCGAGGTGGTGTGGCTCCCCATGTGCCCCAGGAGAGGTGGCCCCTTGATGGGGGCCCAGTAAACCCCCTGGGAGGCCAAGTGTGGAGGATGGTGCTGAGACACAGCGTCCGCTTTCTGAGAGGCTGCGAATGGGAGCAGGACAGCCCCTCCCGAGGCAGGAAGGGAGGCTGGGGCTGGCATCATGCTGGCCGCCAGGCAGGGGCACGCCCTCCGTGCTCACCCGGCCGAGACGGGGGAGGCCCCGGTGCCAGCGCAGTGACCTTCCAAAGGGGAACTCACGCCCTCAGAGGGCAGAGGCAGTGAGGGTGACGCCAGAGCCGCCTCCAGAGCCAGCCTGACATGAGGAACAAAAGCGCAGGCGGCCCAGCGGGCAGGGCTCGGTGGTTGAGCACTGACCTGTGAACCAGGTGGTCACAGTGTGATTCCCGGTCGGGCACAGGCCTGGGCTGTGGGCTCCATCGCCCATGTGGGGCATGCAGGAGGCGGCCGGTCCATGACTCTCTCTCATCATTGGTGTTTCTATCTCTCTCTCCCTTCCTCTCTGACATCAGTAAAAATATGTATAGATATATACGTAGATCCTACATGATAAAGAGCTAATATGCTAATTAGACCGAACAGCAGGTGACTGTCCGGATGACCTTCCAGACAAAGCCAGGGCCGTGAGGGGCTGCGAGGGCCGAGCCCCTTGCATGAATTTGGGGTGTCGGGCCTCTAGCACAGTGTTTCCCACACTTCTGACATATGTGTACCCCTTCTATAATTTCCGTAACGCTGAGTACCCCTCGTACTCATGAGAACGTAGAATTAGGCGCAGCTAAGCACAGTGCAGTGCACATCCCCACCAAACTCCGGTGCAACGCGCACCCCCACCAGACTCTTCCCGTGTCCCTGGGGGGACGCGGACCACACTTTGGGAAACACTGCTCTAGCAGAATATAAAAAGCTCAGGCAGAGTCCCACAGCCACGGGGGCCCCAGCATTCCCGTCTTGCCGGGATTTTACAGTTTCTGATGGGGCACAATCGCCCTTGGTTTGAGCAGCTCCCGACACTGGCACCGACAGTGAACAATGTTGCCAGTGGCGCCCAGGTGGTCAGGGGGCCTCTCGAGTCGTCCACCCACAGACAGGCTGCCAGGAGGGAACGGGGACTCGTAACCACGGAAGGGGGGGGGCGGTGGTTAGGGCTTGTGTCTCCCAGCTCCGCCATTGCCCACGTGAACTCAGTCATGTCACATCACGCCTCTGAGCCCCAGTGCAGACTGATGAGGATGAGAGTGTCCCTGTGATGGTCAGGGGCGGCTGTGCGGGTCCCAGGGGTTGCTCTGGGGCGGGCGGGGCACACCCATCACTGGGCTGTCCTGCGGGTTAGGGCGGGGATCATTGTCCTAGATTTAAACAGAGGCCCGGGCCCAGCAGGAAAGCTATGCAATACATGCAAATTATACGCAAACAGTGTAACGTATGCAAATTAATTATACAAGTGTCTAACCACGTTGCTGTGCACCTGAAATAAACGTAAAAAATAAAACAGCCGGGCCGGCGTGGCTCAGATGAACCAGCGTCGGTCTATGAACCAGGCATCACTGTTCCATTCCCTGTTAGGACACAGGCCCGGGGTGCGGGCTCGGTCCCCGGTGAGGGGCGTGCAACCCATGATCCTCTCCCATCCTTGACGTTTCCATCTCTCTCTCTCTCTCCCTTCCTCTCTGAAACCCATCCTATATAATAAAAGGCTAATATGCAAATAGACCAAATGGTGGGAAGACTGGTTGTTATTAAATGCACTGACCACCAGGGGGCAGATGCCCAACACAGGAGCTGTCCCATGGTGGTCAGAGCGCACCCCAGGGGAGCACTGCTCAGCCAGAAACCAGCTCAAGGCGAGGAGTGCAGCAGCCGTGGCGGGAGCCTCTCTGCCTCCGTGACAGTCAGACATCCCCCCAAGGGCTCCCGGATTGCAAGAGGGCACAGGCTGGGCTGAGGGAACCCCCCATCCCGAATGCACTAATTTCTATTAAAAATATCTTTTAAAATAATAAAATAGCTGAAACCGGTGTGGCTCAGTGGATAGAGCGTCGGCCTGCAGACTCAAGAGTCCCAGGTCCGATTCCAGTCAAGGGCATGTACCTCGGTTGCGGGCACATCCCCAGTGGGGGGCGTGCAGGAGGCAGCTGATGGATGTTTCTCTCTCGTTAGTTTCTAGCTCTCTATCCCTCTTCCTTCCTCTCTGTAAAAAATTCAATAAAACATATATTTTTAAAAAAATAAAATAATAAAATAAACGAAGGCGCAGACTGGGGAAGGGACCCGGCCGGGCTGTACAGAGAGGCTGCAGGCTGGGCCTGGGCCTGATCCCCTGGGCCCCTACAGGGGTCCCCACACCCACACCTGCCCCTGCCCCTGCCCCCTGAACCTGCCCCTGTCCCTGCCCCTGCCCCTGCCCCTGCCCCTGCCCCCGGCCCCTGCCCCCTGCCCCTGCCCCCTGCCCCTGTCCCTGCCCCTGCCCCTGCCCCTGCCCTCTGCCCCTGCCCCTGCCCCTGCCCCCTGCCCCTGTCCCTGCCCCTGCCCCCTGCCCCTGCCCCTGCCCCTGCCCCTGCCCCTGCCCCTGCCCCCGCCCCCGCACAGGGACGCCGCCCTCACCTCACCCCCAGCACCGCCCGCGACACTCACTACAGAGCCTTGCAGACCGCCAGGCAGGGCAGCAGCTGCTCCACGCCCACGTCGCCCACGGCGTTGTGGTCCAGCTGCAGGGCCACGGGCCGCCGCAGGTGGCGCAGCACGAAGGCCAGGGCGGCGCACTCGGCGGGGCCCACGCCGCAGAAGGTCAGCTTGAGGTGGCCCACGTCCAGGCCCCGCGCGGCCCGGCGCGCCAGCCGCTCCTCCCGCAGCTCGTGCAGGCTGCGCACCAGCCAGAGGAAGCCGGGCAGGGCGTGCACGCTCTTGGCCTCGCCGGGCAGGGCGGGCGGGATGGCGCAGAAGTGCCTGCGGAGGCTGCGGGCCAGGCACCGGCGGGCGCAGGCCCGGCGCCGCAGCAGGGCCTTCTGGGACGCCTGGCAGGCGGCCAGCAGGCCCCGGTGCTCCCCGGACAGCAGCCCCGCCAGGAAGGCGGCCGTCATCTGCAGGTTGTGCGGCTCGGCCCGCCGCAGCCAGGCCTCCACGCCGCCCTCCTCCTCCTCCTCTCCCTCCTCCTCCTCCTCCTCCTCGCCCGGCGGGCCCCGCACACACAGCGCAGGCAGCAGCCGGGCCAGCAGCGAGCTGCCTGTCGGCGGGCGGCCGTTAAAGAGGTGCCGGAGCCAGGACGGCCTCACGTCGGCGCCCAGCACCAGGTAGAAGGCGGCGAAGAAGCACTGGAAGGTGATATGCAGGAACTCCAGGGGCGGCGGGCCGGCGGGCGCCACGCTGCTCTTGGCGGGCACCAGGAAGCCGAGGGAGACGTCCGCCCCGTCCACGCCCGCCGCCTGCAGCTGCGCGGCCGAGAACACGTAGCAGCTGGCGCCCAGGCCCCGGAGCGCCAGGCGGCCCAGGTGCAGGAGGGCGGGCAGCCTGGCCCGGAGCAGGCCGGGCCCCGGGCCGTGGGGGGCGGCGTCCGGCGGGCCGGCGCGGAGCAGGAAGTGCTGCAGGATCAGCAGGTACATGTCCGTGGTGGTCCGCGGCGAGCCCCCGGCCTGCAGCAGCAGCTCCCGGTGGCACTTGGACACCATCCAGGCGAAGACGGGCCGGTGGCACAGGCCATGCAGGGCGGAGGCGGCCCGGAGCAGGCGCACCAGGCGGTCGGCCACGCCCGGCTCCCGGTGGCGCTTCCGCAGGTACCGCTCGATGCCGTCCTCGGAGAAGCCGCGGAGGAGGAGCTCGGCCCGCAGGTGCCGGCGGAGGGCGGCGGACACGGCGTCCGGGCGGCTGGTCAGCAGCTTGCGGGCGTCCTTGAGCAGGTTGCCCTGCAGGAGGTTGAAGAGCAGGCTCTGCACGGACGTGGGGTCGGTCGGGGAGCAGTGCCGCTCGGCGGCCGCCTCGTCCGTGAAGCGGTGCGGGAACTCGTCGAAGCCGTCGAAGGTGAGGAGCACGCGGTGGGGGTGGGCGAGGAGGAACTGGAAGACGGCCTGCCGGCCCAGGTCCGGCCAGCAGCAGTGCTCGAAGAGCAGGGCGCGCACGGACAGGGGCCCGGCCAGGCGCTGCAGCTGCCGGCAGCTGAAGGGGAAGACCAGCAGGAACTCCCGGAAGGCCCGCCCCGAGGCCCACAGCAGGTGCAGCCGCTGCAGGAGCGTGGTCTTGCCGCTGCCCGCCTCGCCCACCACCAGCACGGTGTCCGCGTCGGCGTTGCGGGAGGCGCCGGCGCTGAAGAGGGCCTCCAGGCCCAGGGTGGCCGCGCCGGGCCCGCCCGCCTCCGCCCCCAGCTCCAGCGCGGTCTCCGTGTACACGTCCTCCAGGCACAGGCTCTCCGCCCCGTCGTAGGAGCTCAGGAAGCGCGCCTGGGCCGACACCGTGGACCGCAGCTTGGCCGTGAACTTCTGGCACGCGGCGTCTGGAAGGCAGAGGAGGGGGGGAGGCTGACTGGGGGCACCTGGGCGGAGGGAGGGCCGCCTGGGGCACGGCAGCCTCACCGGGGAGGCATCACACGTGGGAGGCAGGAGCCGTGGACTTTGAGGAGGACGGTCCCCAGCGTCCTCACCCTCCGTTACTTCCCCGGGGCCGCTGACTCCTGGGGTGTTTACGTGGATCCGTCCAGACACTTCAGGCCCAGCCCTTCACTCGGCGCTCGGCACAAAACAAGTGCCCAGGAGGCCTGAGCCGGCGCCCTCACGGCCAGTGGCATCGGTAATGAGAGCGGCCGATGAGAAGGAGCACTGGGCTGGGTCAGAAGGCCAGGCCTGCGTTGTGCCCTGGCCTGTGTGGCTCAGGGGTTAGAGCCTAGGCCCAAGCACCAAGTGGTCAGAGGTTCGATTCCTGGTCATGGGCATGTTAGATCCCTGATTGGGTTCATACAGGAGGCCATCAATCGATGTGTCTCTCTCGCATCAATGTTTCTCTCTATCTCTCCCCCTCCCGCCTCTCTCTCTCTCTCTCTCTAAAAAGCAATGGGGAACATATCCTAGGGTAAGGATTAAAAAGAGGAGAAAGAGAAGAAGGAGGAGGAGCTGGGGGGAGAGGGAGGACCTGCATTCAACCCCAAGCAGCCGAGGTGAGTCCCTGCACCACCCAGCTCAGCAGAGTGACTCGGCTCTGGGGGATCTTTCTAAAGGGAAGCAGCAGAAGGCGTGCAGGAAGCAGCTGGACAATGATTCTCTCTCATCACGGATGTTTCCATCTCTCTCTCTCCCTCTCGATTCCTCTCTGAGATCAATAAAGTAATAACAATAAGAGCGAATACTATAATAGTGATATCACCCACATCGATCCTGTGGGTCCCCCCAAGAGCCCGAGGCGAGTGGAGGAGTTACCCCCAAGCGGAGGGAGGACACTGCTTCTTAGGGAGCCCCCCTCCCCCACCCGCCAGGAGGTGGGGTTCACGCTTTGGCTCTCCTCCACGCCCCTGCACGGCTCGGCTCTCCTCGGCGGAGGGGCCCGAGGAGCAGGCGTGTACCTTCGACAGAGAGGGCCAGCGGAGCGGGCAGCGCCTCCGCGTGCTGGAGGAGGAAGGCGGCCAGCCCGTTGGCCTTCACCGCGGCCAGGTCCAGGAGCCGCCGTGCCTGCGGGAAGCGAAAGTCAGGGCGTGGGAGGCCTGCCGACCACGGCCGCGTCACAGCAGCCCTCCCGCCCGCGCGGGGCCAGGAAGGCAGCCGGGCGGCAAGGCGGGTTTCACGGGGGCCACATGGCATCGGCACCGGCATCGGGCGGCCAGCTGCAGGCTTCCGCGCACCCCCCCCACCGGTCCCCTCTCCAACAATGAAGTGTCCACTCGACCCAGACAGCCACTCCAAGAGTGGATAACTCCAAAATAAACAGACAAACAAAATAGGTTAAAAAAAAAAAGTAAATAAACAACAAAGTAAGTCCAGCCCTGGCCGGTGTTGCTCAGTGGTTAGAGCTCACCAAAAGGTTGCGGGTTCGATTTCCAGCTCCGGTCAGGACACATGTGGGAGGCAACCAATCAATGTGTCTCTCTCTCTCCCATTGATGTTTCTCTCCCCCGCCCCCTCTCTCCCTTCCTCTCTGACATCAATAAAAACATTTTTTAGCTGAAACCGGTGTGGCTCAGTGGATAGAGCATTGGCCTGCGGACTGAAAGGTCCCAGGTTCGATTCCGGTCAAGGGCATGTACCTTGGTTGCGGGCACATCCCCAGTAGGGAGTGTACAAGAGGCAGCTGATGGATGATTCTCTCTCATCGATGTTTCTAACTCTCTGTCCCTCTCTCTTCCTCTCTGTGAAAAATCAATAAAAACATTTTTTTAAAAAAAATGCAACAACTTCTACCCGCCTGGCTCCCTTCTCAGGGGAACCCCCGCCCATGGCCCCCCGGGCCCGGCTGCCGGAGACCAGGAAGTCCGGTGACGAGGCCCCCCCTCCCAGAGAAGGCGACCGCGCCCGGAGGGAGCCTCACCCGCTGGGCCGCGGTGAAGATGGGCAGCCGGATCTCGTCACACTCATACGGGCTGACCAGGCCCCGGGCCTGCGCCAGGTCCAGCGCGCCCTCCACGTGGCCGTGGAGCCTGCGGACCAGGGCCGGCCGGTGGCACCGCAGCTCCCGGGCCGGCTGGGGCGCGCGGGGGTCCCAGCGGCCACGCGGCTCAGGGGCCCGGCCGTCGGCCTGCGCCTCCCGCACGGCCGCCAGCAGCTGCTCGCAGCCCCAGGCGCCCTTGCTCCCCACGGTGTCCAGGAGGCGCCGGGCGGCGTGCGAGAGGGGCTGCCCCGGGCCGCGCAGGCCCTCATAGTCCTCCCAGGACAGCACGTCGTGGGCCAGCAGCCGGTCCAGGACCTGCTCGAAGCCCTCCTGGGACCCTGCGCCCAGCAGCCCCACCAGCCGGCTCCTCTGGGCTCGGAAGGCTTCCTGCGGGCACTCCTGCGGGCACTCCTGCGGGCATTCTTGCGTGCACTCCTGCATGCACTCCTGCGGGCACTCCTGCGGGCACTCCTGCGGGCACTCCTGCGGGCACTCCTGCAGGCACTCCTGCATGCACTCCTGCGGGCACTCCTGCAGGCACTCCTGTGTGCACTCCTGCGGGCACTCCTGCGGGCACTCCTGCGTGCACTCCTGCAGGCATTCTTGCGTGCACTCCTGCAGGCACTCCTGTGTGCACTCCTGCGGGCACTCCTGCATGCACTCCTGCGGGCACTCCTGCGTGCACTCCTGCGGGCATTCCTGCGGGCACTCCTGCAGGCACTCCTGCAGGCACTCCTGTGTGCATTTTTGCGTGCACTCCTGCGGGCACTCCTGAGTGCACTCCTGCGGGCACTCCTGCAGGCACTCCTGTGTGCACTCCTGCGGGCACTCCTGCGGGCACTCCTGCGGGCACTCCTGAGTGCACTCCTGCGGGCACTCCTGAGTGCACTCCTGCGGGCACTCCTGTGTGCACTCCTGCGGGCACTCCTGCGGGCACTCCTGCGGGCACTCCTGAGTGCACTCCTGCGGGCACTCCTGCGTGCACTCCTGCGTGCACTCCTGCGGGCACTCCTGCGGGCACTCCTGAGTGCACTCCTGCGGGCACTCCTGAGTGCACTCCTGCGGGCACTCCTGCGTGCACTCCTGCGGGCACTCCTGCGGGCACTCCTGCGGGCACTCCTGAGTGCACTCCTGCGGGCACTCCTGTGTGCACTCCTGCGGGCACTCCTGCGGGCACTCCTGCGGGCACTCCTGAGTGCACTCCTGCGGGCACTCCTGCAGGCACTCCTGTGTGCATTTTTGCGTGCACTCCTGCGGGCACTCCTGCGGGCACTCCTGCGGGCACTCCTGCAGGCACTCCTGCATGCACTCCTGCGGGCACTCCTGCAGGCACTCCTGTGTGCATTTTTGCGTGCACTCCTGCGGGCATTCTTGCGTGCACTCCTGCATGCACTCCTGCGGGCACTCCTGCGGGCACTCCTGCGGGCACTCCTGCGGGCACTCCTGCAGGCACTCCTGCATGCACTCCTGCGGGCACTCCTGCAGGCACTCCTGTGTGCACTCCTGCGGGCACTCCTGCGGGCACTCCTGCGTGCACTCCTGCAGGCATTCTTGCGTGCACTCCTGCAGGCACTCCTGTGTGCACTCCTGCGGGCACTCCTGCATGCACTCCTGCGGGCACTCCTGCGTGCACTCCTGCGGGCATTCCTGCGGGCACTCCTGCAGGCACTCCTGCAGGCACTCCTGTGTGCATTTTTGCGTGCACTCCTGCGGGCACTCCTGAGTGCACTCCTGCGGGCACTCCTGCAGGCACTCCTGTGTGCACTCCTGCGTGCACTCCTGCGGGCACTCCTGCGGGCACTCCTGAGTGCACTCCTGCGGGCACTCCTGAGTGCACTCCTGCGGGCACTCCTGTGTGCACTCCTGCGGGCACTCCTGCGGGCACTCCTGCGGGCACTCCTGAGTGCACTCCTGCGGGCACTCCTGTGTGCACTCCTGCGGGCACTCCTGCGGGCACTCCTGCGGGCACTCCTGAGTGCACTCCTGCGGGCACTCCTGCAGGCACTCCTGTGTGCATTTTTGCGTGCACTCCTGCGGGCACTCCTGCGGGCACTCCTGCGGGCACTCCTGTGGGCATTCCTGTGTGCACTCCTGCGTGCACGGGTCCCGGCCTGGGGAGGAGAGGGGGTCAACAGGCAGGCATGCAGGGCTGGGGCAGGGGCGGGGGCCAGGAAGGGGCCAGTCAGCCCTCTGGAGGCCAAGCCTGCCATGGTCCTGCCCTCGGACACTCCTAGTCCAAGGCCCCCATTGTACAGATGCACAGACTGAGGCCAGAGAAGGCCAGAAAGGGATTGGAGTCGGTGGGAGTTCAATCAGGCTCCCGGACCCATGCTCCATCGGAGCCAGTCATAAGAACAATGGCCCCCGAGGAATCCAGAAATGAATCCTCTCTGAGGCGCGTCCGAGGGCCCCTCCATGCCGGTGGGTTTGGGCCACAGCAGTGCTCCCTGCAATAACGGCTGCTGGCTGAAACCAGGGTGGCTCAGTGGATAGAGCGCCGGCCTGCAGACTCAAGGGTCCCAGGTTCGATTCCCGTCAAGGGCATGTACCTTGATTGCAGGCACATCCCCAGTGGGAGCTGTGCAAGAGGCAGCTGATCGATGTTTCTCTCTCATCGATGTTTCTAACTCTCTATCCCTCTCTCTTCCTCTCTGTAAAAAATCAATAAAATATATATTTTTTAAAAATAATAATAATGGCTGCTGTTTATCAGCACCTACAAGGGACCAGGCGCCCCCACAGGCCATTTCCTGTGGGAATTCCTTCACCCCTTCTATCCCCTCTGGAGCCGGTGCTGTGGGCAGCCCCATTTCACAGACGGCAAAACTGAGGCACGGAGCGGCTGGGCGGCCTGCACAAGGGTTCCAGAAGCATGCCTTTCATTCCCTTAGAGCTGGGGTCCCCAGCCACCCACCCACCCCGTGACCCCACGCCTGTGCAGATAGCCCTCTGCTCCCCCGAGAGGCGGAGCCAGGACACTGCTATGAAGACCCCAAACCCAGCGAAGCAAAAAGTCGGGGTGCAAACAAAGTGGTGCAGGGAGCACGGAGCCCCTCCCTGCTGCCCCGGGGCCTCACTGCCCGCGCCATGAGCATCGCGTGCTGCCACCCCTGTCCCCGGCTGGCCCTGGGCTCAGCCCTCGGCTCTGGGGTCTGGGAGCTGAGCAGAAGTGACTTCTCAGAGATCCGTGCCCTGGGAGGCCCCCGAGCAGCGGAGAGAATCTCAGAGGGCACGGGGTCCTGGGGCGCGGGCTGGTGAAAGCGAGAGCGAAAGGGCAGCACCCTGGGCAAGGGGAGGGGTGCCCAGGCCTTTCTAAATCAGGGGCCTCCCAGGCGCTCAGGCGGCGGGCATGGGGGCCTGTGGGCTGTGGGCTGTGTGTGTGCCCTGTCCCTCTTGGCCCAGGTCGAAGCCCGGGCTGGCACACCTTAGCATCGGAGCCCTGAGAGCACGGTGGGGGTGAATCAGAAACCCGCACGGAGAGGGGCACACGCCTGCCCAGTAAGGGGAGGGGAACCCTCCGGCTAGAAGCCCGTGCCGCCGGCACACGCCCGCTGCGGTAAGGGCACCCCCCATGCAGGGGGTACAGCAAACCGGGACCCCAACCTGCTCTCCCTGGCCACACAGGCGCCCCCGTTCCCCGCGCTGAGCAGAGGTGCGGAGAGGGTGGAGGCGGAGAGGGCACAGCGAGAACAGGAGGCACAGGAAGAGTGTGGGGCTCAGCCCTGGAGCGGCCCTCGGCTGTGGAAACACCAGCCCTCGGACCCGTGCCCAGGGCCGGGGTATAACCACCCCCTCCCTCGGGGAACAGCCCGGAAATGGGGCGGGCGCTCTGCCTCCGACCAGCACCTGGAGGCACGTGGGCAGCTGGGAATTAGCGAAGTTCACAACATGGCACAGGCAGTGCCCGCTTCTCCCCCGGGGTGGACAGCGGCTCTCTCCTCCGCGTCCCGAGAGCCGGGACCACCGCTCCCTCATCAGAGCTCCCTGGGCTTGCCCTGGCCGGTGTGGCTCAGTGGCTAGAGTGTTGACCTGTGGACTGAACGGTCCTGGGATCCATTCTGGTCAAGGGCATGCACCTCAGCTGCAGGCTCCGTCCCCGGCCCTGGTTTGGGCACATGCAGGAGGCAGCCCATCAACGCGTCTCTCTCACACGGCTGTTTCTCTCTGTCATCCCCGTCCCTCTCACTCCACTCTCTAAAAAAGCCAGTGGGGAAATATCCTGGGGTGATAACCACACACACACACACACACACACACACACACACGCACGCACGCATGCATGCAGCTCGGCAGGCGTGGGCAGGGGCAGGGCCCAGCAGCCCGGGCAGGCCCTGAGCAGGAACCGCCGGGCCGGGCGACACAGGGCGGGCAGGTCGAGAGTCACTAGGGGAAACCCCAAAAGGAAAGGGCGGAAGCCAGGGCTGGCCGGCCAGTTGTGCAGAACGAGGTAACGCCGGCAGTTCTGGCAGAGAGCCTTGTGCACCCACGTGGCCCACGTGGCTCGCAGGGAGAGACCCCGGGGACCTGTGACACGCCCACAGACACGCCCACAGCCACCGGGGCGGCGGGCAGGGCCCTTCCCGGACACACCGAGGCTGGGGCAGCGGACAGACGGACACTCGAGCCACACACGTCCAACTAGCGATGGCAGGGCCCTGGGCATGGCGGGGAGGGAGGGGAGAGGAGGCAGGGCTAGGCCATCGCATTTGTCACTCTGCCCTCCTACCAGCAGCCGGAAAGTCCCATCTCTGCCCAGGCCCTGTTCCAGAAACATCCACCGAGCAGGGAGATTCCCGAGGACCCACTCGGCCAGTTCCCTGTCTGCAAGCAGGCATGGCTGTTCCATCTGAACCCTCCAGGAGGGAGGACTGGCCTGGCTGCTGTCCTCACTAAGCAGCTCAGGAAGTCCCTCTCGAGGTCTAGCTTAAGTCTCTCCTGCCCCACTGTAAATGGGGAGAGGGAAACAAACAAACACACAGATCTCTGCTCATCACCTATTTGGTAAAAACTCTCCCCAAATCCCTGCCTCCTGCCCTGTTGCCACCTGCCCGGCGTCCCCGCTGCAGGCTAAACCCAGCTGGGAGTCATCATTGACTCCGCTTCAGAGGAAGGGGCGCTTGGGCGCTGAAACAGGGCCGAGGGGCAGGACAGCCCACCAAGACCCTCCCTAGTCCCCAGGCCCAGGCCCAGGCCCTGCCGCTGCCTCCTTCCCGGAACCGCAGCCGGCCTGGGTCCCTGGGGCCTGGGCAGCTGATCTGCTTCAGGGTGAAACCCCAGCCGCGGGGCCTGGGGGACAGGACAGGGAGGCAGGTCCGGACCTCAGCTGGGTCCCTCCTCCCCGGGGCACTGGCTCGGTCCCTTCCCCTCCCCAGCCATGTCCCCTCCCGGTCCCCCCTTCACCGGCTCCTCTCTAGGACAGTGTCTGCCTCCGCCTGCAAACAGACCCTGACTCCACCCCTTCACGGCCAGTCCCATCTCCCAGGACTCCTGTCTGCTGTCCTGACCAGCCGCTCCAGCCCTTCCCATTGGGTCTCCCCTGTCCTCCCCACAGCAAAATTGCTTTTGACCTCAGGGCGAGCCCCATATGGCCTGGCCCTCAGCCCTCATCCTGCTCGCTCCTCCAAAGGCACGCATCCTCACGGCTCCCCCTCCTGGGCGCCCCCACCTCGAGGCCCCGGGGCGCCCCAACGCTCTGAATTCCCTCCCTGCCCTCCTACCGGCAGCTGAATTTCCTCTCTGTCCGCTTGACTGGGTCCTATTCGGGGAGCCCCCCAGCTCCCTGCTCATCACCTATTTGATAAAAACTGTCCCTAAAACCCTCCTCTCCGCATCACTCTCTCCCTAGCGGAAAGCACTCACAGGCGGGTGGGACAGATGGGGAAACTAAGGCTGGGAGAGAGGGGCGAGGAGCCCCCGTGGGCCCTGAAGCCTGGCCTCCTCATGCCCAGGGCGCCTAAGCCTCAGGACTTCACATCCCAGGCCCCCCCCACACACACACACACACATACACACACACACACATACACACACACACACACACACGTACCCACACACACACACACAGACCCCGCCCCCAGGTCCCCGCCCCTCGCTGCACATCGTGGAGCCCTGTCCCCAAGCCCCCTCTTCTTCAGGAGTCACAGCCCCCCAGGGGGCTCCCCCACCTCCGGATGCCCCCTTTCCAGCTCCCTACCTTCCATTAGATCCGGGGACCCTCCGGGGAAACCGGGGAGCCCGTCCTCTGCCCAGGGGGCGGCCAGACGGGCTCAGGAGCCGGTGTCTGCGTCCTGCGGGCCAGACCCTGGGCGCCCGCCCTCTCCCGGCACCGGGCCTGGAGTACCGCAGCTGGGGCGGGGGGGGGGGGGGCGCCCCGATTCCTCCTCTACGTGGTCGGGGCCACGTCTGGAGGATCTCGAGGCTCCTGCATTCAGCCCTTCCCCGCCCGCCCCGCCTGCCACGCCTCCCTGCACCCCGGCCCGAGCTAGCCACGCCCACCCGCCCGCGCCGACCACGCCCCTCCCGTCCGGAGCCTCCAGCTCCCTCCCTGCCTGCAGCGCTGGCCACCTGGGTGCTGACCCCGGCCCGTGTGTGTGACCCCGTCCGTCCTGGGCCACCTTCCAGCTGGAGGCGACCAGAGTCTCCCAGGACAAGCCCCCCTCCCGTCCTCCCTCTCTCTCTCTCCCTCTCTCCCTCTCTCCCTCTCTCTTCTCTCTCACGCACACGCACACGCACACGCACACGCACGCTGCCTCCAGGTGAATTCCTCGCAGGCAGCACTCCGCAGGTTAGAAGGACTGACGCTGCCCCGTGAAAAGCCGGAGCCTCCTCCATGCCCCGCCATAGGAGGTGGCCTAAGAGAACGGACCGGTGCCTGCCGGCCTGGCTCAGGGGTGGAGCATCCACCTAGGAACCAGGACGTCACGGTTCGATTCCCAGTCAGGGCACAGGCCCGGGCTGCGGGCTCCATCCCCAGTGTGGGGCGTCATTTACTCCCCCCCCAAAAAAGTGTGTGAGTGTTGGGCTTCCCAGCTGTGGGACAGACACCTGGGGCGGTGGGGAGCGGGGGTGCAGTTCCCCATTGCTTGCTCAATGGTGGGGGAGGATCCTGGATGAGCTCATGTTGCAATTCCGGAAGCTGGCATCCAGAGAGGGGCGGTGGCTTCCCCCGGGCACCCCGTGAGTCAGGGCTGAGCTGGAGCCCAGCCCGATCACCACCCTCTGCACCACCCACTCCTGCATGCATTCATTCATTCATTCACCCACTCATGCATTCATTCATTCACTCATTCATCCGCCCAAGGGCTCCTTCCTTCGTGCCCACACCAGGGCACCGAGGCAGGTCCTGCCACAGGAAAAAACCGCCAACAGAGTCCCCGCCATCCTGGTGTGTGTGGGAGACCGGCAATGAGAGAGCAAACACATAAGCCACGTGACGCAGGTCTGGACAGAGGGGCCAGGGGAGGCCACAAAGTGGGGGACCAGCACGCTGCACCCTGAAAGGGAGAGAGGAAGCAAGGGAGGGCACCCTGGCTGAAGGCAGGGCCGGGGGAGGGCCGGGCGTGTCTGAGGACAGAGCAGGCCCACACCCCTCAGTGTGATGCTCAGCGGGGACCCCATGCAGTGTGGGGGGCAGGGCGCAGGCACGGGCGGGGTCCGGAGAAGGAGAAGCCACAGAGGGTCCAGTTTGAATTCCGTAAGAGTAAGGTGACATCCCGCGGCATTTTTTAAAAGTCCAGAAAATCTTTTTTAAAATGCCGAGGGATGCGGGACAAATTGTTAAAAATCAGGACCGTCCCGCCAAAAGCGGAACGTCTGGTCACCTTACGTAAGAGCCCCCGGGACCCCTCAGTGCCCCCTTCTCACCGTCCGGCCCGGGCACTCCAGGGGGTCCCCCCCAGTCCTCACCCCCCATCAGGGCGGCGGGGCCTTGCCTGCCTCGGAGGCACCTGGAGCTCCTCACCCCACCTGGGCTGCCGAGAAGCCAGCTCCTGGCGGCCCCCTGGCCAGCTGGGCTCCCGCTGCCCGGCCAGACGCCCTGCATCCAGGGTTCCCACAGAGCGCCCCTGCCCCCCCCCCCCCCCGGGAGCAGTGACTCCCGCTCTCTGCCGGGGCTGCTGGCTGCGGGTGCGAGGCTGGCAGGATGGCAGAGGAGGGCTGTCCATCGCCCTGGCGTCTTGCAGCTTCAGTCCAGGAAGGAGGGGAGAGCATGCTCAGCCTCCCTCCACACCACGCCGAAGAAAATGATCCGACCAAAAGGTGAGCCACAGCCCGGCACCAAAGGGTCTCGGGTTCGATTCCCGGTCCAGGGAACGTATCTGAGTTGTAGGTTGGACCCCTGGCCCTGGACGGGGCACCTGCAGGAGGCAACTGATGGATGTGTCTCTCTCACATCGATGTTTCACTCTCTCTCCCTCTCCCTCCTTCCCTTCTACTCTCTCTAAAAATAAATGGAAAAATAAATGGAAAGAAATACCCTCAGGTGAGGATTTACAAAACAAAGGGAGCTACGGACTCGAACAGACGCCTCGCCAAAAAGAACAGGAAGGTGGCAACAGCCCTGGCCAGTGTGGCTCAGTGGGTAGAGGACCAAAGGGACCCGGGTTCGATTCCAGCCAAGGTACGTGACCTCCGTTGCAGACTCCTCCCCAGCCCGGGTACCGGTCAGGGCTGGTGCAGAGGCAACCCATCGATGTGTTTTCTCTCACATCGACGTTTCGCCCTGTCTCTCCCCATCCCTCCCACTCTCCCTGAGAATCAATGGGAAAACATCCTTGGGTGAGGATTTTTAAAAAACGGAGTTGTGGGAGCTGAGGTTCGGAGGCCACAGGGTGTCCGGGACCCGGGAGGACAGCCAGGCCACTGGTTTCTGCCCCCCTGCCTGGCGCCCCGCTAGACCCTCCTCGGCAGCCAATGGGCTGGGCGCCCGGAGCAGGCCGCACGGCCTAGTTCCTGTTTTCAAACGGGGAACTGAGCGCGGCCGCGGCCGGAGCCTGAGTGCAGCGCTCAGGGGGCCCATGACCCCGCTCCCGGACCCCTGGACTCCCACAGGGCCAGCAGCCGCAGGTCAGAGGTCAGTGCCCGATCCCAAGCCCAGTGCCCCCCTCCCTCCCCGCCCGGGGCCTGAGCCCGGCAGCCGGGACCCACCCTCAGCACCTGCTGGAGGAAGGGTGGGCCCCAGGAGGGCGGGCGGCCGCCTCGGTGCACCCTGGGACGGCCCAGCGAGCCGCTCCCCAGCCCTCCGCGGCCTCGGTTCCTGTGGAGGTTCCTTCCACAGCCCCTCCCGGACCTGGGGTTCGGCGCCACACCTGTGTTTCCCAAACAGTGGTGCCAGGGAACCCCTGCACCGGCCTGGTCCTCGGCGACTTGTGTACCATGGGGAGTCCGGGGCCCAGCCTCAGACCTGCTGGGCTGGACTCTGGTGCCGGGAGCCAGGGACTGCCCTCTCCAAGCCCTCACCCTCCACCTAGGATGCTCTGGTGGCATCGGGGGCTGTTCCGGCAGCAAAACACCTCCCCAACCCCCTCCCCCCCCCCACACACACACACACACCCGTCCACGCCACAGGAGCACAGGGTGCAGACCGGGCCTGGAGTCGGACAGGCCAGCGTTCACGCCCAGCCCCACCCCGGGCCCCTCCTGCAGACCCAGCCGCTGCACCCTTCGTGTTCTGAGCTCCTGCCCGTGTGTTCTCTGCCCGCCTTTCCGATCCGTCTCGGACGCTGACAGTGCTGCTCCAGCTGCCACCTTGGTTTAGAGCTTTTATTTCTCACTTAGTTCTCGGAGCATCTATCGTATGTCCGATAAAGAGCAGGACTGTTAGACAGTGCGGGGGGGGGGTGGGGGGGGGTCTGGGCGATGCTGCCCATGGACGCCAGCCTCAGGGAGTGCGTTCTGCTTGCATAAAAGAAACTGAGGCACAGAGAAGGCAAGCAACGTGCCAGGCACCGGGCAGCTCCTTCACAGGGTCACCGCCCCCACCGCCCCGTCCCTCCCCGTCCCTCCCCGCCCCCCCACCCCTCCCCGCCCCCCCCGCCCCGCCCCGCCCCGCCCCCCCCCCCCCCCCCGTCCCTCCCCGCCCCCGCCCCAGCAGGTGGAAGGACCCTGCAGACAGACAGGCTACCTTCTGTCCCACCCCATGCCCGCCCGCCACCGCCCGCTCTAAGTCTCGGTTCCTAGCACAAAGCGGGGGATTCCCGCGGAGGGAGGGAGGGAGCGGGCACTGCGGGCTGAGGCCTGGAGGGCTCACAGCTCTGGCTCGGCTGGTGGGGCACACACTCCCCAGCCCTGGGCCCTGGGCCCGCCTCCTCTGCTCCGGGAGTCCGGACAGGCCTGGGGGGGGGGGGGGGGGGGGGGGTGAAGAAGACAGCGGGTGTGAAGAACCTGGGGGACCAGGAAGTGGGGGAAGAAGTGGTGGGTGGCCCCGGCCGGTGTGTCTCAATGGGTTGGAGTGTTGTCCTGGGCATGAAAGGGTTGCAGGTTCGATTCCCGGTCAGGGCACAGGCCTGGGTTGCAGGCTCCATCCCCAGTAGGGGGCATGCAGGAGGCAGCCAATCTGTGATTTTCTCTCATCACTGATATCTCTTTCCCTCTCCCTCTTCCTTCCTCTCTGAAATCAATAAAAATATATTGAAAAAAATAAATTAAATTAAATAAGAAATTCAGAGCATAAACTGGCAACGTAAGGATCCTAACAAGGAAGGACCTGCTCGGCTGTGGGCCCTGGTTTAGCACCGACAGGGAGGCAGGCAGCTGGTGGGCAAGGCGGCCCAGCAGTGGGGACCAGGAGTCAGGTCCCAGGCCTCCCAGGACCCACCAGCGCCCACCCCCACCCCAAAGGCACTCACTATTCTCTCTCTCTCTTTTTTAAATATATTTTTTTGATTTTTTACAGAGAGGAAGAGAGAGGGATAGAGAGTTAGAAACATCGATGAGAGAATCATCCATCAGCTGCCTCCTGCACACCCCCTCCTGGGGATGTGCCCGCAACCAAGGTACATGCCCCTGACTGGAATCGAACCTGGGACCTTTCAGTCCGCAGACCAACAGTCTACCCACTGAACCACACCGGTTTCAGCTCACTGTTCTCTCTGTCCCCCTGGCAGCCCAGAGCATGGCCAGTGCCCAGCAGCCCTGGAGCCCCGAATGGGCGGGACTCACCGCCCCGAGCGAGGCAGGGGCCGGGCAGGAAATGTCCGCCGCTGGCCCTGGCCTCCCCGCTCCAGGACCTGACGGGGACCCGGGTGAGTGGGGGCAGGGGGCGTGGTCGGGGGAACGGAGGTGGGAGGACATCTGAAACACCAGTGGGCACCTCAGCAGATGCCACGCGACAGCCGGGGGCCTCTCTTAGCCGGCTCAGCCCCAAGGAGCCGCGGAGCCGGGCGCGGGCCCACCCGCAGGCGGGAAGAGGAGCGGGCGATTCACGTTGCATTTGCAACCGCAGCCGCTTGGGGAGGAGGGGCCACGTCAGGCCATCCGTCCGTCCGTCCGCCCGCCGGTCCATCCAGGGCAGGATGGGTTCAGCAGGTGGGGCCCAGGGTCGGGCTGATGCCCGGCTGGCCCCGTTCTTGGGGGGACGGGGGCGGGGGAGTCACAGCTCCTCTGGGAGCCCCGTGGCCCATCCCAGGCAGACCCGGCCGCCCCCCAGGCCTGGCCCTGCGTGCACGGGCCCGGTCCTAGGCCGCGGTGCTGTTCTCGCAGCCGCCGCCGGCACCGGCAGCCCGGGCGCCCACTCCGGCATGACCACGCGGGAGCTGCAGGAGTACTGGAGGGGCGAGAAGGGCGACCGCAAGCCCGTGAGGCTGATCTTCGACATCGCCTCGGCCCGCATCGAGGAGGGGACGCCGTGCAGGTTTGTGGTAAGCACCGCTCCCCCTGCCCGGGGTCAGGGGTCGGGGGTCAGGGGCCAAGTCCGCGGGCCTCGGCTTCCCAGCCTGGACGGGCTCACCCACGTTCACGGTTCTGCGGGAGAGGAGGCTGGGGAACGGGGTGCCGCGGGGGCCGGAGATCTGTGGGCCACAGTCCCCCATCCCCACGAGGAACCAGCTCTTATCCCACATCTTCTGGGGTTGGTCATCTGTCCCCTCACACAGAGCAGCCCACCCTGGCCGGTTTTGCTCAGTGGCTAGAGCGTCAGCCCGCCGACCAAAGGGTCCCCATTGGATTCCTGTCAAGGGCAAGTCCCTTGGTTGCAGGCTCCTCTGGACATCCATGTTTCTCCCTCTTCCCCTCCCTCTTCCATGCTGCCTCAGAGATCAGTGGGACCATAGCCTCCGGTTGAAGATGAACGTATTACCAAAAAAAAAAAAAAAAAAAAAATTAAAAAGCCCATTTTCAGGGAGGGCTTTAACTCCCCACATCATTCTTTTCATCGCCAGTCCCCAGGCTCACTCTATCCATTCAGACCCTCCTTGGAATGTGCTCCAATGCTCGCTTGCTCTCTCCATATCTCCACCTCTCTCTCCATCTCTCTCTCTTTCTCCATCTCTTCCCCCCTCCACTTCTCTCTCTCCATCTCTCTCTCTCTCGCTCTCTCCATCTCTCCATCTCTCTCTCTCCATCTCTCCCCCCCTCTCCATTTCTCTCTCCATCTCTCTCTTTCTTCATCTCTCTCTCTCCATCTCTCTCTCTCTCTCCATCCCTCTCTCTCTCTCCATCTCTCTCTCTCTCCATCCCTCTCTCTCTCTCTCCATCTCTCCCCCCCTCCACTTCTCTCTCTCCATTTCTCTCTCCATCTCTCTCTCTCTCCATCTCTCTCTCTCTCCATCTCTCTCTCGCTCGCTCTCTCCATCTCTCCACCTCTCTCTCTCTCCCCCTCCGCAGATGTACCAGGTGGTGGTCATCCAGACGGGCAGCTACGACAGCACGAAGGCGGTGCTGGAGCGGCGCTACTCGGACTTCGAGGCGCTGCAGCGCGGCCTGCTGCGCGCCTTCCCGGAGGAGATGGAGGACGTGGCCTTCCCCGGGAAGCGGCTGCTGGGCAACCTGGCGCCCGCGCTGATCGCCGCGCGCTCGCGGGCGCTGGCCGAGTACCTGCGGCAGCTGGCGGGCCTGCGCTGCGCGCGCCGCTCGCGGGAGCTGCTGGACTTCCTGACGCGGCCCGAGCTGCGCGAGGCCTTCGGCTGCCTGCGCGCCGGCCAGTACGCGCGGGCGCTGGGCGCGCTGGGCCGCGCGGGGCCGCTGCAGGCGCGGCTGACGGCGCACCGGCCGGCCGCCGCCGCCCCCGCGCTCTGCGCCGCGCTGCTCTGCCTGCGCGAGCTCGAGCGCCCCCTGGAGGCCTTCGCGGCGGGCGAGCGCGCGCTGGCGCGGCTGCGGGACGGGCACCGCTACCTGGAGCCGCTGCTGGACGCCATGGTGCGCCTGGCCCGCGCGCTGGGCCGGGACTGCGCGCCCCTGCAGCGGCGCCTGGAGGACTGCCAGCTGCGCAGGCCCGGCCCGCGGGGCCTCACGCTCAAGGAGCTGGCCGTGCGCGAGTACCTGGACTGAGCCGCTGCAAGCTGCAGGCCCGGGGTCCCCGGGGCTGTCCTTGGGGCGCCTCCTGGATGCAACAGCCACGTGGGGCCGCTTAGAGTCCCCCATTTCCCCAGCTGCGTCCAGCGGAGCCCCCGCCCCTGGCCCCCAACTTCTCCTCCTCCCCCCCTCTCCCTGTGTCCCTTAGATGCCAGGCACCCCTGCTCTAAAACCACAAACCCAGCCTAAACTAGTGTGGCTCAGTGGATAGAGCATCAGCCGGCGGACTGAAGGGTCCCAGGTTCGATTCCGGTCAAGGGCATGTGCCTTGGTTGCGGGCACATACCTAGTAGGGGGTGTGCAGGAGGCAGCTGATTGATGTTTCGCTCTCATCGATGTTTCTAGCTCTCTATCCCTCTCCCTTCCTCTCTGTAAAAAAAAATAAAATATATACTTAAAAAAATAAATAAATAAAACCACAAACCCAGCCCCGGCTGGTGTGGCTCAGTGGCGAGCGTGGACCTATGAAAACCGGGAGGTCAGGGTTTGATTCCCGGTCAGGGCATAGGCCCCGGTGGCAGACTCGATCCCCAGGGTGGGGCGTGCAAGAGGCGGCCGGTCCATGATTCTCTCTAATCACTGATGTTTCTATCTCTCTCTCCCTCACCCTTCCTCTCTGACATCAATGAAAATACGTTCTTTAGAAAGAAAGAAAGTCCAGCAGGAGGCGGGGGAGTTTAGTAGAAGATTCGGGCAGCCAGCGGGGTGAGCTAAGAGTGGGCCCCGGATGTCAGGCTTCACGTGGCACCAGCCTGCTGGGTGCAGAGGGACACTGGAGTCTAATGGGGCGCCGGTGGGGGTGGGGATCGCCTAGAATCTGCACTGCGGGGTTGGGGTCTGGGTACGCACCCGTGGCCACGGTTCTTCCACAGGGAGGTCCTGGCACAGTGAGAAGGGGGGCTGGGGCCAGGTACCTGGGAAGTCAGCCTGGGACCAGGCCAGTGGCGAGGGCAGATGCCGAATGTGGGGGTCGTGTACACCTCAAAATATCACATATTCTGTGCATGTGTGAGGTTTTTTGTTTTAAACACACACACACACTAATAACAGGGTGGAGAGGACCTACAAAATCATATCAGGGAATTCCCCATCAGGACCCCAAGGCAGGGGATGGACTTACCCAGGCTTCCTAAGGGGCTGCCCACCCGCCTCTCCGAGGGGCACTCGGTGCCGCCCTCCCGGGTGGTTGGCAGCTGTGGCCCGTTGGTCTCCGGGGCTTCTGGCCACAGGCTTCATCCCTCACAGGCGTCTGAGGGCCTGGAGGACCCACACGCCGTCTCCTCCGGGCCTCTCCCTGCTGCTGGGGAAGCCAAGGACCCACGCACGTCTTAGGTCCTGGAACAAGTCCTTCCGCTCCCCGTGCCGCCTCCTCCAGGGCGCCTTCCGCAGGGCCCACTACAACCCGGCCCGGGAACAGAACCATCAGCCTGTTGGGGAGCTGAGAGCTGCTCAGCGATGCTGAATGTCAGGCCCCACCCCAGACTCACCGAGTTAGAATCCACAGGACAAGCTCCCTCCCCTTCCTCACAGGTGATTCCTGTCTGCACAGGTGAAAGCAGGAGGTAAGCCAGTTCAAATGGGAGGTGCCTGAGGAGCAGCATCCGCTCCACCTGGCTCCTCCCCATCTGTCTTCCTGCCTCCCAGACCCCCCAACACACCCTAAGCCCCTCCCACACACCTAGGTCCCTCCCACACACCTAAGCCGCCCCCACAAACCTAGGCTCCTCCCACACGTATAAGCTCCTCCCACACATAGGCCCCTCCCACACGCCTGCCTCACTGCAGGGCCAGGAGCCTGCAGCTGGTGGCCCAGGCCAGCTCCCTCGCACCTGGCAACCGCGCTGGGCCCTCTCCCCAGAGCCTGGGGGCTCCTCTGGTCAGCAGCCTGCTCCAGCAGCCTCTCCCGCCTGCCCTGTGGTCCCCCGGACGGGATCAGACAGGCCTCCCCTGAGTCACCGTGGGAAAACAGCATCTCAGTGGCCGCCTCATCTAACAGGCCGGACACAGAGGCCCCGAGAGGTTGCGTGACTTGCCCGAGGCCACACAGCCGACAAGGAGCAGACAAGCTATGCACCCTTAGGGTCTCTTCGCCTGTGTCTGTTTACAGGTGGGGGCACGGCGGCTGGAGAGGGGACTCGCTCCCGGTCACAGAGACCAGAGCAGCTGTCCACACCACAGCGCCGTGGCCAGCGGTGGAGCAGACTCAGCGATCCCTCAGCCCAATGACCAGGGAGGGCTTCTCGGAGGAGGAGGCGTGGAAGGGAGCCACGGGGCCGGCAGTGGAGCAGACTCAGCGATCCCTCAGCCCAATGGCCAGGGAGGGCTTCTCGGAGGAGGAGGTGTGGAAGGGAGCCACAGGGCCGGCAGTGGAGCAGACACAGCGATCCCTCAGCCCAATGGCCAGGGAGGGCTTCTCGGATGAGGAGGTGTGGAAGGGAGCCACGGGGCCGGCAGTGGAGCAGACACAGCGATCCCTCAGCCCAATGGCCGGGGAGGGCTTCTCGGAGGAGGAGGTGTGGAAGGGAGCCACGGGGCCGGCAGTGGAGCAGACACAGCGATCCCTCAGCCCAATGACCAGGGAGGGCTTCTCGGAGGAGGAGGTGTGGAAGGGAGCCACAGGGGACGCTCGGGAGGCGGCCACGGGAGCTCGGTGGGCAGAGGGGAAGCAGAAAGGCGAAACTGAGGCGGGAACCTCTCCCAGCCCTGGGGACGCAGGCCGGGCCCTGGAAAGGAGGCGCCCCGGCCCGGCTGAGCCCGCTGAGCGGAAGGAGAGCCGGGTTAACGGACCAGGGAGGGCTTCCTCCTCGGAGCAGCCCAGGAGGAACCAGCGTGAAGCTGTGTCACCCAGCCCCGCTCCCTCACTCTCACTTCCTCCGTCACTTCTGCTTCCCTGGTCTCTGCTCTCTCTCTCCTCCGGGGACAGGACGGCCGCAGCAGCTCCGGCCTCGCAGGCTCCCCCGTCTGCAACCACAGAGGCCCCGTTGGAATCGGGCGAAGCTTTCTTCTGGAGGGGATGCAGGGAGCACCCCGAGTCCCTCCCCGGGCAGGGAGCCCCAGCCCCACAGCACAGCCACCACCAGCGGCTCGGCCAGCCTGCAGCAGGAACGGGCCTCACGCTGCTCTGCCATCTGCTTTGTAGATGCACTAGGCTTCCTTCCTTAGAGCAGTTTTGGGTTCACAGCGGAACGAAGGAAAAGGTGCAGAGGTTTCCCATCGCCCCCACCACCACCACCACATGCACACCCTCCCCCGTGATCAACATCCCCGCCAGAGGGTTGCATCTGATGATGCGATCTCGCAGAGCCCGCAGTTTGCATGGGGTCGCCCTTGCGGTGGAATGCCTCCACCATTCACGTGTGTCGGAGGATGACAGGTTGAAGTGTGGTGACATTGTATCATAGGCCGTCAGCATGTCACTGCCACATAGTATCCTTCCCCACCATGGCCTCTGGCTTCATGGGATCCTTTTGGTCTCCCGGCCCTGCTGGTGTGAGCCGGCCTGTAATGGTCCCGTTTCCTCATTTCAAGCAACAAAGCAGCAAACGCCGCGGCTCGCTGGGCATTGCCTCGCTGCTGGCGAGCTCCGCGGGGTGGCTGGTCCCTTCCGGTCCCTGAAGGCGGCAAAGACGCTTCCTTTCCCCCTTTCCCTCCTGCCCTTCTGCAGGGAGGCGGCATCCAGGAGCTGGATCCGTTCCTGAAGTCTGCAAAGCGGCCGGCAGAGGGCGCTGCCGCCCCGCAGGCTCCGGCGCTCCGCGGGCGGCGGGAGCGGAGGGAGGAACCGTTAGGGGATCAGCTTTTCCCGAAAGAGAAAAGACTTTGCAAGCCCGTTTGTTCGGGGCGGTTTGAAACAGCGCTGGAGGTTAAAAGCTGTGCTGGGAAGGCGCTGATGCTTCGCTGCCTCCTTCACCCCCCCACCCGCCCGCCGGCCGCTGCCAGGGTTTCTGGGGTCCCGGGCGACCAGGACTTGGGGTTCAGGACCTCACCGCCTGCGTGTCCGCTCCCCAGCCTCGTCGCCGCAGCCCAGCCCGGAGGCCCCAGAGGCGGGAGGAGGCTGGTGCCCCTGGGCGCTTAGAAATAGCCCTGCAGCCGCCCCTGGGCGGCCAGCTGGCTCCGGGGCGGGGGCGGGGGGCTCGCTTACCTCCCTCCTCATGGGGGAGGGGTTCTTTCTCCAACAGGAGGGAGGCTCTGGGCGCCACGCCCATCCCCAGACCTCCCCCCTCCCCCCAGCTTCTGAGGACCCAGGTGGTGGGGGGCAGGGGTAGGAGGGGAAGAGGGGACGCCCTCCATCTGCTCCCTGGAGTGGGGGAGGGGACAGGACTCCTTGCCGCACACCTGCACTCGCTTCTACCTTTGCACACCTGAGCCGGTGCAAACTGTGGGTAAAGCCAGGTTGGGACGGCGAGAGGGGGAGGGAGATAACGGAGAAGTACCCCTTGCTTGTTAGGGTGCGAACGGGTGCCACCACCTAGGAAACTGGTTTGGCCACCCTCTCCTGAAGCCGGACGTAGAGGACTCTGTGGGGACCCAGCAGGCCCCGCTTCGGAAGGTCCCCCACCGAGAGACAGGGAGACGCTCACCCCAAAGCCCGGACTAGAACTTCAGAGCAGGACGGTGTCCAACCACGCCCCCCAGCTGGGAACACCCAGCGCCCAGGGACCAGGAGACGGTGAGCGCTGTGGTCAGGGCGCCGGGGGAATAGTATGCAGCCCCGAAAAGGACTTTGCTGGGGAAAGGATGGGTCCCACCCGCGGGCGTGAGCGAAGGGGCAGACGCAGAAAGTGCAGCGGGCAGGACGCCCCCTGATGGCGCTGGGGAGGAGGAGACGCTGGGGTACTGGCTGAGGATGCTTCATCCCGGGGCAAGGAGAAGGAAAACGCAGAGCGGGCCGAAACCAGTGTGGCTCAGTGGATAGGGCGTCGGCCTGCAGACTGAAAGGTCCCAGGTTCCATCCCGGTCAAGGGCATGTACCTGGGTTGCGGGCACATCCCCAGTGGGGGGTGTGCAGGAGGCAGCTGATCAATGATTCTCTCTCATCGATGTTTCTCTCTCTCCCTCTCTCTTCTACTCTGTAAAAAATCAATAAAATATATTTTTAAAAAAAAGGCAGAGCGGGGCCCTGTGACCTCCAGGGAGTGGCTATGTCTGCTGGAGGGCGGGGCTGCGGTGGGAGCGGCGGCAGGAGGCCTCGGGAAGGGAGTGGATCTATTCTCAGTCTCTGGGGAGGGGGTGAGGGCGTCTGTTTGGTGATACTTTGTTGGGTGGCACACTTCCATGCTACGCACTCTCTGTGTGGTGCAAATAGTTGAGATATATTTTATTGATTTCAGAGAGGAAGGGAGAGGGAGAGAGAGAAACGTCAATGATGAGAGAGAATCACGGACCGGCTGCCTCCTGCCCGCCCCACACTGGGGATCCAGCCCGCACCCCTGGCCCGCGCCCTGACCCGGACTGGAACCCTGACCTCCTGCTTCACAGGCCCACGCTCATCCACGGAGCCACGGGCTGGGCCACCAGCTCACTCTTATTGACACATCCAACCGCCTGTCCTGCCCTCGCCCCACGCCTGCCCAGCCCCCGTGGTCCTCAGAACCACCTGACACATCCAACCGCCTGTCCTGCCCACGCCCCACGCCTGCCCAGCCCCCGTGGTCCTCAGAACCACCTAGAACCGTGGTCGGCAAACTGCGGCTCGAGAGCCACACGCGGCTCTTTGGCCCCGTGAGTGTGGCTCTTCCACAAAACACCACGGCCTGGGCGAGTCTGTGTTGAAGAAGTGGCGTTAGAAGAAGTTTAAGTTTTAAAAATGCGGCTCTCCAAAGAAATGTCCATCGTTGTGCTGTTGCTATTTGGCTCTGCGGACGGATGAGTTTGCCGACCACGGGCCTGGGAGAGGGGCTGGCAGGGCGGGGTGGTGGGCGGGTGGCCTCTGTGGCTGTGCAGGACCCGTGCCCTGAGGGTTCATGCTCTGTGGGATTTACGAGGCTTTCAGAACGGCTTCCCCCATTTTTATCTTGCCCCCCCGCCCCCCCTTCGCTTGTCCCCCCCGAGAATTATGTCCGCAGCCTGTCCTGGAGCCGGGCGGAGGGAGGGCACTCAACAAAGAGCTGCTGCCTGTTGACAGCACCCTGCACCCCTTGGGGCAGGCAGGGCGGGCCCTGTGCCTGTGGGGACCCCATTAGGGCCGGCAGAGGGGCAGGAAGGGGAGATTGTGGGGCGGGTGGGGGGGTGAGGCCACAGCACCTGCTGGCCATTCAGCTTCAACAGCCCCTGATGCCTGAGACTCAGGGTCCGGGGTGCCGGTGTCCCCCCCAGGAGTCCCTTCCCCTCCCCGGAGCCCCCGGGGGCGCCTCCCCCACCTCGGGGCTCCTGGCCCATTAAAACCCGGGCTGCGGGCGGGCCCTGAGCAGCCCTCAGACAGCAAGCCCGGAGCCTGGGAGCCGCTCGCTTTGAACGCGGCTGCGGCCGGCTCCCTGCCTGGCGCTGGCCCGCCTTCACAGGCTGAGCCTGCAGCCTGCTCCCCTCGTGCTGTGATCAAAGCCCTGCTTGTTCCCGATGGGCGACAAGAGCCGTCAGAGCGACTAATGAGAGTGCGGCTGCACCGTCCCTCCGCCCGGCGCCGGGAGGACCCGGGCGTCCTGGGCGGGTGGCCGTTAGCATCGGGGCGGGGAGGGCGCGGGGATCAGGGGAGAGGGTGCAGGCAGGGGTGGAGGAGGGGGAGAGGGTGCGGGCAGGGGTGGAGGAGGGGGGAGAGGGTGCAGGCAGGGGTGGAGGAGGGGGGAGAGGGTGCGGGCAGGGGTGGAGGAGGGGGAGAGGGTGCAGGCAGGGGTGGAGGAGGGGGGGAGAGGGTGCGGGCAGGGGTGGAGGAGGGGGGAGAGGGTGCAGGCAGGGGTGGAGGGGGGGTTGGGTGGGCAGGTGGATCATTTGGCGCCAGATGCAGCCCATTAATCAGGAGGAGTCACCTTCTCACTGGCCGATACAGCCCATAGGTCAGGTCTAGCCGTGCCCTCTCTGCCCCACACAGCCCATTGGCCAAAACCAGCCGCCCCCTCACTACTCCACATAGCCCATTGGACAGAACCAGCCACCCCCTCACTACTCCACATAGCCCATTGGACAGAACCAGCCACGCCCTCTCTACCCCACACAGCCCATTGGCCAAAACCAGCCGCCCCCTCACCAGTCCACATAGCCCATTGGACAGAACCAGCCACGCCCTCTCTGCCCCACACAGCCCATTGGACAGGGCCAGCGCCCTCCTCCTCACTGCCAGATGCAGCCCATTGACAGGACCAGCCACCTTCTTGATGCCCCATACAAACCACTGGCCAGGACCACCCGCCCCCTCACTACCCCACACAGCCCATAGGCCAGGACCAGCCTCCACACAGCCCATTGGCCAGGACCAGCCACGCCCTCTCTGCCTCCACACAGCCCATTGGCCAGGACCAGCCACGCCCTCTCTGCCTCCACACAGCCCATTGGCCAAGACCAGCCACTCTTTCACTGCCCCCTCAGTCCACTGGCCTGGAGCAGCCACCCTCTCACTGCCCCACACAGCCCATTGGCCAGGACATGCCGCCCCATCACTGCCCCACACAGCCCATTGGCCAGGACATGCCGCCCCATCACTGCCCGGTGCAGCCATGGGTGAGAACCATCCTCCCTCTCACTGCCACATGCGGACTGGCTTAGACTCACCTCGGGGCATTGGGGTCAACCACAGGGCACAAGTTCAAACACACCCTCCCTCCCCTTCCCGTCTGAATCTTCCGCTGCGGACGTGAACATGGGGAAAAAACAGAGCTGGTTGACCCTCCATGCGGCCCATTCACTCATTCATTTATCCCATCACTAATTCATTCAACCACTCATTCAGTCACTCAATCATTCGTTCACTGAATCATTCATTCGTTCAACTGTTCATTCATTCATTCAGTTATCCATTCATTCAGCTGTTCATTCACTCAATCATGCATCCACAGGTACATACTGAGGGTTGCCTGTGTCCCTGCCCTCCAGGAGCTCACAGGCTACTTGCTGGTGGAGGGAGAGGGGGCGGTAAGAAGGCTCAGGGCTGGTGAGCAGGCAGCAGAGGCAGAACGCAGGGCGCCTGACCCAGCTGTCTCACCACCTAGGATGCCCCCCTCACCCTCCCTCCCCCCCCCCGCCAGGATCGTGCCTGCAGGGGGTTTCCTGAGTCCCTAGGCCTCCAGGCTCCCCCAGCCCCTAAGCCCCTCGCCCAGTGGTCGGCAAACTCATCAGTCCACAGAGCCAACTATCCACAGCACAGCGATGGACATTTCTTTGGAGAGCCACATTTTTTAAACTTACACTTCTTCTAATGCCACGTCTTCAACACAGACTCGCCCAGGCCGTGGTGTTTTTGTGGAAGAGCCACACTCCAGGGGCCAAAGAGCCGCCTGTGGCTTGAGAGCCGCCGTTTGCTGACCACGGCCCTAGGGCCTCACTCTGATGGACCAGGCCCCGGGCTGGCCGGGCCCCAGCTGGCTCAGAGGTGTCCCTGGTGTCCATTTGTTTGTCTTCCCTGTAAGGGCGAGGGCTCCAAGATGGAGGGGACCGTGCCCCCAGGGCTGACCCGCAGCCTGGCCTGGCCCTCAGGGCCGGTCCCAGCCCCTCCTCCCCTCCTCCCGCTCCCGGCCGGCCCGTGTCTTATTCCATAAAAATCGATGTCCGCGCACGGCACGCCCGCACATAAAAGACATGGCATCAATTAGCCTCCTTTGTCTTCTCCCCGCTCCCGTCTCTGCCCCGGCTCCTTCGGAAACCTCTTTTGTGGGGGAAAAGCTCGAGTTTCAGCAATTTGCATTATCCACACACTCCGCTTTGAAGTTCCAAGTTCTGGTAAGAAAAGGACCCACTTATCTGCCCATAAAAAATGTTCAAAGCTTATAAATTCCCCGAAACAGATGTACATTATCACTGGCCCTGCCTGTCTGCGGGGGCAGCAGCCTCCCGGTGCTCGGCCCCGCCCCCGAGCGGCTTGTCTCCACGGAAGCCCCGCTCCCGCTGGTGGGCCCGCCGACTTCAAAGGCCCCGGGCGTCTGTGGGACGCGGGGCTCCGCGTGGGAACACCGGGCCTTCCCAGTCCCCCGCGACCACATCAGTGCCGGGCCTGCCTCCTCCTCTCCCGGCATTCCCCTCTCGGCAGGAAACCGAGGCCTGGTTCTCTGCCTTTGTCCCCTCACGCCTTCCAGCTTCACTCCCACCCCTTCCCCCCATCCAGAAGAGGGCTATTCAGCCGAAACCGGTGTGGCTCAGTGGATAGAGCATTGGCCTACGGACTGAAGGGTCCCGGGTTCGATTCCGGTCAAGGGCATGTGCCTTGGTTGCGGGCACATCCCCAGTAGGGGGTGTGCAGGAGGCAGCTGGTCGGTGTTTCTCTCTCATCGATGTTTCTAACTCTCTGTCCCTCTCCCTTTCTCTCAGTAAAAAGTCAATAAAATGTATTTTTTTTAAAAAAGAAGAAGAATGTTATTCAGCAGCGGGGAGGGTATTCCTAATCCCCGGGACCCCAGCAGTTTGGTGGGCAGGAATGTCATCAGCAACGTCTACCCTGTAGGCACCACTGGGCGCCCGCTGGCCAGGCCCCTGCTGCCAACCCGTTCTCCCCGAAGTGGCCAGACGGTCACGTCCTGTCCTGCCCGCCCTGTTGACCCTCCACCTTCTGGAAGCTTCCCCCAGAATGACGCGCAAACTCGCCCCTGTGGCCCCCAGGGCTCAGTTCGCCTGCCCCCCTCTCCCCGCCCCTTGCTGTCCGAACTCAGCCTCGCTGGCCTCCGAGATGGTCAGGTCATCCGCTGGCCCGCCCACCGCCCGCCTCAGGGCCTTTGCACCAGCTGCTTCCTCTCGCTTTTCACCTGGCTTGTTCCTCCTCATCCACAGAAGTGGTCACAGTTGGTAACAAGGTAATGTTTGTGCGACAGCTCCCGCTCCACACACACGCACACGCACACACACACACACACACCACTGGGCTGAAGGCTCGGTGAAGGCAGGCAGGGAGGGAGGTGTCTGTTTCATTAGTGCCGAGCCGGGCTCCTGACACATAGTAGCTGCTCAGCAAACTCTGGAAAGTGCGAGTGGACGGAGGGGTCTGGGATGAACTCAGGACAGGTGTGGGCCGGGGGGAGGCCAGGGGGTCCGAGCAGACCTCTCTGGGCAGCGAGTGCCAGGTGGGGGTCACCCTGTGCTCTTCCCAGGCCTCCGGCAAACTCTGTTTGGGCAGATCCGGGTCTGCAGGGAATGGGCCGACTCCAGGAACTCACTTACAGGAACTAAAGGGCACAGCACGGATTTGAATGAGATACTCAAACCCTTAGGGAGGGAGGAGGGAGGGAGAGAGGGGAGAGGGAGGGAGGGACAAGGGGAGAGAGAGGGAGGGAGGGAAGGGGGAAAGGAGGAGGGGAGGGAGGATGTTACACACAAAATTCTCCATAGCATCTTGTCTCCACGGAAGCCCCGCTGGAGAAAGGGGAAGAGGGGAGAGAGGGAGGGAAGGAGGAGGGGAGAGAGGGAGGGAGGGAGGAGAGAGGGAAGAGGGAGGGAGGGAAGGGGGAAGGGAGGGCGGGAAAAGGGGTCACATGGGCCGCTCTAGAATATTCTGGCCAGGAATTTCCGAGGCAAATCACAATCAGATGCTGCTGCTGCCTCTCCGGGGCGGAGCCAGAGGAAATGGGGTCAGGTGACTCCGGGTAAGAGGGCCAGGGGCCTCTCCATCTGGCAGGGGTCTGGCCAGGGCACCGGGCCACTCAGAGCCACGGAACCCGGCCTGCACTGGGAGCCCACGGGCGGGCTGCGTCCCAGGGCCCGTCCCTCCTCCTCCAGGGCCCGGCACCCCTGGGCACCCTGGCCTCCGAGCTGTCCCGACTCCCCGAGTCTCCATGAACCCCGTCCACGGGCTGTGCCTGGAGCAGCCGGTGCCCGCCTGGCTCGGGGCCTCGTCGGCAGGTATTTAGCCCTGGAGCACCTGCCTGCGCTGCGCTGGGGCCGGCCAGGCCGTCTTAAGGACCGCGATGACTTTGGGCGGAAACAGATGCTCACCAAACCATCAGGGGCCCCAACACGTACACACGGGCCCCCCTGATTGTCACAGACTCCTCGGAACCCCAATCCGCACTCAGGGCGTGGGCACGGAGCAGAGCAGCGGGAGTTTGGGGCCACTCAGCGGAGCGGTGCCAGCTGAGGGCCGGGGGCACGTGGCCGTGCAGGGCCCGGCTGTGTGCATCCGGGTGCCAGGTGCCGGCCTAGCCGCCTGTCCCCGGGGCAGCTGAGGCCACGGCCTGCGAGAGGGGCCTGAGAGCTGTTCTGGGCTCAGCTCCGGGTGGGAGTGTCCACTCCTTCTCCGCCCCCCGAAGCCTCAGTTCTCCCATCTCAGAGGCGAGGAGCAACTCCCCCGACCACATCCTCAGCTCCCCGGGCCTGTGCCCTGCGCCCCGCACCTCCGCCAGGTTCCCCAGAGCCCAAGGCGGAGGACGAGAGGGCACAGTGAGGGCTCCTGCTCTGAAGCCGAGCCCAGTCCGGGTGGGTTTCCTTCCCTCTGCACAGTAAGAGGCCATGTTTTCTCTATTTTCTGTTCTCAGTTAGCAAGACTGAAAGCTGCCCAGGCTGTGTTGCTCTGTCAAACTTTCACATGAAACATGGCTGCTGCATGATTGCGTGTCACTGTCCATGCCAGCGGTTCCCAATGTGGGGTACACGCCCCCAGGGGGGCAGTTTGATGCTGGAGGGGGGCATTTGGAAAATGAGTTAGGAACAGTGGATTTTTTAATTTCTTATGTTTCCAGGGGCTTCCTATATTGTCTATCAATAGTTCTGCGTTTTGTGTTTGAAACTTCGCTATGTGCTCCTGTCACGTCGCATTATTTTTGAAACCATTTCTTAGTGATGTCTTCTTCAGGACGTCAGCTGTCCTTCCGAGCTTTTATTTCTCCCTTTCGCGGCTGCCGTGCTCTTGGGAAGCCTGTTTAGGCCAAGTTCATGGCCTTTCAGGGGCCCTCCACACCTCTCTGACACCCTGCTCCCTGCGGTTTCCTTTGCCAAAGCGTGTAATCGGCCCGGCTGGGTGGGGAATGCACCCCAGGCCCCAGGAGATGGGAGTGGCCCACGGCAGCCGCCAGCCTCACCCGGACACCCCCGGCCACCTCATGCCTGGCGGCAGGTCAGCGGAAACGGGGCATCCGGGCACCAGTGAGTGCCTGTGGGTGAGGCAGGAGTCCGGTCTCCCCGACAACGGCTCAGGGCCCCGCGCTGGTGCTGAGCTGGGGGCCAGGCCCAGGCTCTAGTGCGGGGCAGGGCGGGGGGACAAAGCATGGGCTCAGAGTCCCCCTGGAGCACTGCTGCCCCCTGTGGTCCCCCCGCATTCCTCTCTCCTCTTCCTTCCACTGCTAATCCCGGGGTGCAGCTTCTTCTGGGGGCCAGGAACGACAGCATCCGAAGGGAAGGCAGTGCTCCTGAGCTCTGCTGGTGGGCACTGAGGCGAGAGCCCCACACGCCTGCAGGGAGGGGAGGGGCCGCCGCCCCGAGTCTGAGCAGCTGTTGGAGAGAAGGGCCCAGGGAGCCAGGTCGCCAAAGACATGAGGTCACAGAGACCAGGCCGAGCTCACACACACACACACACACACGGCCCCGCTCGGGTAAAAATAAAGGCCTGGGCCTGGAAGGGGGATGAGGCCATGGCTGCCACGTTTTCCTCCTTAAAAATAGATCCGAAATAAACATCGCAAAGGCCGCTTCTGGAAAGCTGGGGGAGGTCAGAGTCGCTGGGACACAATGTTTTCTGTTACAAAATTGTGTTTGAAATACTTTTAAAAATAACAAAAGGGGGGGGGGGTAAGGGAGAGATCAATGGGGCAGAGTATTTAGTGGAAATATCCTGTGTGATATTATATTGATAATATTCTGTGTGATATTATAATGATGGATACACGTCGCTATCCATGGGATTTACAACAAACGCCAGCACTGATTATGATGTGTCCATGTAGGTTCATTCTTAGAGAGAAAAAAATGCCACTCTGGCCCTAGCCAGTTTGGCTCAGTGGGTAGAGCATCGGCCTGTGGACAGAGGGTTTCATTCTGGTCAAGGGCCCATGCCCGGGTTGCACGCTTGATCCTCAGTGGGAGGGTGGGGGGGTGCGGGAGGCAGCCCATTGGTGGTTCCCTCTCATCATTGATGTTTCTCTCTCTCTTCTTCTCTGAGATCCATACGAACATATATTGTAGAAATGCACCTCTCCGGGGCTGATGGTGACAGCGGGGAAACTGTGCCTGAGGGGCGAGGGGGGAGGGAGGGTATCAGGCCTCTGTCCCTTCCTCTCCGTTTTGTTACAAACCTAACACAGCTCTGAGAAGAACAAAAACAGCGTCTTTTTAAAAAGCTAACAAACTCCACATGGGGAGATACCGTATCTAAATGCATTTATTCATGTACGTGCTCCAACCGCAGCTTTAGCTCAGTGAATTCTCACCCAGCTCTGTGGGGGAGTCTTTTCTGATCCCCTTTCCTGAAGGGGAAACTGAGGCTCGAGAGGCCCTGGTCCCACGTGGGGCACTCAGAGAGGACTGAATCCAGGCGGCCCGGCCCCGGGTCTGTGCTCCAGCCACCAGGCCACACGGAGCGGCCCCAGAGCAGGGAGTCAGAGGTGCCGGAAGCAGGTCCTTTACACGCACACCTTTTTGGGCTCTTTGGGTCTTTTATCTGCGCACGCCACCATTTCTCAAAGTGGTTTTTAAAGTAAATCTCAGTGGCCAGGAAAGCCTCCTGACAGCCGTGGGGCTGGGGCCGAGGAGCCGCTCCCCAGTCGCCAGGCCACAGGGAGGCTCCCTGTGCGGACCCCATACCTGGTTCGTTGCCATGGTTGCAGCATTTCTGGGCCTGGGGGACCAGGAGCACAGGTCCGCTCAGCATCCTTCCTCTCCTTCTGTGCAGACCCCGCCCCTTGCCACAGGTTGGCCACGTGATCCCAGTGGGCTACGGTGATTGGCCCAGGGATGGGTACCAGCTCTGAGCCCAACCAATCAGCATATTCTCGAGGTCCCCGCCCTCCAGCTCCCCATGGCTTGGCCTAGTGCAGTGGTCGGCAAACCCATCAGTCCACCGAGCCAACTATCAACAGGACAACGATTGAAATTTCTTTGGAGAGCCAAATTTTTTAAACTTAAACGTCTAATGCCACTTCTTCAACATAGACTCTCCGAAGGCCCTGGTATTTTATGGAAGAGCCACACTCAAGGGGCCAAAGAGCCACATGTGGCTCGCGAACCATGGTTTGCAGACTAATAGCCTAGTGTAGGATCCTTTCCTACTTGGTTGTGAGGTCCAGAGAGCTGGCAGCCCCCACACGGTGACAAAACACACTAGGGGGTGGGGGTCTCCCTCCTCCCTCCCCCCTCCTCCCTCCCTGCCTTCCTGGCTTTGGTTACATCGCCATCAGTTTGTGTTGGATACCGACTGTCAGAAGCCTGGATGCAGTGGTTAAGGGACCTTGGGGGAGGACTAGGACCCCAGCTCTGCCACCTGCTGTGTGACCTCAGGTGAGTCACTCAACCTCTCTGAGCTCCAGCTCCCCGCGCTTCGCTGGCTCCTCGGAGGGTTGTCCTGAGGATGAACTGTATTAAGCCATGCCCACGCACACGGTTCACTTGGGGACAAAAACTAAGCCCAGTATTTTCAAAAAGAACTCCTTGCCAACCCCCTGGAGCCCAAATCAGAAGCTGGAAAAGGGGTGGCAGCTGAGCAACCAAGCATCAGACAGGCAGGCAGCTGGGTTCACTCTGCCCTCTCTGCTCCGCCTGGAAGGACCCCGGCCCCCTCCTCACCCCTCCCCCGGCCCTCGCGCCTGCAGGGGAACCCCATCAGCAGCTCCCCCACCCTCCAGCTCCCCATGGCTTCAGCACGACAGGACGCAGGGCAGGCAGGAGAGGGAGGGTCCCTGGCGGCATGGCTCACTGCTCCTCAGGGGGACCCCCTTCCCCAACCCCTGCAGGCTGGGAGTGGCCGCAGTGCTGGCCTCCATCCTGCCCTCTTGCCAGCTTTGCCCGCACTGGGTGGCACCCTCCTTTCTCAAACTCTCCTCAGCGAGCGCCTTGTGAGTGACCCGATGGCTGAGAGCGGCCCCTCCAGGCTTCCATCGGACAAAGGCCGGCCCTTCGGAGCACGCCCCGGGCCAGCTCCGGCCACTGCCCCGCCTCGCTGCTCCCGCGCCCCAGCAGGCCTGTCCAAACCTCTGACCCGGACCACATAAGGGACGCCGAGGACAGGCGAGCGGCTGTTGGCATCGGATGCGGCCCCCGTGTCTGGGCGCGGAGGGTGTGGACCGGGGAAGCAGGGACGCGGGCACACGGGGGCGTACCTGAGAGTGTATATTTATGGAAAGATACATCGGAACGGACGGCGGCGTCTAGCTATGGGTACAGAGAGCCAGCAGGGACCCGCCGGCCGCGTGGATGTCTGCGGAGGGCAGACCTCGAGGTTCCCACGTCTTCCCTCAGCCGGCGACTCCCCGAGGCCCGGCCTGGCCGGCTCCCTCCCGGAGGGTTCCAGAGCGGAAGTCTGTTTCAGGGCAGTCTGAACGGTGTGCGTATCTTTCCGAAGAAGCGAGGAGGAGGAGGAGGAGGAGGAGGAGGAGGAGGAGGAGGAGGAGGAGGAGGAGGAAAGGGAGGAGGATGAGGAGGAGGAGGAGAGGAGGAGGAGGAGAGGAGGAGAGGAGGAGAAGGAGGAAAGGGAGGAGGATGAGGAGGAGAGGAGGAGGAGAAGGAGGAGGAGGAGGAAGGGAGGAAGATGAGGAGGAGGAGGAGGAGGAGGAAAGGGAGGAGGATGAGGAGGAGGAGGAGGAGGAGGAGGAGGAGGAGGAGGAGGAAAGGGAAGAGGAGGAGGAGGAGGAGGAGGAGGAGGAGGAGAAGGAGGAGGAGGAAAGGGAGGAGGATGAGGAAGAGGAGGAGGAGGAGGAAAGGGAACGAGGAGGAGGAGGAGGAGGAGGAGGAGGAAGAGAGGAGGAGGAGGAGGAGGAGGAGAGAGGAGGAGGAAGGAGGAGGAAGGAGGAGGAGGAGAGGAGGAGGAGGAGGAGGAGGAGGGGAGGAGAGGGGAGGAGGAGGAGGGGGAGGGAGGAGGAGGAGGAGAGGAGGAGGAGGAGGAGAGGAGGAGGAGGAGGAGAGGAGGAGGAGGAGAAGGAGGAGGAGGAGGAGAAGGAGGAGGAGAGGAGAAGGAGGAGGAGGAGGAGAGGAGGAGGAGGAGGAGGAGGAGGAGGAGGGAGAGGAGGAGGGGGAGGGGGAGGAGGGGGAGGAAGAGGAGAGAGAGGAGGAGGGAGCAGAGACGTGTCTCTTCGGGAACGATCCCACAGAAAGGGCAGCGGAGGCCTCTGGGTGGACACACACACACACACACAGCGGCTGGGACGGCGCGCGGAGCCCGCTGTCCTCGGAGGTCCTGGGAGCACGTGACCGCCGGGAAGGAAGGGCAGGAGGACGTCGGAATAAACCAAGAGGTAGCAGCTGTGTATCTTCTCGGAGAGTTCGAGGGCTCCGGGAGCCGGGCCGGGCCCAGTGCTCTCTCTCCGGGAGCCATGGGGCGCGGCAGGGCGCTGGCCGGGGGGCTCCGGGCGGAGTGGGGGGTCGGGGGTGGGGGGCAGGGGGCTGGGAAGGGCGTGGGCCTGCGAGAAACCACAGCTGGAACCTGAGGGAGCCTCCGGCGTCTCCGGGCGGCGCCCCGGCCCACAGTCCGCACGGCGTATAAATAAGGGTTAGTTCTGTGTGTCCATGGGCCGTCTGCACGGAGGCGAGCCGGGTATTAGTGGAGTAACAATAATTATTAATAACAACAGCCGTCGGGATAACAATAATTAATAGGATAAGGCTGCCTGGGGGGAGGGCCCTGGTGAGGCAGGGCCGGGCCTAGGTCTGGTAGAAGTGGTGGTAGTGGTGGTGGTGCTCATGGTGGTGGTGGTGCTCGTGTCTCTGCACCGCCTGGCCGGCCTGGCCGTCATGGCCCACCGCGGCCGGCGCGGGCGGCTCCCGCACGTGGTCCCGGACGGGGGCCTGCGGGGCCCGGCCCCCCGGGGGGCCCTCCCTGGCCCGGTGCCGGTGCTTCCGGTGCCCGAGGGGCGCCGGGGCGGGGAGGAGGCCCGGGCCGGCGGCCGGGTGGGCGGCCGGGGACGCCGCGGGCACGGCGGGTCCCGGAGGCGGCTTGCCCCTGGGCCCCCTGGCCGCGTGGCCCACGCCCGCGTTCCTGCCCTGGGCCTTGGGGGACCTCACAAAGTGCCTGCTCCCATCCTGGGCGCCGCGGAGCCGCTGCTGGGCCTCCAGGGCCTTGGCGGGCGGGGCGTCCGGGCCGTGGGCCGGGCCGGGGTCCGCGCCCGGGGGCTTCCGGTGGGGGGCGTGGACGGCTTCTGGCTCATGGGAGCGGGACCGCGTCGGGTTGGAGGCGCGGGGGGGCAGTTCTGACTTCTGGGCCACGGACGGGGAGCCTGGGGACCAAGGCAACAGGTATTCCATGAGCACCTACTATGCGCAGCCCTGCACCGCGCCCCACAAATCACCTCCGCCCTGGTTCGCCAGGACTGTGCAAGGCCGGCTATTCTTGACAGAGAAGCATGGATCGGCTGCCTCCTGCACCATCGGGGATCGAACCCCCAACCCGGGCATGTGCCTGACCGGGACCCGAACCAGGGACCTCTTTGTTCAGGAGTCAATGCTCAGCCACGGAGCCACACCAGCCAGCATCACTTTTTTTTTTTTTAACGTTTTTAATGTCACTGCCCCCAATAACATCCTGAACCTGACCCATCCAAGCTCTGCCTTCCCCCAGCCCAGAGGGGATGGTGACCACTACCCACCTGACTCACCTGCGGCCTGACCACGCCCCCTCATCCCGGCCACGCCTCCTTTCAGCCAGACCACGCCCCCTCAGCCCCCTTACCAGGCCCGAACTGGGACGTGTAGTTCTCTATCCCAGCGAGGTCTAAGTAGTGGTTTCTCCTCTCAATGTTCTCATCCACGCACGGGTGGTAGCAGCCGGGCTGCTCCAGGCGGCTGTCCCCCTGGAACCTGTCACAGGAAGGCGAGTGAGTGGCAGGTGCTGGCGGGTGGGGGCGGGGGGGCGCTGGCGAGGGGAGGGCGGCCCACAGCCTCCTGGGAAGCCACGGACCAAGCCTTTCGGACCCTTTGCTGCTTCCCTCTGGGTCCCGGGGACGGTGGGAGGGACGGAGCGGTCCATGGAAACAGACCCCTGCCTGGCCGCCCTGGCCTTTCTGGCAAAAACAGGCCCAGAGCAGGGGTCAGGGGTCAGTGTGAGCACCTTTGCAAAGCAGCCGACACCAAATGCCAACCCTCTATGGCCTGAAGCGTTTGGATAAAGCGATGTAGGCCTGTACTCAGTTATTTTTTATTTTAAAAAAATTTATTGGTTTCGGAGAGGAAGGGAGAGGGAGAGATAGAAACATCCGTGATGAGAGAGAGAGTCATAGATCAGCTGCCTCCTGCTGCCCCACACTCGGGCCTGTGCCCTGGCCGGGAATGGAACCGTGACCTCCTGACCCATAGGTTGATGTTCAACCACTGAGCCACACTGGCCGGGCAAGACTCAGCTATTTAAAAAAATCAAACGTTGTGAGCCTGTCGTCTGAAACCGCTGCCCCTGGAGGGAGCGCAGACGGAAGCCTCCTGCTGGGACCCCTCAGACGCGGGCACACAGCTGGTGCGTACCGTGCTCCGGTGCCCGGCTGCCCGCCTCCCCCCACCCCGCCCCGCCCCGCCCCGCCCGCCGTACCTGAGCGGGGCCCGCTGCCTCTTGTCCCAGCTGCGCAGCTCCTCCGCCGGCTTGGTCTCCGCTCGGGGCCTGGCGCTCTGCAGGTCTGAGTCCCACCCCCGACCAGCCGGTGAGCAGCTCCGTCCTGCCCCCCACGGCTCCGGGGCCGGCCCCGCAGCTGCCCAACGGCTCGATGGCCAGGCTTCTCCGAGCCAGGACCAAACAGTGGGGTCTCCCAGGGACCCCGCCCCGCCTGCTCAGCGCCTCCCCGCACTGCAGGGCTGGGCTCCACGGCCCGTCCTCCCACCCCAGCACACACAGCCTCCGCCCTGGCTGCCGGCCACACAGCCCTGCGGTGCTCCCTCCAGCCCTCCACCTGGAACCCTTTCCGGATCCCAGCCCCACCCCTTCGAGGGCCCCACCGCCCCGCCTGCCGGCAGGGGAGCTCCCGGCGCCCGCCGCCCTCGCCCGCCCTCACCGGGGTGCTGGAGCAGGAGGCTCCTCCGGCCCAGGCTCCCGTCGGGGGCCACCGAGAGCTTCACCCGCAGCGTCTTGCTGGACGCCGGGGAGTGGTTGACGGAGGAGTCGACCACCTCGTAGATGGTGTGCAGCAGGCTGGTGATGTCCTGGGGGCGGGGGGAGGCGGAAACCACGCCGTCTGAAGCAGGGGGGGCGTGCCTCCCCCCAGCAGCCTCGGGGCTCAGCGCCCGCCTCGCCTCATTCCCACCACCCCGCTCCCTGCACCTCCTGCCTCAGTCCCCCTGGAGGCACACGCCCGGCCTTCGCGGAGGGCACGGGCAGAGTCGCCTGGCCCAGGGCCTGTGCCCTGTGCCCCGGGCCAGAGGGCAGGCGGCACACTCACCTCCCGGGTGACCTTGCCATTGTTGTCGAAGTCGTACAGGGTGAAGGTCCACTCCTGCCGGCTGTCCTCCTCCACGGACACGTCACACTGCAGCTCCTGGACGGACAGAGAGACAGACAGCACGCGGTGCAGTCACCCAGCGGCCGGAGCACCGGGGGGCCAGGCTCAGGGCTGCCCCCACCCCCCTGCAGAGTAAGGACCAGGATGCGGCTGGCCAGGGAGAGCGGCCAGGCCGGTGGGCGGTTTGGCTGGGAGAGATGCCCGCAGGGGGTCAGACGGGCTCCGGGACCTCACAGGTTAAGGGCACACGGGGCAGGGTCTGAGAGGGGCTCTGTGGCCTTGGAAAGACTTAGCGTGGACTGAGGGCTAGAAGCTACCCTTCCCATATGCCTGCACATGCATGCACATGTATGCCCACACGTGTGTACACATGTACGCCTGTGTGCACTCATGTGTGCTCACACCTGCACCGGTGCACACCTATACCTGTGTGCATCACACACACATGCATGCATGTGTGTGCACATAGCCACATACACACCTGCACGCGCGCGCGCACACACACACACACACACACACACACACACACACGAGCATGGTAACTTGGGAAGCTGTGTTGCGGCTCCCGGGGTGGCCCCTGGCCAGAAGGCAGGGAAAGGGTGGGCACAAAGAACTAAAGGTCCTTCAGGCAGCAGCCCGTGTGGCCCCACCGCTGTGTGCCCTCCCCCAGGGCGTGTCTCCCCGAGCCTCAGTTTCCCTGTGTGAGTTACAGAAAACGGCGGTGCCACCCTCACAGCCGTGTTGGAGCAGCCACTGGCCTGCCCTCCACCCTCGGTGCTCATCGTGGCTGTGGGGGGGCAGGTCCCACCTCCCTCCTCCAGCCCCTGGCTTCTGAGTGAGGGCAGCCGGGAGGAAAAGCCAGGGACTGCATGCCCAGGGCGGGGCGAAGGGTGCGGGGGACCCCAGCCTCCACGCCCTCCGGAGGACAAGTCTGAGGGCACCCGGGACTGAGCCTCCGCTGCCCTAGCTGTGAGCCACCCCTTTCCCTTCATTGGCCCCCTCCTTCCCTGCTCCCTGTCATCCAGACCCTGGTCTCACTCTGCTTTGGGGGGCTGGGGACGGTGTGGACCTGGTTGGCACACAGAGCTGTCCAGTGAGCACTGCCACTGGCGGGCAGTGCCCGGGCCGCTGGACACAGAGAGTTCTGGAAGGACGGCTGACTGGGAAGGAGCGTCGGGAAAGGGCCTTGAAGGTCCACAGGTTCTGTGAGAACCGGCAGAGAGGCCGGACCACCCTGCCCACGCCCTGCCCGGCCGGCTCGGCCCCCCAGGCGCAGGCACCGGCCCGGTCGCTAGAGAAAGCATGGCCAGCGCCGCGCCCCCAGCCTCCAGCGCAGGCCGGCTCCCCCGCTCCGCGGCCACGCTGAGCTCAAAGCCACGCTTCCCTCAGTTGTGGCACGTCCGTCTGATGCCTGCCAAGTGCCCGCTCCGCTCTGAGGAAGTGCTTCAGGAGGCACCGCACTCACCCCGCACACGGGCACTCACACACGCACACCTACAGATGGGCACGCACACACCTGCACACACACACACACACACACACACCTACAGACAGGCACGCACACACCTGCACACACACACACACCTTCAGATGGGCACGCACTCACCTATTCACACACACACACACATGTGCACATGCTCACACACATGCAAGCTAACAAATGCATGCGCATACACATACATATATATGCATACGTACCTGTGCATGTGTGCATACATGCTCTCACACATGTGTGTCCACATACACATCTACTCATACACACTCGTGTATTTGCACATGTGTTCACACACATGCGTGCCCACACACTCATGCATGCACTCATAGAGTCTAACTGATTCCCTCTCCCTGGCCCTCTGCTTAGCTCCACAGGTTTGAGGTTCAGAGACAGGTTGGCAGCTATTGCCACCCCCTCCTCCTGGACTTCTGAGGGGAGCGCCCCACATGGACACGGACAGTCCTGCAGGCAGCCTGCCCCGCTCCAGAAACATCCCCGGGCTCACAAGGATACAGGATGTCCAGGCCCGGGCCTTCCCTCTCCTGTCCACGAGGAGCTGAGCGGCCTCCACATCTGGCCAGCCTCAGCGTCCTCCTCCAAAAGCACCACCGAGCCCTGGCCAGTGTGGCTCAGCAGATAGAGCATCGGCCTGTAGACTGAATGGTCCCAGGTTCAATTCCAGTCAAGGGCACGTGCCTGGGTTGCGGGCTCTCTCTCCAGTAGGGAGCGTGCGGGAGGCAGCCAATCCATGATTCTCTCTCATCATGGATGTTTCTCTCTCTCTCTCTCTCTCTCCCTTCCTCTCTGAAATCAATAAAAAATATGGAGGAGGAGGAGGAGGAGGAGGAGGAGGAAGAAGAAGGAGGAGGAAGAGAGGGAGGAGGAGGAAGGGGAGGAGGAGAAGGAAGAGAAAGAGGAGGAGAAGGGGGAGGAGGAGGAGGAGGAGGAGGAGGAGGAGAAGGGGGAGGAGGAAAAGGAGGGGGGGGAGGAGGAGGAGGAGGAGAATTAGAGACGCACCACGGAGGAGAGAAAACCACCCTCCCCAGGCCCAGCGCCCGGAAAGGAAACTTACCTCCAGCTTCAGCTGCTTCTTGGAGCCCGGACAGGATTCGCTCGGCTTCTCCATCCTCTTCTCATCGCCACTGGCCAGCCCGCTGGTCTTCTCGGGGGGCAGGGCCACTGCGGGGGAGGCAGGGAGGATGCAGCTGGGGCTTCGTGCTGGGCCTCCCTGCCCCCGGCCCGCCTGCTGGAGTCCAAGCTGCTCTGCCCCCGGGCTATCCAGTGGCTCCAGGGGCCCCTCCAGGGCACACCCATCCTCTGCCCATCGGGGACAGGCTGTGTCACGGCCTGCAACATCCTTTATGCCCCCCTAACCCCACACACACCACTGGGGGCGGGTGGGGGCCGCGGAGGAGGGAAGGGAAAGGAAGAAGAGAGACAAAGGCCAGCTCCGTCTTCAAAGCGGCAGTTCCCCGCGCGCAGGTCCTGGCTGGAGATGTGAGGGGCCAGGCTTATCGAGACCGAACTCCAAGTTCAAAGGGAAGTAATCAGAAAACCACCTTCAGGTTCAATGGTGCCTTTCAAGTTCCACTTGATAAAACCCAAGAAAAGAAAGCTCTGTCCCGGCTCCCACCGGGGAAGCCCCCTCTCCCCTCCGAGCCGAAACCGCTGTCCTCCGTCAGGTCCCCCCACCTCTCTCCCCTCTCCTCTCCTGGGAGGGGGGCGTCACTCCCACCCGCCCCACGTCACGTCTTCTCTGAAGACCGGGGTGGCCTGGCTTGTCCTCCGTCAGCAGGGCCTCACCCCATCCTGGCTCAGAAAGCCAGCCAGTCGCCCCTGGAGGGGGCCCTTCCCAGCAGGAGCCGGGCACACAGGGGAGCAGGACTGGGAGCTATCTGCCCGGGGCCAGGGGCCCGGGGCCCGGAACAAGGACAGTCAGCGCCCCCTTTGCCCCACCAAAGGTGGCCTCTCACCCTCTCACCGTCCCCATCCAATGGCTGGAGGAGGCAGGTGTCCGAGAACCCACCGGTGAAAGCCTCGCAGACACCAAGGCCAGGGTTAGGGCGGGACTCAGGGGTCATGCTTCTACGACCACATGGACCCTCTGGAACCAAACCAGGCCAAACCAGCACCCGCCCCAGCCATCCCCGGGCAGAACAAATCACCCTCCGCCCACCCACCCATCTACCCATCCATCCATCCATATCTAGCTATCCATCCACTCATCCACCATCCATCTAACCATCATCCATCCTTCATCTATCATCCATCCATCCACCATCCATCCATCTACCCACTATCCAACCATCCATCCATCTATCATCCATTCATCCTTCCTCTGTATCTAGCCATCCACCCACCATCCATCCATCTACCCATCATCCATGTACCATTCATCCATCCATCCTTCCATTCATCCATCATCCACCCACCACCCACCATCCACCCACCATCCATCCATCTACCCATCATCCATCTACCATTCATCCATCCATCATCCACCCACCACCCACCATCCATCCACCCACCACCCACCACTTGGCTCGCGGGTGGGCTGGAGAAGGGAGAGTGGTGCCTCCCACAGGCTGCCAGGGTCCAACCTCAGTGACAAAACCATAATGGAGACGGGCTTTGGCACCAGACTCTGAGCCCCTTCTCTGTCTCGCCCTCCTCCTTGTTCAGCTCAGGGACTTGTTTTCCCAGAGATGACCTCTTGGAGGGCACAACTGCAGGGGGGTCTGCTCGTGCCTCCATGGCAAGGCACAGCCACAGAGACACCGCTCATGTGAAAGAGGGGAAGTGGGCAGAAAGGGGAGAAAAGGGTCAGAGGAGGAGGAAAACAAAGCTTCTCTCTTCCCTCTGGAGAACCCCTGGGTGACGTAGAACAGGACTGGCAAGCTACGCCCCCGTCCGTGAGCCAAAACCTGGCCGCCTCCTGTTTTCATAAATAAAGTTTTATTGGGACACAGTCGCGCGGACACACGTTGTGTATGGCTGCTTCCCTCCAGGATGGCAGAGTGGAGTCATTGCAACAGAGACAGTCCGGTCCACGGAGTCTAACGTCCCCCCCGCCCTCTGCAGAGAAGTCTGTGACGGCGCTGTAGGGGAGCGCAGCCTTCAGCTGCTCCGGGTACCGGGACCTGCAGGGCGCAGGCTGGGTCCCACCTGCTACTCCCCTGCCCCAGGGGAGCCTGGGGCACGCACACCTGCCCACCACGCACACAGCCGTGGAGGGACAGACATGTCAGTGCTGCCTCCCTCGAACCCGCTCTCAGCTCAGAGGAGTCTGGCGCAGCGGTGGTGAGGGCTCCTTTTCTTTTTCTAAATATTTTAAATATGTTTTTATTGATCTCAGAGAGAGGAAGGGAGAGGGAGAGGGAAAAGGAGAGGGAGAGAAACATCTATGAGAGAGAAGCATCACGGATCGGCTGCCTCCTGCTCTGCCCCTCACTAGGGCGTCGAGCCTGCAACCTGGACATATGCCCTGCTTGGGAATTGAACCATGATCTCCTGGTTCATAGGTCGACGCTCACCACTGAGCAACACCGGCCGGGCGGAGCTCCTTTTCTTCCAAAACGGCTCCCCATCCCTCCTCTCTGTCCCTCCTCACTCTGGGCCATGAGGAGAGGAGCTGACTGAGGAGAGGAGAGGAGAGGAGAGGGGCCGCGGTGTTTACCAGACGATGCCGCCCCGCGCTCCCGCGCCTGGCACTGCTCCACCCCGGGCGACTGCCAGATTAAATGCATTACTTGACCATCCTCACCCGCTCCCTTTGATGTTCCCTTTCTCGGGCTCCAGAATACCTTTTGGAGGGAGATCAGACAGCATTAAAACAGAATTACTAATTAATTAAGCAAAGTTAAATTTTAAACACTGTTTGTTGTGTTCGCCAAAAGCCTGGACAGAACAGACTTCTTTCCTCCGCTGAGATCAAAGGCGGCCCCTCCCTCGCCCCTCCCCCCGTTTAAGGAGAGGAGGGGCCGGGAGGACGGAGAGCGAGGAGAGGGCGGGGACGCAGGGACAGAGAGGAGGGACAGGGACATGGCTAGGCTGAGCGGCTGAGCCGGGTGTAAACACTGTCCCTGCACCCGCCCGCGGGCCCCGGGGAAGGAGGCCCCGGCTCGAGGGGGACGGCAGGCCGGAGAGCCACGCCACTTTCCGGGAACTGTTTGCCCTGGCACAGCGGCGACCGGGGAGCAGGATGGCACGGCCGACCCAGCCCGAGGTGCTGACAGCTGGCACCACCCAGCAGCAGGGCGGGAGGACGGCTGTGAGAGGAAACGGCTCTGCCCCACCCCACCCTCCTCAGCAGGCTCGTCCTCCCTCGCCAGCCGCGGGGACAGAGCCTTGTGGGGTCCCTGGGAGCCTGGCTGTGCCCAGCAGGCCGTGCGGGTACAGCTCCGGGTGGTGCGTGCCCGTGCTGGCGGCACCCATCTGCGGACGGTGTGGGACATTCCTGGACAGACGGTGAAAGGTGTCGAGAGGAGGGAGGGCCCCTTCTCCCGATCTGCACAAACGCTATTTGTCCCCAGCGGGATGCTGTCCAAACAGCCCAGCGAGCTGGGCCGGCGTGACTCAGTGGGGAGCGCCGGCCTGAGAACTAGGAGGTCACAGTCTGTTCGATTCCCGGTCAGGACACAAGCCCGGGTTTCGGGCGCAATCCTAAGTAGCCAATCAGTGATTTTTCTCTCATCATGGATGTTCCTCTCTCTCTCTCTCCCTCTCTCTCTCTCTCTCTCTCTCTCGCCCTTCCTCTCTAAAATCAATAAAAAATGTATTTAAAAGCAAGTAAATAAACTCATCCCGTCCAGCACTCGATCCCGTACGGTCTTGGCTCCGGTCTTCTGGTGGCTTCGCAGGGGACAGCCACGTCCAAAGTGTCTGCAGGGCTGCGGCTGCTGGCCACGGGCCCTGGGCTGCCCACGTGGACGGCACGGGCCATACGGGCCCAGAGCAGACAGTCCACCACCACCACCACCACCACCACCAGCACCACCCCCACCACCACCACCACCACCACGGTGTGCTCACTGCACCAAATGCCCAGGCGGACACGGGGAAGGCCACACAGCAAGCACACCACACAGCCTGGCCTGACCGAGCCTGGAACTGGCATGGGAAAGGGAGTGAGGGGAATCCTGCACGTAGGCTAAAATCCAGACCCTGCCCAGCCGGCGTGGCCCAGGGGTTGAGCGTCGATCCATACACCAGGAGGTCAGTTTGTTCGATTCCCGGTCAGGGCACAGGCCTGGGTTGCAGGCTCCATCCCCAGTAGAGAGCGTGCAGGAGGCAGTCCATCAATGATTCTCTCTCCCTCTCCCTTCCGCCCTGAAATCAATAAAAATATCCTGTGTAATAAAAGCCTAATATGCTAAGTGTCCGACCATTCATTAGATCAGTCACTGTGCCGAGCACTGAGCACCAGAGGGCAGTGCTCCAACAGGTAGCTTAGCTTGCTGCTAGGGTCTGGCCGATCGGGACTGGGTGAGACCAGCCTGACACGCCCTGGAGCCCTCCCACTGTCCCTCCCCGGCTCCAATCGTGTACCAGTGGGGTTCCTCAGCGTGGCCTGTGTCCTCTCACGATCTGGGGCCCCTTGGGGGATGTCAAAGAGCATGTTTCTGCCGGATCCCGGCAGGCCAGGACGAGAGGGACCCCATGGTGCACGAATCCATGCACCGAGCCTTTAGTACCTCTATACAATATTTTAAATCTAGACCTGAATGGTACAGCAACGGCCGTTACTGTGACACAATCCAGAACTTTGGAAGAAGCCGCAAATGAGAACACGGGGCAGTGACGACGTGAGCCCCAACAAAGACCGGAAGTGGCCAGGGCACCCCGAGGCGCGGCAGGCCCCTCTGCGGCCCAGGAGCCCGGCGTGCGCTCAGCCAGCCCCACGTCAGAGGTCGCACCGGCCGGGCCTCCTCGCCGGACTCCGCACACTCGACCTTTTTAATGGTCCTCGCGCAGATGATCTGCCACAAATACCTCCATCCCGGGCCGGACCGCCCCAGCCCCCCGCAGCAGCTGTCGGAGGGGAGGCAGATGAGTTTAATATTAGCCGGTGCCAAATATAATGAGGCGGCTAATCTGCTGTGTGTAAAAGGAGAAAGGTATCGCGTGCGCATTCCGGGCCAAACGGTTTCTCGCGTGCTGGGCGGGAGGCTCTCCCCCGGGGAGCGGGGTCCCGGAGACGCCCAGATCCGCCCGGCCGAGGGCTGTGTCCTCTCGCAATCCAGGGCCACGCCATCACACCGGCTCCTCTCGCTAACGCCACGCAGGGTGTGTGGCTGCTCACGTTTGACCAAAGGGGAGACAGATCTTAAGAAGCAAACTCGAGCCCAGCCAGTGTGGCTCAGTGGATAGAGCATCGGCCTGCAGACTGAGGGGTCCCGGGTTCGATTCCGGTCAAGGGCATGTGCCTTGGTTGTGGGCACATCCCCAGTAGGGGATGTGCAGGAGGCAGCTGGTCGATGTTTCTTTCCCATCGATGTTTCTAGCTCTCTATCCCTCTCCCTTCCTCTCTGTAAAAAAAATCAATAAAATATATTAAAAAAAAAAAAAAAAAAAGCAAACTCGACCCCAGCCAGTCTTGCTCAGGGGCTGAGCGCCGACCTAGGTATGACCCAGGAAGTCAGGGTTTGATTCCCAGGCGGGGCACAGGCCCGCGTTGCAGGCTCGATCCCCAGCAGGGGGCGTGCAGGAGGCAGCCGGTCCATGAGATCCATGATTCTCTCTCCTCATGAATGTTGCTCTCCCCTTCTCCCTTCCGCTCTCTCTGAAATCAGTAGAAACTTTTTTTTTTTTTTGAAAGAAAAAAGGCGGAGAGAAGCCCTCCCCACAAACGCTCTCCGGCCTCTTTCTCTCCCCGCAGCATCAGGTGTGTGGCCTCTGGCTGTGACACTGAGATCGGACTGGGAAGGGACATGTGTTTGGGGCGGGAGGGGGACGTGCTGGGGCAGGGAGGAGAGAGAGAGAGAGAGAGAGAGAGAGAGAGAGAGAGAGAGAGAGAGAGAGAGAGAGAGAGGGAACGCCTTCTTTGGGTTACAAATACCACATCCCGCCCACCCTTCCCCACCCCCGCCCGAGCTGAAAGCTGGGATGAAATTCAGATTTAAAACCTCACCCCGAGCCCCTGAAGCCGGGAGCGCCCCCCCTCCTGTGCACCCGGGGACGTGACACCCGCCATCTCCGCCGCGCGGGCCGCGCTGCCTGAAGGGGAGACCGGAGTGGAGCCGCCGTGGGGCTGAGCGGGGCCTCCAGGCCTGCGGGGCGCAGCGGTCGACGGCTCTGAGCGGAGGGAGAGGAGCCAGCGCCCGCCCACCTGCCCCCTCCGCAGGAGACAGCGGGGGGCGCCTCTCTGCCTCAGCTCCCGGGCCCCCACCCTCTGCAGGCGCCCAGTCGGCACCCAAATGAGGACCCCGAGGCCGGAGTCCTGTCCTCGGTTCCTGACCCAGGGCTCGTGCCTGGGTTGCAGGTTTGATCCCCAGTCCCGGTTGGGGTGCGTGTGGGAGGCAACCCATCCGTGTCTATCTCCTCCCTCTCTTTCTCCCCGCCCTCTTCCCCGCTCTCTAAAAATCAATGGGGAAAATATCGTCAGGTGAGGATTAACCAAAAAGAGAAAGGAAGATGGACCCCCAAAACAACACGCACCAGCACAGCTCCCACGCAGGGGGCACCTTCTCCAAAGCAGGCTGTCCTTCGAGCTTGCACGCCAAGGGCCTCACTCTCTGCACAGGCCCCCACCCCCTTCCCCCTTAGCACCTCAGACCACAGGCCACTGGCGCCAGGCTGCACCCTCCATCCTTGTCCCCCGCCCCCGGCGAGGCTGGGAAGTCCGGCAGGTGCTGGAGGGAGGCGTGGGGCTGACCTCTCCCTGGCCTCGCACCCGGGGCAGGGTCAGCCGGTCAGCCGAGGGAGGGCCCCACTCCCCTGAGCCCCCGTGCCGCCCGCCAGACCCCACCGGCCGGGCTCGGACATTTGATGTTGACTTTGTTCTCCCTGCAGTTCAAAGGGAGCTGCAGCCCGCCATGCCCCCAGCCCCAGCCCGGCCTTAATCTCCCCTCCCGCGTGCTCCCAGCTGGCCGCTTACGGCCGCTAAGACGCGGGATTAGGGCCGGCTTCACAGACAACGCGGGAGCGAACGCCCGCCTCTCCCGGGACGGCTAAAGGCTCCTTTTATCTCCTGCCTCAGACGGCCTTTCCTCCTCCCTGCACAGCCCTCCGGCCGCCAAGCTGCCGTGAGCTTGGCCAACGGGAAGACAAAGAGGAGATTCAGGACTCCACGCGCCTCCCTCCGGGCCGGCACGCGGGGGACACCCACCGCTCCCACCCCCACCCGCCCCCACCCGCCCCGGCCAGGTGGGTGCCTCCCGGCGGCCAGACACCGCAGCACCTGCCTCCTGCGGCCACAGCCCGGCCCCCGCCCGGGGGTGGGCGCCCGGGAGCCACAGCCCGCACAGGGCCCAGCCAGAGCAGCCTCTTGCACGGCTGGACTGACTTCTGTGTCCCCTGTTCAATGCCGTCCTCCGCCCTGCGTGTCACAGGAATGTGGACGGCATTCTTGTAAAAGTTACGGCGTCGGTCACAGCCAGCGCTACGGTCCCCTGCGCCATTCTCCCCACCCCCCCGCCCCGCCCCGCCCGAGGCTCCTCCTCCTGTGCCCGGAGCGGCTGCTCCTGTGTCTCGGCCTCTAGCTCCTCGGCAGCACACACGAGGCATCTGCACGTATGCACAGGGACGGGTGTCCCATACAGGATCACCAGCCGTCTGTGGCACGTGGCGTGTTTCTGCTCTAACCGCCTTCTGGCCCGGGCTCCTGTGTGAGCCTTTGTCTGCAGGAAGGGGCCGAACAGCCTGACCAGAACAACCCGGTCCAAACCCTCCTCAGGGTCCTATTCTGTCTTCCACGCAGGCTTCCCCTCCAAGAGAGGAGGCGTGACAGCCGAGAGGAGGGAGGTGAGATGGGGGTGGGGTGGGGAGGGAGAGGCCACATGTGTGTGCTCCAGGGGAGTGGACGAGTGGAGAATGGGGATCAGAGAAGCTCCGGGAGGGAGCACTCCCGGCATGCCTGATGCTGGGTGATGGAGGGTGATGGGGGGGGCATGAGGAGCCACTACACTCACTCCCTACGGAGCAGCTGAGGCCAAACAGCCCATCCGAGCCCCACAGCGCACACACGGCCAGGCCGGGGACCCCCGTGGCCCTGCTCCCCTCGGGGCCTGCACTGTGGGAGCCACACTTCCCTCGTGCTCCCCAGCCCTCCCCCGGGAGCCCTGCCCTCCCCCCGGACCCCGGAGTTCTGGAGGGTGTGCAGGGCGTGTGGTAGACCAGATGGCCCACCCCCTCCACCCCACCCACTGGAGGAAGAAAGCGATGGAGCCGGTACCTTCCAGTCGGAAGTCTTCCTCCTCCTCCTCCTCCTCCTCCTCGCTGAGTATCTCTCTGAAAACCTCGCCCACCAGCTCCTGGGGGAAGGGAAGACAGGGTGTGAAGGGCGCCCGGGGTCAGGTGGCACCTGGCATCGTCGTGAGCGTGTGCCTGCCTGGTGGCGAGGAAGACGCCCCCCCCCCATTGTCGATGGGAATGCGGGCCAATGGGGCAGGCCCGTCCACCTGAAAAGCTGACCATCAGCCCGGCCGGTGTGGCTCAGGGGTTGAGTGTCGACCTAGGAACCAGGAGGTCTCAGTTCGATTCCGGGTCAGGGCACAGGCCCGGGTTGTGGGCTCCATCCCCAGTGGGGGGCGGGCAGGAGGCAGCCGGTCCATGACTCTCTCTCATCACGGATGTTTCTCTCTCCCTCTCCCTTCCTCTCTAACATCAATAAAAGTGTGTGTGTGTGTGTGTGTGTGTGTGTGTGTATACAATATATATATATATATATATATTTTTTTTTTTAGGTTGACCCTCACACTGCTGTGTAGGGGATACGTTTTCTCAGCTGGTCGGGCTGCCCCTCCGGGCTGTCGGGTTGGCCAGGAGCGTGGTCTGTCCTCAGGCTGGGCCAAGGCTGGGGATATCCACACCCCACCTCTGCCCCATGGGGATGCCCACAGAGGCCACGTCTCTGCCCCCGCCCAGCAGGACGACTCCAGATCAAAGGCTAAGACGAGCTGTCACACTGTCTTCTGTACTTACTGGTGCTCTGCCAAGAGGAGTTCTGGGATCAAAAAAGATGATTCTAAACAAAGTGAAACCAGGTCCCTTCCTGCAGGATTCACTATGGCAACAGTCACCGTGGACAACCACGTCACGTGGCCCTCGCGCGGCATCCCTCGACCCTGTCAGACCCCGGGGTTTATTCCTCAGGAGCAGGCCGTGGGGCCCCCTTTGAGAAACCCTGGCCGGGAGCAGTGAGTTTTGGGGGGGATTACACGGCCTCACCGCTCCTGGCGCCCACCAGGGCACAGGCCGAGCTCTGCACCCGCAGAGCAACAAGCGAGAAGCCGAGCCCAGCCTCCCTCCTGAGAAACAAAATGAACAGGAAAGCACCCTCTCCGAGAAAGTCAGGGGAAAGTCCTGCTCTCGGATGCTTAACAGAAACACCAGTGCTGCCCTGGCCGGTCTGGCTCAGTGGATAGAGCGTCAGCCTGCCGACGCAAGGGTCCCAGGTTCGATTAGGGTCAAGGATCTGTACCTTGGTTGAGGGCACATCCCCAGTAGGGAGTGTGCAAGAGGCAGCTGATCGATGTTTCTCTCTCATCGATGTTTTTAACTCTCTGTCCCTCTCTCTTCTTCTCTGTAAAAAATCAATAAAATATATCTATTTTTTAAGAAAAAAAGAAAGACAGACCAGTTCTCCTCTCGATGAACAAAAGTTTAAAATCACTTTTCGGGGTCCCTCCGTCTTATCCACTGGGCTCAGCCGGGGCCCCTCTCCTGTCTGCTGTTGTTGGGAGGGGGGACACAGCTCGCATTTTAGGGTCTGTTTCCCTTTTCTTCTTTCACATCACCCGGGGCCCTGCCTTCTCTTCCCTAAAGGTGGCTGGGAGGTGGCATTGGCTCAGCACCAGCCCTGCCTCCTGGCCCAGGAGGGCTTCCCTCCCTCCGGCCGCCATGGCCGAACCCCCGACCATGTCCTGGGCGTGTGGACTGTCTGTCTGTGTTCACGGAGCCGGACGGACAGGGGAGCGGGAGCTGGTGACAGGACGGGGACTCGCTCAGGGGCAGGCCCTCAGCCGAGCGGGGCCGATCTTTCACGCCCTCCCTGGGCGATGCCGCCTCCCTCCGCCGGAGGCTGGCCACGGGCAGCACTCCCTCCAGGAGCCGGGACTGTCCTCGGGGGCACCTGGACGCACGGCGGCTCCCGGCCCGGCCGAAGGCGCCTGTGAGACAGTCACTCAGCTGGTGTCAGAGCCAGGAGAGAAGGCAGGCCGTCTGGGTCCAGCGCCCACCCCCTTCACCCCCACCCCCCACCCCCGCACGCCCCCTGCCCTACAGGAAGCCATCCCCTGCCCAGCCCCCCATCGCTGGTGCCAGGCCTGCTCCCCTCTGGCCGCCAGGACGGTGAACCCAGCCTCTGCTCCACGTTCTCATCAGAAGCCTCTTGGATCCCCAGACCCCCTGGGCCCCCAGACCCTCTGCCCCCACCCCCCCAGCCTGGTGCTTGGCTGCCTCCCCCGCAGTGGCCGTGCTTGGGGGCCTCTCGGGCCACAGGGCCCAGACCTGCCTCCCTCCCGAACCCCAGCACTGCCCCCCTCGGCCCGCCCGGGGCCCCAGGGAGAGAGAGGCCAGCTCCTTGGCTGGTCTCGGGGTGTGCAGCCAGCACCAGGCCGGCCCACAGCGCAGGCACGATGCCTTATAAGGCCTCGGGGGACGGGAACCACATCAAAGCGGCCTCGGGGAGCGGGCTGGAGTTCAGCCGGCTCCTTCCCCTTTGTCTCCGCGGCTGGCTCCGTCCTCCGGAGCGCACGGCTCCCCCGCCCGCCCCCGGCGCTCTGTCAGCCTCTCTGCGCGCTAAGAGCTACCAGATGTCGGTGCCCGGGTTTCAAAGGAAACTCCGGGTGCCCGCAGAACGGGGCCAGCTCAGCTCGGAGGCCCCAGGAATGCGCAGGGCTGGGCCGGCCAGCGGGGAGCGGAGGCTGCAGGCCGGACCGGCCACCCTGAAACCCTTCCCTTCCCTTCCCTTCCCTTCCCGCTGAGCAGTCGGCCCTGGAGCCGCCCCAGGACATTCCTGGCAGGCTCTCCCCCCCGCCCCGCCCCTCCCGAGCTCTCCCCGCTCCCCTCCACGCAGAGCAGCCGCTGGTCCTGGGGAGCCTCCCGCACCCGGGGGTGCACCCCACTTGTTCTCTGGACTCCAGGGTCTGCCTGGATGTGTGTGGGCCTGGGTGGGGGTGGACGGCAGAGCTTAGCAGGAAGGGCTCCCGCCCTGGGGCCACAGGCAGCCCAGCCAGCAGATTCTGCTTCCGGGGCATCCCCCAGCTAGCAGGCGGCAGCCACACACCCTCCTCCCAACTCCCCCTCGCCCCAGAGCTGGGTCCCGTCTGGGCTGCCACCGTGGGGTCTCTCTCTTTCTCTCTCTCTCTTTCTCTCTAAAATAAAACTCTTGCCATAAGCAATAAGATGGGTGAAACCGTAGGTGTGTGAGGTCCTAGTGGGTTTTTAAAAATAATAATAACACATGCCCTGGCCAGTGTGGCCGGAGCTCCGGCCTGAGCACTGAAGGGTCCCGGGTTCGATTCCTGGTCACGGACACGTATCTGGATTGCAGGTTCCATCCCTCGCCCAGGCCCGGGCACGTGCAGGAGGCAACCCATCGATGTTTCTCTCTCTCTCCTCCTCCTCCTCCCTCCCCTCCACTCTCTCTCTCTCTCTCTCAAAAAAAAAAAAAAAAAATCGGCGGAAACGCCCTTGGGTGGGGATTAAAACACGAGAGCCGCCCACCATCCCCCACGCCGGGTCCTGTGGGTCACGCTCGGGGAGCCAGGCGCTGTGAAGAGTCCAGCAGGTGGGAAGGGGTGGGGAAGGGGCTGTAGGGGGCAGCAGCTGGTGAGGAGGGAGAGACGGCGCTTGAGGCTCCCAGCACCCGATTCCAGAATGTGATCGCTGGGCGCGGAGGAGACCGGCCAGCGCCAAAGGGAAGGGGCCGGGTTGGCGTCACCCAGAACCCTCCAGCTGCCGGGACTTCGGAGCTGGAGGAGCCAGCGCCAGGCAGGCTGTGCGGGGCGGGCGGGCCGGGGGCTGGCGTCACCGGGGTTCCGCGCCCGGTGCTCCGAGCTGCCCGGGCGGGAAGCAGGGTCGGACGAGCTGGTGGCAGTGACCCAGGTCACGGACACAACGGCCCTGAGGTGAGGACACCCTGCCCTCCTTCAGGGAGGGCCTGGCCCGCGCCCGGCCCAGCTCGGCACCCGAGGTCCTGGCCAAGCTCTCCGCGGCCTGGGAGCCGGTGCCCTCCCCAGAGGAGCCCCAGGCCTCCAGAAGGGAGGTGACGGGCTCCTGCCCCAGCCCCTGACCCACACACCCCACCCCGCCCCGCCACTGCCCGCCACACAGCCAGCCGCCACCCGCCGCCTCCCGCACCGCGCGGCCGCGTGGTGATAACAGCAGAGGCCACGGGGGCTGGGACGGGCTCCGATCTCCGAGCAGCCGGCACTGCCTCTGCCAGCGGCTCCTGGCCCGGGCACAGGCCTGGCGCTGCTGCCAGGGTCCAGCGTGTGTGCCCTGCTGAGCAGGGTGGCCGTGAGCCAGACTGCTAGGACAGACAGCGCTGTCATCTGCCCCCCAATGCATGGGATCCCCACAGACAGGGCCACCTGCCTGGCACAGGCGCGCAGTATGCCAACACTGCCCTGGGCCTTCCGAGGACGTGAACCACTAACTCGCCCCCTGTGCTCGAGCCAGTGTGCGCTGCTTTTCTCTTATGAACCGAACCGCTGGAGGAGTCCTGCCCAGTCCGCCTCCTCTCACCCTTCCACCCCTGGCAGCACGTGGGCACAGAGCCCGCGCTCGGAGACGGTCAGGCTGCACATACCGGTAATGGTGTGCCATCCTGTGGACGGCAGTGTGGGCGATGGCAAAGGCTGGGCTGTGAGGTCCGACAGGCCCCGTTCCCGCCCCGCCCCGCCCCACCCTCATCCAGGGTCCTGCCCCCCTAACTCAGTCTCCGTGAGCCTCAGAGTCCCCGTGGGGAAAACAGAGACACCGGGACCTGGGACTGGGTGTCCATGTATTTTATTGCCCAAACTGGGCAGTGAAAGGGGACACGATAACCAGGCGTGGCTCAGTGGGTGAGGGGTGACTCTGGACCAGGAGGTCACGGTTCAATTCCTGGTTGGGGCACAGGCCTGTTTGGGCTCTATCCCGAGAGTGGGATATTTAGGAGGCAGCCCATTCATGATTCTCTCTCATCACTGATATTCCTCCCTCTCTCTCTCTCTCTCTCTCTCTCTCTCTCTCTCTCTCCCTCTCTGAAATTAATAAAAATATATATATATTTAAAAAAACAACTGACTAGGGCTGTCATGGGCCAGTGGCCCTGCCTACAACTTGCCCAACCCCACCTTCCCCCACGGTCAGCTCCTGCCATCCCGTCTCCCTCCCCATCCCTGCCCTCGGTCCCAGGCGCTCCCCTGCTTCTCTCCTGTCCACTTCCTGATGGCTACTCCCACCTCAGCCGTGATGCCCCGCCTCTGTAAGCGTGCCCCCGCTGCCTGTGCAGGCCACGGTCACCCCGGCGCTCAGCAGCACGGTTACTGTGGACCGCCAGCCGCCCCGACGAGGGTGGAGGACTCATCCAGGACAGCGGCCGTCCCAGCTGCCTCCTCACGAGGCCCAGGGAGCGGGCACAGCGTCTAACACAGACGCGGCCAAAACGCACACCACCCCTCCCCTCCTCCCGCAGGCCCTGTGTGTTCACCGCGGATAAGAACGTCCAGAGTGAGCGGGGACCGGGATGGAGCGGGACAGGCGGGCAGGGGTTAGTAGGGGAAGGGCCGCCCTGGGAGACCGGGACTCGCTGAGAGTCCTCTCCGAGCTGGGGACCCCGGGGCCAGCCGCCCGCGAGGCCCCGCCCACGGCGGCCGTGCGCTGGCCGTGGCGGCTGCCACTGACCTAGGGCCAACACGACTGGCCCGGCCGGCTGTCTGCTCCTGCGTCCCCCCTGGCTCCCGCTCAAAACACAGCCCGGCGTCGCCCGCGGCCTCACCAGCTTTGCCTTGAGGCCGAGTCACCGCCCAGAATGCGAACCGGACAGGTGTGAGGCCTCTCCAGCCCAGGCCACGCCGGGCTGTGCCACACGCAGACCAGGCTGCTCCGCCCGGGAGCAGACCGCGGCCCCTGGGGTGCCTGGGCCCCGTCCCACACGGCTGCCTGGCCCCCGGGGCAGCCTCCCACCTGATGTCCTGGTCCAGCCAGGCCCGCAGCCTGAGGCTGGCTTCCCCGGAGAACTCTGCCACCCCGGGCCCTCGGCTCACACCACCCCACGCCCTTGTTTCCACAGGGTCCCTCCCTGCTCCGCAGCCCTCACCGGCTCCCTGCGTCCCACCGCTGGGGCCTGGCCCTCCCTTCCAGGCCTGCTCCTAGGAGACAGGAGCTAATAGGGAGGAGGACCGCGCCGTGCCTCAGTTTCCCTGCCGGGCAGGAGGGAGGAGGCAGGGCAAGGGGGTGTCTGCAAAGGCTTTCTGCTCCGACAAGATTCCAGGGGCCTATGTGGGGTCAGTCCGCCAGGCCCTGACCTCCGTCCTCCTGCCGGCTCAGCCCACCCCGAGGCCCCCGCCCGCGCACAGGACCATGGGCCCGCCTCCCAGGACCGCCGGTCTCAGGGGCGGAAGTGCTGTGGGGAGCAGGGTGGTCATCTGTGGATCCGAATGTGTCCCCCAACCAGGCTGGACCAGCCCTGCACCCTGCTCTCCGGCCCCGCGCCCAGCCCCACAGAGACACGCAGCTCCAACTCAGAAACAGCAAACCGACGCGTACGTGGAGTGAAGGGCGGACACACCGATGCCTGAAGCACCCAGGAAGGACCCCACGGCCTTACCCGCACAGCGGGCTGAGTGCTGACGGCCTTGAGCGCACAGTGGGGCCGCAGGGAGCCAGCAGCATCGCCGAGGGGCCTGGGGCCCAGCGTCCGCCCCGGGCTGCCTGGGGTTTGGGTCTTGGCTCTGTGTGTGATGCTGGGCAAGGCATTCCCCTCCCCCTGCCTCAGTTTCCTCCCCTGCAGCACAGGGCAGCAACACCCACGCCATGGAGGCGGCGGGAGGCCGGGCCTCGGCGACATTCGCACGGCACTGAGGACAGCGCCTGGCTCTGCATGTGTCTGCGTGACGCTCGAGTGAAGTGCACGAAGACTAACAGAGAAGCAGGATGGCCTCCCTCCCCCAAAAGGGATGACCCCGCGGGAATGCCTCTAGCGTGTGTCGGTTTGGCATGCAACAGGCATGAACACGTGGGTGTTTCTGCTTCTCCCGTGGGGCGCCCGCCAGGCCTGCAGGGGGCGCTGTGCTCCGGAGCCTGACTGTGAGCAGCGATCGCACGAGGACAGGGACAGCATCACAGAGCCGGGCGCACAGTGGGGCCGCATCCGATCAACACGCACACTGTGGACAAACGCACTGTTTGCAGTTTCTGAGTTGGAGCTGCGTGTCTCTGTGGGGCTGGGCGCGGGGCCGGAAAGCAGGGTGCAGGGCTGGTCCAGCCTGGTTGGGGGACACATTCGGATCCACAGATGACCGCCCTGCTCCCCACAGCACTTCCGCCCCTGAGGCCGGCGGTCCCGGGAGGCGGCCCGCGGTCCTGTGCGCGGGCGGGGCCTCGGGGTGGGCTGAGCCAGCAGGAGGACGGAGGTCAGGGCCTGGCGGACTGACCCCATCCGATAAACACCCCCCGGAGGACCCGAGAGCCTGCTGGGCGTGTGCGTTCCCCAGCCAGAGGCGGGAGGAAACACGGAACCTGAGGGCGTGTGGATTCACGGCAGCCGTTCCTGCCATCACAGGTTCTCCCCGGAGAGAAGGGAGAGGACTCGGTGCCCGTGATCTCCCGATGCAGCCTGGGGGGAGGAGAGGAGGGAGGCTGAGGCACAGAGACAGGGATGAGGGATGAGGGATGAGGGATGGCCGCCTGCAGTGAGGGCTGGGGGAGGGGGGAGCGCTGGGAGGAGGAGCGGCCGCCTGAGCCGGCGCTTGGAGGCGGGTCTTGGAGGCAGGAGGCCTCTGGAGAGCCAGCCCGGCCTCAGAAGTCAGGCCAGCTTGCAGTTCCCGGCATCCCGGCCCCGAGTCCCCATTCGGCCGGCTGCCCGGGGTGCTCAGCCCCTTCCAGGGCCCGGGATGTGCGTCCAAGGCAGCTTCATCTCAGCTCGGGCCCAGCATTCCTTGGCCGCGGGGACCACGTCTCCGAGCGGCTGACAGAGCCCAGCTGCTGGGCGCCGTCTCCGCTCCCGCCCCGGCCCGGCCAGCCCCGCCGGCTCCCGAGCGGACCAGCCTGAAACTGCCCTTGTCCCAGCCCCGGTCCCAGCTGCAGATTCGGCACAAACGCCAGCGAGGGCCTCGGCCCCTCAGCGCCCGGACGGTGGCCGGCACCACCTGGTCCAAATCCGAATCGCACGGCAGGTCTGCCCGCCCTGGAACAAAATCTCTGGAAAGGCCACGTTTTGAAGGAAAGGGAACAACAACAACATCAACAACAGGAAAACGACCCCTCTCTGTTCTCCAGAGTGGCACCTCCTGAAGGCAGCAGTGTGCCTGACCTGCCGGGGGGCCCGGGAAGGACCCCCCAGGCTGGAAGGTGTGAGGCCGCCACGCTCTTTGGAAAGACTGGAGACGCCACCTGTCAGACCCAGCCGCCCCCGGCCCCGGGGGGAGCAGGTGTCTCCCGGGACAGAGCCGAGCTGGAGCCGCATCCTGGCAGGAGCTCAGGCAGAGGCCCGAGGGGCCCTCAATCGTTTAGCGGAAATCACTTCCGAGGCGTGATTAGCAGACAGCTCCCGATTCTCGATCTGAGGCCCGTGGGCTCTAATGGGCTAATTAGTGGAGACATTCTTGGGCGGGCAATGCTCTCTGGCCTCCAGGAGCATCCCGGGGAGCTCCCCCAATCCAGGCTGGCATCTGGTCCAGCAGCGGCCTCGCTACGGCTGGGCAGAGAGACAGAAGCATCGCTGGGCGGGAAGCACATCTTCCCACCCACTCAGCTCAGGGCGACCGAGCTGGCAGCCTCCCTCTGCACGATCCGCCCCCAATCCTAACCCTAACCCCCCCCCCGCCCCCCTGCACCCCTCCTCCAGGTCCCCCTCCTCCAGCCCCGGAGACTCACAGCCGCGGAGCGGGGCTGCAGAACAGACCAAGAGCATCCCGGATCAGAAAAACCAGCCACCGGCTCTGTGGCAGCCCACTAAGTGCCCAGAGCTACACACCGGCCACAGGGAGTGGGCGCCGGCTGGGCCGCCAGCTCTCCCAACCCAGCTGCTTCCGAGCAAGTAGCCAGGGAGGGGGGCGGGGGGTTCCCACGCAGCAAGGAGGACTCCAAATCTCTGCGAGGAGTTCGAAGAAGACAACACCTTGGCAAAGGCAGAGAGGCCCTCGGGGCACCGGGCAGGAGAGGGGCACACGCACGTGTGTGGTACCCGTGCGGAGTGAATGCAAGAGGCAGTGGCTGCACCCGTCCCGGGACTCGCCGTGCGGCTGGGGCGGCGTTAGGTACCTGAGCCACTCACTCCTTCACTCTCCCCCTTCCACAGCGCGGGCGGTCACAGGGAGGTGGCTGCCCGGATGCGACTACGTTTCCCAGCACCCCTTGCATCATGGGGCCATGGGATGAGGTGCTATGCGCCACCTCGCACCCAGGAATCATAAGGAGGTAGAGATTTTCCATTCTCTCATTCCCCTTTCATCAGCTCCAGGCAGAGAACTCAGAAGCCCTGGCCGATGAGTGAGCCAGAAGATGGAAGGAGCCTGGGCCACGGACTCAGGACCTGAGTGGCAGTCACCTTGCCACCAGGAGGCCTGTTTCAGACAGGTATGTGAGGCACACATACAATCCTAGGCCAGGGGTCGGCAAGCTCATCAGTCCACAGAGCCAGCTACCAACAGGACAACGACTGGAATCTCTTTGGAGAGCCACATTTTTTAAACGTAAACTATGTAGGTAGGTGCGTTGTTATTAACTTAATTAGGGTCCTCCTTAGCTGGCCTTTGCTAAACACTCAAGGGGCCAAAGAGCCGCCTGTGGCTGGTGAGCCGCAGTGTGCCGACCCCTGTGCTAACGTATTCAGCCGCCTTAGTATCAAGATGTATTTGTACGAGAGGCCCGATGCACAGAATCCGTGCCAGAATAGGCTTCCTTCCCCCGGCTGCCGGCTCCGGCTTCCCTCCGGCCCGGCTTTGTCCGGAAGGACGTCTGGTCTCATGAGCATATTCCGCTTTTATTGGTATCGATAACAACCAGGGTTACCCAACCCACATCAGGGGGAGAAAGGAAAACAAAATCATGCCATGAGCCTAGAGAACAAACCCTCCCCCGGAGGACAGCTCAAGGCCAGAGCAATGCAGGAAAGCTCCCTGGCAGCATCGGCCAGCCTGCCTCCTCCACGCAGCCCCCAGAGGCTCCGGGGACAGGTCAGCGCTGAGACCCGGGGTGCTCAGCCATGCCTCCTACCCTGATCAGGACTAAGAACTTATTTCGGGGGGAAAACAGTTATTCACAAGCTGCTGGAGGGGGTGGGCAATTCGTCTCAACTTTGAACAAAAGGCAGGAATAAGCCAAGGAGCTAGCAACCAATCTCGGGAACTCGGAATCTTCCAGAAGCCAGGAGTGGGTTTGGAAAGCTCTGGAGCCAAGGGGAACCCAATGGATGTGGGGGTTGGGGGGGCCATCCTGTGCCACAGGATGTTTACAGCACCCCGACCTCCACCTACCAGGTACCAGTAACAGCCCCCCGCCAGGCTAGCATAACCAGGAATGTCTCCCGAATGCCAGCGCCCTCCCATTTAGCAGCCCTGCTCCACATGGCGCCCCCTGGTGGCCACGCCCACACATACGCCCAGTGTTTGCAGATCTCCCATCCTCTCCTATCTGGACTTTTATGTAAAATGTCCAATCTTTAAATGCTGGCAACTGATGGATTAAAAACAATTACTTTATCCTGTAGGAGCCAGAATCACACGTGCAGGTCCCCAGCTGAGCCCTGGCTCCATGGGAGGGGTGGGGGGGAGACAGGACAGGGCCCGCTCCCCAGCAGGGAGGCCCCGAGCATCCTAAAGGCGGAACTCGGCCCCACAGCCCCGGAAGGAGCCCTCAGACCTGAGACACACACCATGGCGGAGACCCCGAGCACCCCAGTTAGTTCTGGGGGGGACTGTGAACACGGCTGACCCACCCAGATACCCCCCTTGGCAGGAAGGCAGACTTCCCTCCCCAACGTCCGCACCCCCATCAGCCCCGGCTCCTCCCCCAAACCCAACCCCCTTCCGGCTGCCCTGCCCCAGGCCCCAGCCCAGGGGGTCTGGTCTACAAAGCAAATGCTCGTGAGCCCAGCCCCTGGGCGCCGTGCAATCTTTTATGTTTGTTTTAGTTTATTATTTTAATTTTTTTAAAATATATTTTATTGATTTTTTACAGAGAGGAAGGGAGAGGGACAGAGAGCCAGCAACATCAATGAGAGAGGAACATCGACCAGCCGCCTCCCACATACCCCCCACCAAGGACGTTCCCGCAACCAATGTACACGCCCCTGACAGGAATCGAACCCGGGACCTCTCAGTATTCAGGCCGATGCTCCATCCACTGAGCCAAACCGGCCTCGGCTATTATTTTAATTTAAAAAAATATATTTTTTTTTTTCATTGATTTCAGAGAGGAAGGAAGACACACATCCATGATGGGAGAGAATCACAGACCGGCTGCCTCCGGCACACCCCACCGTGGGGGTGGAGCCTGCAAGCCGGGCCTGTGCCCTGACTGGGAATCGAACCCTGACCTCCTGGTTCCTAGGTCGACACTCAACCACGGAGCCACGCCGGTGGGACCACTGCTGCATCTCTTAGAGCTGATGTTCGCCCAGGACTGGTCCCCCGTCTCCGAGCCCCTAGTCAGAGGACGTGTTCTGAGCCAGCTTCCTCCTCTCCCAGCGAGAATCTGGGTTACAGGGGGAGGGCGGGGGGATCTGATAAATCTTAGAATACACTTCTCGGCTGAAGGGGGAGGAACACACACCCTGCGGATGGTGTCAGGAAGGGAGCTCGGGCTGGGAAGGGAGCGGCTCAGAAGTCACTATTGTGCTCAGGCCGCACGGAACCAAGCTGCGAGCAGCCGGCTCTGCTTTTAGAGAATGCCGGGCCCAGGCCGCCGTTCGAGGGGAGGAGAGGTTTCCAAGCCCTCCTGAAATCCCGACGGGAGGAAGTCAGCCCGGGGGTTCGGCCCGGGCCCCGCCGCCTGGAAGCAGCTTGGTTTCGTGTATTTGGTTTTACTGTTGAAACCTGAGGGTCTTTTAAGTTTTTATTTTCACAGGCTCCGAAGGAGAGGGGGAGGGAGCCGTTCGCTCAGCGGTGCCAAAGCGAAGCTGGCACCTCCGCCGGAGGGCCCCTGCCTGCACCCCTGCCTGCACGGCGGGGAGGGCCCCCTGGCCGCTGCTCCCCCAGTGAGGGCCCTCCCCCAAACCCCCCTAACGCCCCCCCCCCCCTCCACCTACGCCAGGCCCGCACGCTGCCTGCTGCTGAACTCGGCCGGATCGGTTCAGGCCCAGCGTGTGTAGGACAGACCCCTGGCCGGGCCTGAGCTTCGGCTGCAGCAGCGGGAGGAACAGAATGGAGACTTTCCAGAAACAGGCCACCAGCCGAGGAACCCTAAATATAGCCCCTTTCCCCCCCCCCCCCGTCCCCTTACCCCCACGAGCTGTGTCAGCTCGGCCAGGACAACGGTGAGGCCCAGCATCGCGCAGAAATGTCAACCAATGCAAACAGACTCTCCCTCCCAAGCCCTGCCTGGGGTGGGCAGCACCCCTTCCGTCGGGAGGGGTGACTCATGCACCCCAGCTTCCCATGCCCACTGGTCAAGCGCTGTCCACCCAGGCCAGGGCCACGGACCCATCTGACAGGCAGGAGCCCCGAGTCCCTGGAGAGGGCGTGGGGAGCAGAGGGAGCACGGGCCGTCCGTCCTGAGTGAGGATCCAGTGTCAAGTCCCAGCGCTCCGGCCCGGGCAGGGGGGCCCAGGGGCTGAGGGTCAATCTATGAGCCGGAAGAGAGCGGTTCTTTTCCCCGTCAGGGCACGTGACCATGTTGTGGGCTCCATTTCCAGTGTGAGGAGCGTGCAGGGGCAGCTGATCCATGATTCCCTCTCATCACTGATGTTTCTCTCTCTCTCTCTCTCCCTCCCTCCCTCGCTACCTCCCTCCTCCCTCCCTCTCCCTTCCTCTCTGACATCAATAAAAATAGACTTAAAAGAAAAACAAAGATCCAGCACTTGATACCCATTACCCGGAAGAAAGGACCTTGTCCCTCAGGGCCTCACTTTTACCTTCTGTAAAATGGGAGCGAGGATGTTTACTTCAAAAAGCTGGGATAATGCCAGGACCGGTTTGGCTCAATGGATAGAGCGTCGGCTTGGGGGCTGAAAGGTCCCGGGTTCGATCCCGGTCAAGGGCATGTACCTTGGTTGCCGGCATATCCCCAGTAGGGGGTGTGCAAGAGGCAGCTGATCGATGACTCTCTCTCATCGATGATTCTAACTCTCTATCTCTCTCCCTTCCTCTCTGTACAAAATCAATAAAATAAAATAAAGGGAAGAAAAAAAAGCTGGGATAAGGCACAAGTAACATTTAGGAATGTCTAGGTATGAATACACATGCAACAACATTCACACATGTATAGGTGAACACACATATGTACACATATATTTGTGTGCGTGTGTGTGTGCGCGCGCGTGTGTTAGAAGGAGACTCCGGGGCCGCGCCCAGATATAGATAGTTGGCAGCTGTCGCTGGTGCAGCGGGGCGGCGCCCCCGTCCCCTCTCCGGCCCCGTGGCTGCGCCGGGCCTGGCCATCTCCACAGGGACCCGGGTACTCACTGAGCCGGAGAAGGCCCCAGGTCACCCGCTGCACAGGAGCTCGCTCCGGGGGCTCAGCGCGGCGCTCAGAGGGTAATCCCGGGTCTCAGGCCCCAAAGGGCTGCAGGGCGGACCGGCTCCCAGCCCTGCGGCAGCCACGCAGGCGGTCCGGGAGGCGGGTTCTGCTCTGACCCAGGAGAGCGCTGCCGGGCTGCAGGGCAGCTGGAGGGGGGCGGGGGGGGGGGGGGGGAGGCCCAGACTCCAAACGGAGCCCCTGGGGCAGGGCGGGGCGGTTACAGGACATCCACCATCCCAGGCAGATGCAGCGCTGGGAAGTCTCCATAGCAACCCTCCACCTGGACAAACCAATGAGCTACCTGGTGGCCACACGGAGGGCAGGGGGGCAGTGGAGGGACAGGGAGAGGGTGGTGCTGAGGGCAGGGGGTTCCCAGAAGGAAGTCACAGAGACCTTTCCACAGCGGCAGGGGAATTCCAGAAAGACTTCTGCCTCCTCCCCCCCAAGAGCAATGTCATTCCTTGTCACAGCGCAGCACCAGCCCCCAGAGGGAGGCCAGCTCCAGTCCCATCTCACAGACGGAGACTGAGGCCTCGCAGGTTAGGAGAGCTGATTAAGGTCACACCAGTGGCAGGTTCCAGAGCCCAGTGTCCCCCTCCCCTGCCCGGCGGTCAGCGCATTCTGGGATCCCTGCCCAGGTCTGCTGGCCGCAGGCTGCGCCCAAGCTGGTGGACAAGAGGAACCTTGGGGTGCTGAGCACCCACACTGAGGGAAGGACCAGTGGGTGCAGAGACTTATTTACTTTTAATAATATGCTTTTATTGATTTCAGAGAGTAAAGGGGGGGGCGAGAGAGAGAGAGAGAGAGAGAGGAAGAGAGGGAGAGAGAGAGAGATCAATGATGAGAGAATCCTAGGTCGGCTGCCTCCTGCACGCCCCACACTGGGGATCAAGCCTGAAACCCAGGCCTGTGCCCTGACCAGGAATCGAACCCTGACCTCCTGGCTCCTAAGTTGACGCTTAACCACTGGGCCACACCAGCCAGGCCACAGAATATTGCTATTTCCCGGGTCCCCACAGCAGACCCGCAAGCCTGTCCAGCCAGATCACACAAGAAGGGGTGGGGCACGTGACCCTGAACGCCCAACCTTCCCCGTGACCCACGGGCCCAGGACAAAGCCCAGGGTGACTCCCAGAGAAGTCCAAGATGGGAGCACCTTAGAGGTGCCTGGGTCCTACCCCCCCCCCCCCCCCCCATTAACAAACAGGATGGCTCAGCCGAGCGCGCAGAGGGGCCTCGTCCAAAGGACAGCAAAGCAGCTTCATTTTGCACGGAGTCCGGGACACGTGCCCCACAGCACCAGGCCGGGAGCTCGGGGTAACCGCCCCCCCCCCCACCCCACCGGGCTGATGCTCCTGCCGGCAGGGAGCTGTCACTCAATCACCACCTGGATAAATCCCTGATGAGCACGGGTGGCGAGCACCTGAGGATGACGGGGACGGGGATGGGGATGGGGACGGGATGGGGACGGGGATGGGGACGGGGACGGGGACGGGGACAGGGACAGGGACGGGGATGGGGAGGAAGGAAGCTGGTTCTGAGCGGGGCCCCGGGAAGCTGCTCGGAGGTGGTGATGTGGACGTTGAATCCTGACGGACTAGCGGGGGGAGAACCGGGCACAGAGTACTGGGAAGAGAATCTCAAGCAGAAGGAACAGCATGTGCAAAGGCCCTGGGGTAGGGGGCGGTGCCCGAAAAAGCCCGAGTGTGAGGAGGAGGTCACCGGGAGGAGAGGCGGGAGAGTGTGGGAAGGCCCCCGCCCCGCCCCGCCCAGCCCCTGAAGGTCTCGGGAAGTCGCTCTGGGGTTACATAGGAGTGCGATTCTGTAAAACCCTAACGGCGCCGTAGGAGCAGCCTGGCTGAACACAGATCAACCCGAGGCCATGGAATCCTCCACGTGCGTTCGGACGGGGGCTTGCCACGAGCAGGGGGGAAAACGAGACTCACTGAGTCCCAGAAACGGCTCTTCATGGAGGGCGGCGAGATGAGCCGCTCCAGGCTCTGAGCTGAGCCTGGACCGCGATGCTCACGTGCCTCGGGGAGGTGCAGGGGGAGGGGGGAAGGTGCTGTGGGAGCGTGTGAGTGACGCCGAGGGGCTGTCGAGCAGGAGGGACCGGTCTCGGGCACTGACACTCCCAAGACCCGCCCCCCGCAGCCCCAAACGCCGCCACGCACTCAGCCCTGGTGCTCCGGGCAGGGCCCCGCTACGCCGCCCACCGGCCTCTCCATCTTCCCCCCCAGGAGGAGCCTCGGAGCGTCTCTCACTCCGTGATCTCCGAGAGGGGATGTGGTGCTGTTACTGGAAGGCGGCCGAGCGCAGTCCCCGTGTCACCAACCGCGGCCAAGGCCGTGAGGGTCTCCTGCAACCCAACTGCCTGTGTCCGGCAGCCGACGGCAGCCCCTCGGCCCGCCCCGCCTCCCTCCCGCTCTCCCGCAGAGGGCGGCCCCGGCGGCCGGACACCCGCAGGGCCGGCCGGGAGGGTGTGCCGTGACCCAGCGAAGCCGCCAGGACCAGCTCTCGGTGCAGAAACCCCCGTCCTGGCACAGGGCCTCCAGCCACATCCACGCTCAGCACACGGCACACGACAGGTCTTACATCCGTCCCAGCAACCCACTGCCCAGATGGAAAACCAGAGGCTCACAGACGTCACGGTCAGTCACTCCAAATCCCGGGAGAGAAGCCCTGCCCTGGTCCGCCAGGCCCCTCTGAGGGTGGAGGCTGCAGGAGAAGGGGAAGACTCAGCAAACCACCGCGCTCCGCACACAGGCCAGCTCCCGCCGGGAGAAAAGCTGGCCCCCCTCGGCGCGGCTCCAGCCCCAGCCCCAGCCCCAGCCCCAGCCGGGGGTTTGCCTGCAGCGCCCAGACCACAGCCAAGGGGAGAGTCTTCACCCGGTACCCAGCACCCAGCACCCAGCACCCAGAGGCAGGTGCCACCAGCACCACCACGTTAGAAGGCCCCGGTCTGTGGCACCAGGAGAAGGTGCCCCAGGGCCCTTCCCATCACCCCATCAACCGACACGCTGGTGACCCGCCGAGCTGCCTCCTTCCACCGGAGCAGAGCCGGGACTCCCAGGAGCTGGTCCGGGAAGCACCCAGAGGGCCTCCCCAGGGCTTCCCGGGGGCCACCTGTGCAGGCACCCCCTCGGACGGCCCTCAGGAGGGGGGTTAGCTGCGCGGTGGTTACAGTGAGAGTGTGGGTTAGGGTTGGGGTGCAGTTAGGATTAGGGTTATGGTTAGGGTTATGGTTAGGGTTATGGCAGGGTCAGGGTTAGCCAGGGGCGCTGCAGTGCCAGGATCTTCTCCATCGGTCCAGAGCTATGCTATTTATTTATTTTTTTTAAAGAACTTTTTATTGTGGTTTTTTTTTACAGAGTGGAAGGGAGAGGGATAGACAGTTAGAAACATCGATGAGAGAGAAACATAGATCAGCTGCCTCCTGCATACCCCCCACTGGGGATGTGCCTGCGACCCAGGTCCACGCCCTTGACCGGAATCGAACCCGGGACTCTTCAGTCCGCAGGCCGACGCTCTATCCACTGAGCCACACCAGTCAGGGCAAGAGCTGTGCTATGTAAATGGACAGCCACGCCGATCCAAATAAAATACATCTGCATTCAGTTCCAAGTGCTCGGAGCCACGGGTGGCTAACAGCTCCCACCCAGGGCGGGGCAGACAGGCAATCCCCCGCCATCACAGGAAGTTGTGCGGGCCCCTTCCTCCGGGCACAGGAGGCGGGGCCTGCAGCCATGGGGGCGGGGCCGGGGGACCATGGCTGTCCGGAAGGCGCCCAGGCCACTGGCAGGTCTAAGGAGCCACAGCCATGGGGCAGGGCATAGGAGGAGACGGGCACCACCTGAGAGCATGGCACAGCCAGGAACTGTGCCAGCTTCTCCACCGGGCCACGCGCTGGATCCAGTCCACAGGCGGGAGTGCATCCCGGCCCCGGCCCTGCCCCCCTTCCCCCTCCCCTCCAGCTTTCCTACCGGGTCCCCATCCGCTGGTATAGAGCGGCTCTGACGAGAGGGCTTTAGGGACAGGGACCCCGGCCTAGCCTATGGCCCGGGAGGCCTCGGTTCGATTCCCGGTCAGGGCACATGCCTGGCAGGTTGGCTCCGTCCCCAGTGCGGGGCGGGCAGGAGGCAGGCTGTTTGGCTGGCCTGCTACCTGCGGCTCCGGGCCCTCTTTGCAAAAATCGGAACTTCTTTAAAAACGCCTCGGGGGACAAATGGTTAAAAATCGGGACTGTCCGCCAAAAGCGGGACGTCCGGTCACCTTAGCTTCGGGGAGCTGGTTAGGGGTGCCCCTCCACGTCTGGCTTGCAGAGGGAGCCCGGTCACGGTGTGGTCTGACCTAGACGCTGCCGCTTTCCCCTCCTGAGAGGTCAAGAGCAGAAAGAGGATGTGAGGAAACTACTGCAGACGAGGGGCAGGGCTTCGATCAGCGTCTCAGGTGAACCGCTGTCTCAGGTGCACCGCTGCCGGCCGACCCTGCAGACATTCGGAGTGCCCTCCTCCTTCCCTCCCTCAGCCTTGCTCCCCGCCGCTCCACCCCTACTCACCTTGGACTTGACTCACTGCCCCTTCGAGACCACCTCTGACACTCCATGTCCCCAGGGCGACCTCTAGTCACCCCTTCATAGGGCCTTGGTTGCTCCATATCCGTCTTTCCAAGCTACGAGCCAAACCACCTAGCCCAGTGGTCGGCAAACTCACCAGTCCACAGAGCCAGATATCAACAGCACAACGACAGAAGATATTTCTTTGGAGAGCCACATTGTGTGGTTTTTTTTGTTGTTGTTTTTTAATATATTTTATTGATTTTGTATAGAGAGGAAGGGAGAGAGATAGAGAGTTAGAAACATCGATGAGAGAAAGTCATCGATCAGCTGCCTCTTGCACACCCCCTACTGGGGATGTGCCCGCAACCAAGGTACATGCCCTTGACCGGGATTGAACCCGGGTCCCTTCAGTCCCCAAGCCGACGCTCTATCCCACATGTGTCAAACACAAGGCCCGCGGGCCAAATCCGTCCCGCCAGGCCTTGCAATGTGGCCCGCACCGCGCTGTCATCACTGCACTCCACTGCGTTTCCATCATAATGACAGTTTATGACTGTTCAGTAAACCATTCGGCCCGCGATTTAGGCTGGATTTTAGATTTTGGCCCCTTCTCTGATTGAGTTCGACACCCCTACTCTATCCATTGAGCTAAACCGGTCTCGGCGTGGAGAGCCACATTGTTTAAACATGAACTTCTAACGCCACTTCTTCCACATAGGCTCGCCCAGGCCGTGGCATTTCGTGGACGAGCCACCCTCAAGGGGCCAAAGAGACGCAGGTTGCTCACGAGCCGCGGTTTGCCGACCACGGATCTAACATGAATTTCCAAATCAAAACCCCAACGTGACATGCCAGCGGATCAAAGACAGAAACATCTTAAGACAGCGCTCTCCCGTGACAAGGATCTGGGCGTGCGGACAGCTGAGCGCTCGGAAGCCTACCGGTGCCAGTCACACGTACAGATCCCGCGCGTGGGAAGAAGGCCAGACCCCATCAGCACCCCAGCAGCGTTCGTAAAATGCCACAAGCATTCCCCCTTGTACACACTCTTAGCGAGCCAGGCCTGGAAGAAAGCTTCCTTAGGCGGACAAGCAGCGGGCATCCATCGCTTCTCACGGTTACTAAGCAGCATGGGAGATGGCAGCCAACGCAATCAGGCAAGAAAAATCAGCGCGAGGCAGACGCGCGTCGGGTCCCACGGAACGCCACGGCCTCTGAGGCAGGAACGGTGTCCTGTCCCTCACAGGGGCCCCCGCACCCCGAGCGCCTCGGAGACGTGTGGGACCAACAGCCACGCCACGAGGTCTGACCCCCGTGAGATGTTCTCAGCGCACCCGGACTTCTCCTCTGGGGCACAGAGATCACCGCGAGGACGGTGCCATCTGCTTTTAAAAACACTTCCTGCGGGAGGGGAAGCACCACGAGAGCGAGGATCACACGCGATTGATCGATCGATCGAGCAAACGTGCGCCTGGCCGAAGGCAGGTCCCCGGTGTCCCGCACAGACGCACAGATGACTTGAAGGGAGTGTCTCTATTCAATAGGGAGCTGCTGGACTACAATGAGGTGACCAGACGTCCCGCTTTTGGAGGGACAGTCCCGACTTTTAACAATTTGTCCCGCGTCCTGCGGCATTTTTAAAAAGTCCCGATTTTTGGGAAGAAAAACACCAAAACGCCTAGGGATGCGGGACAAATTGTTAAAAATTGGACTGTCTGGTCACCTTAGACTCTAATCAACGCTTCCTCCTGCTTCTCAGCTGGGAAACCCGAACCCAAAGGAGGGAGGGCCCTTCCGGCCGATGCCACCCCATGGGGAAGCCCACCCGCTCCCCGGAGTCCCCGAAAGGCGCTGTCCACACACACACACACACACACACACACACACACACACACACGACCACACACACATACACCACACACGGCCACACACACACAGCCACACACACACACACACACAGCCACACACACGGCCACACACACACACACACACGGCCACACACACACAGCCACACACAGCCACACACACACACACAGCCACACACACACACACACACACACACACGGCCACACACACACACACACACACACGGCCACACACACACAGCCACACACACACACACACACACAGCCACACACACACACACAGCCACACACACACACACACACACACACACACACACACACACACACACACACACACACGGCCACACACACAGGCCTCCGCCCATGTGGCTCGCAGGGGGAGCAAAGCGAAGGCGAGACGGCCGGCACGCTGCCCTCTGAGCGAACACCCCGGGGCCACCCTGGCGAGGGCCCGCGGGCACCACCTTCCCGGGTGGAGGGTGACTTCGGCGGCGGCGGCGGCGGCGGCGGCACCTGAGGCTTCGCCGCGAGGCCCCGGCCGGGCCCACGCGGACACGCGGCCCCTCGGCCTCCCGGGAAGCTATCAAAGGGGCACTTATGTCCCGGGCACGCGTGTGTGGAGAAGGCCGTCCTCCGCCCGCCCACCTGGGCCTGGCCGGCCCGGGGCCCGAGCGTGGGGAGGGCTGCTGCCGCCATAAAGGAGCGGGCAGCGGCCCAGCATAAACGGAGCCGGGACATCAAAGGGCGGGCGCGGGCCGACCCAACAACGGGGCCTTCAGCTCGCGCTGGCGCGGATTCCGGGGTATTCCGGGCCCGGCCTCAGTGCTCGCTCATGGAATGGCAGCTATTTTGTTTGTGCGAGTCTGAATTTTTTCCTTCCTCGGGGGGGGCGGGGGGGGGGGAGAGGGCGGGGGGGACCGGGAGGGGGAGTGAGAGCGAGAGGAAGAGAAGGAATGTCTGTGAGAGACAAGAGCCACAAAAAGAACATGTGTGAGTGAGAAGAAAAAAAAAAGGGAGAGGGAAGTCAGAAGTGCCTGCTTTGGAATCCAACAGGCAACCTGAAAACTGCAGAAGTTTCTAAACCAAAGCGCATGGTGAACCCACAGCCAGCGGCGAGCGAGGCGGCAAGGAGCCCCGGACGAGGAGGCTGAGGGGCACCTGACGCCAGAGCCAGGGGGCCTCAGAGGGGCCCGGAGGGTTGCCCCACACCCCCTTCCGGGCACATCTGGTGGACAAGACAAAGGCCCTCTCCCCTTGGGCTCACAGCGGTGCTGGGGCGGGTGAGCTCCCTCTGGGGCTGGCTCGTCACTGCCTCTGGCCCCCTGGCCCTCAGGCCCCCCCCCACCTCCCACCCCTGCCAGCTCCTCGTACCCGTTAGCACCCCCATCCTCCACCCCAGGGCGGCGGGGGTCGCCGATCCCTCCCAACAGCTGGCGGACTGCCCCAGGCACACGACACTCCCCGGTCACCCGCTCTGAGGCGCCTGCTGGTGGCCGGGGCGGCGCCGGCGGCCACCTGCTCACCCCGCACACCTGTCCGGGGGAATGTGCCGAGAGCCACGGAGGCACAGGGCTCTCCAGAGAGACCGGCACCAGGAGAGAGGGCCGGTCCCCGCAGGCTGCGGACACAGGGGGAGCCCACATCCTCTGGAGGCCCAGCCCGACCGCCCCCCATTCCCCCGGCTCTCGTGCCCGCCCTCTGCCGGCCTCCTCGCGGCTCACAGCTCCTCCGAGTGGCTGTCGGACAAGGGGCCCGCTCTCTGGCTTCTTCCTTTAGACCGGAAGCTGCAGGGGGCCAGGGACCACACCTCTCCTGTTCGCTACCGTATGGTCCATGCCCGGCCCGGGGCGGGAATTCACAGTGAGTGACAGTCCGCTGTGGGTGTGACTAATGAGGAGCTGAGAGCCTGCAGGAGGAGGCCTAACCCCACCGCCGCCATCCAGCGCCATCGGGCAGGGGGGGGGGGGCGGCGGCACAGGGATGGTGAGCGAATCTCTCCTCCGCCCATTCATTCATTCATTCATTCAGCGAGCAGTGTGTGCGTGCCCACTGTGTGCGTCCGGGCTCCTGCAGGGAAGATGTGTTACTCAGAAGGCCGTTCTGTCCTCGCTGACGGCTCGGCCTTGCCTTTTCAAGCTGACCGGGGGACAGTTCAGTCCCGGAGCGTGGTGCCTGAGCTTCCTGGGACAAAGAGGCACCCTCTGTCCGCCCACCGCCCACCTTCCCCGCTCACCGCCATCCCCACTGGGAGAGGCGCTCCAAGACACGCAGTGGCCGTCTCGGGTTCGGCTTGTCCCCGGGTCTATCTCAATTTGTACAAAATGCAAATGCATGCCCTGTCCGGAGCGGCTCAGTGGTTGAGCGGCGACCTATGAACCAGGAGGTCAAGGTTTGATTCCCGGTCCGGGCGCAGGCCTGGGTTGCAGGCTCAATCCCCAGTGTGGGGCGTGCAGGAGGCAGCCGATCCATGGTTCTCTCTCCTCATTGATGTTTCTCTCCTTCTCTCTTTCTCTCTCTCCCTCCCTCTCTCTCCCTCTCCCTCTCCCTCTCTCCTTCTCTGACATCAATACAAACATATTTTTTAAAATATATTTTATTGAGTTTCCACAAAGAGGAAGAGAGAGGGATAGAGAGCTAGAAATGTCAATGAGAGAGAAACATCGACCAGCTGCCTCCTGCACACCCCCTCCTGGGGATGTGCCCGCAACCAAGGTACATGCCCTTGACCGGAATCGAACCTGGGACCTTTCAGTCCGCAGGCCGTCACTCTATCCACTGAGCCAAACCGGTTTCGGCCAAACATATTTTTTAAAAAGCAGGGGACTGTTCCCGAGGCCAAGAGACTGGACTGTGCACACGGCCTGCCACGGGGAGCACGGCTCCTCTTAAAGGAGAAGTTTCCAGAGGCAGAAGGACACCCTCCAGGCCGAAGGCTCTCCGAGGGGGGCGGCATCCTGAGGGGCGCGGGCCGCTGGAAACCAGAAGCCACCCCTGGCGCGGTGCCCAGCCCCGGCCGCCCGCCCTCCTCCGGCCGCCCTGGGGGAGAGCAAGCTCCCGGGCGGGGCTGGACACCGGCCGGGGTGCCGGGCAGGGGAGCCCTCCGGGGAGCGCCCCGAGATGCCAGCGAGCGGAGGCCCACATGCCTCTGCCAGCCTCAAAGCAAATCGTCTCTTAATTCCAAAACACCAAATATTTAATTTATGCTTTACCTCAAATGTCAAGTCCACCTCCCGGCACATAGCTTTGGAGCCACGTAAGGAGGCCTAACACTTTCCATATGCCGAAGACATGGGCCTTTTAATTGTGCCAACTGGTATCATTCAAGGGTAATTCCCCGGGAATCCGGCGCGAGGGCAGCAGCTGGGCCGCCTCCAACCTCAGCGCCCAGCCCCTCGGGGGACCCCGGGCCCCAGCCCGGCCTGCGCCCTCCCCATCTCCCCCAAACAGCAGGAGGCACGGGGTGTCCCCGCCTCACACCCCCACACAGCCTGGCAGCCCCTCTGCTCCAGGCAGCCCGGCCTGCCCGGACCCAGCTCCCTGCACGGAAAAGAACAAAAGAGCAGAAAACCGTTTGGCTCAGGGGATAGAGCGTCGGCCTGCGGACTGAAGAGTCCTGGGTTCGATTCTGGTCAAGGGCATGTACCTCGGTTTCGGGCACATCCCCAGCAGGGGGTGTGCAGGAAGCAACCGATTGATGTTTCTCTCTCTATCCCTCTCTCTTCCTCTCTGTAAAAAATCAATAAAATATATATATACTTATTTTTTTTAAGGACAAAAGGGCCACTTGGGCGTGGGGAGGCAGCCGACTCCAATACACACACACACACACACACACACACGAGCACACGCAGCAGGTGTGTGCACACAGGCACACACGCCCTGCTCCTCGGGGCTGCTCCAGCGAGGTCTCTGTGCTGCTAAGCTTTCCTCTTTCACCCCGTCCAGCTCCCACATCCCAAAGGTGCAGCTGCCTGGTGCTGCCTCCTGCGTCCAAGACCATCCGGGACCCCGTTCTGCGCTTATTTTACCCTCCCCGCGGGCACGCTGCTGGGGGCACATGACCGCCCCTTTTAGTGTTCCTCTCGTGGGACGCGTGCACCTCCCGTTCCTCATTATTTCTCTCCCCGGAGCTCACGTTCCCCTGGACGTGACCTTGAACCCACGGAGAGGACACGGAAGCACCTGTGTCCCTCCAAGGGAGTCTACAGTGGTAAGGGACGGGGGGACTCTGCTCTCATAATCTGGGGTCCCCATCTCCACCCCTCCCCGTGTCTCAGTGACCCTCCCGGTTTGTCATCTGCCGGAAGCCGGCCGGGGGTGATTTTCTTAGACCCGTGATTGGCAAACTGTGACTCATGGAGTCACACATGTGGCTCTGTGGTCCCTGGAGTGTGGCTCTTCCACAAAATGCCACGGCCTGGGCGAGTCTATGTTGAAGAAGTGGCGTTAGAAAAAGTTTACGTTTAAAATCTTTGGCTCTCCAAAGAATTCTCAATCATTGTCCTGTTGGTATCTGGCTCTTTGGACCGATGAGTTTGCTGACCACCGTCTTAGACCCATTTTGCAGATGAGCCCACCGAGGTGTATGAAGGTGGCGTGGCTCGTCCGAGCTGACCTGCTCGTGGGGCAGAGCCTGGCCTCGTTTGGTTTGCATTCGGGAAGACGGGCTTGGGTCGGTGCCAGCGGGGGGGCCCCTCTGACACCCCAGGACCTTGCATGTGACCCGGACCTGCCCTGAACGCTTCCTAAGCCACTCAGACGCCATCAGGGAGAATGAGGGCAAGCAGGGGCCCCTCCCGCATCTGTGTACCCCAAAACCTGCCTCACCTTGGGGCTTCCGACGTCCTAGAAGGGGCTCCAGAAAGGGACAGAGTCCCCCCGCTGGCTGCTAACCCCACGGGCTATGGGGAGGGTTAAGATAAGGTGGGCCTCGTGCTCGACACAGACACTTAATAAGCAGTAGTTACCATTGCGGTAATAATCAGAGGAACCAATGAGCCACCACCGTGTCCCCAGCCACTTCGGTGGAAGGCCCGTGAAGGGGCTGGGACAGAGGCCAACCCCAAGGCAGGCCTGGGGCAGCTGGGGGGGGGGGGCACCCCTGCCAGCCCTGGGAGCCACAGACATGGGAGCCCACACCTGCCCCGTCCGGACGACATCACAGGAGAACCTGCAGCCCCGCCCCTGCCTCTGGGAGTCCCAGGGAGAAACCAGACTGTGGGCTGCCCACCGCCGTCCTGGGGGGGGGGGGTCCCGTGTCTCCCAAACTTTGGGCATTCCGTCCCCACAGCCATCATTTTGACCCCTGGCACTTCATTCTTTATCTGGGAGTCACAAGAGCGTCTGTGACATCACAAGTTTGATGTCCTAGCTCTTTTTCTTTAGATAAAAGAAAACAGAACTGTCAGGATTAAGCATATTCCTCCAGGTACCACCTGAAACCACCGTGCAGGCCACCTTGGGCCCCCGTGACCTCTCCCCTCTGTGCACATGACCTCCCCTCTCTGTGCACATGACCTCTCCCTCTGTGCACGTGACCTCTCCCCTCTGTGCATGTGACCTCTCCCCTCTGTGCACGTGACCTCTCCCTCTGTGCACGTGACCTCTCCCCTCTGTGCATGTGACCTCTCCCCTCTGTGCACGTGACCTCTCCCCTCTGGGCACATGACCTCCCCTCTCTGTGCACATGACCTCTCCCTCTGTGCACGTGACCTCTCCCCTCTGTGCACATGACCTCCCCTATCTGTGCACATGACCTCCCCTCTCTGTGCACATGACCTCTCCCCTCTGTGCACGTGACCTCTCCCTCTGTGCATATGACCTCTCCCCTCTGGGCACGTGACCTCCCCTCTCTGTGCACATGACCTCTCCCTCTGTGCACATGACCTCTCCCCTTTGTGCACGTGACCTCTCCCCTCTGTGCACGTGACCTCCCCCCTCTGTGCATGTTCTATGTCCCCCTCTGTGGGCTCAGCAGCTGGGCCTGGGCCCTTGCACAGCCAGGTGTGCGGGTCCCAGTCCCAAGCACAACTTCAAGGAGCAAAGGTCCCCTCCCCTTAATATCTTGAGGGCAGGGCCCACCCCCACCCCCACCCCCACCCCCACCCCCACCCTCCACTCTCCTCCACCCACCACCCAACATGTGTCACGGTCATGGTTCTATGCCTCACATCTTCAAAAGTGCTTTGAACAAACAGTAATGGCCCCTCCGTGTCTCTCTGAGATGGGGGGGCGGGGGGAGCGGTGGCCGTCCCCAGCTGGGGGACAGAACCAGGCCAGGCACCACAATTCCGTGCCTCCACCAAAGCCACCGACTCAAGCCGGGGCCCCTCCCCGCCCGCCCTCGCTTCCCCCCACGGCAACTTTTACTGGCCCGCATTCCTTCTGCCGTGAACGCCACTATTTAATTAAAAACGACAGACTTTTGTTTTCCCCCCGTCCTTCCTCCAGGCCTGGATGCCAAGGAGACCCACCAGACACATGCGGGGAACATTTGTTCCGGCTTTGAAGATAAAAGTCGGCTGAAGGGAGCCTCGATGTATTTCAAGTTTCCCCTGAAGCACGGGGCAGGCTGCCGGCCGTTTAGGGAAAGGGGGTGCGGGGATGGGGGGAGGGGGGGGGCTGCAAAAAAAAAACCACTGTCATTCTGCAGGAATACTTTGTAAAAATAAACAGGCGGGAAAAAACCCAAACTTGATTAATGGAAAGCCACTCGGCTGGCCTGTGTCTCGGGCCACGAATGCGTGTGTGCGTGTGGCTCCGTCGGATCGCTTTCATTGGGCTTTAAAACGAAGATGTGGGTCGTAAACTCGAGATGCTGGGGCGGGGGGCGGGAGGGGGGGAGGCTGGCGGGTCTGTTTTCAAAGAGCCCAGCGACCGCGCCCCACCCGGCACACTCTGGCCGGACCAGGGGTGGCGGCAGCGCCCGTTCCGACCTGCCTGGCCTCGGCGTGCAGACGTGCGGCCGGGAAAGGCCCGGCTCGGTAAGCGGAGGCAGCGGAGGGGGCAGGTGCGAGCTTCTCCCGGAATCAGGGGCGATTCCAGCCGTGCCCGGGAGTCGCCTGTCTCCCCGGGCTCACCTCCCACCCCTAGCCCGGGCCATGGAGCTGCGCCCAGCCCGGTCCCACCATCACCACACACACACACGCACACGCACACACACACTCCACAGGCCCTCCCCAGCCCGCGGACAAGACCAAAGCACTAACCAGACCTGAGACTCAGCCTGTTCCCCTCGAAGTTAAAAAAAAAAAATTAAATGTCACATCAAAAAGTGGATCCGGCTTTGATCTGGGCGCGCCGGAGTGGCACGCAGACCATCTGAGAGCCCGTGTGGCGCTCGGCACTCCGCGGGCCTGTGTGAGCGCCAGTCCCTGGCCGGGCGCGGTGCAGACTCACTCCCCGCACACATACCGCGGGCCAGGAGCCATCCCACTGCGGGACCTCAGGAGGGGCCCCCCAGCGAGCGGCGAATGCGGGAGCTCTCTCTCCTGTCCTCCTGGGCCCGGCTGGGGGCTCCACCGGCTCTCGGCGGCCCCCATGCCCTGCCACCCAGATGGCAGCCTGACCCGCTGGCTCCCGGGCGGACGGGGCTGATGGACGCACAGACACACGGATCCTATTTGGAAGCCAGCTCCGTCCCCGACACCCCTCAGTCTCTGCTCTCGCCCCAGCCCCACCAGTAAGCCCACCTGGGAGTGCTGGTCACTGAGGCAGTCAGAGCAGAACCCCCCGTCCCGCAGCTCAGACCAGCTCCCCATCACCGGCCGGACCTGCCCCACCTGCTCCCTCGGACCTGTCCCAGCCACACAGAGGACTGCCACCCAGCCACCTGTGAGGTTCCCGCCGGCCTGGGGGCAGGGGGGCATGTGGGTGGGGGGCAGGGGCAGCGGGGGAGGGGCTCCGGGCTCAGCGGTGCCCAGAGGGTGCGGATCGCTGGGGAGGGGATGGAGACCCACCAGGAGGCGGAGGAAGGGGGTGTGGGGATCGTACCCGGGTTCCTCTGCCGGCCGTGCCCGCCGCCCGCAGCTGTCGGGGTCCGGAGCCGCCGCCCGGGCAGCGCTGCCACCCGATCCACTCCTCGATGCCCTTCCGGGCCCAGGCGGCGCTCACGGCGAAGCTGTCACCTGGCGGGAGGACACGGTCCCAAAGTTACCGGGAGGCGAGGGCTGGGAGGGGGCTCCGAGCTGGGAAACAACCCGAGAGACCGCCCAGGCAGCCAGAAGGGGGTTCAGAGGAGCCCCGAGAGCAGGGACCCAGAGGGGAGCTGCAAGGGGGGCGGGGGCAGTGCCCTCCCGAGGAGGAAGGGTCTGGGGAACAGAAGCGCCAGCCTCCCGGAGGCCAGGACCGCTGGGACGGGGTGCAGGAGCACGGGGCGGGGGGAGAGGGAGCTGAGGGTCAGGGGAAGGGGTGCACGGGGTGCAGGGGGCGCAGGAGCCACCCCCTGGCAGAGAGGGGACGGGGTTTGGGAGGAAAGGGCTGGGAGGTCTGAAGCGAGGGCGCAGCGAGCGCGGAGGGCGGGGACCGTGAGAGGAGGGAGGGGGCGCGGGACCGCGGGGCGGGGGCGGAGAGGGGGCGCGCAGGCTGCTCCGGGGGACGTTTGCGGGACCGGCGGCCGCAGCTGGGGCGGAGGCGGCCTGGTAATGGGATCCCGCGGGCTAGGCCGTCCCCTCCATCCCCTCCATCCCCCGCCCGCGCCCCGCGCCCTACCTTCCGGGCTCTCCCTGCGCTTGCACACGGCGGCTGCAGGCACATCGCGGGGCGGAAAGAAAGGAGAGGCAGAGAGTTAGCGGCGGGCGGCGGGGGCGGGGGGGGCCGGGGGCCGGGGCGGGGGCGGGGGCGGGGGGCGGGGGCCGGGGCCGGGGCCGGGCCGGCGCGCCGGGGAACAGACACTGACCCGGCTTGGAGTGAAGTTTCCCCATGCTGGGGGCGCGGCGGCGGGGCGCCCTAAGCCATCGCCCGGCCCGCGGGCCCGCGGCTGCCGCCCCGGCCTGGCTCTCCTCCTCCTCCGCCGCCGCCGCCGCCGCCTCCGCCTCCTCCGCCTCCGGGAGCGGCTCCCGAGCCCAGCGGAGCCCGAGGCGGCGCCGGGACCAGCTCCTGCCGCCGACTGACGCCGCCGCGCCGAGCCCCCGGCCCGCCGCCCCCGCGCCGCCCCGCGCGCCCATTGGCCAAGGCGGCGCATCAAAGGCGAGGCGGCCGCCGGGGGCGGGGCGAGGGCGGGGCCAGAGGGGCGGGGCCGTCTGTGGGGCGTGGTCAGCGGCTGGAGCGCGACTAGCGGCGGGGCGGGGCCAGCGGTGGGGGCGTGGTCAGAGAGCTGGGGGCCGGGCGCGGCGAGACCCTGACACAGAGCCCCCTCCTGGCGGCCGTGTGCGCCCCCCAGGCGGGTGCCGGGGCCAGGGACTCGTGCTGGGACCTGGTGGGAGGCTTGGGGACCAGCTCTGTCCTGTCGCTCCAGTCGCTCCGCCCAGCGCCTCCCTCCGCTCCGCGCTCCCTGGAAGCGGCCGGGCGAGACGCGGAGCTGCCATCTGCAGGTGATGGCACCGAGATGGCACCTGTGCATGCCCGGGGCACCTCCAGGCTTGGATCGGGGAGTCCGGGCGCAGCTCCCCCGCGTCCTGGGCCGGCGGTGCGCCCAGCCCGGTGCGCCCAGCCCGGTGCGCCCAGCCCGCTCCCGGCGGGACAAGTGCTGGAGGGATGCGCGGTGCCAGCCCAGCGCTGGGGTGCCCCCGCCCGGAGGCCCATGGGTGCCGCGGGGGTCAGGGCGCGCCGCCAGCCGCGGGTCCGGAAGGGGGTATCCGCTGGGGCTTTGATCTCCCTGGGTTTCCGCTCTCCGCTGCGTCCGCCAGGCCCGAGGGCTGGTTTGTTTTGTCTGGGGAGGTCTCTGCCCCGCGGGAAGTGCGACATCAAGGGGTTCCAGCCCACCTTTGTGGTTCAGGAGAGAGGACGCCTCTCCGCTGGGGCCATCGCAGGCCTAGGGTTAGGCTCGTCCTGGTACCGGACAGCCCGGGGGTGGGGAAAGGAGACCCTGTGCCGGGGCGAGGCCAGCGCTGCCCTGGGCCTGAATCCTCTCCCGGAGCCTCAGTGTCAGCATCTGTGAAATGGGGGCTCGCGTCTTCCCGGTTGCCCACCACTGAGACTGGCCCTATCCAATGGGAAGCTAGGTGAGCCACAGGCGTCATTCTCAATGTGCTAGGTAGCCGCTTTATTTATTTATTTTTTTTAAGTTAAAAGAGCCCAGCCGGTGTGGCTCAGGGGTTGAGCTTGGACCCATGAACCAAGAGGTCGCTGGTTCCATTCCCTGACAGGGCCCAGTTGCAGGCTGGATCCCCCAGTAGGAAGCTTGCAGGAGGCAGCCGATCCATGATGTCTCTCTCTCTCTCTCTCTCTCTCTCTCTCTCTCTCTCTCTCTCTCTCCCTCTCCCTTTAAAATTTTAAAAGAAATTTTTCTTTAAAATTTTAAAAGACATTTTAATGTGCGGGGCATGCAGGGGGGGGTGGTGGCCGATGGATGTGTCTCTCTCATTGATGTTTCTCTCTATTGTTCCACCTTCCTCTCTGTCTAAAATAAATTTTAAAAATATTAAAAATAAATATACCAGCCACTGTTGCCCAGTGGTTGAGCCACACGGTTCAGTTCCCTGTGTGTGTGTGTGGGGGGGGGGGTATTAAAAAGTTAAAAGACACAGAGGATATTAATTTTAATACATTTCACTTAGTCTACTATATTCAAAATTTTGTAGTAGTTTCAACATATAATGAGAGATTTCGCATTCTTTGTTTCATGCTCCATGTTTGAAGTCAGCGTGTGTTCTACACGGAGACTACGTCGCAACAGGCTAACCACGTGGCAGTGACCATGGCCACGTGGCTGGTGGCCACTGTCCCGAACAGCTCGGCGCGGGAGCTCCCACGTGGCCCCAGAGGACTGGGGGAGCTGCCCGGCCACCGGAGTCATAAGCACCCTTCACCCAACGGGGGCTCAGTGCCCTCCTCCACACTTCCTTTTCCTCCACACGCTTTCCTGGTGGGAACGCAGGCCGATCTCAGGAGCAGGCACGTCGCTGTCCATGTTACATGGCAGTTCTTTACCGGTACCTACCACAGGCCAGCCGCTGTCTAAGTCAGTGATTTTCAACTGGTGCACTGCGAGAAGTTTTCAAACACCCACACCTGACTGCTGAGTCAGGGCCCTGACCTCTTTTCCCGGAGGCCAGTGGTTCCCCACCTTCCGATGCACAGCCCTTTCACACAGCTCCTCCTGCTGTGGTGACCCCAACCACAACACGATTTTCGTTGCTACTTCCTAACTGTCATTTTGCTACTGTTATGAATCGTAATGTAAATATCTGTGTTTTCCGATGGTCTTAGGCGGCCCCTGTGAAAGGGGTTCGACGTGCGCGCGCACGCGCACACACACACACACACACACACACACACGCACGCACACACACGCACGCACGTGTGTGGGGCCAGTGGGCGAGGTCTGAAGGCATCCGGCAGGAAGAAGCCAAGGTTGCTGCTAAGCACCCCACAGTGGGCAAGACAGGGCCCCGAAAGGAGGGACCTCCAGCCCCAGGGTCCGCGGTGCCCACGTGAGCAGCCTGGGCTCTGTGAGCGGCCAGGGCAGGACGGCAGGGCAGGTGGCAGGGAGGGGGGCATGTGTCTGGAAGCGGCGTCAGCGGGGGCTGCTGTGTGTCTCTCTCACCCCACCCCCCTGCCGCCCCCCGCGGGCCGGGGCGCGTGGACACGAAAGCCTCGCTCTGCGTGTTCTTTCTCACGGGGCTCAGCGCCGGCTCCTTCCTTAAACCGGCCGCAGCTTTCTTCTTTCGTGAGAGAAAAGGAGCCCCCGCCCCCCGGGAGGCGCTCTCTGTAGTTCAAACAGAGATAAAAGCAGCAACTCAAACTCCGCAGTTACCAGCCTGAGTCTCAGGGAGGTAAATCCCCACTGTCCAGCCAGACACAAAGCTGCCCCCCCTTCAGCCCGGCCCCCCCAGCCCGGCCCCCCCAGCCCGGCCCCCCCAGCCCGGCGCCCCCAGCCCGGCGCCCCCTGCCCGGCCCTCCCAGCCCGGCCCCCCCAGCCCGGCAAGCGCCCAGGCCTGGCTGTGGGGGCATCGGGACACCCCCCCCTTACCCCCCGGCCCTGGGCAGGAAACGGCGATGGGCCTGTGCTGAAGCTTAGCCCAGTCAGGGCTCTGAGCAGCGGCTCCCCGGGGGCCAGTAGCCCACCACCCTCCTGGGGTGGCTCTGTGGTCCCCGCCGGCCTCCGGAGCCACGGCGCACTGTCTTTTCATGTTTTAATAATTTATCGGGCCCACTTCTCGGGCTGAGCACTCACAGTGGCACATCTTTTCCTTTGAAGATCGCCCCTCCTTGGAGGAGGAGAACGGGGAAGGAAGGCGAGGGAGCGATAAGAGAGAGATTAGGGCAGAAACGGTTTCCTGGGGCCTGAGATTCGGCGAGGCTGGCTGAGGTGAAGTCTGTCAGACGCGGAACTGGAGGCTGGGGGGAGTGGAGGGGGGACAGGACAGCACCCCCATGCTTGTCCCTGGGTTAAACCATCCGATCTGGCCCCCTTCAACCCACTGCCAGTAGGAAGCCCTTCTGGCCTTCTAACCTAGGAGCTCTGACCCTCTGAATAGACCAGGTCCCTCCTCCTCTTTCTCCCCTGGGTGCGCCTCTGGCGTCTTGCCTGACCGGCAGCTCCAGATGCAGTGCCCAGCCCTGCCCATAGGAGGCACTCTCCGCAGAACAAGAGAAGCCCGCCCAGCCCTACCCGACCCTTGGGTGTGCAGTGGTCAGCAAGAGAGTGGGCAGCTGCCAAGAATACGATCTGGGGGCCTGGCTGGTACGGCTCAGCGCTTGAGCATTGACCCAAGAGGTCACTGGTTCGATCCCCAGTCGGGTGAGGGCATATGCCGGGTTGGGGGCTCGATCCCCAGTAGGGGTGGGTGGATGCAGGAGGCAGGCCTGACGTTCCTCTCGTCGCTGTTTCTATCTCTCCCTTCCTCTCTCTCTCTAAAAATCAATAAAGTAATATTTTAAGAAGACGAGTGTGGCCTGGCGAATACTAAAGAAAAATGCGCTGTCCAAGCATCCTGGCCCCTCCGGGCCCTGGAGCGCTTCCCTGCACAGCCCCCGCGGCGGCAGAGCTCAGCGGCCTGGTGTGTATGAGGAAGTGCCCTGCACGGGAATGGCACCGGGATTTTGGAGTTGGAGACTGGGAAAGGGAAATAGAGTGTGAGGAGAGAGAAATAAAAATGGGTGATCAGCCAAAACCGGTGCGGCTCAGTGGATAGAGCGTCGGTCTGCGGACTGAAGGGTCCCGGGTTCGATTCCGGTCAAGGGCATGGACCTTGGTTGCAGGCGCATCCCCAGTAGGGGGTGTGCAAGAGGCAGCTGATCGATGATTCTCTCTCATTGATGTTTCTAACTCTCTATCCCTCTCTCTTCCTCTCTGTAAAAAATCAATGAAAATATATTTTAAAAAAATGGGTGATCAGACACCTCCTGCACAGGAGGGCTCCCGTGGCTCCGGGTCTTCTCAAAACAGCAGCTCCTGCACCCCCACCTCCTGCACCCCCGGCTCCTGCACCCCCAGCTCCTGCACCCCCGGCTCCTGCACCCCCACCTCCTGCACCCCCGGCTCCTGCACCCCCGGCTCCTGCACCCCCACCTTCTACACCCCCACCTCCTGCACCCCCGGCTCCTGCACCCCCAGCTCCTGCACCCCCGGCTCCTGCACCCCCACCTCCTGCACCCCCGGCTCCTGCACCCCCAGCTCCTGCACCCCCAGCTCCTGCACCTTCAGGGCAAATGTCCACACAGGAAAACGGCACAGGACGTCTGTGTCATTAGGAAGCTAGCTCTGACTTGCCAACCCCCCAGAAGGGTCAGGGGGACCCAGGCCTTCTCAGACCACACCAAGTTCCTCTTCAGCATTTCCTTCCATAAGCATACGAACATGCATGCACATGCGCACACACATGCACACACACGCACACACACGCACGGCATCTAGCATTTGGACTCTGGCATTTGAATATCAAAAAGCAGAAGGACGTCATGGCAGAGGGAAGGCGGCCACTGAACTGAGGGCACGGAGCCTCGCGAACAACTCGCTGCATTGTCTCCCGTCCTGTCTCGCCGGGGCCGGGGGCAGCGGTTGGCAGGGAGATGGTGCCGGACAGCCCTTCCTGCACAGATGGCAGAGGCCCTACCCGGAGGCCGCGGGTCAGTGGAGCTGGGCCCGGGACTGCCTGGCACCACGTGGGCAAGCTCCCACCCCGCCCCACCCGCCAGGAGAGCTGGGCAGAACGGCCCACCGCAGCCCCTCCCCCAGGTGTCACGGACTCGGCCACGGGGGTGCCAGACGCTTGCTCATGCATCACGTTGGGTGTGAAGTGGGGGGGCTTGGGAAGCAGAGACCTCCCCAGGCCGGGGGTGGGGGTGGGCAGCCAGCTGAAATCCACCAGCAAAGGAGCCATCAGCACCCAGCACGCCGGGGAGGCAGGGGCCCTCTGCCCTGTGCCCCGGGTCCCAGCCGGGCTGACACGCAGCAACGTGGGTGGCCTGTGAGTGGACAGAGGTCGGGCTTCAGGAGCCTCACTCAGAAGCGGATGGATTTCAAACATCTGCAACCCGTGAGAGAGAAAAAAACACCCCACAGGTGTCTGCCGCCCCCTCCAGGCTGGCCTCCTGAATCTCCTTGTCCGGCACTGGCTCCACCTCCCAGGCTCAGGGACCTCCTCGGCTCCAAAAGCTAAATCAGGGTCCCCTCTCCAGAACCCCGTTTCTGGGACACGCCCTCTTCCCCTCACCAAGAGATGGGAGGCTGCTGCCTCCTCAGAGTCACCCGTTACCAATAAACCCAGACGGAGCTCAGTTTCCCCGGGAGCCGGACCCCCGTCCGGGAGAGAGGGGTGGGAATTCCTCCTGGATTTCCCTCTTCACGGAGCCCCAGGAACCGGCGGGCTGACCTGGGTCCCCATCTCCCCAGGAAGTGTCTGCTCAGGGTCTCTGCCAGGGAGGAGCGACAAAGACAGTCTGGGACAGAACTCACGGGGGCTTTCTCAGGTGAATGGAATCACCGATTAAGGGTGGGGGGGTGTGAGGGGGCGGGGAAGCCCTGGTAGGCGTGGCTCAGGGCTTGAGCGTGGACCTATGAACCAGGAGGTCACGGTTCGATTCCCGGTCAGGGCACAGGCCTGGATTGCAGTGGGGGGGTGCGGGAGGCAGCTGATGGATGATTCTCTCTCATCGTTGATGTTTCTCTCTCTCTCCCTCTCCCTTCCTCTCTGAAATCAATACAAATATATATATATATTTTTTAAATATATTTTATTGATTTTTTTACAGAGAGGAAGGAAGAGAGATAGAGAGTTAGAAACATCAATGAGAAAGGAACATCAACCAGCTGTCTTCTGCACACCCCCCACTGGGGACGTGCCCGCGACCAAGGTCCATGGCCCTGGCCGGAATCGAACCCGGGACCCTTCAGCCTGACCCTTCTATCCACTGAGCCAAACCGGTTTCGGCAATACAAATGTTCTTTAATGAATTTATGGAAGGAGTCACACCCTCAGCCGTTCGGAGCAGCCGAGCCCGGCAGCCCGGACGATGGACACAGAGCCGCTGGCACGCTGGAGGTGCCAGGCTGTGCCTCCTTCCGCGGAAACTGGCACGGCACCCATGGACTGAGGCTCAGCGTCCCCCCCGGCCCTCCCTCCACGCTGAGAGACCTGCGGGGAAGGGGGACCAAACTTGGGGGCCAGGCTCCAGCGGACCAGCACCCCCAGCCGGGGGACGGGACGGGCAGGGACGGGACGGGTGACGTCCCCTCGGGAGGGCCCTGGGGCAGGTCCTGGCTCCCCTGCCTCCCCTGAGGGGCTGTGGTCACCCCTGGAGGAAGGGGTGCTGTCTGCGAAGGTGAGCAGGGGCCTGCTTCAGGAAACGGGGTCCCGCTGCCTCTTCCGGGCCCCATGGCTGGGGGCACCAGCCCCCCAGCCCCCCTTCCCATGCCAGTGGGCTCATCCACTTCCAAAGGGACAGCCCCGGAGCCCCGGGGACCGCTTTGCCAGTAGACGTGGCGCTCTTATTGTGTGACACACGCTCTCCGGCCGCCTGGGCTGGCCTCCTGCAGGGAGTGCGGCCCGCCCCCGCCGGACCAAAGGGCTGTGTGTTTGTGGAGGGCAGAGGAAGAGCGTGGAGCTGGCCTTTGAACATGAAGGCCCTTTTGTCTTCCCGCTGAAGTCATCCCTGGCACCAGGCGGAGGCAGCTGGGTGGGGGAGGGCTCCGCGGCTGGGGGAGGCTGGACCCGAGCCAGAGTGGGGGGGGCGGGGACAGCTCTCAGAGGAAAACCCCAAACCTCCCCCCCCGACTCCCGTCAGCCCCGGGGGGGGGGGGTCTCACATGGGCGGCCCCTCCGGAGGTCTTATGTGACCCCGTGATGATTTTATTTTGCTTAAGTACTAACGCAAACATTAAAAGGTTTAAAAATGCATCGGATCTTGCCCTGGCTGGTGTGGCTCAGGGAACAGAGCGCCGGCCTTTGGACTGAAGGGTCCCAGGTTCGATGCTGGTCAAGGGCACAGGCCCAGGTTGCGGGCTCAGTCCCCCAGTAGGGGGCATGTAGGAGGCAGCCGGTCAATAATTCTCTCTCATCACTGATGTTTCTCCCTCTCTCTCCCTTCCTCTCTGACATCAATATTGCATGGCCCTGCCCACTCCTGCTGGTCTTTGGTTGTTATGGCATTATGGCCACAGGCCTTTTAATATATATATATATATGTGTGTGTGTGTGTGTGTGTAATTAGCTCTTAAATATTTCTTAAAGAAGTAGAATGTTTTATTCCTAACTTCTCTTTAAATATCTGGCAATCTCGGGCCTCAATGGAGTGAAGTAACCAGTTTTCTGAACTTTTTTTTTTTTTTTCCATGATCTTCAGGGCGTTGAGTTTTCAGCTCTATCCAGTACCTTTATTTCTCTTTAACAAATCCCGCAAACGACTGGTTTTCTTGGACGTCTCAGATTTTATACCCCTGGGCCCACGACGAGAACCTCACCTCTGCATTGGAAAAGGCAGTGGTTAGTGGGGAGACGGCTGTGCCCATTTTACAGACGGGAAAACTGAGGCACATTCAAGTAACCAGCCCGAGGTCACAGAGAGGTTCATGGCAGGCTCAAGAAATAAGACTTAGAAGACAAAGGGGACTAACATGGATCTACCTCTTTCATTTTATCTTATGGTCCATGTGGCTCTTGGTAAAAATAAATAAATAAATAAAATAAAATAAAAGCAGTGAGGGGCCTTCCCATAGCCTAGGGCCACCTGACGCTAATGCTGGGAGCTTGTTAGGGCCTTTGGCTGTGTCGGCGTTAGGTACCCTTCACAGCAGGCCTTTCAGGTGAGTTAAGCCTTTCCCGGGCTTAGGGGCTCACACAGTGAGGCCGAGAGTTAGACCCAGGTCAGCCCACCTCCAAACGGGGCAAGTGGTTCCTTCTCAGAGCCCCAGGGGTGGTACACAACGTGGGGTCCTCTGCTCAGAGCCCACTCCTCCCAGGCCCGCACCTCCCTCAGCACACATCTATCCCCGCCCCCCATACCTCCCCCTGAAACAGCTGATTGGACCAGGTAGACACCTGACCCAAGCCGGGCCAATCAGACCCTTCCTACTGGCATGGGGCTGGGGTCCAGGGACAAAGGGCCGGGCTGGCGTATATGCACAACTCCAGGGGGCGCCATCCGCATAATGAGCCTGTAAATGGCACCACAGGGCCGGCCAGGAGAGGAACATCGAGGACTGGAGGGGCTCACGGGGGTCTATCTGAGTAAGTGGGTTTGGTAAGGAACCATGGGGAAGATGGCGGGAAAAACAGTGCAGTACCTGAGCTCAGCCCTAGGGGGCGCTGTCCGTGTGGAGAGTACATGGCACAGGTGGGACAAGGAAGAAGGCCCTTCAGAGGGCCTCCGGCTCAAAGGCCTGCGAGGCTGGCCCCTAGGAGGCCGGAGGCGGGAGGGTGCGGTCACTGCTGGCCTCTACCCTGCCAGACCTCCAGTCAAAAGCTTTAACCCAGAAATCCAACTCTTTTACTTGAAATCTCTTTAAATATTATAAACAGATTCTGGTTTAAACACACCACACACACACTCACACACACACCCACAGAAACGCTTTGTATTGTATCCAGAATATAAATTACTTCCAAAGCCTAATTAAAAACAAACTAAACAAAAGGGCTTTGGACCCGTCATTAAAGAGGACACGCAGATGGCAAATGACCAGTGAAAAGATGCTCGGCATCATTAGTCGTTAGGGAAACGCAAATTAAAACCAAAGGAGATGACATTGGCTCCTAGGAGAACGGCTACAGTTTTTGAAACGTGACAGTGCCAAGTGCCGGCGGGCACAGGGAGTGACTGGCACTCTCTGACATGGCTGATGGGGCCCAGGAAGCGGAAGGAAGGAAGGGGGAGGGAGGAGAGAGGAAGCTGGGAAGGGCCTAGAATAGGGGTGGCGACACTTTGCCCTGCCAAGGGCCATTTGGACATCAGTGGGCCATGGCATCATCCTTGGGCCAAACAAAACTACCAACTTAATCTATGAGACGTCTGGGTAACTTGTAACTTCCCTTTTTCCGGAGCCCCTGGGGCACAACCAAATGGGGTGGGCACCAGGACAGATGCCTCAGATTCCTTCGTTATCATGTTAACTGTTCCTGCACTCACCTGAGTACACCTCCATCATTTTACTTTTTATCCAATCCCAGGACTTTCCCACCGCTTGGCTTTCTCCCGCGTCCTTACTCCATCACCAATGGATTTCATGTCACCCACCTATGTCCCTCCTTTGATTTCAGTGTATAAATAGAGAAATGTAACCCGCCATCCTTCGGAGCATTATCTCAATCCGTTGAGGTTCTGCTTCCCGGCATATGTCGACAGTAAGGCTCAAATAAACTCACAAAAAATTTCTTTAAAAAAAACACAAAAAACTACCAGCTTAAAAACCAGCCTGCTGTATCTGGTCAAACACAGAACTAACGCACCCCTAACGGCTTGGCAGGGCCAGACCACATAATGTCCTGGGTCTTATGTGGCCCTCGGGCCAGACTGTAGGGATTCAAGGCCTAGGTCTGAGGTCGGCAAAGCACAGCTCGTGAGCCACATGCGGCTCTTTGGCCCCTTGAGTGCGGCTCCTCCACAAAATACCACGTGCGGACGCGCACACACACAGTGCGGTTGAAACTTCGTGGCCCGTGCACAGAAGTCAGTGTTCGGCCTGGGCGCGTCTATATTGACGGAGTGATGTTAGAACACTCCAGGGGCCAAAGAGCCGCATATGGCTCGCGAGCCGCGGTTTGCTGACCACGGGCCTAGGAGATGGGCCCCCGTGCTGAGCCACGCTGGAGGACACGGCTCTCGCCTCTCTCTGGACCTCCGTTCCCCTGTTTGTCTAGGATTCTTCTCGTTTCAGGATCATGCGTCCCCTTCCCCTCCTGTTTGGTGACAAACAGCTTTGTCCCAATGGCCTTCTTCCACCATCCCAGGCCTCGAAGGCTGTTTGAAAGTGTCACGGCTGGGCTGAAACCGGTGTGGCTCAGTGGATAGAGCGTCAGCCTGCGGACTGAAGGGTCCCGGGTTCCATTCCGGTCAAGGGCATGTACCTTGGTTGCGGGCACATCCCCAGTAGGGAGCGTGCAAGAGAACTGATGGATGACTCTCTCTCATCGATGTTTCTAACTCTCTCTATCTCTCTCCCTTCCTCTCTGTAAAAAAAATCAATAAAATATATTTTTTTTAAAAAAGAAGAAAGAAAAAAGAAAGAAAGAAAGAAAGGAAGGAAGGAAGGAAGGAAGGAAGGAAGGAAGGAAGGAAGGAAGAAAGAAAGAGCAGGAAAGAAAGGAAAGAAAGAAAGAAAGAAAGAAAGAAAGAAAGAAAAGAAAGAAAGAGGAAGGAAAGAAAGAAACGAAAGAAAGAAAGAAAGAAAGAAAGGCAAGAAAGAGAAAGAAGAAAGAAAGAAAGAAAGGCAAAAAGAAGAAAGAAAGAAAGAAAGAAAGAAAGAGAAGGAAAGAAAGAAAGAAAGAAAGAAAGAAAAAAAGAAAGAAAGAAAGAAAGAAAGAGTCACGGCCGGGATGGATGGATAGATAGAGCGACAGCCCGGGGGAGTGGGCCAGAGGAATGCCACAGGGGAGAAAGGGGGTGGCAGAGGGAGAGGTGGCAGTCCGAGGCCCGGCGGGCCCCTGGGGGAGGTGTCCGCGGTGTTCTGGAAAAGGCGAGAGGTGCAGGGGACGGTGAGAACAGACCCAGCGGCACCGGGGCTCTCTGGGCGGTGTGCGTCCGTCAGCCGGTCAGCGGGCTGACTCACAGGAGGCCCTTGAGGAGCCCGGGGTGGAGGGATGGAAGGAGGGGCCGTGCCCCTGCACCCCCTTCTCTGGGATTCCATGGGGCGCACCACAGCCCCAGCGGAGTCCTGTCCTCCCGGGCTGCGGGCTCTGGGGGAGCCCGTGACGGGGAGCAAAGAAGCCTCCACAGACTCCAGCACCGCACGCCCTCCCCGCCCAGGGTCCCCCCCCTGCGGATCCCCCCGCCGAGGCTCCCCCCGCCCAGGCTCCCCCCCTGCGGATCCCCCTGCCGAGGCTCCCCCCGCCCAGGCTCCCCCCCTGCGGATCCCCCTGCCGAGGCTCCCCCCGCCGAGGGTCTCCCCGCCCAGGCTCCCCCCGCCGAGGGTCCCCCCGCCCAGGCTCCCCCCGCCCAGGCTCCCCCCCCCCCGGGTCCCCCCGCCCAGGGTCCCCCCGCCCAGGCTCCCCCGGCCCAGGCTCCCCCCGCCCAGGGTCCCCCCCGCCCAGGGTCCCCCCCCCGGATCCCCCCGCCCAGGCTCCCCCCGCCCAGGGTCCCCCCGCCCAGGCTCCCCCCGCCCAGGCTCCCCCCGCCCAGGGTCTCCCCGCCCAGGGTCCCCCCCTCCAGGATCCCCCGCCCAGGCTCCCCCCCCCCGGCTCCCCCCGCCCAGGCTCCCCCCCGCCCAGGCTCCCCCCGCCGAGGCTCCCCCTGCCCAGGGTCCCCCCGCCGAGGGTCCCCCCGCCCAGGCTCCCCCCGCCCAGGGTCCTTCCGCCCAGGGTCTCCCCGCCCAGGGTCCCTCCCCCCAGGATCCCCCTGCCCAGGGTCCCCCCCCCCATCCCCCTGCCCAGGGTCCCCCGGCCGAGGCTCCCCCCGCCCAGGCTCCCCCCGCCCAGGGTCCCCCCACCCAGGGTCTCCCCACCGGAATCACACAGTCACGGGGGAGCCGTTGGTGGCGGGTGTTGGGGCTCAGGCGGGTTTGGATCGTCTCGTTCAGCCGTTCCTCGCTGCAGAGGGGACACTGAGGCTGGCGGCGTGAGGCCATCCCGTGTCCACGAGTTAGCCGCTGAGCTGGACCAAGGACAATCATTCGATCGAGAATGATCATGACCATGATAACGATCATCATCAATGTTTGTGGAATTAATTCCCTTCTCCTCTCCCTCACCCCGGGAGTGAAGCCCGGGAGTGGGTGCCGGGGCTGAGGGAATTCCCACGCTCGGCCTGAGTCCAAAGACCCCGGGCGGGGGCGGGGGTGGAGGGAGAGAGGAGCCCCTGGGTGCCTCGTGGGTCATCCCACGTGGGCACTGGCTGCTCCGGGCGAGGCTGCGGCTGCGGACAGACGGCCTGAGTGGGTCCCACGTGGCCATTTTTAAGCGGGTTTCTCTCCTCTCCCGCCACCCCCCGCCCCTCAGGCACACAGGTAACAGGAAGCGGCCCCGGCTCCCTCGCCGTCTTTCATCCCCCCCCCCTCTCGGGCGCACGGCAGAATCCGACGATAATTGTCCGGGTGATCTCATTATTGTCAACAAAATCCCAGCCTTGAAGTCTGAAGCCACTGGACCGCTGACACATGAAACACAACAGGAAACCGTGTGCCATGCCGTTCCGTAAACAGGCGAGGCGGGAGGGGCTGGGCAGCCGGCACGCGGGGGGGGGGGGGGGGGGGGCAGGCCGTCGGAAAACGGCCATGCGAGGCCGCCCCTTCGGAAAAGCCTGGTCCGGGACGGACGCCCGTCCTTCCTGTGTGCGCCAGCACGGGCCGGGCAGGAACAGATGGCATCTTCCCCCGGGTGGCTGCGGGGAGTGTACGGTGACGGCGTTTCTAGGGGAAGGGGCACCAGAGGGGGGCACCCTGAGATAAGCACCCGTGGGAGCCCAGGAGGATAAGGGACGGAGCAGGCCCCGGGACTGAGGGTGGCGTCTGGCGGCCACCAGCCGGAGGGCCATGGGGTGTGGGAGGCGCAGAAGGAAAGATGAAGTTCCCCCGAGTGCAGAGCAAGACCTGGGGGGCCTCCGGTCTGCATGGGACGCCCCTGCAGCGTCTGTGCCCGCCCCGCCCAGCCTGCACGCGCCCAGGGGAGGGACGCTCACCCACCTCCACCTGCGAGCCGCCCATCCACGGCATGTCTGGGTGGGGTGTGGGGGGGGGCAATGGTAAGATATGTAGACGTATATTTCCTTTATTGAAAAATGGAAAACAATGTCCGGTTTGGGGAGCAGGTCCTGTGCAGACAGCGGAGCCGGCTCTGGCTCCCGTGGGGAGGCCTGGCTGGGAGGGCCAGGGCGAGGCCCAGGGGCCAGCGGCGGCCGCACACAGCTTCATGGACACGGTTCACACGGAAAGCAAGGCGTCCCACCTCGTGCCTCTTCCTCTGGACTCTTCTGACGTCCATGGGAATTCTCACAAGCTCATGACCGTGCACCATTGGTCACCGATGGGAAATGGGGCTGCAGGGTGTGGCTGGCGGATCCCTACAGCCGAGTTGGTAAGAGCATAAGAGAGACTTCTGTGGCTCCGGGGGATGTTTGTTACGGCAGCACAGCCTCGCCCAGACTGACGGATACAAACCGGAGAATGTGCAATGTATTCCCATCGGCGTCCTCGCCACGACGCTGGAGGTGGGCCTGACTGCTATTATCTCTGCTTCCCAGGTGAGGAAGCAGACGCCAGCGTGTGAGGCCCTTGGCCCAGAGTCAATAAGAGAGAGACCCCCGGAGAGAGCCCAGTTCCCTGGCCTCCTCGGCTCCGAGGGAGGTTGGGGAGGTGGGCATGGGCGTCGGCGAAGGAATGCCCCCAGCCAGTTTGGCATCTTTGTGGGGTAAGCCTTCGTCCTTCCAGAGCGGCCTGCGCGAGTCTGGGAAGAATGTTCCCAGCTAAAAGTAGCTCCCGCAGAGGGTCCCGGCCAAGGTCCAGCTCAGGCTGGCAGGCGCACGGGCAGCCTGGAATGCCTGCTGGCCGGGGCTCCACGCCTCCGCAGACCCGGCCCTTATTTGGGATGGAAAAGGGCACCCGGTTCCCAGTGGGGGTGCGAAGGCACCAGGGGGTTCGAAGGCACGCAGGGGCCGCAGCCTCTCTCCGCGCGGGCGGGGGATCGGAGCCGTCCTGGCACCCGGACCCCGTGCGCAGCGGGGCAGCCAGGCCGGACAGACTCCCACCCCCTGGCGCACTGATTCAGAAGGAAGGCGTTTCTAGGAGGGTTCCAGGGGGCCCGGTGCTTCCCCACGGCCAAAGGGAGCCCCCAAAATGAGAGAGACAGAGGGTCCCACTTCGCTGCTTCTCTGTTGAACGTGGGCTTTTATTTCTCCCCAACTACGGCAGCGGTCGGCAAACTCCTTCATCCACAGAGCCAACTATCAATAGGATTGAAATCTCTTCGGAGAGCCACAATTTTTAAACTTCGAGTTCTTCTAACGCCACTTCTTCAACACAGACTCGCCCAGGCCGTGTGTGGCCAAAGAGCCACCCGTGGCTCGCAAGCCGCGGTTTGCCGACCACGGCCTTAGGTGGTTAGGTTGCCTTCCGCCGCGAGGAGCAGAAACCCCCACTCACAGCACCCTCCCGGGGAGGAGAGCTCCCAGAAGCCTTTGCATGGGCAGGACCGCAGACCCCCAGCCGCGCTGTCAGGGCATGCCTGCCGGTCAGAGAGCGTGAACGCTCCCACTCTGCAGTCCCGACCACGGACCCCCGCGGCAGCCGATGGCAGTCCGCCCGGGAGCCGCGTGGGCGCCCGTCTCTCTCCTCGGTCCTCTTCCGCCTCCGGCTTCTTCCCAGCCCAAACCCTCCGAGGCCGCCCGCCTTCGGGGCCTGTCTCAGCGCATCCCTCTGACCCCCGGGGAGGACGGCCACAATGTGGCAGAGGAGCCACCACGCCCCCTCCAGTGCCCGTGGTAGGCATCACTAATCGATCAAGAGTCTGTGCCCTCACCGGTGTGGCTCAGTGGATAGAGCGTCGGCCTGAGGACTCAAGGGTCCCAGGTTCGATTCCGGTCAAGGGCATGTACAATAGCTTGGTTGCGGGCACATCCCCAGGAGGGGGTGTGCAGGAGGCGGCTGATCGATGTTTCTCTCTCATCGATGTTTCTAACTCTCTATCCCTCTCCCTTCCTCTCTGAAAAAAATCAATAAAATTTTTTTAAAAAAGAGTCTGTGCCCTACTGAGCAAGAAAAAGGCCTCCGATCACACCCCTCGCCCATCCACTCTTTGGCATCGGTGACCCGTACCCATCGGCAGCCCCATCCTTGGTCCCTCACGCCTGGGCTCTGGCATCTCGGGAAGATGGCTCTGCCGTGGCTCCTCCTCTGCGCCCAGGGCGTGGGGTGGTTCTGTGTCCCACCCGCGCTGCGGCCCGATGACCTCTAGCGAGTGGACTGGGCCGCTCTCCGCCGTGGAGAGCAGAGGGGCGTCCGCTGGCGTCCAGAGACTCCCGCAGTGTTTTTAAGGCGCTGTCGGCAGCGGGGCTGCCCTCCCTGATTCGTTTCCATCACGAGGGCCGTGGAGCCGGGCACCGGCCGCTGCGCATCCTCCCGCCGGCCGTGTCGCCGGGCCATCTGGAGGCCATTGCCCGCTTCCTGGAAGGCCCCGGAGCCCGGAGAGGCCTGGCATTTTCCTTCCACTGGGATCCGGCCACCCCACCCAGCCCTCCCAGGCGGAGCCAGCCAACATGAACAGGACTTCCCCTCCCGCTGACCCCCCTGCCCAGTGCCCTGTCCGGGGAGGGCAGCTCTGTCTGTCCCTCCACTGGGGCCTGGACAGCCTCTCTCCCCAGCCTACCCACCCGCCTGCCCTCCTGCCAGGCCGCCCTCCCCACCGGCCCTCCCTCTGCCAACCAGCCGGGACGCATCAGAGGGAGGAGAGAGAGGGAGGGGAGGGGACGGGCCGCCCCTGGCCACCGCGCACTATAAAAGAGAGAGCATTACAGCTGGCCCCCACGGGGAATGGCCTTAATTAGGGTGGCGCCGAGCAGGACGCCATAATTAACTGCGGGTCTGTGTTTCCATCCCAAACACGCACTTCCAGGGTCTGCGATCCAGCTCGCTGTGAGGAGCCCGGCCAGGAGCTCGGCACCGCGGCCGGAGGGGCGGGCGGGCCGCGTGTCTCCCGCTGCCTCCCCCCCAGGCCCACTCGGGGTGAGTCTCTGGAGGTGGGGGCTGCGGGCCGGCCCTCTGGGGGTGCTCCTTATGGGCTCAGGGCTGCGGGCCCTGCCTGGTCCCCGACGCCAGGGGAACTCACAGGGATGGTGTCAGGCACCTCCTGTTTTCCTTGGACAACACCCACAATCCCAATGGCTCTCTTTTCCTCTGGGGAACCCCCCCCCCCCCCCCCCCCGCTCGGCCACCTGTGGCTCTAGGGCTAGGCCTCCATCGAGGCCAGCCAGCCAGAGAGCCCAGCCCCTGGCCACGGGGATTGGCTTCAGAGTTGGTCATGTGATGATGGCGGGCCAATGGGAGTCCGGGTGGACAGACTGGGACATGGGTACTGGGCCTCCACCGGCTGGGGTGCCACGCTGGTCCAATGTCAGCCCGGCGCTGCCGGGCCCACCTTCGCCATCTCTCGGGGAGAGTCTGCCTAAGAATACGGCCACATTGAAGAAAGCATTAAAGAGAAGGTGGCTCGGTGGTTGAGCATCGACCTGTGAACCAGGGGTCTCAGTTCAATTCCTGATCAGGGCACACACCAGGGTGGCGGGCTCCATTCCCAGTGGGGGGCGTGCAGGAGGCAGCGGGTCCACGATTCTCTCTCATCATGGATGTTTCTATCTCTCTCTCCCTCTCCCTCTCCCTGCCTCTCTGACATCAATAAAAATATGTTTTTAAACAGTGGCAGGTGCCAGAGAGAGAGACCTTTAGCCAATGAATGCAGCCAGGCCCGGGGCTCGGGTCACAGGACAGGCAGTGCATGCCCATGTCTGTGTGTGCTGATGTGAACGGTGTGCGCTGTCATGGCAACGTGGGGGTGTAGGGTCCACGGAAACGGGCCACCTGGCTCTCACTCGCCAGGTAGTTCAGCCCCAGCCCGGTGTGAGCCCAGCCGAGCCCCGTGAGGCCCAGACCCTGGGGCCTTCGTGTCCGCCATGGCCAGTCCACCCTGGGCCTGCCCCGTTCTCCTGGTCCATGCCATAGGAGAGCCTCCCGCAGCTCCCTGGGCCCCGTCTTGCTCCGAGGCCACCCCGTCCACTTGGACAAGTTTTAATAACTTGAGTGCCAGGAAGGTGCCCTCCCAGGAAATGCCCAGAGTGCTTTACAAAACTTCCCACGCTTTTCACACTGCCTTCAACTCTGCATGGCCTCTCGCTGAAATACTGTCAAGTTCTCCTCACCAGCCTCACACACACACACCACACACACACCACATACACACATATACATACACATACACCCCCACACACAAACACATACACACGCACTTATACACACCACACATATACACACACATACATACCACACGCATACACACACCACATGCACACACACCACATGCACACATATACATACACATACACCCCACACAAACACATATACACATACACACACACACACACAAGTTAGGAATGACTCACATTCTGGACTCTTGCTTTGTACCTATCTGCTGTGCAACCTTGAGCATGTAGCTTAGCCACTTTGTGCCTTCGTTTTCTTTCTTTTTATTGATTGATTTGAGAGAGAGAAAAAGGGGGAGAGAGAGAGAGAGAGAGAGAGAGAGAGAGAGAGAGAAAGACATCGATGTGTTGTTCCACTTGTGTGTGCATTCAATGGCTGACTCTTGTACCTGCCCTGACAGACACTGAACCAGCAACCTTGGCATCTGGGGCCGACATTCCAACCCCCTGAGCCACCGGCCAGGTGTTTTCTTTGTTTCTAAGGAGAGGGCACGCGCCTCTGTGGGCACTGCTGAGGGTTCCCGAGATGAAGAGCAGAACGCCGCTCACAGCCTAGACGCAGTGATGTCCCTGTCCCGTCCTCGCTGCATCTCAGCTCCCACGCTGTGTCTCATGTTCACGCCCCAGGCTCACGGCAAAGAGGCCAAGGGATCCGGCCAAGGTGACAGCGGCGACGCATGACAGTTCTGGTGGCCGGGCTCCCGGTCCCAAGCTCAGGGCCCGCCCTGCAGGGTCCTGCTGCCTCCCAGCCTTCATCCATGTGAGCCGGGCCCTCAGCTCCCTCTGGTCTGAGCCCTGGTCCTCACGCGGCCGGAGCAGCAGGGTGGCTGCAGACGCCCAGCAGAAGGCAGAGGCACTTCCGGGTCACAGCCATGAAAGGACAGCAGCTTCGTAAAGGGCCCCCAGCGAGGAGAGACCTCCTAGCATGCAAACCCAGAACATAGGATCTAACAGACAGACACACGTGATGAGGTCGGGTAAGAGATACCATCAGCATTGTTGGCAGACACACACGCATTTGGAACAGATGATCGTGACGAGGAGGGCAGGGGGCTACCATCTATGGCAACAAAGGGCTCTTACAAGGCGGAGAGAAAGGGGCAAACCACCCAAAAGAAACGATGGCAGAGAGCGTGAATGGGCCGATTCACGAAAGAAGGAAGGCAGACGGCCACAAACAAATGAAAAGATGCTCCACTCATTAGCGGTCCAGGAAAACGCAAATGAAGCAGACAGTGAGATATCGCAGAGGGGAATCTATTTATTTATTTATTTTTAATATATTTTTATTGATTTTTTTACAGAGAGGAAGAGAGAGAGAGTTAGAAACATCGTTGAGAAAGAATCATCTATCAGCTGCCTCCTGCACACCCCCTACTGGGGATGTGCCCGCAACCAAGGTACATGCCCTTGACCGGAATCGAACCTGGGACCTTTCAGTCTGTAGACCGATGCTCTATCCACTGAGCCAAACCAGTTTCGGCCAATTCATCCATACTGTTGCCTGGGCTGTCGGCAGTGTGTCCTCTTTTCTTTATTCTCAGTAGCCCGCGTAGGAGCATCTCGGCGTATATTCATCCGCTTCTGCCGTCCACAGGCATCTGGGTGGTTTCCGCTCGGAGATGTTACGAATAGCTTCCTGGTCCTTGTCCTTTGATCTGCATTTATGCACCAATTTGTTGTGCATGTTCCTGGGAGTGCAGACTGGGTCATCAAAAAACAATTTTTTTTGTTTGTTTTAAAAGAACAGAGGACGTCTGTGTGGTGGGTGGGAATGGGGCAGGCTTTGCCTGGCTGCAGATCAAAATAAATGATAAAGCTGTGGTGATGAAAGGCACGCAAATGAGCACATCCCCAAGTCCACACACACACACACACACACACACACACAAGCATACACGGGCATGCACACAGTCCTTGTACACACACACACGCACACACACGAGCATACACAGGCATGCACACGGTCCTTGTACACACACACACACACGAGCATACACAGGCATGCACACAGTCCTTGTATACACACACACGCACTCGCACACGGGCATGCACGTGGTTCTCATGCGCGCACACACACGCGCCTGCTCGCACGCACACACACAGGCATGCACATGGTCCTCATGCACACGCGCACACACATACACACACAAGCATACACGGGCATGCACACGGTCCTTGTACACACACACACACACAAGCATACACGGGCATGCACACAGTCCTTGTACACACACACACACACGCACACACACACAAGCATACATGGGCATGCACACAGTCCTTGTACACACACACACACATGCACACAGGCATGCACACGGTCCTCGTGCACACGCACACACACACAAGCATACACGGGCATGCACACGGTCCTTGTACACACACACACACACACACACAGGCGCGCCCTCCCGCCCCTCGCACTGAGCCAGGCAGCTCAGACAACTCCGGCCGGACTTCCAGCGCCGGCAGATAACTGAGCGTCGCGGTCCCTTTCAAGTGGAATCAGAGCGGGGCTGGCCAGTGTTCCGGCCACGGCTGGGGGGGGGGAGGCGAGGGTGAGCCCCAGGCTGCCGCCGGCTTTAAGCAGAACAAAGCGAGCGGATCAGAGGGCGCGCGGTGGAGGCGGCGACGCTGAAGCCAGCTATCGGCTCCGCGGGAGGCTGCGGGCATGCTGCGAGGGCCCCGGGGCGCCTGGACCCCGGACACAGAGACAGAGCCTGGCCAGTGGGCCCGGGACCAGGAAGGGCGGCAGGGCCCTCCTCTTGACGAAATGACAACGTGCCCTCTTCTCTGTCCAGCCCCGAGGGGGCTGGGGGCAGGGCCCAGGCGGCAAGAGCGTCATGAAGGGCTGTCAGTCAAAGCTCCAAAACACCCTCCGCTGCCAGCACCCATCCTGAGCCCCCCCCCCCGCCCCCAGGGCTTACTACCGCCGAAGGGTCCCTGTGACACACCGGACCAGCGTGCCCAGAGGGGCCTGGTGTCGGACGGTGCCCATGGCCCCTCTCAGCATCTGCCCTCCGCCCGTCCCATCCCTGGGGCTCCCTCCCCTGTCCGTGCCCTGCCAGGGCCTTCTAACGGGACACCTGGGCCAGCGAGCAGGTGGTGAGGACCCCCCTGCACCTCCTCAGGGGCGCGGACCCCCTCTCCTCGCAGGGGGCTCCTGACCTCGGAGAGCCACCCGGAGACTCCCCGTCAGAGCGGGAGCCACCACCCCCTTTGGGCAAACCTGGTACCCAACCGGCCTCTGCTTTCGCTAAGTTCGGGGCTCGGTGGGGAGGGCCAGTGGCTGTGCTGGGGACACCCCACTCTGCCGGGGCGGCATCTCCCGGCCGCCGCCCCCGCCCAGCTCCGGCCGGAGCCGCTGGGACCGATGGGGCGGGGCAGCTCCAAAGACAGGTTCCCACACCATGACCGCAGCAGGCTTTGGGCCGAAAGGTCCTGAGGGCCCCGTGCTCCCCACGCTCCCCACGCTCCCCGCCCTCCCCATGCTCCCCCCGCTCTCCCCCCCGTGCTCCCCACGCTCCTCGTGCTCCCCACGCTCCCCACGCTCCCCGTGCTCCCCACGCTCCCCACGCTCCCCACCCGGGGAGCTTTTAAAACAGATTTCGCTGAAACCAGTGTGGCTCAGTGGATAGAGCGTCAGCCTTCGGACTGAAAGGTCCCAGGTTCGATTCCAATCAAAGGCATGTACCTTGGTTGCAGGCACATCCCCAGTAGGGGGTGTGCAAGAGGCAGATGGTCAATGTTTCTAACTCTCTCTCCCCCCCTCTCTTACTCTCTGTAAAAAAAATTAATAAAATATATATATTTTTTAAAAAAAAACAAAACAAAACACAGATTTCGTCCTGCAGGCCCGACCGCTCGCACGGGTTCCCCCAGCCCCGGGCTGCCCGCGCCCCGGTACCTGTGGCCGCGGAGGTGGGCGGAGGGCCGGTAGCCAGGCTCTGCGGGCCCTGTGCCGGTGGACAGTGCCAGGAGCCGGCTGCCTGGGACGGGCTCAGAGGAAGCGGAGCAGGGTCTGACGGGCAGAGAGAACTCCATCGCACACCTGGCACAGGCTGCGGGCTCCAGTCAGGCCCGCCACGGCTTCTGTAATAGATGGCACCAGCCACCCAGCCCGCTGCCCACCGCTGGACCAGCCTCAGGACCAGCCTCAGGGAGAGCCGGAGGGACTGCTCCTAAGGCAGCGATGCCGGGAGGCCTGGAGGCACTGGGCAAGCCCTGAACCTTCCTGGGCCTCAGTTTCCTCACCTGCAACATGGGGGCGGGCCTGTCTCTGCAGCTCTGGTGAGAGGTCAGGAGGTCATACTGGCAACAGCTGCGCAGCACACCGCCTGGGTGGGGACTGGGGGCTGGGGGCTGGGGCTGGGGGCTGGGACTGGGGACTGGGACTGGGGACTGGGGCTGGGGCTGGGGCTGGGGGCTAGGGCTGGGACTGGGGGCTGGGACTGGGGACTGGGGCTGGGGCTGGGGGCTGGGACTGGGGACTGGGGACTGGGGACTGGGACTGGGGACTGGGGCTGGGGCTGGGGCTGGGGGCTGGGGGCTGGGGCTGGGGGCTGGGACTGGGGACTGGGACTGGGGACTGGGGCTGGGGCTGGGGCTGGGGGCTAGGGCTGGGACTGGGGGCTGGGACTGGGGACTGGGGCTGGGGACTGGGACTGGGGACTGGGACTGGGGACTGGGGACTGGGGCTGGGGCTGGGGACTGGGGCTGGGGGCTGGGACTGGGGACTGGGGCTGGGGCTGGGGCTGGGGGCTAGGGCTGGGACTGGGGGCTGGGACTGGGGACTGGGGCTGGGGCTGGGGCTGGGGCTGGGGCTGGGGCTGGGGGCTGGGACTGGGGACTGGGGACTGGGGCTGGGGCTGGGGACTGGGGCTGGGGACTGGGACTGGGGGCTGGGGGACAGCAGTGCAGGGGGGAGGGACCCCGTGGCCTGGGGACCTGGCTGAGCCAGGAAGCCAGCACGGCCCCCGGCCCCCCAGGCCGGCCAGGCCGCCTTTGAGCCTGCCTGCTTTGAAGTCCCAGATGCGCAGAGGAAAGAGGATCCCGGCCCAGCCCCCCGCCGCACCTGGGTAAACACGCCGCCAGCCCGGCCGGCCGGACCCACACCGGCGGCTGGCGGGGCGGCCCCTGGCCGGAGCGGCTGGGCAGCGGCCCCTTCAAAGCGCCGGCCGCCGGGGGAGGCCCTCATCAGCCCGGCTGCCGCCCCGCCATCTGCTCCGCGTTAGCCCTGGGGGCAGGGGGGGGGGCCGGGAGGGAGGGAGGGGCGCCGTCCTCAGGTCCGAGCGAGCGAGGCAGCCATGTCCAGGCTCCTTCCACTGCACCACCCCCTCATCCCTTCATCCCCCCATCCCCCCATCCCTCCATTCCTCCCTCCCCCCATCCTTCCATCCCTCCCTTCCCATCCCTCCATCCCTCCATCTCCCGATCCCCCCATCCTTCCATCCCTCCCTCCCCATCCCTCCATCCCCCATCCCCCCATCCCTTCATCTCCCCATTCCTCCCTCCCCCCATCCTTCCATCCCTCCCTCCCCATCCCTCCATCCCCCATCCCCCCATCCCTTCATCTCCCCATTCCTCCCTCCCCCCATCCTTCCATCCCTCCCTCCCCATCCCTCCATCCCCCCATCCCCCCATCCCTTCATCTCCCCATTCCCCCATCCCTCCATCCCTCCCTCCCCCCATCCCTCCATCCTTCCTTCCCTCCCTCCCTCCCTCCCTCCTTCCTTCCCTCCCTCCCTCCCTCCCTCCCTTCATCCCCTCCATCCCTTCATCCCTTCATCCCTTCATCCCCCCATCCCCCCATCCCTCCATTCCTCCCTCCCCCCATCCTTCCATCCCTCCCTTCCCATCCCTCCATCCCTCCATCTCCCCATCCCCCCATCCTTCCATCCCTCCCTTCCCATCCCTCCATCCCTCCATCTCCCCATCCCCCCATCCCTCCATCCCTCCATCCCTCCATCCCTCCCTCCTTCCTTCCCTCCCTCCCTCCCTCCCTTCATCCCTCCATCCCTTCATCCCTTCATCCCTTCATCCCTTCATCCCTTCATCCCTTCATTCACAAGCAGTCCTGGCGGGCCTGCTCCGTGCCAAGCCCCGTGCCAGGCGGAGGAACACCGTTCCTTCTTCCATTCATTGGCTTAACAAATGCATATTGAGCTCCTCCTGCTATAAGGGAAAGACCCTGGGGATACAAGCCATCCATCCATCCATCCCATCCATCCATCCATCCATCCATCCATCCATCCATCCCATCCATCCATCCATCCATCAAACATGATTTTAAATATGTTTTTATTGGTCTCGAAGAAGAAGAGAGAGGGAGAGAGAAACATCAATGATGAGAGAGAACCGTGGGTCTCCAGGCTGCCTCCTGCACGCCCCCTACTGGAGACGCGGGCCTGTGCCCTGCCCGGGAATGGAACCATGATCTCCTGGTTCCTAGGTCGATGCTCAACCACTGACCCACCCTGGCCGGGCTCTGACGTTCTCCATGATGGCAGCATAGGAAGGTGCCGATCCTCGGGAGGAGCCTCAAAGATCACTAGCCCCTCCGGCCGGCCACTCTGCACAGGGGCGCGGGTTACACCCGGCCGACGCCCGCAGGCGCCAGGACCGAACCGCAGTCTGCACGGCACCTCCGGGATCACCCCCGTCCATGGCCTTTCGAACCCTGGGCCCCACCGTGCGGGCCCCTGACCGGGCCCTTCTGCCGCCCACGTCCCCTGTACACACACCCCCACCGCACCATTCCAAGGGATCCAACCCCTGGCAGGGCAGGAGGCGAGGGGGCGGGGCAGATGGGGGACACCTGCAATACTTGCAACAACGAAGACACATTAAAAATAAAAATAAATAAAATAAAAAATAAATAAAATGAGGGAGGAAAGCACGGGCCCCTCCCTGGCGCTCGCCGCACGCAGCACACAGCGCGGTGCATCTGGTTCCGACTCCATCATTCCTCTGCCAGAGTGTCCCAGCTCTGAGCGTCCCAGCCCCAGCTTCGGGGCCTCCTGGGAGACCCCCAGTCCCCACGTGGCCCCCAGCCTTCCCCCCCCCACACCCCCCCGGCTGAGCCTGCCCCCCGGAAACCCTGGGGCGAGAAGGGCTTGGATCACGGCGTCCCTTCTCGGCTCTGGTCCAAAGCCACCGCCGGCCCCACCTGTCCGGCTCGGTTCGTTTCTTATTTTTAATTTTTTTTTTTTTTTTGATGGAGCGGATCCCCGCCGGTGACTTTCTCCCCAGCATCTCCGCGGCTTTGGAGTGGGCAACAAAGCGCTCTTTGGGGAGCGGCGGGGGGGCCGGGGCACAGCCACTTCAAAGCGGCTGCAAGAGGCAGCGGCCCTGCCATTGTCCTCCCGCGGGCCTGTCCCCCATTGTCCCGCCGCCGCCCTGACAGGCTGCTCAGAGGCCGCCTCACAGCCGCCCCGCTGCCGCTCCCGCCCTTCATCCGCACGCCCGCGGGCTCCAGCCTGGGTCTCTCTCTCTCCTCTCTCTCTCTCTCCCTCTCTCTCCTCTCTCCCTCTCTCTCCCCTCTCTCTCTCTCCCTCTTCTCCGCTCTCTCCTTCTCTCCTCTCACCTCTCCTCTCTCGTCCCTCTCTCTCCTCCTCTCCCTCTCTCTCGCTCCTCTCTCTCTCTCCTCCTCTCTCCCTTCTCTCTCCCCCTCTCTCTCGCCTCTCTCTCCCTCCTCCTCTCCTCCCTCGCTCTCTCGCTCCCTCTCTCTCCCTCCTCTCTCTTCCTTCGCTCCCTCTCTCTCTCGCTTCCCTCTTCTCTCTCTCCCTCTCTCCCTCTCTCTCCCCCTCTCTCTCTCTCCCCCTCTCTCTCTCTCTCTCTCCCTGACCGGGAATCGAACCCGGGACCCTTTAGTCCACAGGCCGGCGCTCTATCCACTGAGCCACACTGGCCGGGGCTGCAGAAAGAAACGGGGGCTTCCGACGGGCTTCCCGGGCCTTCGCGCGTGGGCAATGCCGGCTGGGTGCTGAGGCACAAAGCTCCGCTTCCCCTCTTTCCCAGGACACCCCGGCCCAGCAAACTGCCTCTTCCTGGACACCCCAGAGGCCAGGAGCGGCCGAGGAGGAGCGCGGCGGTAGCTAGCCTGTCCGGACACGATTGACTTTCAAATCAGCCTGTGCGGCAGAGAGGGAGCCGGCATGCAAACGCGGCCTAAACGGCTCTATCATAAATGCTCATTCAACATTTATTCTCCCTCAAATCATCTCGTAAAGCCCTTTCATGCTCGTGGGCAGACGATGTGGCATTAGGAAAAATTGCTTTGACATGCCAAGGGGCTCCAAGATGAACAGAGAGAGAGAGAGAGAGAGAGAGAGAGAGAGAGAGAGGACAAGATAAAGCTTGGGGAGAGGGACTCCAGAGGAATGCAGCCTGCCTTTGAAAGCCGGCCAAGGTCGCTCTGCGCGGCGGCTGGTTGGCATACATGCAAATGCGGTGCGGCCCGGCCCCGGGCTCCCGCCCACCCCGACGAGAGCTCCCGGCACTGGCTCGGGGACCAGGAGAGAGGCCAGACGGGGGCTGAGCCCTGAGCGGGGCGGCCGGGGGCCCTCTTGTCCTGAAGGCAGACGCAGCCCGAGCCAGCGACAAAAAGGTCAGGGTCCGGCACGGTTCGCGGGCCACGTCGAAGAAGCAACGTCTGTATCTTTTTTAAAAAACATATCTTCTTTTTATTGATTTCAGAAAGAAGGGGGAGGGAGAGAGAGAGAGGAACATCCATGAGGAGAGAGAGTCATGGATCGGCTGCCTCCTGCACGCCCCGCCCTGGGGACGGAGCCCGAAGCCTGTGCATGTGCCCTGGTGGGGAATCGAACCGTGACCTCCTGGTTCATAGGTCCATGCTCAGCCACGGAGCCGGCCGGCCAGGCCGCACCTTTTATCAAACATCCTCTGACCGCCCCCACCGCGGGCCTGAACTTGCATCCTGGCCTCGGCCGTGGGTGTGAGCAGAGCAGGGATTCCGACCACCCTGGGCCTTTCCAGCGGAGATAACAAGAGAGCCCACTCAGAGAGGAGGCGGGGACAGTGACGGGGACACGGCTGTGGAGAGCGCGCCTAGCGAAGTGTCCGACGCTGAGTAAGGGCCTGAGAAACGGCTCCTGGTGGGACCTGGTCTCTTAAAGGCCCAGGTCGGAGGCAGGAGAGAGGAAGAGAGACGGGGATGCCACTGGGGACATCGCCAAGACCAGAGCAGTCCCAGGGCCCCAGCCACAGCCACCAACGGGTCAGGCCACGTCCGCTGGGTGGCCCCGCTCGCTGCCCAGCCCCCAGAGGCCGTGTGCATCGATACGGGGTGGGGAGAAGGTATGAGGAATGATGGGCTCTTCCTACTGGAGCGGCTCTGACACGCATCACATTTCACGCCCTGGGCTCCCGCGCTGTCCGGCAGGAGTGACGGAAGGAGGCGACCAGGACCGGACACGCGGGCCCAGGCGGGTGACTGGGTACAAATACCCCCCCCCCCCTTAGCGTCCACCGCCTCTGGGCTCTCCCCTCGCTGCTCCTCCCGCAGTGCAGCTCTGGCCCCAAACGTGCACCTCTCTCTGCGCCCCCAAAAGCCCTAACGTTCATAGAACTGCCCACCTTCAAGGCATCGTGGGGGCCACGCTTGTCACTCAGGTGTGCTTCCCAGGGGCGCGCACACGCACGCACGCAAGCACACCCGTGGCTTGTCAAAGAGTTTCTAGCCGCACACAGTCCGCCTGAGCGTGAGGCGCGGCCCACACCACTTCCTCTCTCCGTGTCCTTCCCTGCGATCCCCCCGTCCGCCTTCCCATCGCCTGCTCAGCCCCGTCAGCAATCACCTGGTCTCCACTTGGAGACAAAGACTCAGAGAGGTTCAGTGACTTGTCTGAGGCCACACAGCCGCGGGCTAGAGGCAGGGCCAGGCCTCCCGCCTCTCCACCCAGTGCTCCTCCCTGAGAATCTGCAGGACCCCCTCCGCTGGCTGAGGACGGGGCCGGGAGCCAGCAGCCGGGAGCTTGGGTGGAGGAGGCCTGGGCCAGGTACAGATCCCGAGGCCAGCTCCCCTCGCCGCCTCCCCCCTAATCCATATTGCGCGGGCCCTTCTCCCTGGCTTGCAGACTGTGCCATTAGTGTGCTCCCTGGCTGTGCGGGATAACACCCTCCCAGAACAGGCGCTTTCTGAACATTTCATCGCTCCCCATGCCTCTCCCCGGCCCCGATAAACGCACGGCCACCTCCTGCGGGATCCTCTGCAGTTCTCTCCGGTGCCGAGAACTCAGACAGAAGTAAAAACAACAACAACAAAACACAACACATGCCTTGCGATTGATGTTGGAAGCGAGAACCAATCACGGATCCAGCTGTGAAGGGAGCCAAGGGGAAGATGTGCATATGGGGGCGGGGAGGGGGGGATGAGGAAAAGGAGGGGAGCCAGGTTCCGGCCCAGGGAGGAGGCGGCGGGCAGCGCCGGCCTCGCTAGAGGGAACCTCCGTGCCATCCTGGCCGCGCGTGGCACGCTCTGCGCTGAGCCCGGCAAAGGCTGTTCTGTCCGCAAAGTCACACGCTTCCCGTGGAGACGCAGAGCGAGAGCCCGGGCCCGCCCGGGTCTGCTGGGGCGCCCTCGCCCCATATCTACAGGGAGGACTCGCACTGTGCGTGGCCCAGAGAGGTTGACCGGCTGTCCAAGGTCACAGAGCCCGACAGAGCCCCTGCCCACAGCTCTGAATTGTCAGCTCTCCCCGGGCGTTCTCCCGCAGGAGCCAGGGGACGTGGGCTGGGCTCAACCAGCCGGGAGCCTTGTCCTGTTAGGGATGCTCTCTGCCACCGCTCCAAGCAAATGCCCTGCTAGAGGGGTCCAGACCGAAGGGCAAATTTGTGGGTGAAATGCCAGGAGGACCGAGGAGGCAGCAGGTCCCAGCAGTCTGGGATTGGCCTCCTTCTTGCAACAGCATGAGGTCTTGTATCAGCCAGAAGAGGCTGATATAAGGAGGAAGAGAAGGAGGAAGAGGAGGAGGAGGAAAGAGGAGGAGGAGGAGGAGAAGGAGAAGGAGGAGAAGGAGGAGGAAGAGGAGGAAGAAGAGGAGGAGGAGAGAGAAGAAAGGGGAGGAGGAAAATAAAGAAGGAATAAAGGGAGGAAGAGGAGCAGGAGGAAGAGGAGGAGGAGGAAGAGGACAGAGAGGAGGAGGAAAATAGAGAACGGAAAAGGGAGGAGGAGAAAAAAAGGAGAAAGAGGGACAGGAAAAGGAGAAAGAGAAGGAGGAAAAGGAGGAGTAGGGAAAGGAGAAGCAGGAGAAAGAAGAGGCAGAGGAAGAGGAAGAGGAGGAAGAGGAAGTAGAGAGAGAGGAGGAGGAAAATAGAGAAGGAAAAAAGGGAAGAGGAAGAGGAGGAGAAGGACACTGGCAGGTCCTGTGGGGCTGCCTGCCACCCCGGCCAGCCTGTGTGTCCCAGGATGCGGGCCTCCCTCACACACCGTGGGAGTCCCCCAGGCGCGGAGGCCCGGCCGGGGGGAGCTCTGTGATGCTGTGATGCTGTGGGAATGGCCCCTGAGGTGGACCCAGAGAGAAAAGAGATTCGTTCCGCCTGCTTATCTGCTAACCTTACAAACGCGGATTAGCAGATCAAAGGCAGATCGGGCACCGCCGAGGGCGACGCTGGCGCAGAGAGCAGAGTGGGCTCCATCCCTCATGGTCACATGAGCTGAAGTCATCGATGGATACACGGCGTTTGAGGCCCTCTAGTTGGGCATGTGGGTCCAGTCCGGCCCGGCCATCCAGCCCGGCAGAGTTAACGAGCTAAAGAGCCCAGTGGGGGTCGGAGCACTGACCCCAGGAGGTGCCAGGGAGAGACCTGGATGGGGAAGGGTCCCGGGGCTGCCCTCGCGGGAGGCCCGGGAGCTCAGGGCGACGGGTGGGTCCTGTCACCTGTCTGTGTCTCCATTTCCTCAGCTGTGACCTCCATGGGGGTCAAGGTCACAAGGTCAGAGCACGAGGTCAGGGTCAAAGCCCGGTCTCCCCAGTCCCTGGGCTGAGATCCTTCCTTCTCTGTGCCTCAGCCTCCTTCCAGGTAGAAGTGTCTGCCGCTGGAACCGGTGTGGCTCAGCGGGTAAAGCGCCGGCCTGCAGACTGAAGGGTCCCAGGTTCGATTCCGGTCAAGGGCATGGGCCTTGGTTGCGGGCACATCCCCAGTGCGGGGTGTGCAGGAGGTAGCTGGTCGATGCTTCTCATCGATGTTTCTAACTCTCTATCCCTCTCTCTTCCTCTGTAAAAAAACCAATAATATATATTTTTAAAATAAAATAAAAGTGTCTGCCTGACCTGAGCAGCCTCGGGGCTGGGTCCTGGGTGATATTATTGACCTTGTGCCAGTCACTGCCCAGCGATCCCAGATCCCATCCTTGGTTAGCCTCACCAGAGCCAGCACCTGCAGGGGGAGGGAGGGAGGGCAGGGAGCTCCCCGCGGGAGGCAGCCACGCAGGGGTCCGCGACGGCCAGCTGCTGTAGGGGGCGGCACCCCAGACAGCTTGGATAGCCGAGACCCCCACCCCACCCCCCGCGGAGGCCTGGCTCGGGCCAGCCCCCTGTGCTGGGCACAGATGGGCTTACCGTACCTGTGGCCACCCAGCAAGGGAGAGTCCTGGGGTGAGGGGTGGCTGCTCTCAAGCCCCCAGCTCCCTCACAGGCTCCTCCGGCTAAAAATAATCCCTCCCGAGCCACGCTCCCGGCCCGGCCCGGCTGCATCAAACACGGGCGCTCAAGTTTCCTCCGTCAATGGCCTCATTCAGAGGCTGCGAGGGGGGGGGGACGGGAGGACTGCACCGCCCGCCTCCGCCAGGGCCCCGTCTCCCCGCTCTGAGCCTCGAGGGCTCCCAGGCAGGGGCTGGAGGGGAGCAGCTCCCAATCCCCCCACCACCACCAGGCCCTTTCTGGATGCCCTTAGTGCAGAGCACATGTGTCAAACACAAGGCCCGCGGGCCAAATCCGTCCCGCCAGGCCTTGCAATGTGGCCCGCATGGCGCTGTCATCACTGCACTCCGCTGCGTTTCCATCACAATGACAGTTTATGACTGTTCAGTAAACCATTCGGCCCGCGATTTAGGCTGGATTTTAGATTTTGGCCCCTTCTCTGATTGAGTTCGACACCCCTAGTGCAGAGAGAACGCCCCGGGCAGAAGGCAGGCAGCACCAGGTGTGAATCCTGCTCCCCCCACAGCCCAGTGTCGGTGTGCACTCAGCTTACAGGGTAAGATGTGCCCAGAGAGGAGGCGGGAGCTGCGGGAAGACACACAGCCAGCTGTCTGGCTCGTCCGCGGAGGCCCTTCGGGCACCGTCCAAGGGCGGCGTGGCTGAAGCCAGTGGTGGGCAGACTCGTCGGTGCACAGAGTCAACTACCAACAGCACAGCAACTGGAATGTCTTCGGAGAGCCAGGTTTTTAAACTTCAACTTCTCCTAACGCCGCTTCTTCAACGCAGACTCACCCGGGCCGTGGTGTTTGTGGAAGAGCCACACTCCAGGGGCCGGAGAGCCGCATGTGGCTCGCGAGCCGTGGTTTGCCGCCGGTTTCAGGGGGTGGGTCACAGCGGAAAGGAATCGTCAGGAGAAGCTCGTCTGAACTGTAACGCCTGAGAAGGATGGGGTCCGGGCCTTCCCACAAAAGCAGCTCCCTCTCTCCTTCCTCTCTCTTTCTCCTTTTCTTTCATTCATTTCTCCTTTATATATATATATATATATATATATATATATATATATATATATATATATATATGTGTGTGTGTGTGTGTGTGTGTGTGTGTGTGTGTGTGTGTGTATATATATATTTTGCCAAAACCGGTTTGGCTCAGCGTCGGCCCACAGACCAAAGGGTCCCAGGTTCGATTCCGGTCAAGGGCATGTACCTTGGTTGCAGGCACATCCCCAGTGGGGGGTATGCAAGAGGCAGCTGATCGATGATTCTCTCTCATCGATGTTTCTAACTCTCTATCCCTCTTCCTTCCTCTCTGTAAAAAATCAATAAAATATATATATTTAAAAATATATGTTTTTATTGATTTCAGAGAGGAAGGGAAAGGGAGAGAAACATCCATGATGAGAGAATTATTGATTGTCTGCCGCCTGCACGCCCCCCACTGGGGACTCAGCCTGCAACTGGGACAGCTGCCCTACCCATCCACGTGCCCCCGGCTGGGGCTGGATGTCCCCCTAAGAGAAGCGCTAGTAGCCGAAACCGGTGTGGCTCAGTGGATAGAGCATCAACCTGCAGACTGAAGGGTCCCAGGTTCAATTCTGGTCAAGGGCATTTTCCTTGGTTGCGGGCACATCCCCAGTGTGTGTGGGGGTGGGGGGGTGCAGGAGGCAGCTGGTTGATGATTCTCATCGATGTTTCTAGCTCTCCATCCCTCTCTCTTCCACTCTGTAAAAAAATCAATAAATATATTTTAAAAAATAAAAAGAGAAGGGCTAGTCCATGTCTGACTTTCAGGGAACAGCTAACGGCTAGAAATCTAGCTCCCAGCCCCAGCTTACAGGGCAGGCCCCCCATGACATCATCCCCACATAGCTGTGACATTGTAACATTGATGTAACATTGTCACATCCTTCCCGTTGTAACATTGTAACATTGGGAGCTGCCTGGGGGCTGCCCTCTTGCTTGTATTATATCATTAGCTGGGGATACACTGTTTCATTCGGCGACCGTTCACCCACGATGAGCCACGTGAAGGGCCCACTGTCCACCCGCCACATGGTCCCCGGTGAGGTATCACCATCACCATCGCCGCAGGGGCCCACCGAGGGTGTCGCCCGCCCGCAGGTCCCACACGGAGGCCGAGGTCAGGGACGGCGGCAGGACTGGGGAGGCGTGGCCTCAAAGCCGTGCCTCCGGCCACCAGCTCCGTGGTCGCCCACGCCGAAGGCAGTCCACGCCCGTGCCTGGCAGCCCTGGTGCCACCCAGCTCCCTCCGGGGCCAGGGACTGGAGTCAGGTGCCCGGCGGTGCTGAGGCTGTGACTGTGGGCCCGGGGGCGTGGGGGGCGGGCGAGCTGGCGCCCAGCCGGGCCCGGCCCCCATGTGGGCCCGGCCTGTGTTTGCTTTGTATCTGGTTCCCGCTGGGCAGCGCCCGCCAGGCTGTGCTTTTTCCGTCTCCCGGGGAACGTTCCTGGAAGCTCATTCTCTGCTTGGCTCGGCAGGCAGCGCGGGGCCTACCTCCGAGGCGGCAGGTAACCGGATAGGGTCTCGGAGCGGCGATTTGCTGAACACGGGGTTTTGTGCACAAAAAACACATGACGGCACTGGGGCTGTCACTCAGGGACACGTGGCCAGCCGGGGTCGGGGTTGTGAGTGTCAGAGCGAGGGATGGGGGTGGGGGTGGGGGACAGAAGAGGGGCACTGAGGGAGGTAGGAGCCTTGACGTGTGTACAGCAAAGGCTACCCCCGAGACTCACCCAGGGCCCCTGGTGAGAGCATGAGCTTGATGTCAGATGGGCCTGGCTGTGTGGCCTCATGAAAGACAGCGAACCTCTCTGAGCCTCAGTTTATAAAATAAACAGCATCAGAGAGCTCGCCTCCTGTGGCTCCCGCAAAATCCATTTTGGGGGGGGGGGGGGGGGGAGGCCATTGCACCTGGTCCCTTTGTATCTCCTCCAGGCCCCTGGTCGGCAAACTGTGGCTCGAGAGCCACATGCGGCTCTCTGGCCCCTGGAGTGTGGCTCTTCCACAAAACACCACGGCCTGGGCCAGTCTATGTTGGAGACGTGGCGTTAGAAGAAGTTGAAGTTTAAACAATGTGGCTCTCCAAAGACATGTCCATCCTTGTCCTGTTGATAGTTGGCTCTGTGGACGGATGAGTTTGCCGACCCCGGCTCCAGGCCTGGTGTGTGGCACACGGTAGGGACTCCGGAGAGATTGGTAGCGTAGGCTGGTCCAAGGCCGTCCCCCCCGGACTCGGAGCACAGGAGGAGCTAAAAGCCCATTTGTTGAGTCGGCTTAATTGTTCACAGCTGTGCCCCTACGTGGAGCCGAGCACGTGGCGTGGGGTACGCACTCAGAGGGGTTTTTGAATGAGTGAAAGCAGAGCGTTTGGCATAGGACACGGGGGACCAGACGTCCCACTTTTGGCGGGACAGTCCCGATTTTTAACAATTTGTCCTGCGTCCTGCAGCGTTTTAAAAAATCGTTTAAAAAAGCGTTTGGGGGGGGCGTGGGGAGCGTTTTGGAAAAAATCGGGACTTTTTTAAAACGTCCTCCATCTGACGGCGCCCCCCCATGGGTGGGGCCGGTGGTGCTCGGTCGCCTTATCTGCAGCTGCAGCCGGGCCGCTGGCCCACGGTGGCGGCCTGGGGAGCAAGATAGGCTGTGGGAGGTCCCCGCAGCGGGCAGGGCTCGGAGAGGAAGCTGTGCCCTGGGCGGAGCCGGAGAGGGGGAGGGGGCACGTGGAAAACCAGTCACTTCTGTATTCATCAGCGCCAAAGCCAGAGACAGCCGGCCCACGTAGCCAGGAGGCGGATGGACCGACGCGGCACCTAGGCACAGCGGGATCCCCCTCAGCCACACCGCGGGACGCACGGCTGGTGCCCGTCGCAGCGTGGACGACCCTCAAAAACAGCGGGTCTCGCCCGCACCCCGTCCCTTCGTCTGAACCCTGAACCCTCTCCCCCCGCCCCGGCCCTCCCCGCAGAGAAGCACAGCTTCGCGTGGTGAAGGCTCCACACACAAGGCAGGGCCTGCCCGGCCGCTGTGGCTCTGTGCCTGAGTGTCGACCTATGAACCAGGGGGGTCAGGGTTCGATTCCCAGTCAGGGCACAGGCCCGGGTTGTGTGCTTCATCCCCAGTGGGGGGCGTGCAGGAGGCAGCCGGTCCGTGATTCTCTCCCATCATGGATGTTTCTCTCTCTCTTCCTCTCCCTCCCTCCATTAAAATAAAGAAAGAAACAAGCAAGTCCTGGGGGAACACCACATCCCAGAGAGTGACATCCTTAAGTCTTACCCCTTGGAGGAGAGAGGCTCTCGGTGGCACCTCCAGGTGATGGGCCTCAGTTTCCCCATCTGCTGCCCGACGCCGTCGAACGGGACGGCCTCTCGGACGAAAGGGAAAGGTGAGCGGGGCCGCCCCACTCCTTATCTCTGCCCTCGCCCGGAGATGGACAGCAAACTCCCGCCAGCAGACGTGTTTGCTCTGGCCGGCGGCGTGTTTGAGGAGAACCGGCCAACGCCGAGACCCAGCCAGGTGTGGCATTGTACCGAGGCCGCGCGGCTGGCTCCTCTGGAAAGGGGGGAGCTGTGGGGGCACCGGGGCCCACGTTCCCCGCAACAGCCGCAGTCCCGCGCCCAGGCCGGCAGCCCCCAGGGGTGGGGCCACACAGTGTCCGCTTAGCCGCAGTCCCCACTGCTCCCTATTGACCCCCAGCCCTGGCTCACCGGCCCGTTTCCTGTCTCTGCCTGACCCACCGGCCTCCGAGTCAGAGAGCTTGTTCTGGTTCTGGTTCTGGATGGTCCGAGCTGGCAGCACCGAGGGCCAGAGACCCTGGATCTCCCACCCGACCCATGCCACACACACACACACACACACACACACACACACACACACGCACCGGCTCCTGGGCACTTTCAGCTCCTCCTTGGAAACCCAGGATGGAGCGGCGGACCGGTGATGCTGGGGGCCTCCAAAGGCGATGCCGCGAGATGATTTTGCTAAACATAAAAACCCGAAGGCCAGGGCATGGGCCGGCGGGTGTGTTTTTGCAAATGCCAGCAAATTGAAAAAAACGTGTGCGCCCACGCGCAGAAGGCAGCCGGGGGGCTAGGGCGTGGCTTTCCTGAAAGAACAAGTTGTTGGCCGAGACCCCCCGTCGGCAAACTGCGGCTTGAGAGCCACAGGCGGCTCTTTGGACCCTTGAGTGTTTAGCAAAGGCCGGCTTAGGAGGGCCCTCATTGAGTTAATAACAATGTGCCCACCTACATAGTTTGCGTTTAAAAAGTTCGGCTCTCCAAAGAAATGTCCATCGCTGTCCTGTTGATATCTGGCTCTGCTGACGGATGAGGGTGCGGCCCCTCGCCACCACCAAGCAGCGGATTGGCGTTGCAGCCACGTGTCCTCTGGGCCACGGCGCCCGCGGGCAGGGAGGCTCCGAGTGCCAGTGACCGGAGAGGCCGCTCGGCAGTTATCTGCAGCCGGTGGAGCCGCCTGGCCAGGGCCAGCGCCAGCCGGTGGCGGGAACTCTAAGCGGCTCGGCAGCAAATGCCAGGCGGTTTGATCTGCTTTTAGAAAGCCACCTCTAAAGGCACCAGGCGACACTTGGCACACCGCGGGAGAGCACAGACTTCCAGGCTGATGTGGAAGGTTCGGTTCTGGGCAAGGGCATGTGCCTGGGTTGTGGGCACATCCCCAGAAGGGGGTGTGCAGGAGGCAGCTGGTCGATGTTTCTCTCCCTTCGATGTCTCCAACTCTCTCTCCCTCCCTCTCTCTTCCTCTCTGTAAAAAACAATAAAAAATATATATTTTTTTTAATTCAATGAACCGGGAATAGAGCAGGACTTCCCGGCAGATCAAGGCTGCCCGCGAGAAGCCCACAGTCGGCCCGCGCTCCGTCGCGAACGCCCGGCAGCTCTCTCCTCCGCTGGGGAACAGGAGGGCTGTGGCTTTGATCGCTTTTGTTCTCGCCGGAGCAGTTCGAACAGAAAAGGGAAGAAAGGGCGCCGGATTTGGAAAAGAAGAAATAAAAGGATCCCTGTTCACATAGGATATGATCTTCTCTGCAGGAAACCTTAAAAAATACACACACACACACACACACACACACACACACACCAAAAAACACCAGAAAACAACTGTCAGGGCTAGTAAATTGAGCCAAGTCGCAGGATATAAAATCAGCAGAAAAATCAGTTGTGCCCAAGCTGGTTTGGCTCGGCAGATAGAGCGTCAGCCTGCAGACTGAAGGGTACCAGGTTTGAGTCTAGTCAAGGGGTCCCTTCCTCTCTGAAATCAATAAAAGTATAAAGAATATTATAAAATATATATATATATATATATATATATATATATATATATTGCTGTATGTATAGAAAAAAAATACATACTTTGCAACGGTTCATTTGTTTTGTGTATTACACACACACACACACACACACACACACACACGCACTCACCTGAGAAACAGATGCTAGCATTCTCTATTTCCGGATGAGAAACTGAAACTTGTTCAAGGTCACCCAGGGTGTTCTTAGCAGCCAAGGTCAAGGCTCACAGCTCCGGGAAGGAAGGGAAAGCTACAGTCGGCCTCTGCCTTGGGGAGGTGACAGCGCCGGCAGGAGGGTGGGGAGAGGTGAGACACGGATCACAGACTCCGCACGGAGCTCAGAGGCCGGGGGTTGTTTCTCTCCGAGGCGCACTCACCCTCCCGGGGTGGATGTGTGCGTCTTGAGCAGGTGCCAAGGGCTTGAGCGAATCCCGTAAACCCAGGCCATAAACCAGGCACGGGGTCTCACACCCGGCGGTACAGGCACCACGGGCCACACCCAGACCCGCCGCCCACCGCTCCCTCCGGCGACGATTGCCGGGGGACCATAAAGGCGGCGCTCTAAGGCGGTCCCACTGTTTTCTCGGCGTCGGGCACTGCCCGCTCTTGTTGCTGTGTGTGACCAGACTACTACGCACTGGGACGGGTTTAAGCTTTTTAAAGACATATTTGACCTCCTCTAAAAAATAGGCAAGGAAAAATGAAAATCAAGACTTAACATTTATTTCATATATATATATATATATATATATATATATATATATATTTTAAACTTTTGCTAAGCTGTTTGTAAGTGAATCTCAGCCATTAGGATAGTGATACTCCAGCATGCATTGCCAAAAACCATCGCGGGTATTTTTCCATGATACCATTATCTTGTCTAACAAAAGCAACACTCATATCCCAATAGCATCGAACAATTAGTTCACATTTAAATCCTCATTTGTTCTAAAAGCCTTTTTTTAATTAATTTTTAAAGGGAGGGAGAGGGAGAGAGGGAAAGGAAGAGGGAGAAGGAGAGGGAGAGAGAAAGAGGAAAAGCAAGAGGGAGAGGGAGAGGGAAACATCAATTGGCTGCCTCCTGCTCGCTCCCTACAAGAGATCAAGCCCCCAGTCTAGGCCTGTGCTCCAACCCAGAATCAAACCCGAGACCCCTCGGTGCACAAGGTGAAACCCAGGCAACTGGGCCCACCCGTCAGGGTTAGAAACCTCTTTCAGAGATGCCTAAACCTGCCGAAACTGGTTTGGCTCAGCAGTAGAGCGTCGGCCTGCGGACTGAAAGGTCCCGGGTTTGATTCCGGTCAGGGGCATGTACCTTGGTTGCAGGCACATCCCCAGTGGGGGGTGTGCAGGAGGCGGCTGATCAATGATTCTCTCTCATTGACGTTTCTAGCTCTCTATCTCTCTCCCTTCCTCTCTGTAAAAAATCAATAAAATATATATTTTTTTAAAAAGATGCCTAAACCAGGGCCAGTGAAAGGCCACACCTGGCATCTGGCTGCTCTGACCTCTGGGCCTCCCTTTTAGCCGAGAACAGTCCCCTCGATCTTGTTTTACTTTTTGTTCCTGAAAATATTTTTATTGGTTTCAGAGAGGAAGGGAGAGGGGGAGGGAGAGAGCGAGAGAGAAGCATCAATGACGAGAGAATCATCAATGGCACGCCCCACACTGGGGATCCAGCCCCTGACCGGGAATCGAACCGTGACCTCCTGGTCCTAGGTCGATGCTCAGCCGCTAGGCCACGCCGGCCGGGCTTGTCTTACTTCTTACATTTCAGGTCATTCCCAGGCCATCTGGCCGCCCCAATGCCTTTGCCATGCTGCCATGCATGTTCACCCGTGTCTCTGAGGCGAAGTGAGATGCCTGCGGCGATGGGGCAGCCGGCCCGCCGGAGGTCCGGAGTGTGGCCCAGACCAGCACCAGCACCAGCACGGCCTGGGGACCGTGATGCCTAGGACAGCAGCCCACTGGGGATGTGCCCGCAACCACGGTACATGCCCCTGACCAGAATCGAACCAGGACCTTTCAGTCCGCAGGCCGACGCTCTATCCACTGAGCCAAACCGGTTTCGGCTGTGCCTCGGTTTCCTCGTCTGTGAAACGGGACGGTATTCAGTGCACCTACACCAAAGGGCTGTGGTGGGGATGGTTGCTACCGTGGCCACGGCAGCATCAGGTATTGAACGCACACTCTGGAAGGCGCCTCCCTGCTGGCGGAAGCGGGGAGGGGAGGGCGGGAGACGGGGAACAGACCAACGAGAGTCCCCTGTATGAACCCTCCACCCCGTGCACCTGAGATCCATCCTTTTCCCAGCTTTTTCTTTTTTGAAGAGAATTCTATTGTAGCTGCTCACGTCCCACACGGCTCCCGTCGGAGGCTGCGGCCCGCTGCCTGGGCCCCGCTCCTGGCCCTCCCCCGGCCGGCCCAGCGGCTCTGTGGGCCAGGCCGGCCGCGGCCCCGGCAGTGCGGGCTCCGGGCGGGCACCGCGGGCAGGCCGGGCACCGCGGGCCGGCTGCCTTATCTCGGCGGGCAGAGCGCCCAGCGTGGGGCCTGACACGGCCTCCGTGGCCGCCCCGCGGGCGGCCGGCTTTCTTCCTGGCCATCTCTGAGCCCGAGATCAGACGCCAGGAAAGATTAAAACAAACATGAATCCAATCAAGGGATTGTGCCGCCCGGGAGCGACAGGAGCCGCCGAATCAAAGCCGCCGCCGCCGCCGCGAACCGCTCCGAGGACCCGAGGACCCGTCGCGCCACGAGGAGGAAAACAGTTATTTATTCCTTTTGATGTCGCCCTCGCAGCCGCTCGCTGTTCGAAGAGAGCAAGGTCAGACCGAGTTATTGTTTTCGCCCGAAACTTTGATGGGGACGCGGAGCTCTGCCGTGTGACCTACTTCCCGCGAGGGCGGCGTGGCTGGGAGAGCTGCAGGCTGCCAGGCCGCTGACTTCCTCCTCCTCCTCCCCCTCCTCCTCCCCCTCTCCCTCCTTCTCCCCCTCCTCCTCCCCCTCTTCCTCCTTCTCCTCCTCCCCCTCCCCCCCTCCCCCTCCCATCCTCCTCCCCTTCTTTCTCCTCCTCCCCCTCCTCCTCCCCCTCTTCCTCCTCCTCTCCCTCCTCCTCCTCCCCCTCCTCCCTCTCCTCCTCCCCCTCCTCCTCCCCTCCCCCCCCTCCCCCTCCCATCCTCCTCCCCTTCTTTCTCCTTCTCCTCCTCCCCCTCCTCCCCCTCCCCTCCTCCTCCCCCTCTTCCTCCCCCTCTCCCTCCCTCTCCCCCTCCTCCTCCCCCTCCTCCTCCCCCTCCTCCTCCCCCTCTCCCTCCTCCTCCCCCTCCCCCTCCTTCTCCTCCTCCCCCTCCTCCCCCTCCTCCCCCCTCCTCCCCCTCCTCCTCCTCCCCCTCTTCTTCCTCCTCCCCTTCCTCCTCCCCCTCTTCCTCCCCCTCCCACTCCTTCTCCTTCTCCTCTCCCTCCTCCTCCTCCTTCTGCTCCTCCTCCTCCTCACCCCCAGGCTGTTGGCACCGGCTTACCTCTGGCACCGGGACCCGCACTGCCCTCGCAGCCCCGGCTCCGTCTGGAAGGTCATCAGGTCTAATTAGCATATTGTGCTTTAATTATTATAGATTTTTGTTTATTTACTAGCAGCCTGGTGCACAAAATTCGTGCACTGGGGGGTGTCCCAGGCTCCCTCAGCCCAGGAGCCCTCGGGGGATGTCCGACTGATGACGTAGGCCCCCCCATCCTCAGTGCTGCCCCGGAGGCTCCCACCGCTGCTGCCTGGCTTACCAGCCTGAGCCCGGCTCGGGGCTTCTGGCTAAGCAGTGCTCCCCCTGCATTGAGCAACTGCCCCCTGGTGGTCAGGGCAAGTCATAGCAACCAGTCATTCTGCAGCTCGGGCCATTTGCATATGAGCCTTTTATGATATGGGATTCTTTTCAGGAAACCAACTGACCTAGAGTGAGTGTCCAGCCCCCTGTTTCTTCCTTGGGCAACCCGAGCCGTGACCACTGGGAGCCCCAGACAGAGCTGGAGGCTCCACCCCCTCTGACCCTCCCAGAACAGGGCTGACCTGACAAAGAGAGCGTGTGCAGGGAAGGGGGGCAGGTCAGTAACCCCTCCCCAGCTCCCGGAGACAGACCTTTACACCTCAGAGGAGGCGGCGGGAAGGGGGGGGACACCCAGGGCAGCCGCCTCGAGCCCTCGCCTCACATGGCCACGGCCCCAGCCTCCTGTCAGCCACGCGTGGTGCAGCGGCCCGGCCATTCCCCAAAAGCCAGGGCGCCCTTGGCCTTCCCGAGGGGAGGAGGAGGGCACCCGGGCACTAATAGCGCTGGCGGCGAGGGGAGGCCGCCCGCCCGCCCGCAATTACGCCAGCGAGGCTTTCATCCCCGCGCCTGGGGGCACGCGGGCACACGGGCAGGCGATGGCTGCATCTCGGCCTTTTCTCGCCTCCTCTGCCTTCTGTTCGGGGGCGGGGGGGGGGGGGGGGGCCGCGGGGTCAGTGCGCCCTCCCCGGCCTCGGTCCCCGTAGAAAACACCCGGAGCCGTAATTTGTCTTAGCGTCCCTTCTGAAAAGGCTGCGAGAAAGACGGAGGACGCTCTCTTCCCTCCGTCTGATCCCGCCGCCCCTTTATCTGGCTTTCATTAGCGCCGCGGCCGCGCCTCTTTGGGGGGGCGGGGGGCGGCGCAGGCAGTTCCCGGCTGTGATGTTGCTGGAGATGAAAAAGCCGCTTTGAAGCCGCCCCAGTCCCACGCGCGCCCCCTCGGTCCCGGCCTCGGCGAGGCCCGCCATCTGGCGAACCGCCGCGGAGACAAAGTAAAGCGATTGAAACAGTCTCTTCAAAGCCGCGGCGCAGATTTGTTGATTCGCCCGTTATCTTTCGTGCGAGGCCCTCGGAAGGCCCCAGCACACCTAGGCAATCTCAGGCGGCCGAGCGGGCCTGCCGGGGGCTCCGAGGGGCTGGGCCCGGCGGGCCTGCGGGCTGGGCTGCAGGCCGCTCGGACGGACAGACGGATGGAGGGACGCTGGATGCAGGCCCAGGGCACGCAACAGTTGGATGCAGTGCCAGGCCCAGAGGACGGCTGGCAGAGAGGCTCCACGGCTCCCGCCCGGGGTCCCAGGACAGGAGGTGGTTGACGCCCAGCAGAAGGATGGACGGGGCGGGCGGGGAGCTGCAGGGCTGCGCGCAGAGGGGCGGCGGGGAGATGAAAGCCCGCTGCCCTAATTGCAACCGACAGCCCATTAGTAACGCCCTGGCAGCTTCCGAGGCAGGATGTGCTTCTCACGGCTCCCGGCGGGGCCAGGCCGGGCAGATGGCTGTCTGCGGCCCCGGAGGCTCTCCCCGGCCGGCTGAGCTGGGACGAGCGGAGATCCCGAAGGGACGGGACCAAAGCCGGTCCTCCATGAGCGCCCGGCACCCGCATGGCTGGGGCCCAGCCCGCTCCGACCTCAGACCGCGCTCCTGCAAAAGGGGCAGAGCCCAGCGGGCGGCGCTCAGGGGCTGAGCATCACCCTAGGAACCAGGAGGTCACGGTTCATTCCCGGTCGGGGCACAGGCCTGGGTTGTGGGCTCCATCCCCAGTAGGGGGCGTGCAGGAGGCAGCCGATCTGTGATTCTCTCATCATGGATGCTTCTCTCGCTCTCCCTCTCCCTCCTCTCTGAAATCAAAAACAACATTTCTGGGGGCAGAGTCTCCCTTCCTGGGCACTTCCTCTCTTCCTGTCGGGTAGCAGTGCCCTGAGCCCGGAGCCTGGGTCCTGGCTGAGCCGCTGGGCCAGGTGGAGGAGCTGGAGGAGACGCGCCGAGAGCCAGGACCGAGCTGAGGAGCCAGTCCCTCTACACACGGAGCTGCAGGGCAGGCATCTGGAGGGCACCGCCCCCTACACGCCTCCTGTCAGTCACTCAGCTGTCCTGTGCTAGGAGTTGGAAGTGGGGCCCTAGCCGGTATGACACAGTGGATAGAGCATCGGCCTGAGGACTGAAAGGCCCCAGGTTCGATTCCGGTCAAAGGCATGTACCTTGGTTGCAGGCACATCCCCAGCAGGGGGTGTGCAGGAGGCAGCTGATAGATGTTTCTCTCTCATCGATGTTACTAGCTCTCTACCCCTTCTAGCTTCAGTGTGTCATGGGTATTACATCCTTCCCTAATAGAATGTGAGCTTCTCAAGGGCAGGAACCAACTTTTCACTCAATCGTTCATTCATTCAATGGCTCATTCATTCATTCAGCCATCATCACGGAGCTACCGTGGAGGAGCTAGCCCTGAGTCAGAAGCCGGTTCCATAGCAGGCCCAGGAGCCCCTCACCTCCCGGCTGCTCTTCCTCGCCCGTGCACCTCCGCACCTGCCCCAGGCAGGGGAGCCACGGCCGGTCTGCAAAGTTCAAGTGCAAGTTGCCTGACCCCAGAACTCCTGGTCCGAGAGCAGAGAGCAGAGCCACATCCTACCCCCCACCCCTCCCCCCTCCCCCCTCCTGCCGACTCTTTTTCTGATGGGAAAGACACATGGACCGCCGGTCTTAGAATTCCCTGTCTGGTGGGGACACACGTGGCCCAGCCTGCCGCTGAGACTGTCCCTGTCAGGGGAGGGCACCTCCTCTGGCGGGCGAGGCAGTCTGTGCCTGCAGATAGCTCCAGAGTCAGATAGAACAGCGCGGACGGAAACAGAGATCAGTCCCGAGTCCCTTTGAAAGCCTCGCTGACTGCGCAGTGTCTCCGTCTGCAGACGCCGAAGCGATATCCCTGGCTCTGCAGGTCACCGCGGGGCTGGACACCAACGACACAGCCTCCTCGCCTGGCCGGCCTCCAGCCCAGCCCCCTCCCCAAAGGACCCCAGCCAGCGCTGGCCCGAGGCCCCGTCCCTGGCGGCTCCTGCCAGCCTTGCCAGGGGAGGCTTTCTCACGATCGGGGACATCTGGGCTGGCGGGGATCCCGGAGGCCACCGGCATGGGACGCGAGGGGCCGGGCGGAAGCACCATCTGCACGGCAGAGAGCGGCGGGGCGGGCCCCGGGGCGGCCTGCAGCTGGGGCCCGGCTGCCGGGGACACCAGGGGGCCGGGATGGGGCCGGAGGGAAGGCGGCCGCCAGGGGAGAGCCAGGCTGGAGTGGTTCCCACTGACACTCCCGTCGCAGGTGCCTGGGTGGCGTGAGCAGTCTACAGTCGTGCTGATGGGCTCTGATTCGAGAGAGGCGCTGCCCGGGTTCAAGTCCCGGGGCCCCTCCTTCGCCGAGTGGGTGGGCTTCGCTGAGCCTGTGGTCAGAGCTGCGCGTTGGAGACGGGAAGAAACATCCCGTACCATGGGGTGGCTGTGAGAAGTAAAGGAAGAAGTGATACCCATTAATACACTTAACATTTTGGGCCCTGGCCGGTTTGGCTCAGTGGATAGAGCATTGGCCTTCGGACTGAAGATCCCAGATTCAATTCCAGTCAAGGGCATGTACCTTGGTTGAGGGCACATCCCCAGTAGGAGGAGAGCAAGAAGCAGCTGATCGATGTTTCTAACTCTCTCTCTCTGCCTCTCAGTAAAATATCAATAAAAGATTTTTTAAAAGATTTTTGCACTTGCTCCATACTTTGATGCAATTTCATTATAAAAGGGGCGTGAGCATCCCTCTCCTGATTTAAAGAGGCCCGGGCACTGTTGGCTCTAATCTTCATTGGTATCTCCGCTCCTAGGCACTCTCCAGTGGGCAGAGCTATTGGGGATGTGTCATTGGCCATCCTCTGCTAGGCCCCGCCCCCAGCACCAAGGCCACTGGTGCTGATTGGACAAGGCGTAGGCCATGGCCAAAGCAAGCTCAGGTATTGGCGGTTGAGCAGACTATGGATTGTGGATTGATTGATGATCACATGGAGCCATGTATTAATAGAAGCAAAGAAAGGGGGAGAAGGAAAAAGAGACAGGCAGAGAGGAAAAAGACACAGGGTTCCCAAAACAGACAGAGAGAGAGAGAGAGAGAGAGAGAGAGAGACCTCCGATCCCAGGTTTTCTCTTTCCCAGTAGACGAGCCTGAACGGTATCTCCTGACCTTGGAGCCATGAGGTGAGTCCTGCCGAGAAGCAGGACACGCATGTACATGTGCACACGTTCCACACATGTACATCACACGCACCCCACCAACATCCACGCACTCGTCCCTTTTTACTTTCTCTTTACAATTCCTCTCCCACATCGGCACCCCCTCCAGAGTGGGGGATCCCCGGGGAGACTCATCTTCTTGAGCGGGGGCAGCAACAAGAGGAACAGAACCGAATAGGACACGGGGCTGTTAAGAGAGAAGAAGGGGACACTGGCAGTGGGAGGCAGGTGCACAGAGCTCTCACGGGGAGGCCATGGGGTCTGAGCTGTGGCGTGTGGTCCTCCATGCACTGCATCAACATCGCGTCACCTGCCATCTCTCACCCGGCTCCTCATGTTGGCCACCTCCTTGGGGAGTTTGCCCCAGGCGGCTGCCAAGACAGCTGGCTGCGCATCCATCCAGGAACCAAGATTTTTACGGTTGGAATCCCTCAGTTACCAGTGGGTTTTGCTGGATCTGGCAGCCAGTACAGGGCTCCATAAATACTGTACAATGAAGACAGAGGAAAGGGAAAGAGAAGTAGGAGGGAAGGAGGAAGGTGATGAAAAGAAAAGGCAAAGGAAGAAAGAGGGGAGGGAGGGAGGAAAGAGAAAGGGGGAGAAAAGGGAGAGAGGAAAGAGAAAAGAGAAAGGAGGTGAGAGAGAAGGGAGGGAAAATATGCAGCGAGGAAAAGAAACAGAAACAGATGTGGAGGGAGGAGAGAAACAGACAAGAGGGGGACCTAGAACCTGGAGAGGTGGAGAGACACAGGGAGGGGAGGAAGAGGGCGGAGCCAAAGAGAGAGGCGGGAGAGTGACAGAAGAAAAAGACCATTCAGAGCAGTGGCCCCGCCCAGGCCCCGCCCCCAGCTCGGACTCCTCCCCCGGGGGCCCGCAGGCTGCAGCGCCCCCTCCCGCCGCCAGGGGCCGCCACGCGCCGCCGCCGGCTCCCCGCGCGCGCCGCGGGCCCTCTCTCCCGCCTCCGCGCCCGCCGCTCGCCGACCCGCCGCTGCCGCTCTCGCGCCGCCGCGGCCGCGTCTCGTCTCGTTCGCCGCGTCCCCGCGAGGGCCTCGCGCCGCGCCCGCCGCCCGCCGCCCCCCTGCCTCGCGGCGCCGCGCCTCGCGGGCCCCGCTCCCGCCCTCCGCCCGCCCGGCCCGGACCGGAAGCGGCGGCGCACGGCCTGGGCCTGGCGCGGGGGGCGGGCTCCGGGGCCCGGGCGGAGATGGGCAAGAAGCACAAGAAGCACAAGGCGGACAAACACCTCTACGAGGGTGAGGAGGGCCGCGGGCCGGGCGGGCGCTCCGGGCTTCTCGAGCTTTCCACACCCTCACCCCCAACCCCCCTCGAGCGCCCGCGGCGGCCGGGCCGGACCCCGGGGCGCGGCAGAGCCGGGGCGGGCGGGACCCGAGACCCCCGGCCCCGCGGGAGACGGTCCCGAGGGGCCGGGCGGCGTTCGGGGCGCCCCCTCGGCGGGTGCCCGTCACTCAGCAGGTGCTCCGGGGGCCCCCGCCTCCCGCCCCGGGGACCGGCCCGCCGGGCCCCCCGTCCCCCGCCCCGGGGTCCGGCCCGCCGGGCCCCCTGTACCGGCCGCTCTGCACCGGCCCCGGCCCGGCCCGGCGGGGCCCCCACAAACCGGCCCCTCTTCCCCCAGACTATGTGGAGAAGCCGCTGAAGCTGGTCCTCAAGGTGGGCGGCAGCGAGGTGACCGAGCTCTCCACCGGCAGCTCCGGCCACGACTCCAGCCTCTTCGAGGACAAGAGCGAGCACGACAAGCACCGCGACCGCAAGCGCAAGAAGCGCAAGAAGGGCGAGAGGCAGGCGCCCGGCGAGGAGAAGGGCCGCAAGCGCCGGCGCCTAAAGGTGAGGGCCCGCCCAGGGCCGCCTCCGCCCGCGCCGCCCGCCTCCCTGGCCCGGCGCCTCCGGGCCTGCGAGCCCAGCCCGCAGCCCGGCCCCGCCGCCTTTTAAAGGCGCCTGTGCGAGAGGAGCCGGCTGAGTGGGAACACCGGCCCGGAGCCTCTCCGAGCCATTCCCCTCCGGGTGTGCGCACCTCGGGGAGGGAGCCCGGCCCACGTGGGCTCGATCCGGGACCCAGCAGGTGCACTAAGTACTCCGGATGCCACTTACTGAACGGGCAGCTTCCACCCTTTACTTTTTTAAAAAATACATTTCTTTATTTTCATAGAGAAAGGGAGGAGGAGAGAGAGAGAGATGAGAATCATTGATCTGCTGCCTCCTGCATGCCCCCCAAAGGGTATCAAGCCTGCAACCTAGGCATGTGCCCTTGACTGGAATTGAACCCTGGACCCCTCAGTCCTCAGGCTGTCGCTCTATCCACTGAGCCAAGCCGGCCAGGGCAAGCTTCGATTCCGGTCAAGGGCATGTACCTTGGTTGCGGGCACATCCCCGGTGGGGGTTGTGCAGGAGGCAGCTGATCGATGTTTCTCTCTCATCGATGTTTCTAAATCTCTCCCTCTCCCTTCTGCTCTGTAAAAAAAATCAATTAAATATATGTATATTTTTTAAATATATATTTTATTGATATTTTACAGAGAAGAAGAGAGATGGATAGAGAGTCAGAAACATCGATGGGAGAGAATCATCGATCAGCTGCCTCCTGCACACCCCCTACCGGGGATGTGCCCGCAACCAATGTACATGTCCTTGACCGGAATCAAACTCGGGACCTTTCAGTCCACAGGCCGACACACTATCCACTGAGCCAAACCGTTTTTGGCAATAAAATATATTTTTGAAAAATGAAACCGCGTCTTCGTCTGTCGAAGAGAAAATTGGATCGGGATCTTCACGGGATAGGACATGAGTAAAAACAAGCGTTTTCTTGACCATTGGTAGCGAATAGATGAAAAATAGGTCACAGCCACCTTGAAGCAAGCTGAGCAAAACCGTAGTAACTTCGCTCCCGTGGCCGCTCACCTCCGAGTCCCTGCAGCCTGTTCACGCCACCTGCTCTGTCCTCGGAAATAAGCCACACGCAGGATCCATCTCCCCAGAATAGGCATGGGGCTGTTTCTGATTTTTTTAAGTGTTTCGGCCAGGGCTGCAGTAAACACTTTTGTAGACAGCTGGCCCTTGAACAACACGCCCCTCCTGCAGTCAAAAACCTGCCTGCAACTTGGCTTCCCAGAAACTTAAGTTGTCCCCTGGTATCCGGGGGGACTGGTTCCAGGACCCCCCCCAGGATACCAACTTCCAGAGGTGCTCAGATCCCCTGGTAAAGACTCAGGTCATTGCCTACCTGCAGCCCGCCCCGTTCCGGACTCTCAACAGGAGGTGGAAAAGAGTAAGGCGTTTACTGGAGGAAATCTGATAGAAGTGCACCCACTTCCGTGCTGCCAGGGTGGAGGGTATGTTGTGAAAAGACGTTTCCCCGGGGATGTGCCAGGAGGAGGAGGGCTGCGGTGTCCGGGGAAGTTCTTAGCCTTCCTAGGTGCTGTTCCTTGTTCTGCCGATGGCTGTGTCCTGTACTCCCATCTGCAAGGCATTTCTCTCCATTGTCATCAGAACGTGCCTTTACAGACATCTTAGTTTTTGCTAATCAGAGACGTGAAATGCATTCTAGTTTTTACATTTATAGTTCCTGGAGGTCTAGGCAGCTTGAGCTAATTTCCTGCCATTTCAGGGGTTTTCTGGGGATTACCTGTGATACTCCCGTTTTCCATCAGGTTATTTGCCTTTTGGAGATGTTCCTTATGAAAGCTAGAACTTCTAGTTGTTTGTGTTGCAAATACTTTGTCGATAGCTAGCCTTTAGCTTTGTTTATGGGGAAGAAAAATTTTTTCTACTCTTGAGTCATGAAGTTTCTTTTATCGGAAGTTGTAAAGATTTGCTTTGTACATTTCGGTCTACTGTACCTGGGATTGGCTTTTGTGTACGGTGTGAGATAGAACCTGTATTCATTTTTCCTTTTCCTGCAGACAGCTAGTTGTCCCCGCACTGACTCCCCTGTGTCTTTAGTCACACGATGCCACCTCTGTGCTATGCCCAAACTTGCTGTATGTGTGCGTCTGTTTCTGGGCTCCACAGTCTGTACTCTTGGACTGTTGTCCCTATGTCAGACAGACATTGTCTTAATTACTGTTACTTTATACAGATGTGTGTACCTGATATGACTCTCTCATTGTCACTTTTTTCAAAACTGTCCTGACTGTTCTTGATTTTGACCTACAAGATAAGCTTGTCAAATTCCATGAAAAATTCCATCCTACAATTTTGATTGGCATTGCATCTTATTTACAGAAAACTGGAGAGAACTGGCTGTCTTTCAGGTCATGAACATGGTATATTTCCTGTATTCGGGGCTTCCACAGTGTGCTTTCAGTAACATTTCATAATTTTTCCCAAAATGTTTTAGGCATTTTTATTAGGTTTATTCCTAGGTATGTTATCTTGCTTTTAGGAATAGTGTTATCTTCCAAGTGGTTATTTCCTGCCTATACTGTCAAATCACTTTTCCTTCCCTTTGTGAACATGTGATTTTTCTCCTTTTCCAGTAGATGGCAGTAAAATACATGAAGATTTTTTAAAAGAATTTTCAGTGGCTCCTTATTTTTTTCCACTGAGATTAAGATGATTTAGTTTAAAGGTATTCTGAAGTTTTTCTAAATGACCTCCCTTTGTTCCATTTAGGAGGATAGGAAGAAGCGCGATCGGGACCGTGGGGACAATGAGGCAGGAAAGGACCTCCAGTGCCCGGCGCCTGTGCGATTGGACTTGCCTCCTGAGAAGCCGCTCTCCAGCGCTGTAGCCAAGCAGGAAGGTCAGCATAGCGGGGAGCTGTCCTGCATGGGCGGCTGGCACAGCCAGGGGCAGGCATGGGTTTCCAGCTTTCAAGTTAAGTTCAAGTTTAAACGCTTTTTAATGGAATTTTCAAGTTTTCTTATTTCTCTGTTGCAAAAGAGCTTTAAACCAGCTTCAGTTTTGAAGTCATACTTATTTATAAGGCAAATGGAATTTCTGTGTGAGGTGTTGAATGATGGATGTGAATAAGTCGTATAGAAAGGAAAGAAGCTAAGCAGGACTTTAAACCTTCCTTTTTAAAGTGCTCTTTTCCTTCTCTGCTTTAGAAGTAGAACAGACGCCCCTTCAAGAAGCTTTGAACCAACTGATGAGACAACTGCAGAGGTAAATGGGTTTTCCAGTCCTTTTGTAACATGGAAATTGAAAGGAGAAAGATAGTCTCCAAAACACTTTGCTGTTTTGATTACTTAAAGCCACATTTTGTGGCTCATGTCCAAACGTACTTGATTTTAAAGTGGATGATAAATATTTTGCCTGGCAATAGAAGCCCTCCGAGAGGCTGGCTCTTAGATGTTCTCATTTGGTTTGTTTTGACTGGCAACTTGGAGAGTGTTACGTAATATTCTTAATGGCAGATTTCTTTTCATCTGAAGTCACTTCTGATGTTCCAGCCTTAAACCGGGAATAAACAATACAGATATTTCCACTTGGTTAGTAGATAAAAATGCCTTCTGTGTGTTTGTGCAGCGCTTATCATACTGTGAAAGTTCAGCAATTACTAAGTCTGGGGCAGGAGGCAGAATACTATAAATAGGATTTGGACACTTTTAAATGCAGGAATTTGTTCTAAAAAATTCAGTATCTAGCTCAAACCAGTGTTAAGTTTGTAAAAGGGAAAAGAATAGTCAGTCTTTACTAAAATATCTGATACCTGCCTTTACTCAGAATTCCAGCTGTTAGCTGGAAGACATGTCGCTGGCAGAGGGTTCCCAGGAACAGGGCGGGCATCTTAAGAATGCAGGTGATCAGTTTAGGAATGCCACCTGGGTCATTAGGAATGCCACCACGGGGGCACTCCATTAAATAATGACTGATCTTCGGAGGCATAGATGCTTTCCTCTGAAGAGGCCCTCCCACACGGCTGTGCCGCTGTTGACAGTAACTGCTGTGGGCAGCCCCGTCGGCACATGTGAGGCCCGGGCAGATGTTAATCTCGTGTTTCAGTCTCTGCTTGGGCATCGTGCTCGGAAGAATAAAGGCAGATTCTCACAGGCCTGCTTCCGATTTTAACTCTCCTGTCAGACTGTGACCTAGAACAAATGATCCAAGCCCCGGGTCTCAGTGAGCTCATCTCCAAGAGGGTGCCACCTCCTGGGTGGCTTTGTGAGGATTCGGTATGAAATACATCAAGTCCCGGGCCTGGTACGTGGTGAATACATTTTGATAGTCACTGCCATTGTTGGTTTCTAAGCCATTTTTTATTGTTACGATGATTTAGAATCAGAAAATTTTAGTATGCCAAATTTCCAGACGAAAAAAAGTCACTCTGGTGAGCTAATTATATAAAACAATGGTTCTCAGCCCGGTCAGTCCTGGAAATACCAGTGCCAAACACTCCAGTGCCAGCACCAGTACTCACCCCAGAAATACCAGTGCCTGGACCCACCCTCCTTCCTCAGGCGATTCTGATGCCGCGGGTCTGGGGTCAGCCTTCCCTGGCCCACTGGCATTTTTATAAAGTTCCTCCAGTAAGAACTGAGAGCCGTGATAGAAAACACTGTCTCAAGTTTAGAGTATTATGAGGGCTTTTTAATGTCATTTTTTTACACACCTCTACCTACCCACACCCACACACACACACTCACACTCACACGATAGCAGTCAAAATACACACGTTCACAGGAATGTGATAATTGTGTGGCCCACCGTGCGTCCAAGCCAATAGTTGGAAACCATATGGAAGAGTGCACAGGTGTGCATTCACAGTTACTGTTTTGGCCTTTTCCCTGTGGTTGATAAAAATACATAGTACTAATCTTCCAAAGACCACGGCACTGCTCAGTTAAGCTGGCTCTTTATTTTGTTTCGTTTTTCCCTGTGTGTGATGTGCTGCTAATTAACTTAACCTGCATATTTTAAAAGACTCTGAACAAGAGTTCAGTTATTACGCAAAACATCTTCACCTTGTTATTAAATAGCTATTAGTCTTTACAGTTATCTCTGTAGTTTTCAGCAGGAAACATGTTAGCATATTACAGACTCTTTCTAAGTCTGAATGGTTTCCCCTGGCTTCTGCTCTTAGACCAGTAGATGTGTTTGTAGAGAAAGTAAAATTGCCTTTTTTATATCTTCCCAGAAAAGACCCGAGTGCTTTCTTTTCGTTTCCTGTGACTGATTTCATTGCTCCTGGCTACTCCATGATCATTAAGCACCCAATGGATTTCAGCACCATGAAAGAGAAGATCAAGAACAATGACTACCAGTCCATAGAGGAACTGAAGGTGACTAGAGCTGTTTGTGTTGTGATTGGACAAATAACAGCAATGCCACAGAGTAACTTCTCTTTATTTGCTTGGGAGTCGAGCTCTTGGGTCCTGTATATATATAAAATATTGGCAGAAACCTTCATGTCTGGTATTTAGAGTCTTTCTAATTGAACTTTTGTTTTGCAAAGAATTAAGTTTATTTTAAAATCCAAAAATCTTTGTATATTTTTGACTTTGAAAACGTTTTTGAGCTTGGAGGTTCAAACCCAGATGAAATAAGCCATCTGCTATCTTTTATCGTTTGGGGGATTTTCACAAAATTTTTGAATTTCATATATTCTCCAGTGTATTTTCTCAACCGTTAACATGAAGAGATACTTGATTTTCAATTTCAGATCGATGCAGGCAACATTGATATTTTAATGGACATCTCAGGTGTGCCTGTCTTCTCAGAGAGAGAGTACATGGGCTGGCTCAGAAATGCTACTCCAGTGAAGTCACTTGCTCTCTGAGACACTCTGGCACTATTTGTTGAGCATATTTCCTTCAACTGTAGAAGGAAGGAAATTAATAACTTGCAGGTAAAGGACCCACAAGCCACCCACGTGACGTCTGTGCCTGGTGTCACAGTTGAAGTCTTCCCTGTCTTTACAGTCTTGGGATCTGTGGGCTGAGAGGGGATACTTCTCTTTTTCATCTTCCTCGGAAAAGGAACCACGTGTTTTAAATTCGCTTTGTGCCAAACCACCACGGACCAAACCAGTTTGGATGTCTGTTTTGCCTGTATTTTTTCTGCATAAGCATCGCAGTGTGCTTCTAACCTAATCAGCTGTAAAAGGGAAATCCGACAATAAACTGTATCTTTACTTGCTCTTTTTTTCATCCACATGACAGTCAGCTGAGTTGTGAGTAACACCCGCATTGCATTCTATCTTCCTGTCCGTTTTGAACGCGTAGATCATATCCCACCACTCTGAAAACCTGGGGTTGCATTCTTGTGTCTTTAGGGAAATGGAAACTTTTCATCTGGTGAAAATTAGGCTGGAACAGTTTATTTCAGCATATTTCCAACTTGATTGTTGCTCAATGGAAAAAATCTCAACAGTTTTGTTTTTTCTCTTAGTGAACAGTTTTCCTCTCATCTTTGTCTTGTGATGACAGGAGAGAAGACGAGTGCCCCTGAGTGTTTTTGAGCAAAAGCCTTAGGCTTATCGTAATTAAAATGCACAAGTATTTTTAACTCTTTAGAGTTTTCTCTATTCCTACGTGTTTGTTTTTTCAGCAACCCAAAGTAATACTTATTAGCTTATCCGCCTCATTAGGCTGTTCAGGTTTTTTAATTACATGAAAAGTGCGAGGGAGGGCCGTTCCGCTTTTCAGACCACCCAGTGCCATTGCATGGAAGCCCAGGAAAGCCCACCGCACATGACCGTCCTGAAGGCCCTGGCGCCACAGGGCGCTGTGCTCGGGATTCCCGGGCTCATTTAGCATGAATAACGGCCATGCATTTCTCCCCTCCCGCCCCTTCTTCCCCCAGTAAATATTTAATCGTTCTTAATGGGATGGAAGCTTCCCAGAATATCTGTGCCAAGGGTGCTTGGCTTGGGGTCCTCTGGGTAGCCTTGGGGGTCCGGGAACCCGCTAACATTACATGGGAAGGTCCGCTCCAGCGTGTGCATGCACACGTGCGCACAGGCTGGAAGGACAAGTGGGCGGTGGCTGTCATCACATTCTCGGAGGCGCAAGTCCAGTAAATGCCTCGTGGTAAGCGACTGGGCCAGGGGCCGTGGCCCACAGGAGCTTCGTCCACTTTGAATTTAATGCCAATTTATTAGGACCCTTCACTCAGTCTTCTCATATGGTAAAAAGTGCTCAGTACCTCTCTTCATTTCATGTGACTGTTCTTGGCTGTCACCACTTTATTAAATAGTGGGGTTCGAGCGTTTTGATTTGGAGGAATTTGTCAGGAGCAGCAGATCCTTTTTTGTTTGATTTTGATCACTTTAGTAAGGGCTGGACATAATCGCTCACATTTATGTAATGTAAAAATTACCCATGAGCCAAAACCAGTTTGGCTCAGTGGTAGCCGGTCTGCGGACTGAAAGATCCCGGGTTCGATTCCGGTCAAGGGCATGGACCTTGGTTGCGGGCACATCCTCGGTAGGGTTTGTGCAAGAGGCAACTGGTTGATGTTTCTCATCGATGTTTCTAGCTCTCTATCTCTCTCCTTTCCTCTCTGTAAAAAAACAAAAATATATTTTTTTAAAAAATTACCCATGAAAAAGTGCTATGGAATTGCTTCTCCAGCATATCTGTGTACTTTGAAATTTAAACGAGAAGTGTAATTTGGGGTCATTTGGCTCCTCCATTTACATGTTTCAGCTTTTTGAGGTTGTATGGTTTATTTCACATTGGCATGATTTTGCAACATTCTAGGAATTATGTTTAGCTTGTAATAGCATTCAAATAAGTAAGCGAAAATGTGTGAGCATTGTAACATCTTTGCTCAGTTGATTTGGATTTAGTAGGAAATAATGTGATAATTCAGCCCTGTTCCCTGTTCTCAGTCAAGATCTGAAATAAAATATAATTCATAAATCTATAGTAATTTCAGATTACTATAAAAAACCCCACTACTTAACGAAAATTTAAGATTTTTTTAAACTAAGAATAGCATTTCTAATTAAATTAACTACTTAAAATTATTCTAGTAAATATATATTAGAAGTATTTTCTGTTTCTTTTTTGTTCAGTAAGATTAAAATTTTCATCTTGATGCATAAAATTTATATAGTTATGAAATGTTTCAAGTATCTGGAAAAGAATGTAGGATATTTAAATTAATTTAGCAGTATTTGTGAGTTTTAAAACTTTAATAAATTGCTATTAATGTTCTTCAGTGAACATAAAAGGAGAGGGCAGGATGTTTATTTTAATTTTTCAAAGGCCTGTATGACTTCAAATCAAGAAAGAAGGGTACTTCGTTTTGTTTAAATGCATTTTCCCCCTTAATATTCTCTCTGCAGGATAACTTCAAGCTTATGTGTACTAATGCTATGATTTACAACAAACCAGAGACCATTTATTATAAAGCTGCAAAGAAGCTATTACATTCAGGAATGAAAATCCTTAGCCAGGTAAGGAAAATTCTTTGTCACAAATACTAATTATTGTGAAAGTGGTATTTCTTTGTTTTTTGTCATTATAATACCAGTCCAATTCAGTATTGGTTTTATTGTTTAGGCAGATCGTGTTTAAGTTGAAATATTCAATGAAAAAGTCTGACTAATGGAGAAGAAAATGAGAGCAGGAAGGCTCTCGCTGGGATGGATACGGATAAACATCGGTGCTCACTAGGGTTTACTTGCACGAGGCTCTTGGATGGGTGCTCACCAGGGAGCCTGCACTGCTGTTTAAGAACCCCCGGCCTGCAGTCCAGGAGGAGGCGGTGTGAGTGGGAGGCGGCAGGAGGAAGTGCTCCTCCCTGTAGGGCTGGGAGCTGACGTGGGCAGCACAGGACCCTGGGAGGAGAAAGACAAAGGAGCGCTGACTGGGAGCTGCCCCTCCCGCGAGGGACAGGCTCCGAGGGGGGGAAATACTCCCGAGAGGTGCTGCCCACCGCGGCAGGAAATGGTGTGGTGTCATCTGGGACGAGGGCTGAGGACAGCTGGAGGGTAAACCTAGGTGATGGCTGTGGGAGAGACAGGAGCTCCCATCTCAGAGGATACGTCCCATCTCGGAGGCTTGGCTCCCAGCTCTGAGTGGGATGGGAAGTCGCCCACAGCAGGAGTGGAGATGGGGCCTGTGTGAGCTCTGCCCACTAACTCCTGGGCCTCGGGCAGGACATGAGCCGGGTCCTCATCCTCAGAGCAGGTGTGACCTGTGCCCTCCAAGGTCATCGCCGCCAGGAGTGCCGCCGCGAGGGGAGGCCTGGCGAGGTGGGGAGACTGACGAGGAGAGCAGGAGAGGAGGGGTTTGTGCAAAGAAGAAACATGCGGGTATAAGGCAGCAGGAGGAGGATAGCCGGAGCTTAGAGCTGAGCTCGGACCAGAGGATCGGACGGCAGGAGGGAGGCATGGCCACACGTGTCTCTCAGCTGTGAGGGCGCGTCTGTGGGTTCCATGTAGCAGACCGCTGTGTGTGCACATGTCTGTGTCTGCTGGGCTCTGAAAGGCTCTTGGATCCACTTCACAGGGAGAGAAACATTTGGGTTGACAATTAATTCTCGCACTCCTAATATTTAGACAGCAGTTCCCGTCCTCGCCTAAAGACTTAGGAAACTGTGATGGAAGCCAGTTGCCCATCTTGGGCAACATTTGCCGAGGAAAGAGAATGTAAAGTGTTTATCCCGGTCTTGGCAGAAGGACTCGGAGGACAGAAACGAGCCGTGTCCCCGGTTTGCAAACCCACGATGCTCGTCGTCAGCCATTGGGAGGAGAGTGCTGCTGTCGGTGGGCCTCTCCCCGCACTGGGCCCGTGAACCTCGGGAGACAGTGTGCCGCACAGGCTGGCACAGCCACAGCTCATCGGTGTGGTTCGCCCATCGCCGTCACCGTCTGTCTGTCTGTCTGTGAGCACGCAGTTACTGTGACGGGCGAAGCTTCCAGCACCCCTGGCGCTTACGGGCGAGGTGGATGGAGGCCCAGAAAGTAGTTTCTTCTCCCTTTCCCTTTTCTCTGTTATCTTCCTTCCTCTCAGACCCCTTCCTGTTGAGCCCTACCCATCCTGTGTGATAGCTTCCTGTTGCCGTCTCTCCACCCCAGATGGGAGGGATCCTTACCACAGTGATTTACGTGATTCAGTTTAGACCGGAGCGCACTCCTCCCAGGCGGTGCTCCCGGGAGAGCCAGCACGCCTTCCGGAGGGGCCTTTTAAGACAGTGGCTTCGGCGTTCGTGTAGAGCAGCCTTTCGTTGTTTTTCAGTTACAGACACTGAGGGTGAGGAGATGTCATTTTTATAAAGAATGGGCATATGTAGAATAACTTGATCACCTAAATAAATTTGAGAGGCTGCCTCCGGTACAAACAGTACTACTGGCAGCACAGTAGATCAGACTAATGAGGATCCGTCCTGACTCCGTCACTGCAGGGCTACGTGGCCTGTTCCTCTCGATCAGTGGTTGGCAAACTCCTCAGTCCACAGAGCCAAACATCAACAGGACGACAATTGAAATTTCTTTGGAGAGCCAAATTTTTTAAACTTAAACTGCTAACGCCACTTCTTCAAAATAGACTCGCCCAGGCCGTGGTATTTTGTGGAAGAGCCACACTCAAGGAGCCAAAGATCTGCTTGTGGCTCATGAGCTGCAGTTTGCCGACCATGGCTCTAGATTAGGGGTGTCGAACTCAATCAGAGAAGGGGCCAAAATCTAAAATCCAGCCTAAATCGCGGGCCGAATAGTTTACTGAACAGTCATAAACTGTCATTGTGATGGAAACGCAGCGGAGTGCAGTGATGACATCGCGGTGCGGGCCACATTGCAAGGCCTGGCGGGACGGATTTGGCCCGCGGGCCTTGTGTTTGACACATGTGCTCTAGATAATACATTAATGAGGCTTTTATTTTCTCCTCTATGCGTATCTGTGTCTGCAGTACAGTACATTAGGTGAGGAGTTTAGGATAACTTTAAAATAAGTAAATACAGCGGGTCCGCTTCCCTGAGGCTTCCAGGCTGCACCTCTGGTACAGGCATGGCATCAGGAGGCCCAGCCCGGTTTCTCACCGGCTCTGTGACCCTCGATGAGTCACTCATGTTACTGGACTTCATTGTTCTTATTTGCATGACCTCTGGTCCTTCCTAGTTCCTATTATTCTGTGAAGCCTTCCCTGCCGTTGCCATGCGTCCCCACGGAGACCGCCCTCCATATTTCACCCGGTGACAAGGCTCAGAGTTCACAGCAAAGGCAGCATGAGGAGGAGATCTTCCAGAACCTCCGGCCCCTAACCGCAGCAGAAACTTCCAGCTTCTCAGTGCGGGGGAGGTTAGGCATGGTGGACGCAGCAGAAGCGAGGTTTCCGTGGTGGGCGGGACGCTCTGCGCTCCCGGAAGCAGCTGCGTGGTCCCTCGTTCCCAGGAGGCTGTTTGCCAGGGTCCCAGGGACTGTCCCGAGGGCCAGTCCTCAGAGCCGGCCTGTGTTTGCGGGCTGGAGGTCTTAGTACTGCTCATTCTTAAGCTTCAGTGCTAAGCCATTCTGTTCAGTATAGACCGTGAAACCCAGTCCTGCTTTTTAAATTCGGTGCTGCAGAGAAGTTTTTCTCCATATGTCCTCCGTGAGCTATTCGATGGCGGGAAAGTTACAAGCGTTCTCTTAGGTTGGAAGTGAAGTCGGCTGAATGGAAGGCTAGGCTGTTGTCCGGATCCTGAGTCTCATACTCTGGGTGCGGTCACATTGAGTGCGCTTCTCCCGGGTTAATGACCAGATAAATGCCAGCTCTGTGAGGAACAGAGTGCCTTCCGATCAAAGTCACTGACAGACATGCCTAAGCGTGCTCTGGCCGTCCTCAGGAGCGGATCCAGAGCCTGAAGCAGAGCATCGACTTCATGGCCGACTTGCAGAAGAGCCGGAAGCAGAAGGACAGGGCAGACGCCTCGCAGAGCGGGGAGGACAGCGGCCGCTGGCCAGCAGAGAGTGAGGACGCAGGCGAGACCGACGCACAAGCCTTCAAGAGTCCCCACAAGGAGAACAGGAAGTAAGGAGCCTTTGCAGGGTCAGGGTCACAGTTCAGTGGTCTGTCCAAGCTGGTGTGGGGGGGAGCCAGCCCCCTCTGCCTGGGGCGGCGGGCTTGGGCATGAGAGTCCATTGGAGGTGGATGCCTTTGTCCCTGCCAGGCGCATGTGCAATCCCCTCACAGTCAGAACACAGCCCTGAGGGCGCCTTCTTAGAGCCTGGCTTTAAGGCAGCATGTCCTCCTGAGGGACCTGCTGTCAGTGTGTTTATCGAAGTCGGGCTGTTTATATTCAGTGCTGTGTTCCGTAAAGGAGCGGAGACAATGGGTAAGCCTCAGCACAGCTTAGCTGAAGCTGCTTCTGGAAGGGGCGGCTGTCGCGTGGACGTGAACATGTTCACCAGACGTCAGCCAAGGAGCAGGGACTCCCCGCCCCCCCTTCCTGCAGCGGCAGCAGCCTGCCCCCCCAGCCCCTCCCTGTCCGCCCGGAAGAGGGTATTAGCAGTTTGGGGTTTCTGCTGTCACAATGCAAAGAAAGTAAACTGACAAGTTTTCGTTCTGTTTCTGATTTATAACTTTAAATGTTATGAAAAGTGAAACTAAAAAAAAAAATCTCTCCCTTCAAAATACACTTTTGGTAGATTGTTTTTTTTGTGAGTGTGCTGGGAAACGCGTTTAAGGCAAATGACACTGGGCCCCCGGGGAGGAGCTGGCCCAGGTCTGGGGCTACTCGCACAGGCCTCCGGGCGCTCACTGGGAACAGCACGTCTTCCCGTCCCCATGTTTCCACCTTACCTTCCTCCTCACCTACCGCCGTGTGCTTCCAGGAAGGACAAGGATGCGCTGGACGAGAAGGTGAAGAGCCACCTCCTGGAGAGGGAGCAGGAGCAGATCGACCGCCTGGTGCGCGAGTCCGGGGGCAAGCTGACCCGGCGGCTGGTGAACAGTCAGGTGACCGCTGACCCGGGGTCTGAGCGTGTGTTTAAGGCCCTTTACTTCCAGTCACTCTGCCTCAGGCCCCAGCACACACTCAGTTACCTGGTTACCCTTACCCTCTCCTGCTGGGTTTCACCGTGTCTGAAATCAGAAATGAGCCAGTGCTCTCATGTTTACGAAAACATACTGTGGTCTTTGGGAATCGTATTGTGAGGGCATTGGTTTCACACCGGCTGGATTCATACATGACTTAGGGAGGTCACCCCCGCTTCCTAGTCTTCAGTTCCTCCCGTTTAAGCAGAGGAGGCAGGACCAGGTGGCCTTGCCCAGCCTGCCACTTCTGGAACCATCCTTAGTTTAGCCGCCAGCACCTGTGCACAGGAGGCGGGTGTGAGGCGGGGTCTGCGTGTCCTGTGCTGGCTACCGGTAACGGGGCCACAGGAAGGCTGCCTGTCATGTGGGATGCGGATGTGACACACACACACACACATACACAGCTGCTTATGCGTGTGCATCTCTGGTCGTTACAGTGTGAATTTGAAAGGAGAAAGCCGGACGGGACGACGACGCTGGGACTGCTGCACCCAGTGGACCCCGTAGTCGGAGGTGGGTTCACAGGCTCAGACCGGAGCTGCTGTGGGCAGAGCGGGACCTGTGAAATTCCGCACCAGCCTGAGTGGTGACCCGTCTCCTGTGTCGTTGTCTGATGAACCGGCTAGACAGCGTGTGTCTCCTGTGGACAGCTGGCCGCCCCCTTTCTCCTCCTAACATGGTACAGAGGTCACGTTTCTCCACCCCGCAAGGCGGAGGCCATCAGAACACCTTTAGCAGTCAGAACACGAGGCTGTCACTTCTAGCCCTGCTTTGTAGCGAGGCCTGGAGCGCAGTGATTTCCCCTGGCTTCTCAGAACCCTCCGATTCCGACATCATAGCTCCTCGTTTCCGTGAAGGAGGGGTGCGGGCCGCGCTGCTGCTGCTGCCCTGTGGGCACTAGCGCAGGCCGCCGGCGGCTGTGCCAGGGCCCGGGAGAGGTTTGTAAAGGCCGAGAGCCCGTTTTATAACTTCGGTCTTATCTTCTTTTTTTCTTTTATTTATATATATATATATATATATATATATATATATATATATATATATAAATCTGATTTTTTTACAGAGAGGAAGGTAGAGGGAAAGTCAGAAACATCGATTGGAGAGAAACGTCAATCAGCTGCCTCGCGCGCACACCCCACTGGGGATGTGCCTGCAACCAGGGCACATACCCTTGACCGGAATCGAACCTGGGACCCCTCAGTCCGCAGGCAGATGCTCTATCCACTGAGCCAAACCAGTTTCGGCAGTCTTATTTTCTTAGATGATATTTTACTGGAAATCTTATAGGAAATTTGATATAAAAATATTGATCTTGTCATTGATCTGAGGGGAAATAGGTACTCTAATAAGCAATTGTGAGAATGTTGGTTTATTTTGTAAATACCAATTTTCTTTCTTCTTTTTTTTTTTTTAAGATAAATTGTTCTCTTTTTTTTTCTTAGTATAGTTTATTGATTTTTTACAGAGAGGAAAGGAGAGGGATAGAGTGTTAGAAACATCGATGAGAGAGAAACATCAATCAGCTGCTTCCTGCACACCCCCTACTGGGGATGTCCCGCAACCAAGGTACATGCCCTTGACCAAAATCGAACCAGGGACCCTTGAGTCTGCAGGCCGACGCTCTATCCACTGAGCCAAACCGGTTAGGGCTGTAAATGCCCATTTTCATACTGCCATTATGAGAGAGGTCATTGGGGATCCTAAAATGAAGACAGCAGAATTCCTGTATTTCAGGAGATGTCGCTATTGCTTGTTTCCCACTGTGGGCAGCTGGGGTGGCCGGTGAGGAGTGGGGAACAGGAGAGACCAGGCTCTTCCCTCTGCCTGTGAGGCGGCAGGCAGGCGCCCACAGTTCACACGTGGAGGTGGCGCTCGTCCCTCCGCTGTGCGGCTCTGCCTCCGGCCTCGGGGCGTGTGTAGGCTGGTCCCGGGAAGGGGAGGGAGGGAGCACGGGGGAGACCCGGAGCAGGGAGGAGCGGAGGGTCGCATGCTTTCTGCCTGGAGGCCTCCAGGCCCCACCCCTCGGGAGAGGCTGGTGCTGCGTGCTGGAAGCAGAACCCTCTCCTTCCGGCCCGCCCTTTGTGGTCGGAGTGTATCGATACGTGGTCTTGGTCCAAAGCCGCTGCTCCCGGTGGAGACCGTTGCTCTGAGTCCAGCTGTGGTGAAGCTGCCCGAGGAGATGAGTTAACGATGTGGCCACAGTGAGATCTGCCCTTCTTTCTCTGTAGCCGGGGGTCTGGGCTCCCCGTCCGGTCCGGGCCCCCGGGTTCCAGCCCCTGTGGTCAGCCGCAAAGTGGCCAGAGCTGGCGGCTCCTCGAGCTCACTCCCGGGTGTGGATAGAAGATGCCCCTTTGCTTCTCTCCCCTCTTCCTGTGGGGACGCCGGTACCCAGCAGGGTGCCAGCGCAGCTGCCTCCTGAGAAGAGGTGTGCTGTGGATGGGGTTTCTCAGCGTCTTACCTGTCACTGGTGGCTGCGCAGGACCGGCTGCTGCAGGGCCGTCCGGTACAAAATCCAGGCGAGGCTCTGGTCCAGGAGGGAGCACCGGTCCCTGGGTGTGGCCTTCCCAGCACCGCCTGCTCAGCCCTCTGCGCAGTTCAGTCCAGTGCCCTGGGCTTTGCTGCTGGCTCACAGCAGGCTGGTCCCCGCTGCTGTTCCTTCTGGCTGTCTTGCTTCCATCATAACCTAACAGGCCCAACTCCTCCGTCTTTCTTTAAAGCAACACGCCGGTATTGAACTCCAGGAAGCTGCCGGGCGTGCTGAGGACCAGGTCTGGGTCCTGGCCACTCCAGCCTTTCTGAGCTCAGGTTCATGTTACAATCGGAGATTGTGGGGCTCCCCCATCTCTCTCGGTCATGGAGATGGCATGAAGCTGTGCCCGTGCCGCAGAGTGCCACTCGGCTCGCCGCCTCAGCACCCGCCTCCCTGTGCCATCTTCCGTTTCAGAGCCCGGCTACTGCCCCGTGCGGCTGGGCATGACCACGGGGCGGCTGCAGTCCGGCGTGAACACGCTGCAGGGCTTCAAGGAGGACAAAAGGAACCGAGTGGCCCCGGGTGAGCGCCCGCCCAGTCAGTCACCAGTTATGGCTCTGTTCACGCCTTGGCTGGTATTCTGCAACTTCAATTCGTTCCTGGCTTCAGAGAGACTGAAGCATTGTGTATTGTATTCAAAAGTTTTATTTACTTGCTCTCCCCTTGGTGGGGAGAGTTCACTGGAGTTGCTACTTCACAAGCATCTGTGTGAGGGTGTCTGCCAGGGTCTGTGCACCAGCCGGGGAGGCAGTGAGGGCGGAGGGAGGGTGCTCACTAACGCAGGCCCGGCCGCCGGCCTGTCCCCGGCGCTGACGGCTCCTCTCCCGCAGTGCTCTACCTCAACTACGGGCCCTACAGCTCCTACGCACCGCACTACGACTCCACATTCGCCAACATCAGCAAGGACGACTCCGACTTGATCTACTCCACCTACGGGGAGGACAGCTGTGACACCGCCAGCGACTTCAGGCGAGTCCCGGCTCCGTGTCCTGAGCGCCACGGTTTTCCAAGCACTGGTCTCAGCGGCGAGGGTCTGAGGGCGGGGTCCGGGCTTGAGGTTGACGGGGGCTCATAGTGTGGCAGTCATGAGGGAGGCGTTCACCCCGGAGATTAGGGGAGGGCCCCGGAGCGCGCCACCGAGCCGTGGCTTCCATCACCGAGCGGGGTTCCTGCCAGTCTCCCCGGCGTTTCATTTCACTGTGTTAGCGGAGTTTCCTCCTGTCACCACGGCAGGTGATCGCTGGTGAGCATGTAGACAGCGTGGACTGGGGTGAGTTGGCACCGCGGTGTGAGTGAAGGGCACTGGAAGCAGCTGGCTGTGGCAGGAAGACCGAGCCAGCGGGGACGGTTCTATGGCAGTGACTGTCCCCGCTGCTCTCTTTCAGCATCCACGAGTTCCTGGCCACGTGCCAAGATTACCCGTACGTCATGGCGGACAGCTTACTGGACGTCCTGACCAAAGGCGGCCACTCCAGAACCCTGCAGGAGTCGGAGACGGTAAGAAGCATCCGGAGAAGCAGGTGGTGTGTCATTGGTCCGCATTAGTCACGCGGTTATGAAACCGTGGGCTTAGCCAGTGACAGTGAGCTCCATTCCCTGAGAAGGCGGCCGGCCGGGTGGGACCATGAGCGGAAGCGGTAATGCAGACACCCAGCCCAAGGACAGGCCTGTCGCCTGGCCCTGCACCTGCAGGGTGAGCAATGGGCTCACAGCCGAGCGGGCGCCAGTGCCGAGCACCTGACAGGGAAACCTGCTCGCTGGCTGGGAACCGAGGGCTGAAATGAGAGACAGAGAGAGAGAGAGCCCTCCTCCTCCTCAGTGAGCGAGTGGTGAGCCTCCAGCAGCACAGGAGGCCGCCCTGGTTTCCATCTCCTTTCAGCACTGGAAACCGTCTCCAGGGCCGCGGACAGGGTCATGAGCTGGGGCAGCTCAGCACCCGCTCAGACCAGAGCCAGCAGCGCTCCTGGGGCCGAGCTGAGCGGTCTCCGGGCCCTTCCTGGCGGGGATCAGCCTGAGCTAACATCACATGGCCTCCCCTGGCCGATGTGGCAGAGTTTCTGTTTGCAGTTTCTCAGCTCTTCGATGCAACAGTTACTATTCTCAGGATTGATTCTGGAAAATAAGGAAGAAGCTTTCTATAAGGACGCATTGTCCATAATTTTTTTTAAACACTGGGGATTGGTTAAGTCACCACCTTTCAGGAAGTGCCCTCGTTCCTGGCTGGAGCCTGATGCGCCGTCTGTCTGCGTCTCTCCGAGGCCGGCTGTGTTCACGGCGGCTTCTGTCTGAGACGCGCCTGCCCCATGGCACAGCCCTGGCGCCTGGTTCCCACTACGGACTGGCTGCGGGGAACTCCACTTAGACGCCTGTGCTGCTCCCCACACGCCCTGGGCTCACGCGTAGCTTTTGGGTCCGGCACAGAATCGCCCGTCGCTAAGTCACTAGGGGTGCTCTTGACTCACAAGATATTCCAAACACCAGAAATTCTCTCATTCATTTTACTTCCCGAGCCCAGCCCCTCCGTTTCTGTGTGACTTGCCTTTGCCTGTGCTGGGAATAGACGTGTCTGTCTCTCCTGCAGTCGTCCCCTGAAGAGGAAGGCCAGAGCAGGACCCTCGGCGCAGCCAAGGACACAGAGGTGATTCTGTTCTTATAAAAACGTTCAATGGAGATGAGCTGGAGGGCCTCCGTGATCGAGCCCTTCAGCTGCGGACGGGAGGGCGAGCAGGCCGGATGCCGGTGCGGGTGGTGTGTCTGTGTCCCCCCCACGGCGGAGCCCAGCAGAGCCGCATGTGAGAGAGAAGTGTCCGGACTGGGAGAGCAGTGGAGACGGGGCTGTGAGGGCCACACTGGAGCTGACCGCTCTCCCCGCACCCTTCGCCTGGGGGGGGGTGGGATCAGGTGCTGGGGGTTTGAGCTCGGAGTGCAACGCCACAGTCTAACTAAACCATCCGCCTTGGCCACGTGTTCCTCAATGGCAGCATTGAGGTTGTAGACACTGAGGCTCGCGATTCCAGAATTAAACGCCACCCTGTTTTGGGTGTGTTTCTCCATGCATTGCTGGCCCCGCTGTGGGCCTGGGGGAGCCCGGAAGTGCCTTATGTACGAGAGCTCCTGGGGGCGCAGGGCCAGACGGGCTGGCGTGGCTCTTCATCTTCACCACGTGGCAGTCCCGGGCAGTTGGCACTCATACTCTGAGTGGCTGGCACTCGAGACAGTGGTGCAGACTGTGCCAGACACTCCGCACCTCATCGCGCAGCGTGGTGCGGGCACTTCTGTGGGCGTCAGACCACAGCTGCCACGTGAGCAGGTGGAGTAACGGGCTGCACACGGCCATCTTCCTGGTTTCTGTCAGCCAGCTCGAACGCTTCCCCTCTCTCCGCAGCAGGTCACCGAGGAGCCCGCGGGGCGGGGCGGCTCCGGCAGCCAGGACAGGCTCGCCGCCCTGGAGGCGGTGGCAAACTTGGGCGCTCCGGTCGAAGTGTTCGACTCTGAAGGTGAGTGTCTCGGGTTGGTGGGAGCGCTCCTGGTGCAGCAGTGAGGTGCTCGGGTTGTTTGAGATCAGTCAGTACCCCCATACCGCTCAGCGTGGCGCCCAGGGCGGCCTCTGCATTGTGCTGTCCCCACAGAGGCCGAGGTGTTCCAGAGGAAGCTGGACGAGACCACGCGGCTGCTGCGGGAGCTGCAGGAAGCCCAGAACGAGCGTCTGAGCGCCAGGCCCCCGCCCAACACCATCTGCCTCCTGGGCCCCTCGTTCCGGGAGCTGCACCTCGGTAGGTCCCGGGGAGGGGCTCGGACACGTGGTCTGTGTGTGTGTACTTGTTCCTCACGGAAGCCCCATGTCACTGCCTCCAACTGCTCTGTTTGTTCCATTTTTCCCAGCTGAACAGGTGACCACTAACCTTAAAGAACTGGCACAGCAAGTAACGCCCGGCGACGTCGTCAGCACGTACGGGGTTCGGAAAGCCATGGGCATCTCCATGTCCCGCCCCGGCGCCGGGAGCGGCCCGGTGGACCTGACAGGTGCGTGCCCGGCAGGAGGGCGGGGCTCCCCAGCTGCTCCCTCGGCGAGGTGCCCGTGTGCGAGGTCCTCCCACTTCTCTCCACTCGGCGAGCTGAAGGCTCCACACCTGCAGGAGGAGCTAGTGATGGCCTGACGCAGGCTCCCCGGTGCCCGGGAGGGGGGGTGCCAGCACCGCGGGCACTACTTCCCACCCCGTTCCTCTTTGCACCAGAAAGGGGAAATACGGCAGTTGGTTTTTTCTTCCAGATTCTGAAGAAGCTAAGAAGGCGGATGTTGCCGAGTGTGGCCCCAGTGCGAGTGGAAGCTGACCGGGACTTGATTATATATTATGTACATATTTTTTGATTCTTAATTTGGAAATGCTTTTCAGAGATATTAAATATTTGTAAATTGTGTTTTTAATTAAACTTTGGGACAATTAATTTAATGTTCCAGAGACTGGCCTCTGTTGGGTAACAGCTGACCCTGGGACTCTGAACTGGACGGTGCATGTCAGCTCAGTGACCCCTGACCTTTCTGATAACGTGACGGAGAAAACAGCTTTTCCTGGCCGGGCAGTGTTTCCCACACTTTTGACGTATGTGTACCCCTTCTATCATTTCCGTAACGCTGAGTACCCCTCGTGCTCATGAGAACGTAGAATTAGGCGCAGCTAAGCACAGTGCAGTGCAAATCCCCACCAAACTCCGGTGCAACGCGCACCCCCACCAGACTCTTCCCGCACCCCTGGGGGGACGCGGACCACACTTTGGGAAACACTGCAAGTTCGAGGAAACGTGTCCTCCAAACACTCCGCCCCTCAGCCCCACCGTCCGTTAGAGAGACTAGAACCAGACCGCTCCTCCCTCAGGCTGCACCTGAGGCGTGAGGCCGGTGAGGAAGCGTGCGGCGCTGGCTGCTGCACCGGAGCTGTGGGGACGGTGGAGCCGGCGGGCAGAGTCCTCGGGACGGAGCCCTGCCTTAGCGAGGATCCTCCTGAGGCCAAGAAAGCGTCTGCGCCAGGGCAGGCAGCTTCCGAGAGCGCTGCCCGCCTGACACGCGGAAGGCTGGGCACACAGTAACGCCGTCCTCATAAACAGCACATAACGTCCTGGCGCGAACACTGAGCTCTGTAAACGCTCCGCGCTCGGCACGCCCCTTGGTGCCGTTCCTGCACGCGGACCGTCACACCGCGCGGTGGGGGAGGTCTTCCTCCCACGGGGAGCCTCGGGGCGGGCTCCCTCGTCAGTGTTAGGAAAGAGACTTGTCCTGTCAAACAACGTGACACGTGAAGGAGTGACGTAATTAGAAAACATTTATAAAACAACGGTCAGTTACACACTCCGATCCGAACATGGAAGCTCACCTCACCCTGGCACCGTGCTTTAGTTGTAAACACACGTACATTCGTGGTAACCGGGATTTTTTTAAGCTCCTGTGGTCTAATGTTGGTGCTAAGAGGAGCGGCTACAGCACAGGACTTACCTCAGAACCACTGTGTGAAAGGCCCTCCCAGCATCGCTGCCACACGATTCCTGTCCTTTCCTCAGGCCATCCCCCTACATGGCACTCATCCGGCGCCCACCATCAGCACCCTGTGCGAGGCCCTGCCTGCACCCTTTATCCTCTTCCGAAAGTCTCAGTGCAGTTCTCTAGTCCCAGGGGCTCCGGGGGTGACCGAGAGCCCTGTGGTGAATCTCCTCCATTAGATCCGGGGTCCCTGCGCCAGTGACGTCACCGCATTGGATCCGGGGTCCCTGCGCCAGTGACGTCACCGCATTAGATCCGTGGTCCCTGCGCCAGTGACGTCACCGCATTAGATCCGGGGTCCCTGCGCCAGTGACGTCACCGCATTAGATCCGGGGTCCCTGCGCCAGTGACGTCATCTGCATGTGGCAGTGCAGGACGGGGAGCGGCAGGCTGGCTCTCGCCTGTGGAGCCTGGCTCGACTCGGGGTTCTGCGAGTAGAAGCTCACAGATGCTTTTGCACTTGCCCTGGTTCACTCGGTCAGAACATCTCCACAACCAGGCAGGGGCCCCTCCACCTGCCCTGGCTGGATAGAAGCGCCTTAGTCAGTGGGGACAGGACAGGAGCGGGTCCCAGAGGTGCTGGGGTCCCCGGCACCACCTCTTCCTGCCGAAGCTCACAGAGGCTGGGCCTAGGGGCACCAGCAGGTGGGCTGAGGTGGCTGGGCCCAGCTTTCCAGGCTTCTTGCTGACAACCTCACCTCAAAAGGCTGGAGTCAGAGTAGGGCCGCCATCTTCAGAGCTGTCCCCACAGCCGGGCAGCTCCAGAGCTGACCTGGACAGTGGTCCTGCCTGCATGCTTCCAGGCAGAGAATGCACTGGAGGGAAGAGGCTTGTCTAGGCCGGAGAAGTCATTAAAAGATAAAACCTTCACTGATAATGCATCCACTTAAAGAAGCACGTGCCACAGGCGGCCAGCAGCCCGGGTCCACGGGTTTTCTCCCCCGTTTGAAACCTTCCGGATGTTTGAAACGCCCTTCCACAGAGAAGGCAAAGGCATCCAGCCCATCCCCGCCACGTGTCTCCGTCCTCCTGCCCGGAAAAGTGGCCGTGCCGCTCCCTGCCACAGGGCCTTCGGTCCTGCCACAGGCCAGCAGCAGCCGGGCCTGAGCGCGGAGCTGGAAGGCGGGATCCTTTTCCTGGGCTGGGGCCACGTTCCCCCCAGCACACGGGGTTCCAGCTGCCCTGGAAGTCCTCTCCCGCAGGCTCGGAGACCCTGCAGCATCTGTGGGGAGGCGATGGCAGCCAGCCCTCCGACGGCCATGGCGACTGGCGGCTGCATCTTCCACGGGTTTGGCTTGTTCAGGGGCGGAGGGGCGGCCCCCCCAGCAGCCCTCAGTTCAGCCCGGGCCCCTGGCACTTGGCAGCGTCTGTGCACACAAAGTAGGTCCTCAGCTCCCCTTTGCCCTTGACGTTGATCAGGCCGCGGCACTCGCAGGAGTAGCCGAGGTCCTGGAGGATGCTGCACGTCTCCTCGGTCACCTGGGGAGGAAAGGAGCGAGTCTGCGGGAGCGGGAGGGACCCGGGGGGCGGGCAGACGGCCAGCAGCAATGTGCCCGGGGCCCCTCTGGGCACGAGAACCAGGCACGCAGTGTGCGGTGGCCCCTCGCCCAGAGCGCCCCTCCTCGGTCCCGGAGTCTGACCTGGATCTTGCCCAGCTCTCCGGTGCTCTCCATCCTGCTGGCCACGTTGACCGTGTTCCCCCAGATGTCGTACTGGGGCTTCCGCGCCCCGATCACGCCGGCGATCACCGGCCCATGGTTGATGCCTGGCGGACGTGCGCAGCTGCAGGTCACTGAGGCTGCAGAGCCCCCACAACCACAGAGCCCCCGGGACAGTGGACGAGGCCCGAACCCGAGGCCCGGACGGTGCTTCCCAGGCACCCGCAGCACCGAGTGGGCGCTCCTCCTGGCACTGCCAACCTCTCCGCCGGCCGCGGCTCTGGCACCGCCTGCGGCTCAGTGACCGGCCGGCCAGGAACTGGTTCGCAGCGGACATTACAGCTGTTTACAGCTGCTGACTCTCCACTGCCCATAGGGATGTCTCATGTCCGTGGTGTGCAAGGAAAGCAACGGCCCAGCTGCCGGGCTGGGGAAGGCAGGGCCCTGGACCCTTCCCGGGAGGCGGGCGAGGCGGGCGGGGCTCACCGACACGCAGGCGGAAGGCGTTGAAGGAGTGCCTGTTGATGCCGTCCAGCTTGCTCATCAGCGCCATGCTGAACTCCACCATGATGCCGATGTGGGCGTGCTGGCGCTCCAGGTCCTGGGGACAGCGCCGTCAGGCCTGGCCGCACCCCGTGTTCCCGCACCAGCCCCCTGATCTGCATCGTGTGGGCACGGGGCCCACGGGGGGGGGGGGGGGGGGTGTCGTCGCGCAGAGGCCCGGACTGGCCCCTCACCACCCTCCCTCCGGGTCGGTGTGGACAGGCCCGTTAGGTGGCAGGTCTGGGACGGAATTCCACCTCAGTGACCGGCCGGAGGTCGCCGCGCTGCATACCTGGTTCTCGTGCCCAGAGGGCGCGCTGAGCCCCGCGGCCGCCATGTAGGTGCTGCCGATGGTCTTGATCTTCTCCACGCTGCTGAACTTGGGCTTCAGCAGCAGCTGGAGGGCAGAGGCAGGGCCGGGCAGCTGAGCGGCCTGCCCCAGGCCTCGGGCGGCTCCTGCCAGCCCCGGCCCTCCTGACAAAGCCGTTTCTCCCCCTGGGCTCGCCCGCCCGCCCGCCCGCCCGCCCGCCCGCTCCTATGGACAAGTGTGTGCTTTCCCCGCTCCTGTCTGTCTGCCCTGACGCCGCCTGTCCCGTCCCTCCAGGGCCTGCCTGGCCTCTGGTCTGGCTCAGGAGCACGCGGCCCGCTCTGTAACGGCCCCCCGGGGAGGCCGGGTCTGTCTCCGGCTCCCGGGCGGGCCCCCCGACCCAGGCCAACACGGGGGCAGGCGGGGATCCCCCGCAGGAATCGCGGCCAGAGGACCCGACACTGAGTGCGGGGAGGAGGGCTGTGACGGAGGGTGCCCTCCCGCTGAGCGGGCTCGCTGTCCCCTGCCGACTGCCCACCGCCCGGCGCCCACCTCGTCGAAGTCGGCGATGATCTCGTTGAGCAGCCGCAGGCACTCCAGCCCCTCCTTGTTGACGTCGCACTCGGTGTAGAAGACCTTGAACTCGGGCACCGAGGCGAACATGACGCAGACGCAGTCGTAGGACTGATGGTACCAGTCCTGCGGGAGAGCGGCCTGTAGCACCCGGCCCGTAGCCGGGAGCGGGGTTCCCTGTTCCCCTCCCCCTCTCCCTTCCCCTCCCCCTCTCCCTCTCCCCCCCCCTAAAACCAGTGAACGCGTTTTAAAATAAAAACAAAAGCGGGAGTTCCCGTCAGGAGGTCGGGAAGAGCCGGGCTCCGGCTGATTTCTGTTCTTAAACGCGCTGGGTCTGCGGAGCTGGTCAGAGCCCCGAGGAGAGGTCGGACACGGCGACACGGAGCTGGTGACCCCGGTTCACCACTGCCGGGTACACCCCACACCCTGCCTGGCAGGCTCCGGGGGCACCGCCGGGAGGGAGGCGCCCAGCCCGCACCCACGCCCGTGTCCCTGCGCCAGCAGCTCACCCGTCCTGGGCCCCTCAGTGCGGCCAGGACCCCAGGAAACACTGGGCGGCCGTCAGCCCTCCCCCAAGGCGGGGAGCAGGCCCGGGGCCCCTCCCGCAGCGCCGGCCGCACGCCCGGCCTCGGCCCGCCCACCCGCCCGCACCTCGTTCAGCTTGTCCCCGATGAAGTGGGCGGCCACATGGGCGGGCAGCACGTTCTCCAGCAGCAGGCGGTTCACGCTCTCCATGGTCTCGAACTCCTCCTGCTCCTTCTGGAACTTCTTCTTCCACAGGCAGTCCAGGCGGCAGTAGTAGTCGATCTGCAGCGGGCGGGGTCCTCCCGTGAGCGGGCACTGCTCCCCGCAGCACGGCCCGCCCGGGAGCCTGACACCCCCCTCCTGGGAGCCAGGGGGGCACTCGAGTCCCCGACCAGGGCTTCCCCCAGGACCAGCTGCCCCAGGACCAGCTGCCCCAGGTCGGAGGCGGCCCAGCCCCCGGCCCTCCCCGTGGAGGGCAGGTGGGCGCTGAACTCACCTGCCGGGAGAGCGCGACGAGGGTGGCGTAGAACAGAACCAGGTAGAAGCTGACCATGATCTTCAGGTCGGACCAGGAGCAGGCGGGGGAGCTGCGGGAGGGAAGGGAGAAGCAGGCCCTTTCAGCTCTCACCCCCAAACACGGGTGTGGGGCCCAGACTCCTCCAGTGCCCCCCGGGAAGAGCCACCCAGACCGGCGTCTGGTGCAGTGACCGAGACAAAGGAGAAAAGGGGTGTGGGTCAGAGGTCGGCCTCCCTGAAGTGACGTCTGAGCTGAGGCCCCGATGACAAGGAACAGCCACACCCGGTCTGGACGGGAAGCCCAGCCTGCGAGGGGGCAGGAGGCGCTGGCTCTGATGGTCGGACGTGTGCCCTGGCAGGTGTGCGGGTTCCAACCAACCCGCAGGGCAGCCTGTCCTGCTCCCTGGCCCAGCCTCTAGTCCCTCTTCTCAACCCAATTAGGCCCAGAGCCCCAGGACCACGCGCACACGTGCCCCTGGCAATGTCAGACCTGTCAGGACACGCACACACCTGCCCCCTGGGCCACAGTCATCACCTGCCTGTCTGGCTAAAGCCTCGTCCCCACCCCAAACTGGCCTCCAGACCGGACCTCCCAGGGGCCGTGAGACCAGGGACGCTCCCCGAGAACCGGCAGCCATCCCTCCCCGGAGCACAGACCTGGCGCCATCCCTGCCCTCCTGTGCCCCCCGCCGCCCCCGCAGCGCCCCCCGCCGGGCTCGGTCTGAAACGCCGGGGAACGGACACAGGCCCCACCCCCACGCGGCTGCCCACCTGAGCGTGGCGTTGGTGCCGGTGCTGTTGGCCGGGCCGGGGCCGCAGCAGGCCCCCTGCGCGCACAGGGACAGGTGGAAGAGCGCCAGGTAGGCCACCAGGGCTGCCGTCAGCAGCGCCACCTTCAGCTCCAGGCTCATCCTCAGGAAGACGGAGCAGGCGACGAAGGCCAGGATGCAGCTGCAGGTGTGATACTGGGGGGCGGGGGGCAGTCACCCACCGGCTCCCGGCTCCGAGAAACCCCTGGACCAGCCGTCACCCAAAGGCCTCAGGGGGCGCACTCACCGGGAGGAGCTCGCAAGGGGTCCGCTCCCAGCTGCTCCCGGCCCGCAGGCCGGTCTGGTTCCCAGCGGGCAGCGCCAGGGCTGGGGCGGGCAGCAAGGGCTGCAGGAGAGAGACGACGACCCATGACGTGTGGTTGGGGCACGTCCCGCCGGGCCCAGCTCTGTGTCAGTCCACAGGGCCAGGCCACGGAGGTGGGGCCAGGGCCACGGAGGTGGGGCCAGGGGACAGTGGGGAAGACCCTGGCTAGGGGTGGGGCCTGGAACGATGTAGGACATAGACATGGACATGGACCCGGAGCATTGCCCCAGAGGCAGGGCCCCGGACAGGGAACTGGTGGGAGGGCTCTCACTGCCACGGAACCACCAGCCCGGCCACACGGCTGTGCAGAGGCTCTGCCACGGGCAGCCTTTAGGCCACGGGACTCCAGGAGCCCAACCTGGGAGGGCCCAGGCTCAGGCCTGTCCTGCCAGCAGGAGGCGGGCACAGGGTCCTCCAGGGCCCCTCCCGGCAGGGGGACCCACCATGTTGACGATGGCGATGGTGAGCAGGCTGCCCACGGCGAGCACGGCCAGGGCCACGCGCAGCAGCGGGTGCGTCTCCACCCTCTCGGCGACGGCCCGGAGCGCCGTCCAGGCCGGGCAGCACCGCTGGGGACACAGGCCCAGGTCACCGCCGCCCCCGGACCGCGGGGACCCGGCCTGAGGCTCTGGGGGGCGGGGGCTCTGGGGGAGGAGGGCAGACCAAGGGCCCCCCTCAGACGTGAGATCCCGAGATCTCGCTCAGCGGGGGAGCGTCGGCGGGTGCTGTGCCCAGAGGGACGTGCCCACCTCCGGGTGTGGACAGCTACAGCTGCGCGGGGACCTCAGGGGGAAAGCATGGCGGGGGGGGGGCTCGGTGACCGCCCTTGAGGCAGGAGGGCCAGGGGGGCAGAGGTTCGGACACCCATGAGCCCCCACAGGGCTGGGCCCGGGGCTCCCCACTCACCAGCAGCTCGTCAGCGAAGCACAGGCCCAGCACCAGCCCCAGCACGCAGGCCACCAGCCCAAAGGACACCCCCAGAGCCACTGTCCTGCAGAGGGGGACACGCCTAAGTCCTGGGGGAGTGTCTGCTCAGGGCCAAGCCTCCGACACGCTCCCCCATCCACCAGCACCTGGTCCTCAGGCGCACGGCCGCCTCCTGCCTGCCCCCACCCCCAAGCTGCTCTTCCAAACTCAGCCCCGTGCCCTCTGACCCCGGTGCCCTCTGACCCCGGTGCCCTCTGACCCCGTGTCCAGCTGCCACGCTAACAGCACCAGGGCCTGGCCAGACCGGAGCCCGACATAAACCTCAGGTCCCCATCTGCACCAGGTACACAGAGAGAGAAGGGGGAGAGGGAGAGAGGGAGGGAGGGAGGGAGGAGGGAGGGGGGAGAGAAGGAGGGAGGAGGGAGGGAAGAAGGAGGGGGAGAGGGAGAGAAGGAGGGAGGGAGGGGGGGGGGGGAGGGAGGGAGGGAGGGGAGGGAGGGAGGGAAGGAGGAGGGAGGGGGGAGAAAGGAGGGAGGGGGAAGGAGGGGGAGAGGGAGAGAAGGAGGGAGGGAGGGAGGGGGGAGAGGGAGGGAGGGAGGGAGGGAGGGAGGGAGCTCAGGTGTGACTCCGTGGCTGAGAATCGGCCTGTGGGCCAGGAGGACACAGCTGGATTCCCAGTCAGGGCCCAGGCCCGGGGTGTGGGTTTGATCCCCAATGTGGGGCATGCAGGAGGCAGCTGATCGATTATTTGCTCTCTCACCATTGATGTTTCTCTCTCTCTCCCTCTCCCATCCTCTCTGAGATCATCAATATATTTTTTATCTTTATCAATATATTTTAAAAACCAGTGACTTCACAGCAGGAGCCCGGGCCTGGTGCGGAAGCTCCACGCAGACGCGCTTCCTGTGTGTCAGCGAGCGCGCCCTGGACCCGATGCCCTGCACCGCGGCCTGACCCCTCCCACCCTGTGACCTCACCCCACCCTAACCGCCCCCTGCCCAGAGGGCCGGGAGGCAGAGGCCTCCTCTCGGTGCTGTGCACCTGGCTGAAGCGTGGCCCGGGCCTCTGAGCTCCGTGTCCCGCAGCCACGAGGGGGCGGCGGCCGGCACCGGCAGGAGGCCCGCGGAGATGCCCGGCCGTGTGGGCAGCGGGCTGCGGGGGGAGAGGTGGCTGCGGGGGGAGAGGCGGCTGCGGGGGGAGAGGCGGCTGCGGGGGGAGAGGCGGCTGCGGGGGGAGAGGCGGCTGCGGGGGGAGAGGCGGCTGCGGGGGGAGAGGCGGCTGCGGGGGGAGAGGTGGCTGTGGGGGAGAGGTGGCTGCGGCGGGAGAGGCGCCTGGGGGCTGGGGGGCTGGGGCTCAGGCCCCGGGGAGCAGCCGCTCAGTGAAAGCAAAAACCAGGGGCTGGAGCTCCGGGTGCGGGGACGCCAGGGAGGCCACCTGGGCTCCTAACAGCCGCCTCTGACCCCCAACCGGGGGCCACGCCCCTGCCGGCCGCCGACCCCGCCTGACCCCGCCTGACCCCGGCCTGCGGCTGACCGTGTGCCCACCCGGCTGACCTGGGCATGAGCAGGACGTGGACCAGCAGGATGCAGAGGAAGACGAGGCTGGCGCAGGCGAAGTAGTGGCGGACGTGGGGGATGGGCGCCAGGCGGTACTGCGGGCACAGAGCGGCTGGGGGCGGCCGGCAGCGAGGCCCGCGGCTCTGCCGGCCCCTCGGCCGCCTCCACTCCCCCTCCCTGACGGCCGCTCTCATCAGTCTCCATGGGGGGGACCCTCCCCACCCCCCGCTCCCCAGTCCGCCCCCACGCCCCTGACCAGCCAGGGCCCGAGGCCTCCGGGCGGCCCCGCTCACCTCTCGCTCGAAGCCCTTCTCCAGGAAGAGGGACCCGAAGGCAGAGAAGTCGTCCGACTTGGAGCAGCAGGGCCTGGCGGGGGAGGGCAGGGAGATGGGGGAGGGTGCCCCGGGGAGGGGGTGGCAGGGGCAGGGCCACCCTCAGGGGCAGTACCAGGAGGGGGGCCTGGGCACGGGGGGCCTGGGCACGGGGGGGGGGCTTGGGCACAGGGGGTCTGGGCACAGGGGGCCTGGGCACGGGGGGGTCTGGGCACGGGGGGGGCTTGGGCATGGGGGGGTCCTGGGCACAGGGGGCTTGGGCACAGGGGGGGGGCCTGGGCACAGGGGCCTGGGCACGGGGGGGGCTTGGGCACAGGGGGGTCCTGGGCACAGGGGGCTTGGGCACAGGGGGGGGGGCCTGGGCACAGGGGGCCTGGGCACAGGGGGGGCCTGGGCACAGGGGGCCTGGGCACGGGGGGCCTGGGCACGGGGGGCCTGGGCACAGGGGGGGCCTGGGCACAGGGGGCCTGGGCACGGGGGGGCCTGGGCACGGGGGGCCTGGGCACGGGGGGGGCCTGGGCATGGGGGGGCCCATTCGAGGGGGGCCTGGGCACGGGGGGGGCCTGGTCACAGGGGGCCTGGTCACAGGGGGGGCCTGGGCACGGGGGGGCCTGGGCACAGGGGGGGGCCTGGGCATGGGGGGGCCCATTCGAGGGGGGCCTGGGCACGGGGGGGGCCTGGTCACAGGGGGCCTGGTCACAGGGGGGGCCTGGGCACGGGGGGGGGGCCTGGGCACGGGGGGCCCATTCGCGGGGCAGGGCACACAGAGATCCAGGCCCCTCACCTGGTGGAGCTGAGCCCCTCGATGGCTGACAGCATCTCGTCATCGTAGGAGTCGTCCTCCGACCGCCCCTTGGGGGACGCACTTCTGGAATCAGACACCCCGGGCGTCACCGGGCCGAGGAGGCTGGCGGCCTGCCTGGCGGGGGTGCCGGGCGGGGGTGCCGGGCGGGGGTGCCGGGCAGGGGTGCCGGGCGGGGGTGCCGGGCGGGGGTGCCGGGCGGGGGTGCCTGGAGGGGGTGCCTGGAGGGGGTGCCTGGAGGGGGTGCCGGGCGGGGGTGCCGGGCGGGGGTGCCGGGCGGGGGTGCCTGGAGGGGGTGCGTGGGGGGGGTGCCTGGAGGGGGTGCCGGGCGGGGTGCCGGGCGGGGTGCCGAGCGGGGTGCCGGGCGGGGAGGACGGCACACCTACCTGTCCGGGGTGCGGTGACGCCGCAGAGGGATGGCCTGGAAGGGGGGTTGGGGGAGGGGACACGGTCAGTCTCCATGCCGGGCCTCCATCCCTGGGCCAATCCGGGAGGGAGCCGGCGGCCTCCGCGCCCATTTCACAGGTGGAGAGAGTGAGGCCCTGCCGCCTGCGAGGGGCACGGGGTCCGGCTGGGAGGACGGTCCCACCTTGGGCCGCCGGCCGCTGGGCACGGGGGTCTCGCCGCTGCTCACACTCTCCCGCTGGTTGAGGTGGGCGAAGGGCCGCTGGGCGCCCCAGGACTCCAGGTAGCGGGTCATGCGCAGGGAGGCCCGCATCTTCAGCGCCGCGTCCCCCTTGGGCTTGGGGAGGTGCTGGCTGGGCGGGGGCGGCTGCTGGCTCTGCGGGCACAGAGCTGCTGTCCGCCCTCGCTCCGGCCCGCGGCTCTCGCCGAGCACTGGGCCCCGCACACAGCCGCTGCGCCCGGGGGCGGGGGGGGGGGGGGGCAGGGCCAGAGCGGCTCTGGGCAGGCGGGCGGGCCAGCCTGAGGACGGCCGAGGCCAGTGAGGGAGCCGGAAGCCTGCGTGGCGGACATTCTTGAGCGCGCCCCAAGGATGATTCACCAGCAGCCAGGGGCTCAGCGGCCTCTTGGGGCGCAGGAACGGCGTGGGGCAGGCTGGGAGCAGCCCGGGGACCCTCCACGGGGTCCATGGGAAAGCGGGGTCATCTCAGCCCCTGACCCTGCAGACCCCAGCCCCCCGGCCCCCCGCCATCCCCTGCTTTCCCGAGTCTCATCCAAAGCGCGGCTTTCAAATGTGTCCTTTGGAAATCCCGGGCTAGTGCCGGCCGCATGGAAAACCAACTCCCAGTGACTATTCACCCGTCTGTCCGGGGGGGGGGGGGGGGGGGGAGGCTTGGGGCTTGTTATCCCACTTCATGGAGAAGAATGCTGAGGCCCAGGGCGGCGATCCTTGGGGCCCAGCCCCCACCCAGTGACGGGAGCTCACTCCCACCCGCAGGCGCCCCCTTCCAGGGCACCTTCCCGGGGCGCCCCCTTCCCCCCGCCTCAGCGCGTACCCGGGGGTCGATGACCAGGTAGGTCTGGATGTTCATCTCCTTCAGGTAGGGGTCCCGCAGCTGCCCGTGCCCCTCCTCCACCTCGTACGCCTGGTCCAGGTGGCTCAGCGTGGCCTCGGTGATGTGCACCCGGCTGGGGGGACCGAGTCAGGGGCGCGGCCGGGCCCAGAGAGGGCGCCCCCGCTCCTCTCCTCCGCACTAAGGATGCACACAGCCAGAGCCAGCACCCTCCCCCCGGCTCCCCGTCCCTCTCCGCCGCCGACAGCCCCAGGCCCCGTGCGGGGATCAGAGCCGCGGGCCTCACCCGGGCACGCCGGCCGCCTCCATCCGGTTGGCGAGGGACACGTCGTGGGACCACACGTCGTACTGCCACTTGCGCAGCCCGATGACCCCGCACAGCACGTTCCCCGAGTGGATGCCCACCCGCATGCTGATGTCCACGCCCGTGGCCTCCCGCACCTGCCTGGGCAGACGGGGGTCCCTCACTCACCGAGGCCCGGCTGGGGTCCCCTGGGGGGCGTGGCCTGGGGGGGCGGGCTGGGGAGGCGCAGTCCCCGGAGAAGGTCCTGGGCCTGACGGGGCTGTGAGCGCCTCCCGCTGCCCGGCCGCCCACCCTCAGCCCCAGCTCCGAGCTCCTGGCGCTCAGGCCCAGCGAGGGGACCCCAGCCGGCGGCTGCGTGACCCAGGCTCGCTGCTACGCCGAGCCTCAGCTTCCCCATCTGAAGAACGAGGACAATGCCTTCTCCCCCCCCCCACCGCCCCCGCCGTGCCCTGGGGGGCAGGAGGAGGCCCGGGGCCCGGACCCACCCGGCACCTACTTGATGGCCTCGCAGATGTCCAGCCCCATCTGGACGCAGTTGCGGGCGTGGGTGGGCAGGGACACGGGCAGCCCGGACACGCAGTAGTAGCAGTCCCCCAGGATCTTGATGCGCATGCACTCGTTGGCCTGCGGGGAGGGGCGAGGGGGCGGGTCAGCGGGGCCGGGACGCACAGGCTGTCACCCCCCCTCACACACACCCTGACCCCGGGCTGACCTTGGCGATCTGGTCAAACTTCCCAAACAGCTCATTCAGCATCACCACCAGCTCTTTGGGGGAGCAGTCGCTGGCCAGCCGTGTGAAGCCCACGATGTCGGCGTAGAGGATGCTGGGGGGCAGGCGGGGGGTTAGGGGCAGCCGTGCGGACAGGCTGCAGGGACCCGGGTCCCGCCACCCCTGTGCCTGCCCATAGCCCAAACCCCACAGTGCGGGGCCTCCCGACCCCCCGCCCAGCCCCGCCTCGCTGCTGAGTGCCCGGTGAGGCTGAGTGCCCGGTGAGGGTGAGGGACCTGCTCACAGCCAGTCCTGCCCTGCCCCTGGCTTCCCACCTCCGCAGACCTCAGAGCCAAGGCCTGTCAGCTCCGCCCCCGCCCCCCACGCCGCCCCCTACCCGCCGGAAGGGCTCCCATTCTCCGGATGAGCAACCGAGGCTCAGGGAGACGAGACAGCCTGGCAGCCAAAGCCGCAGTGTGCACCCCTCCCAGCTGCCCAGTCCGAGGCCCAGGCGGGAGGGGGCAGGGGGGAGGCGGAGGCCGGAGGGGGGAGGAGGGAGGCAGGAAGTGGGGAAGGGGCCTCCCACCTGCCCCTTCCCACCTGACGTTCTGGTGCCGCTTCACGTAGAGGCTGTGGAAGTTGTTGTCGGGCAGGTAGCGCCGGTCCCCGCACTCCTTGAGCCGCTCGATGATGGTCAGCTTCATGCCCATGGAGATGTGGGCCGGGAGCACCGACAGCAGCAGGTTCTCCTGGGCACAGGAGGGGGGCGGGGGGGAGCAGGGGGGCGGAGGGGGATGGAGGGGGACAGGTGGGGTGATGTCAGGCCCAGGCTTCCCTGCACGTCTCCCCTTTCTGCTCCGCCATCCCCCTCCCCCTCTGCTGGCCTGCCAGCCCAATGGGCACACACACATCCTCCCGTGTCCCAGCAGCCCCCGGGGTCAGCCTGCAGGCTGTCCGGCCGCGTGGCCCCCGCCCAGCGGCTCTAGGGGCCCCGCTGCCCGCAGGGGAGGGGGGCGCCCACCTGCTGGCGCTTCTCGACGCGCAGCTTGCGGCGGATCTGGATGCACTTGACCGTGTAGGTGAAGAGCTCGCGGGCAGCGCCCTGCATCTGCCGCTTGTGGAAGGCGCCCGCCAGGTTCCCGCCCAGGAACACCACCGCGTTGGCCAGCAGCTGCGGGGACACGGTCAGGGCGGCCCGGCCCCGGCCCGGCCCGGCTGCCCAGAGTGCCCGCCTCTGCCCCCGGAGCAGGCACCAGACCCGCCAGGAGGAAACCACACTGAGACAGGCCGCTCACTCGGCACGGACACAGGACAGGACGCCCAGCCTGCAGGTGGCACCCCAGGACCAGGCCTCGCCCCAGGACAGTGCCTGCACCCAGAATGGGGCTTCCAGAGCCCACCCTGAGGCCATTGGGCTGCAAACAGGGCTTCCGGCTCTGGACCAACTCATCTCACAGGCCTGGCTGCTCTCAGCCCAAACCATAGCCCCTACCGACTCCCGAGCCTCGCCTGCACCCACCCTGACCCCTGACCCCGGAGCCTCACCTGCACCCACCCTGACCCCTGACCCCTGACCCTCACCTGCACCCACCCTGACCCCTGACCCCTGACCCGGGAGCCTCATCTGCACCCACCCTGACCCCTGACCCCTGACCCCGGAGCCTCACCTGCAGCCACAGCCGGACGCCGGGCGGCGGGGAGACGCCCATCAGCGTGCTGAGCACCAGCAGGTGGGACGCGCTGGAGACGACGCCGGCCGCCAGGGCGCCCCGCATGGTGAAGGGCAGCAGCGTGTACGCCACGAACACGACGAACAGGAAGAAGGGCACCTGCACGGGCACCCACGATGCGGCCGGCCGCGCCACCAGCACCCACCCGGCCCTCTCTGCCCGGCCTGGGCACGGCTGTCCGGCCTGGGCATGGCTGCCCGGGTGAGGGCACGGAGGAAGCCGAGCCCAGAGGAGTGGGCGTGGCCCTGAGGGGGCCTCGGGACAACCCCTCAGCCTTCCCTGGCACACGAGCCGTCAGCGCCTTCTGCTTCTCTGAGCTGGACACGTGCGGGCCCACCCAGAGGCCCAGACAGACCGACGGCCCACCCGGCAGAGCCCCCACCTGCAGCCACCCCGTCGGGCAGAGGACTGGCACAGCCACAGCCCGGGGAGCGGCAGGGCTGGCCCATCGGCCTCCGGGGGACCCGATGCCCACGACGGTGCCGCGGTGAGCAGCACCCCGCCCGGGGCCGCCGGTACCTGCTCCCAGGCGCAGGCCGCCCTCCTCCGCGCGTCGAACACCAGCACGTAGCCCAGCGCCAGCAGGCAGCCCCAGATGAGCAGCGCCGAGGCCCGCAGCCAGCGCCGCGCCAGGCGCTCCACGAACACCAGCACGTACAGCCCCGCGAACACGGCGAGCGCCAGGAACGCCGTCGCCAGCACGGCCTGCTGCCCGGAGGGCTCCTGGCGGCACACAGGCGGGGACGTGTCACGGCGGCCCCGGGCGCCCCGCCTCCGGGAAGCCCGCCCGCCCGCCCGCCCGCCCGCCGGCCTGCTCACCCCGCGGCCGAAGGCGATGCCCACGAGGGCGGCGCAGGCCGCGATGGCCACCAGCAGCAGCGTCAGCAGCAGGGGCCCGTGCTGGCTGGTGAGGCGGTACTTCTCGTACAGGGCGTCCCGGTCCGGGCCCTCCTCGCCCTCGTTGAGGAAGTAGCGCCCCTTGGCCGGCATGCTCCGGCCGGGGCGCCGCCGCCCGGGAAGCCCGCTCAGGAGGGCCCACGGCCGGGAGGGCATCTGTGCCGGCACCCTCCCCGGGGCCTAGGCCTCAGGCCTCCGCGGGCCCGGCGGGCGGGGCGGGGGCGGGGGCCCCGCGGCCTGCGAGCCCATGGGCACCGCGGCGCCCGCCTCTCCTCACCAGGCCTCGGTCACGGTGCGTCTGGCATCTTCCTGGGCATCGGGGTCAGGCTGACCGGACTCGGGGCGCCTCGGCTCTGCAGACACACAAAGTGGCCGGGGTGACCCAGGAGGCCACGCCAGGAAGGGCGGGCAGCAGGGGCCACGGGCCAGGCCTCGGCCCGGGTCTGGTTTACCAGCTTAGCCTGGACCTGACTCCAGGTCCTGCTTAAGCCCTGCCCACTGAGGCGGTAAAGCGTGTCCCCTGGCCTCCCTACAGCCGCCTGTGGGGGCAGCGGTCACCGGCCACACGCGGCTCTGCCCTGTGGGGGCCCAGGCCGAGGCCAGGCGGCCTCCTCAGCCAGCTCGACCCAAGGCGGCCTCCCCCTCCAGGAAGCCCTCCGAGCTACGCCACACACCGCGGCCTCCCGTCCCACAGAGACAGGCCGCTGGGCTCTCCTGGCCAGGTGCTGCCCAGAGGGGTCCGGGTTCCACAGCTGCTGAAATTTGGGGGCCCGGACCTCCAATGACCCCCCGGGATTGGGCCTTCAGGGACTCGGGAAATCCGGCAGCCACCAGCCTACCACGCCCTGGGGACTCGGAGCCCACCCCCCGCTTTCAGACGCGAGGGCCCCCCACTTCCTCCCCTGGCCGCGCTGGCAGGAACCCCGGCCTCAGGGCTGGCTGGCGGCTCAGAAAGAGGAAGTGGGGGCGGCAGCCTGAGGAGAGGAGGCCGCTCGGTCCCCTCGCCCGAACCCCAAAACCCACAGTGCAGGCTCGGCCCCCCGGCCGGTGGAGAGCTCGAGGGCTGGGCCCCAGTGGAGGTGGGGGACCCCAGGCCCTGAGGGGGCTGTGGGGAGGCCAGTGGCTGCTCTGCCCAGCACAGGCCTGGCACGTAGGGGAACCTCACGGAACCGAGGGATGCCAGCTGCTCTGGCACACAGCGCACCCACACCCCGGCCTCTGCTCATCGGCAAACCCCCAAGTCGGACGGGGAAGTGGGGCGCCGGCCACGATGGCCGACAGGCAGGCTCCAGGACAACAGGCCCCTGGGCCCGAGAGAAGGCCCAGTCCCGGAGCCGGGGGCCCATCCGGGGCAGAGGCACAGAGACGGGGTGCCCAGGCCCGCCCTCCGGGGGACAGGCCGCAGAGCCAGCAGGCAGGGGGAAAGCGGGAGCCCCCCAGGGACATGGCAGCCCCCCAAACTCCTCAGCTGACGGCCCCGGCCCCGGGGACCACAGGCTGCCATTCCGCTTGGGGACCAGAGGCCGCGCTCCACCTCCAGCCCGCTCCCCGGCCCCGGGCAGGTCTGTGCCCGACCTGGTCCGGGTGGGGGCGGCCCCGCTGCAAAGACGTGACGTCACACCTCAGGCCCAGCTGCGGCTGCGGGGGGAGGACTGAGCAGCGGCAGGAGCGCGCAGGAGGCTGGCTCTGGAGGGGGCGGGCGCACAGGGGAGTGTTCTTTGTACCCCAAACCCTCACGTCTGCTTTTCCTCTGTCCTCTCTAAAATGCAAGCACCCCACATATCCCTCACCCCCCCCCCGCCTGCCAGGCACCTGCTGCCAGGGACCGTCCCTCCGGCCCGCACCCTCCTGTGCCAGTTCCAATGACAGTTCATCCATTCATTCCCCTTGAGAAGAAGCAACCATTCATTCACTCATTCATTCATTCATACACAGATACTGGGGCCCTAGAACCTTCCGCGCGCCAGGCCCCAGGGCAGGTGCCAGGAGGCGGGCGCTCCGGGCACACACTCCCAGAAGGCAGACACCTCATGCCCAGCCCCCCGGGTGTCTGCAAGGGCGCTGCACACAGTAGGTGCACAGGCAGCCACGCCTATGGGAAGGCCAGTGCCCACACACACCTCCTGCCTGAAATGTCACCGTCAGTGACTCATCCTTTAAGCACGGCCTCGCTCGGCCCGCCTTTTAGGGGGGACACTCCCATCCCTCCCCCTCGAGAAGGGAAAAGGCAGAAAGGGGAGCCCAGCTGGCCTTGGGGAGCCTCACGCTGTGCTAGTCCCGCCCGGGGCCACCGGACAGCAAGGCGCAGGGGGGCGGGAGGTGGGAGAGAAGACGCATCCAGACCCCCAGAGGGACGGACCAGGGGATCCCTGAACTGGGGGAGGTGTGGGGGGGCGGGGACGGAGACGGGAAGGGTGTGAGTTTGAGTCTGAACCCGGCACTGCCCGCCCTGGCAGGTGTGGGGCGGTGCTGACCAAAAGGCAGGTCAGCCCTCTCTACCGCAGTCGCTGGGCACAGACCTTTGACCCGCACATGTGCCTCAAGGAGCTCTCCTGCTCACGCCTCCGGGTGTGTGAAGTGACGTGTGCGGCAGCCAAAGACGGGACACGGCGTGCCCACGGCCACGGGCTGGTGAGGCACAGCGGGGCCAGCCTGACCACGGAACGCCGTGCGGCTGTCAGAGGGGGGCAGCGGCCGAAACAGCGCCGTCCCCGGCATCTGCAGCGAACCCACGGCGACAGCGGGGCCGGAGCGGGTGGGACCGGGACCGGGAAACGGCACCGCCGGCCGGAGCGGTCAGCCATCCCTGCCGGCTCTCAGCTCCTGTTTCTCCTGTTGTCATGTAGCTCCTGCCATTTTTAAAAGGGTTTTCACCGGAAAACCAGGACCTACTGTGTGCGCCCTGTCCCCCAGTTAACGGCACCGCACTGCGGACGCTTCCGCGCTTTTCTCAGAGGGCGGACTGTGTTGCCGGGAAAATAACCACAGCTGGAGGAAAAGGAACTTTGGAGGTGATGATGGATGATGGCCTAAACGTTGGTGATAGTTTCAGAGGTGTACGTATACTTATCTCCCAACTTATGAAGCCGTCTACCTTAAAAATGGGCAGCCCAGCCAGGGTGGATGAGTGGCTGGTTGATCGTCAACCCATGCACCAAGAGGTCAGGGGACCGATACCCCGTCAGGGCAATGTAAAGAAAAAGTACAGCTTTGGGTATGTCAATCGTATCTCAATAAAGTGGGTTTTTTAAATAAATAAAGTGAGTAACGACACCAGTAGCAAAATTCAAAGGACAATATAAGGCGGTTGGTGACTAACGTGGCTGTATGGTTAGCATGCTGACATGGGAAGATGTGTGCCTAGCATGTTCGTTGATGCAAGGGGGGCACATGTATGCATCTATGTGTGGAAATATAAAAATGCATTAAATTGTTTGAGAAAGAAAACAAGTCTTAGGCGCCCAGTATCTAAGCTGCACGACCTCCGTGCCTCAGTTTCCCATCCTGACCACGCAGGGCTTTGAGCGGGCCCGATGGGGTGGTGTGGGCAGAGCGCCGGGGCTGCACGGACACCCGGGACCCTGGTCAGAGGACAGGATCATCAGGCTGGCAGTGTGCCCGGGACCTGCGCCTCCTGCCCCGCCTGAGCCCAGGCCCCGCTCTGCCTGAGACCGATCTGGCCTCTGGGCGGAGACACGTGGTCAGCACCTCGGGGTGCTGCCCAGGGCCACGGGGAGCAGCACGGCTGACAGCCCACGTGGTGCCCGGTTAGGCCTCCAGGGAGCGCTACCCACTGGGGTCAGGGGTGTGTGGGGGTGTCGGTCCGAGGCAGCGAGAACTCCCGGGGGCGCTGGCCCCCACCCTAAGCCCCCAGGTCTGCTGACAGGAGAGAGAGCGTAACCCCCAGCCCCCCAGACAACAGGGCAGCCTCTGGGCCCAACCGGAGGCAAAGGCAGACATCCAGGCAGGCTGGGGACCCGCCAGCCCTGCAGCACCCCCAGCCGAGAGGGCAGGGCTGGGACCGGCCTGCACGTGGGGCTGCCACCCTGACCCCCGCCCGGGGAGCCCTCTGGGACCCTAACCCGCTCGGCCAGAGTCCCCGCCGGGCACAGGCTGGGCTGAGCCTCCAACCCAGGCTGCCCACCCCCGGCCAGGCTCCCCCGCCCTGCGCTCCCCGAGGGTGCTCTGCCGGGCCGGCACCGCGAGCCGGCACACGTGGCCACCTCGCCCGTGTCCGCCACGGGCAGGCCACGTTAACCCTCTCCTCCTCCATCAAGGTCCCCTGAGCACGTCGCAAGGCAAAGCTCTGACCAGTCCTCTGGGAATGGCCAGGGCCAGGGGAAGCACGTGGGGAGGAGCAGCCGCCCTCCCGGGCCTCCGCTCGAGGGCTCCGTCTGCAGGGAGTCCCCGGAGCCGGGAAGAGCTGACTCCGGAGCCGGAGGGCAGCTCCGAGCTGCTCCCTCGGACTTCCTGGGCCACCGCGGCCAGACAGGCCGAGGTCCTCCCGCCCCTTCCCTGGGCCGGAGCCCCGCTCCCCACCCCCGCCAGGCGCTGGCCGGGCAGGACGGCACACAGTGCGGGACCGGCTCTGAGCTCGGCCTCGGCGGGGAGGGGGGTGGGGGGAGGAGAAGACAGGGAGATGCTGGGAGAGGCCCTGCCCTCCGGGAGTTTGCAGTCGGGGAGACAGCCTGTCCCTTCCTGCCTCTCCCCCAGGGCAGCGAGGTGGCCCGGCCTCCTCTCCCCACCCCACCGGCCACGGCAGAGCAGAGCCCCAGGCCGGCCGCCAGGAGCCCGCCCAGCTCTGCCCCTCTCGCCCCGGCCTGATCCCCTCCCCCCCCCACCCGTGCGTCTCCTCAGACCACAGAGAGGGCAGGGGGCAGGGCACCCCACCCGGAATCCGAAGGCCCTGGCCATTCCCAGAGTCCCGCGGGCATCCCGGCGCCTGCAGCCACTGCCCGGCACCCAGGGTCCAGTCCGGCCCCCCATCGCCAGCCCCCATCCCGGGGGGACCCCATTTCCCCGGCTTCCCCAGCACCGGGCCCGGCCAGCACAACCCGGAAGTGCCCTTCTGCAGGGAAGCAGCCCAGCCGACCACCCCCAAACCACAGCCCGGCTTCCGGGGCGGCACCCACACAGGGGGCACCCACACGGGGCTCCAGAGCACCCCCATAGCCGGCCCTGGAGCCAGCCCCCCACCCACGCGGGGCCACAGTCCTCCCTCAGACCCCTGCTCTGCTGGCAGGGCCGGCGGGCAGGCATGGGGCCTCCACCCCACCCCAATCCCGAGCCTCCCCGGGACAGTCCCCCAGCCCCCGCACCTGCCAGGACCCCAAGAACGCCCGGCCGTCTGCTCACCCCCGGCAGGCTCCTCCGCCGGACGCCCCAGGCCGGTCCCCCGAGGCCGGTCCCCCGAGGCCTGCCTCGGCTGCGTGATTTGATGGATTTCGGTTCCCCAAACAGGCCCCGCCCACGGCAGCCCGAGAGCACTGCCTCCTCCCCATCGAGCGCCCTCTGCCTGGCAGGCTCCTCCGCCAGCTGCCACCTCCTCCGGGGGGGCCGCCCAGACCACCCGGTTTGGATGCAGAGCCTGCCCTCCCCCCCTCACACACACCCTCCCGGCACAGGGACCTGGCCCGCCACTGCCCGGGAGGGACCCCCAGAGAGGCCTGGCCATGCACTGCCAGCTCCCAGGACACAGGCCGAGCACACAGGCGACTCTCGGCCCAAACCCCGTGGCCGGGCCCGGGGACAGTCACACGCAGCCCACGGGCCCACGCCGCCCGGACCGGCTTCTCCCTGAGCCACGAGGATGAAGCTGCCGCCGCCCCCAGCCTGTCCTGGCAGCGAAATGACCTCAGAGCTACGGAAGCCTCGGAGAGCCACTCCGTCCACTGAGATGGCGCGTGGGGACGGGGCAGGCCTGGCAGCCGCTCCGCACTCGGTGTCGCCAGGGCTGGGCAAGGCCACGCCGGGACGCGGGCCCTGAGATGCCCGTGGGCAGCGGCAGGCGGAGCTGGTGCCGATGGCTATGGGTGGGCACGCTGCCACCTCCTTGGGGCCCGGGGCGGGCGGGAGGGGACAGAGGGCCCCAGGCCTGTGGGTCTCAGGTGCCCAGGACGTGCTTCCCACGCCTGCCACTCTCCCTGAAACCTGCCCGGGCACTGCCCTCTCCAGGGGAGGAAACAGGAATGAGGAGCAGCCAGGGCGCAGGCTGTGGGGCTGGACGGACAGGCAGGCAGAGCCGCACCCCAGCAGGACAGCCGTCAGCCACCTCCCTGCTCAGCGGCTCCCATCCAGGCACCTCCTCCCAGCACGGACCTGGGGGCCAAGGCACGGACCCGGGGGCCACGGCACGGACCCAGGACCACGGCACGAACCCGGGGTCACAGCACGGACTCGGGGGCCACAGCACGGACTCGGGGGCCACAGCACGGACCCGGGGCCACGGCACGGACCCGGGGTCACAGCACGGACTCGGGGGCCACAGCACGGACTCGGGGGCCACAGCACGGACCCGGGGCCACGGCACGGACCTGGGGCCACGGCACAGACCGAGGGGCCACGGCACGGACCCGGGGGCCACGGCACGGACCCGGGGCCACGGCACGGACCCGGGGGCCACGGCACGGACCCGCCGGCCACGGCACGGACCCGGGGGCCACGGCACAGACCGAGGGGCCACGGCACGGACCCGGGGGCCACGGCACGGACCCGGGGGCCACGGCACGGACCCGGGGCCACGGCACGGACCCGGGGACCACGGCACGGACCCAGGACCACGGCACGAACCCGGGGCCACGGCACGGACCCGGGACCACGGCACGGACCCAGGACCACGGCACAGACCCGGGGCCACGGCACGGACCCGGGGCCACGGCACGGACCCGGGGGCCACGGCACAGACCCACCGGGGCCACGGCACGGACCCGGGCCACGGCACGGACCCACAGGGGCCACGGCACGGACCCGGGGCCACGGCACGGACCCGGGGCCACGGCACGGACCCGGGGCCACGGCACGGACCCACAGGGGCCACGGCACGGACCCGGGACCACGGCACGAACCCGGGACCACGGCACGAACCCGGGGCCACGGCACGGACCCACCGGGGCCACGGCACGGACCCACAGGGGCCACGGCACGGACCCGGGGACCACGGCACGGACTCGGGGGCCACAGCACGGACTCGGGGGCCACAGCACGGACTCAGGGGCCACGGCACGGACCCGGGGCCACAGCGCCCATCGCACAGACGCAGAGACGGGGAGGGCCGGCTCTCTCACGCTGCAGCGGCCGGGAGGGAGCCGAGGGGCCGGCGCCCCGGCTGCCAGCGTCACCGGCTCTGGCTGGAGGGGGCGGGACCGGGACCTCCACACGACCTCTGGGTGCTCAGACGCGGCATCTCGTTCGCTCCCGTGACCCACGCCCCAGCAACTCCCAGCGCTCAGCTCCGTACGTCTCACTCTTAACTTAAAAACACCTTTTAATTGATGTCAGAGAGGAAGGGAGAGGGAGAGAGAGAGAAACATCAAGGATGAGAGCGAACCATGGACGGGCTGCCTCCTGCGCGCCCCCGACTGGGCATCAAGCCTGCAACCGGGGCCAGTGCCCTGACCGGGAATCGAACTGAACCATGACCTCCAGGTTCTGAGCCAACACTCCACCTCCCAGCCACACCGGCCAGGCCACGGAGTAAACGCTCCCACAGTCCACCATCAGCACCTCCTCCCCCCTCCCCGAGACCCACCCCTCCAAAGCCCGCCTGGGCCTGCTCCCCGAGGCCCAGCTTCCCAGAAGGGTGAGCCTTATCGTCCGACTGGCCGTCAGCTCAGTGAGAGAGCACCCGCCCGCTCTCCCTCCCGGACGGGAGGAGGGAGGAGAAAGGAGGGAGGAGGGAGGAGGGAGGAGAGAGAAGGGAGGAGGGAGGCAGGGGCGGCCACCAGCCACCCCATCCTGACCCTGGGGTGGGGGGTGAAAAGCCATGGAAAATGCTGCCTGGCCGGCAGACTCAGGGGTTAAGCATCAGCCTAGGAACCAGGAGGTCAGGGTTCGATTCCCGGTCAGGGCGCAGGCCAGGGCTGCGGGCTCCATCCCCAGTGGGGGGCGTGCAGGAGCCAGCCGACCCATGATTCTCTCTCATCGTGGATGCTTCTGTCTCTCTCCCTCTCCCTTCCTCAGTAAAAATCAATAAAACCATATTTTAAAAAACAGAAGTTATGGAAAATCCAAAGGGCCGGTCACTTCCCCGCAGCTGAGGCCCTGACAGCCCCAGCCCCGGCCCAGGGGGTGCAGACCGAGGCCAGGGACTCCCTCCGGGAGCCTGAGGCCCCACTCTGCCCGAGAGGCCCCCACGCTCCTTCCCCCACCGGCCTCACCCCGACAGGCACAGGGTCCTGCGTGCGGCAAACGGACAGCTGCCGGGGCGGGGGGGGGGGGGGGGGCGGACACCCTGAGGCCATTCACTCGGTGACCAGGACAGGACAGAGCCCCTGGGCTCGGTCTCCCCGCTGCCAGGTGGGGCCAGAGTCACCGACCACCCCTACAGGGCGTTAAAGCGACAGTCCCAGTCTGTCAAGAGGGGTCCGCGCCCCCAAAGCGACATCAAGCCAGGCCTTTGTCTCCTCTTAAAAGCCCCCCCCAAAGCCTGGGTGGAGGCCCCACTCCAGCCCCACCCCACGGCTCGCTGCACCGAGGCCCTCCGAGACCACCCCGCACCAGCACCCCGAAATCCCACTCCTTTCCCAGAGAACCACGGCAGACGCCCCCACACCCACACCTTCCCTCTCGGGCCGAGTATCCGGAACCAGTGCCAGCCTCCCTCCTCCACACCCACACCACACCCGGGCCACAGGAAAACCCCAGGAAGCCCGGGCCCCGCGGGAGGCGGGCAGACCTGCAGCCGCCCCCCGCCCGACAGCACCCCCAGACCCGCACTTCCTGCCGGCCGCCAGGCCCTCCACACTTCCTCTCCAGCCTCCTGGAGCTGCAGCTCAGTCTCTCCCTTAGCCTCCTCCCGGCAAAGGCGCATCATGAAGTCAAGTTCAAGGTCATCAGGGAGGGCTTCTTCTGAAACGTGTTCCTAGCTGACAACTGAGCACGCCCGTTCACGGAGGCCAGCACCCCGAGGCCACGCTGCAGGGGCCCCCGAGAGAGAGACCACGCTCATCGCCCAGCTGTGCTCCGCGGCCCAGAGCCAGTGACAGCCCACGGGCCACGCCATCCCCAGCCGAGAGGCCCAGACACCGGCCTCCCGTCCAGGCCGGGGGCCAGGGGCCTGCGGCTCCGAGGAGGAAGCCCCGGTGCCCACTGTCCCCACTCCCGGGGGCGACGGGGAAGGGCGCTTCTCCCCATGTGTGTGTCCATGTGGACTTGTCGGAGCGTGTGGGCGGAGAGGCCCGGAAGGACCCATCGCCATGGGCTGGGCGGCCGGAGCTGGCCACGGGCTGGGCGGCCGGAGCTGCCACGGGCTGGGCGGCCGGCGGCCGGAGCTGGCCACGGGCTGGGCGGCCGGAGCTGGCCACGGGCTGGGCGGCCGGAGCGGCCATGGGCTGGGAGGCCGGAGGCCGGAGCTGGCCACGGGCTGGGAGGCCGGAGCTGGCCATGGGCTGGGCGGCCGGCGGCCGGAGCTGGCCATGGGCTGGGCGGCCGGCGGCCGGAGCTGCCACGGGCTGGGCGGCCGGCGGCCGGAGCTGGCCACGGGCTGGGCGGTTGGGCGGCCGGCGCTGGCCGCGGGACAAGCATCCGCTCCGTCTCGGCATGCTCCCTTCGGAGCTGCTGTTTGTTTATTTTCTCAGCCTCGTAAAATCTCTCCAGCGCCTTCCTCGCTGTGGGCAGCCACTGGGAAGAGCGGAGCGGACCTGTCGGTGTCTGGGACAGCCCTGAACTCCCAAACATCCAGGGGCGACGGACCAGACGAACGACATCCCGGGGACCAGCGAGGTGAGGCGCCGGGGACAGGCTGTCTCTGGTCCTCTGTCCAGGGGCCAGGCCCCCCGCTGTCTGCCCAGGAGGCCCCCGAGCCTCTTCCATTCCCACCCCCTGTCCATCCCCTGCCGGCTGGTGCGGTGTCTGGTGGTCCCCGAGGGCCCAGCCGTGGGCAGAGGGCGCCCCCACCCCGCACCCCGCGTTACCTGGCTCTCCTGCGGGGCTGGGGGCCGGGCCGGCTCGCGGGTGGCCGCCGGCTCCCACGTGTGCGGCTGCTCCCGGCTATAACGCGGTGAGTCACGCCGGGACCCACACTTCCTGCTCCGCGGCGGCCGTTGCGGGGGCAGCGCCTCAGCTCGGCGCCCGGGGGTGCGGGGCCCCCTCCCTGCCGGGCGAGCGGCGTTGGGGGGGCCGTCAGGCCCGGCTCCCGGCTCCCGTAACTTCATGGAAATTGGAAGCTTTAAGCTGGAGCCGTTTACAAAAAGTGAAAATAAACCGCACACCAGAGGCCTCCATTAGGAGCCCCGGGGCGGGGGGGGGGCAGCAAATGGATCCTTAATGCGCCGTTAGCGGCGAGAGCGGCCTGGCATGCCGCTCACACGCCGGCCCCGGGCCTCAGTTTCCCCTCCCACGTCGTGGGGGGCCCATCCGCCTCTGAGAGCCCGCGGTCTCCAGCCCAGCGCTGCCTCTCCAATCCCAGCCGAGTGGGGCCAGGCCCGGGCCCACGCCCGGAGCCCGCACTCCACACGGCCAGAGCCCCAGAGAACTCCCGAGGCCAGGAATCAAATCTCACCCCCTTCTGCGGGCCTCAGTTTCCCCTGGGGTCCTGGGGGCTCGGCGGCGAGGCAGCAGGGGAGGGGGCTGGGAAGCAGCCAGCAGAGGCCTCCGTCAGACTCTTTGCTGCCTATTGCCCGCCCCCCCCCCGGCCCCGCCCGTCTGCACCCCCAGCCCAGGCAGCGCCCAGGGGTGCGTGGGGCCCCTCCCTGCTGCATGATGAGATTATCACCCATCACTGCCCCCTCCCTATCGCCCCAGGCAACTGAGGCTCTCCCCCCCCCCCCCAAGGCCACGGTGCCAGGGCACAGGCGTCCCCTCAGCCCCATCCCTCGTCCCTGCCTGTGCCCCCTGCTTCCCCTGGGCAAGGACCCTCCATGGCCCGGCGGCTGTGGCTTGTGATTGAGACTCAACCTACGAACCAGGAGGTCACAGTTCACCCTGGTCAGGGCACAGGACCGGGTTATGGGCTCCATCCCCAGTGGGGGGGTGCGCAGGAGGCAGCCGATCTGCGAGTCTCTCTCATCACGGATGTTTCTCTCTCTCTCTCCCTTCCTTCTTCTCTGAAACCAATAAAATATTTTTTTTAAAAGGCCCTCCCAGTTTCGCTGTGCCTCCTGGGCCAAAGCCTGGCTCCTCCCCCTGACCCCGCACGCCAGGTCCCTGGCCCTGCCCCCCGGCTGCCTCCCCTCCCCGGCCTCTGCCACGCCAGCAGCCGAGAATGCCATTCGCCCTCCTGAGCAAGTGGGGGTGCCACCTCTTCCAGGAAGCCCTCCGAGTGCCCGTCGCCCCCTCCTCTGGGCCCCGGGCCTGTCCAGGAAGAGCATTACCGGGACCCTCGTTCCGCTGGGTGCCCACTCCCTGCTCCTGGGGGACCCGCCGCCCGGTGTCCACCGAGAAACGGGGTGTGACCCGGCCGTGCAGGGAGACGCAGCCCTGAACTCCTGTCAGCTCCGCGGGGAGCGCGCTCAGTCTGAGGCAGGGGACGGGGCTGGGGGCGGGCACAGGGGCGGCCTCCGGTGACCGGCCTCCTGCTGCTCACGCCCCTGCACCAACACACCATCACACACACACACACACACACACACACACCATCACACACACACACACACACACCATCACACACACACACCATCACACACACACACACACCATCACACACACACCATCACACACACACACACACACACCATCACACACACACACCATCACACACACACCATCACACACACACCATCACACACACACCATCACACACACACCATCACACACAACAAAACAGCGCAGAGCATCCTGCCGCCCCTCGCTACCTCCTGGTCAGCCCGTGGGGGACGCCCCCACCACGCAGCCCCCTGATCAAACCCTGCCGCCCACGGGAGCAGGTCCCCCGGCCCCCGTGCAGACCAGGCCGCCTCACCGCTGCCAGCTCGGGAGGGACTGGGGGTCACCTCTCCCCCAGACACGCCCCCATGACATGGCCGCCAAACTGGTCCGCACCCAGCTTCTCCCAGTGGGAACCCGGCAGGAGCCCAGCCCATTCCGGGCGGCCAATGCCTGCGTTCCCTGCACCCGCCCGGGGGGTGGGGGTTTGGGGGGTGACCTCGCTGGGGCGGGCTCAGCCTTGGGGTCCCGGACCGATCTCCCACCCATCGCGTCCCCTCAGCTTCAGGGCCCCGGGGTGCGCGGGGGCCCCTGGGAGGAGCTCAGGGCCACCCATCTCGTCACAGCAGGGAGCGGGATGTCCAGAGCAGAGCAGCCCGGGGTCAGGTACACGTTACAGGCTAGATCAGGGGCCCCCACTCCTCTTCGAGGTGCTAAGGGGTGGAGGGGTGAGCCGCAGAGCCACCCCACAAACGTGTGAGAGGTAACGGCGCCGGGGCCTACCGCCGGGGTCCCCCCAGGTCCCGCGTCGGTGCCAGAGGAGAGAGGGGAGACCTTCGGCGTGCTGGCAGGGCCCCCGTGACCCCCAAACCAGGGCACCAGGGCCGGGCCAGGGAAGGGCAGCCGGGGTCAGGCTGTTGAGTAACCGCGGAGGATGCTGAAGGAACAGATGTGAAAGCAGCTGCTCTGCCAGCCCCGGGCCTCGTTTCCTTTGAAAAACTTGGCCGCTGGGCGACACCACCCCATCCGGCCATTCCGATAGGCGCGGGGAGGAGCGGATGGGGAGGAAGGCCAGTGTGGCTCAGTGGTTGAGTGTCGACCCATGAACCACGGTCGCGGGTTTGATTCCCGGTCAGAGCACGTGCCCGGGTTGTGGGCTGGACCCCCAGGAGGGGCGGCCTGTCGGTGATTCTCTCATCATGGGCGTTCCCACCTTTCTCTCCCTCTCCCTTCCTCGCTCTGGAACCAATAAACCGCGTTTTTTAAAAGCACACGGGGGAGATGTTGGCCACTGAAGGGACAATGTTGGGAGGCTGGGGTGGGGGGGAGCGGCGGCGTGGCCAGGGCAGCTGAGCGAGGGGGCGGGCGCTCTCTCTGTCTCCCCGGGTGTCACCTTCCCCTGGCCGCACCGACTGGCTGTTCCCGGTTCTCACCGGGAGAAGTGGGTGCGGCTCAGTTTGGCAGCCACGTCATGGGAGCCTCCTGGGGAGAGGTGACCCCCACTCACTTCGGAGCTGGCAACGGTGAGAACGAAACTTCGTCCTCCTCCTCCTCCCTCCCCCCTCTTCCCCCTCTCCACCTCCTCCCCCCTCCTCCCCCCCCTCCTCCCCCTCCTCCTCCCCCTCCTTCTCCCCCTCTCCCTCCTCCCCCCTCCTCCTCTTCCTCCTCTCCCTCCCTCCTCCCCCTCTCCCTCCTCCCCCCTCCTGCTCCCCCTCCTCCTCCCCCTCTCCCTCCTCCTCCTCCTCCTTCCCCCCTCCACAGCCTCCTCCCCCCTCCTCCTCCCCCTCCTCCTCTCCCTCCCTCCTCCCCCTCCTCCCCTTCTCCCTCCTCCCCCCTCCCCCTCCTCCTCCCCCTCTCCCTCCTCCTCCTTCCCCCTCCACAGCTTTCTCCCCCCTCCTACCCCCCTCCTCCCCTCCCTCCCTCCTCCCCCTCCTCCCCTTCTCCCTCCTCCTCCCTCCTCCCCCCTCCTCCTCCCCCTCTCCCTCCTCCCCCCCTCCTCCTCCCCCTTTCCCTCCCCCTCTCCCTCCTCCCTCTCCTCCTCCTCCTCCCAGCCGGCAGACCGGCTTCTAACCCTCTCCTGGAGTCTCTGTCTCATCTCATCCTCTGACCGCAAAGCAGTTCACCCAAGGGGGCGGGGGTGGGGCGCGCTTGGCGCCTGGGACCTCCACGCCCCCAGACGCAGCCTGACCACACCCCCGTCCAGCCTGTGAGCCCAGGAAGCGGAGAGGGGCCGTCCTCACGGACCCCTGGGAAGGACCCCCACGGAGGCACAGTGCTCCGCCCGCACGACCAGCACAGGGGGCACGGCCCAGCCAGGCTCCGGGTACCACCTCCCCCTCACCCCCCGGCTCCACTCACACAGCACAGCCGCTTCCTTCGACGGCAGCCGGAGCGCGGACACTCAGGCTCCTCCGGCCGCGGGGTTAAACCGCCCGCTGGGGGCGTGCCCGCTGGGGGCTGTGCAGCCGCGGTGCCGGCGGCTTCGAGAAGAGAGGAGCTGGGTCCCCCGGCGGACCACCCGGGCTTTCTGGCTGCGAGGCAGCACTGGCAGGAAGAAGCACAAGGTCAGGGAGGAGGCCTGGCAGCCTGCCCCCCCCCCCCCCGCCTGCTGTGCCCATTGGCTCGGTCTTTGTCCCCCTGGGCACCTGCTGACCCTGCACCCCGGCTGGTGCGGAACTAGAGGCCCAGCACCCTACCCCCCTCCAGCCAGATGCAAAGCAGCGGCTCCAGGCTGCCAGGCGCGCCCTCCAGCATGAGGTGTGTCCCCACTTTACAGAGGAGGGACCGGAGGCTGGGAGCGGGGCGAGAGGGGTGCTTACCCTCACACACCCAGCCAAGACGAGACTGCGGCCTGGGCCCCTCCTCCCGAGCCATCAGCACCCACCCCACACCCCTTCCAGAGGGCCAGGTCCCCCGCTGGGGCTGCAGGCGGGGTGGAGGGAGGACTGGCTGCACCCTTCCTGAGAAAAGGCCCCATAGAAACAGTCACCACGCCAACCAAACCCGGCCCGACCGTCCCACCCAGTCCTCCCACCGCCCGGTCCCATGCTGCCACGGAGGGGGGGGGGGGGGGGATGGGGGAGTCCCTTTGGCCTCTCTGGATCGGATCCGGACCTGCTCCGCGGCCTCTGACAGGGCATCCTCCGTGTCTCCTTTCGCACGGGAGAGACGGGTGCTCAGAGAGGCGGGCGCACCGGCCCGAAGTCACCCAGTGGGGAGCACCCCGGGTTCCCTCCGGAGCCCCAGCTCCGTCCTCCAGACAGAGGCCTCGCGAGTGATCGCCCGTTCATGCACACGCCAGCTGGGCGGCCAGCCCCTGCACAGCCCCACGCCCGCCCCAGCCCCCCACAGCTGGCTACAGGAGAGGGCCTGCAGGCCTGGGGACAGCGTCTCCGGCCTTTCTCGGTCCCCCTCTTAAAGTGACCCTCCACCCCAGTGCCATGTCCAAAGGCAGAGACGGGCCCCTGCCGCAGAGCCACATCCCGCCCACAGACCCCTGTGCTGCAGGGGCCCCCAAGGGCAGCCGCCCCGGGGGGCTGAGCATCCTGAGGCCCACTGCACCCCCCCACCAGCAGAAGGACGGGCTTACAGAGGGGAGGCGCCGTAAGGGCTGGAGGGGGCGGGAGGGAGCGCTCCCCCTGGGGGCACAGCGGACTGGGGCTCTGGGGGTCACACAGCACTCCTGAGAGAGGAGAAGCCTGCCAGCTGACCCCAAACTCCGCAGCGAGGGGGTCATCCTCGCCTCTCGGGACCCGGGCCAGACAGCTTGGGAAACCACTCTCTGCAGTTCCCAAACGGGGTGCGCCAGAGCCTGTAGGCTCCCACCATCACCCCAGCCTGGTCCCCTCTGCAGGGGCCACCGTCACCCTGGCCGTCCGCTGGCTCTCCAGCGGCCAGCGGCCAGCGGGCGCACAGGGACACAGGGAGCCGAGGTCCAGGCCTGCTGGGGTTTGGGGTAATTGGTGCCGAAAGCCTCAGAACCCGCCCCTTCCCCCTGCCCCCGCAGGCCACCCTATTAAAACGAGAAGTCTGCACAGCCTCCGGCCCCAAACCCAGTGCAAAGTCTGCAGCCAGCAGAGCTGCTGCGGAGGCCTCTCCAGAACCAGCAAAAGGGGAATCAAGCTCTGCGCTGCTCCCCCATCGCAGGCGATTCTGAAAGCACAGAAAGCGTAAACAACGGAGAGATCCAGCAACAAACTCTGCGAAGGTATTTCCCTCAAGGCTCCTGCACCGGCTGGCCTGCCAGGAAGGGGAGGGGGGGGCTCTTGCTACAGGTGTCTGGGGTCAAAGTGCAGCCGCTTCATCGCTCCCATTGGCCACTGGGCTCAGTCCCGCCTCCGACCAGGCCCTGGCCAGACCTGCCACTCAGGCTCCTTGCTGGCGTCCGCATCAGCCACTGTCCCCCACCAGCCGCCCTCTGTGCCCAGCCACATGGGACGGGGCCTGAGAGGGGGGGCTCGGCTGGGGCAGGACGGGAGGGGGGACGTGAGCAGGGCGGTGGCAGGGAGGTGGGCAGACTGCTTTGCTCTGGCAGGATTTAACGGACCCACGTGAGACTCTGCCTGCCAGGTGGGGTCAGCTGCCAGTGGATACTCAAACGGACACCCCCCCAGAACCCCAGGAGGCTGGGCCCGGGTTCCAGCTCCAGGATCGGCCTTTGACGACCTCGGCTCTCCCGCCTGTACGTGGGGCTCATCACTCCGGCCCTGACTCAGGACCCCACCGTTCAAGGGGCGTCATGCCTCCTGCACTGGAGGCTCCCCCTGCCCCTCCCGTCAGAGGCCAGGAGCACCCCCTCCAGCACCGGAGAGGACCCAGGTCCCGGCCACGTCTCCGCCCTGCCCAGCTCCTTCTGCAGAGGTGAGATTGGGGGTTCCCCCAGTGAGACGGCCCCATCTCCTGTCCCATCTGCGCCCCCGGCCCGCCCACCGCTGGCTCCGGGCGGACTGTTCCAGCCCCCAGCCCGGGCTTGTCTCCGGAGCCTCCTCCAGGGCTGTTTCCCCTCAAACAGACCGCAGTGGCCACTCAAACAAGGGGGTGTGAGGGCACCCCACACCGAGAAAACCCCGGGACCTCTGACTCCCCCAGAACTCAGCTACCGTTCTCTCTGGCATCCGTGGGAGGCTGGTTCCACCCCCCACACCCCGCACCCCCTACCCCCCAACCCCACACCCCCCACCCGACACCCCACACCCCCACACCAAATCCCAGGATCTCAGGCCGCCCACAGCGTGGCCTCGGCGGCCGTGGGCCGTCAGAACAAAGCCATCGCTCCGCACCACACCGGGGGTTCCCAGCCACGGGGGCCAGTGCAGAACCCGGGGACCTGGTCTGGACCTAAGTGGGCCCTGCTGTCCCAGGGCCGGCCGCGTGCGGACACTGACCACGCCGCCCCCTAAGCCCAGCTTCCCACAGGAGGGCGGTGCGGCCTGGGCAGCGCTGTGCCGCCGCCGGGCCTGTCCTGGGTGGGGACGGGGCACGGGGCCCCTCACCCGCCAGCCGGGCCCCATGGGGGCACATTCTCCCTCCCCCCCCCCTTCCCCGCAGGAGCCCTGGGCCGGGCCCAGGGCGGAGGGAGGGGCACGGGGAGCCGGTGCCCAGACCCCAGCCAGACAGAGGAGGGGAGCGGAGGGGGGCTGCGGTCCCAGTGGCCGGCACCTCCCCAGCTGCCCCCCAACTCAGCCGGGAAGACAGCGAGGGAGGGGCCGGCTCAGCCTCCCCCGGAGGAGCCGCGGGCCCCGCGGCGCAGGCCGAGGCGGCGGCGCATCCCGGCTTCGCCCTCCCTCCGCGCTCCGCCCCGGCCGCCCCCGGCCCCGCGCTCACCTGCCCGCTCGGCCCCGGCGCCCGTCCCGCCGAGCGGAGCGGCGTCAGCGCCCGGGCCGCGGCGGGCGGGTCCGGCGGGGACTGGGCGGCGCGGCCACAGGCGCCCCCCGCTGGCGGCCGGGGTCCTGCCGGCCCGGCCCATCCCGCCCGGATCCTCCCAGAAAAGAAGGGGGGCCCCGGGCACCCGGCGCCCCGCACCCGCACCCCGCGCCCCGGAACCCGGGCCCCGCGCCCCGCGCCCCGCACCTCGGAACCTGCACCCCGCGCCCCGCGCCCCATAACCCGCGCCCCGCACCCCGGAACCTGCACCCCGCGCCCCGCACCCCGCGCCCCGCACCCCGGAACCTGCACCCCGGAACCTGCACCCCGCGCCCCGCGCCCCGCGCCCCGGAACCCGCAGGAAGCGGCCTCCCCACCTGCTCTCGCGCGCACGTGTCCGGGCGCCGGCGCCGCCCACAGGGACTCACTTCCAGCAGCTCCTCCCGCCCCGCCCGCCCGGACCCGGACCCGGACCCCGGCCCGGCCGCCCCGCCCGCTTCTGGAAGGATCCGCCCTGGGCGGACAGTGCCTCCTGATGGGCGGGAAGCCCCGGTGGAAACCTGGGGCCTCGCTCCGGCCTTGAACTCCCAGGGGGCCCAGGGGTGGGACCTGAGCCCCGCCCCGCCCCCGGCACCCAGTAGGCCCACCTTTTCCACCTGCCCGTGCCCGCCCGCGCCCCGCCCGTGTCGCTCAGTGGGTAGAGCCTCAGCCTGCGGACTGAAGGGTCCCGAGTTCCATTCCGTCAGGGCAGGTGCCTGGGTGGCTGGCTCCATCCCCAGTAGGGGGCGTGCAGGAGGCAGCAGAACAATGATTCTCTTATTATGGATGTTTATCTCCCTCTCTCTTCTTTCCTCTCTGAAATAAATAAAATTTAAAAAAAAAATTTTTTAAAGAAAGTAGGTTGTCAAGGCATGTGCGCAGGTCAACTGATGGGTTTTTCTCTGTTTCTGTCCAAGGATTTAAAACAACAATAAATAAATGGGGGGAAAAAAAAAGGTGTTACAGCCTCGTCATGACCCCACTCCGGGTGGGCCCAGAGTTGGCAGCAAAAAAAAATCTGTCCTGCCCTAACCGGTCTGGCTCAGTGGACAGAGCATCAGCCCATGGACTCAAGGGTCCCGGGTTCGATTCCAGCCAAGGGCACATACCTTGGTTGCAGGCACATCCCCAGTAGGAGGTGTGCAGGAGGCAGCTGGTCGATGTTTCTCTCTCATCAGTGTTTCTAACTCTCTCTTTCTCTCCCTTCCTTTCTGAAAAAAAAAATCAATAAAATATATATTTTTTTAAAAGTCTGTCCTGTTTCCACGGCACCAGGATGGGAGCAGGAGCCGCGCCTCTGAGGAGGGACCGGGACGAGGCCGGAGGGGTCTGCAGGACGGGGGGCGGGAGCTCACAGCCTGCGGAGCGTCCCCCTCCCGCGGTCCAGAGCGCCTGATGCCGGGGAGACCGGGTGCCCGCTCTGGGAGAGGGACCGGGTGCCGCTGTGAAGCCCATTCCTCAGGCCCGACCTCCGAGGCCGCGGGAGATTCTGGGGACTCGACGGTGTAACAGGCGCCAGCTGGCCCTGCGGCCGCAGGTGGACAAGGCCTGTTCCGCTGGGAGCCGTGGCGGAATCCGGGGCCGGTACCCCGCTTACCTTGGGGGGCAACCCCGCAGGGACCCCTGAGGTCCGGGCGGGATGCCGGCCGGTGAGGATCCGCTTTCCCCTCCAGACGGCGGAGACGGGACCATGGCCTCTGGCGGACTCGGTGCCCTCTGGGCTGCAGCCGGGCCACTCTCCCCACCGGGAGGTGTGAGCAGCCAGGACGCCCCGTCCCAGAACGGGCGTGACGGCCGGCCGGCACACCTGATGCTCATCACAGCCACGGCCCACGCTGCACGAGGCCCCGCCCTCCGCCCCTCAGAGCCCACCTGAGGCCCGTGTCCTGAGCCAAGGTGGACCCTGGAGAGGGAGGGGCCCCGGGCGGTAGGGCCCCCCGGCTCCCCGGTCCCTCCAGGCTGAGTCAGGAGCTGGCCGCCCCTCCTGCAGGGAGCGATGCTATGGCTGCAGCCGCCTGTCACCGTGACCCAGAGCCCGACCGGCTCTCCCAGCAGCAGACGGGAAACGGCAGGAGGGAGCCCACGCCTCCGCTCACCCCAGCTGCCGGAGCCCCACCTGTGGGGGCACCTCCGGGCGCGGCCCCGCGGCAGGCAGCGTCCGCATCGCCCAGAGGCCTCGTGAAAAAAAATGCACTACACACACGCGCACCACAGCCCCACCCTGATCCGGTTGAGCAGGTCTGGCATGGCTCCCAAGAGCTGTACCTCGTCCGTCCGGAGCCGCAGCCAGCACCAACGCCGCGGGCCTCGGCAGCTGGGCTGAGGTCCTGCTTTCCACAGAGGGACGGACGCTCCTCCTGACCCCCGCAGGCCTGGGGTGCTTGGGTGCGCGTTACCCAGCGCCCAGGTGAGCCCGGGGCGGGGCTCCGCGACTGAGCGTGGACCTGGGACCCAGGAGGTCAGGGTTCCAGTCCCAGCCAGGGCACAGGCCCCGGATGTGGGCTCCATCCCCAGGAGGGGGCGTGCAGAAGGCAGCCAATGGGAGACTCTCTGGCATGGATGTTTCTATCTCTCTCTCCCTGAAATCAATTTTAAAAATCCCAGGTGAGCCGAAGCCGGTTTGGCTCAGTGGTAGAGCGTCGGTCTGCGGACTGAAAGGTCCCAAGTTTGATTCAGGTCAAGGGCATGGGCCTTGGTTGCGGGCACATCCCCGGTAGGGGGTGTGCAAGAGGCAGCTGGTCGATGTTTCTCTCTCATCGACGTTTCTAGCTCTCTCTCTCTCTCTCTCTTCCTCTCTGTAAAAAAAAATCAATAAAATATATTTTTTAAAAATCCCAGGTGAGCTCTTTAGCGCCCAGATAGGCCTTCGGGGAGGAAGGGGCGGCTGCCCCGGGTGGTGCTGGGTGACCAGCCGCCATGGGAGGAAGAGATCTCAGATACCAGCTCCCATCAGACCCGTGGTCGGCAAACTGCGGCTCACCAGCCACATGCGGCTCTCTGGCCCCTTGAGTGTTGAGCAAAGGCCGGGCTTAGGAGGACCCTCATTAAGTTAATAACAATGCACCTAGCTATAGAGTTTAAGTTTAAAAAATCTGGCTCTCCAAAGGAATTTCAATCGTGGTCCTGTCAGTATCTGGCTCTGCTGACTAATGAGTCTGCCGGCCACTGCACCACACACACACAGCCCGCACCAGCCAGCCACGGAAGACATGGTGTCTGAAGAGGAGGCTCCCACAGGAAGATGTAGTCATTCTGCTGCGAGAAGGCAGCAGAGGAGATCCGACGCTCTATCCACTGAGCCACTGGGGCCGACGCCTTGCCTGCTGGGTGACAGCCGTTTTCCTGAGCCAGGTTTTAGGAAGATGGGGGATGTAACCACTTCCCGCTAGTTTGCGTGCTTGCGCCAGAAAGCCACGTCGGTGACGCCGCCTGCCGGCGATGGAGGAGAAAAGCTCGGTTGCAGCCCAAGGCGGGCGGGGGCACTTCTGAACGGACACCGAGTCCACGGGCCCCTGGGTGCTTCTCACAGCCCCTCCTCCCGGCCACTTGGGTGCTGGCACTCAGCACCGGCGTTTTAAAACCTCTAATGGAGCCCTCGTCAGCACCGTTTGAATCCCGTTTGCAAACAGGGGCTGGTTACTGGCTTTAGAAACATACGCATGTATTCACAGACCGATGCTCTTTCCAGATGGATCATGTGAGATCTGTTTGCGGTTTAAATGGCGTGTGTGTGTGTGTGTGTGTGTGTGTGTTGGCAAGCAAAAAGTAGAAAGCAGCCCAAGCCAGCTTGGCTCAGTGGGTGGAGCGTCGGCCTGCAGACTGAAGGGTCCTGGGTTCGATTCTGGTCAAGGGCTCCATCCCCAGTAGGAGGTGCGTAGGAGGCAGCTGATACATGACTCTCTCTCATCATGGATGTTTCTCTCTCTGTTTCTCTCCCTCTCCCTTCCTCTCTGAAATCAATAAAAAAAATATATATTTTTTTTAAAGTAGAAAGCATTTTACTTACAAGGGGATAAATGGCCTCAATTTATTTTTATTTTTTAAATATATTTTATTGATTGTTTACAGAGAGGAAGAAAGATAGAGTTAGAAATATCGATCAGCTGCCTCCTGCACACCTCCTGCTAATGTTTCTCATCGATGTTTCTAACTCTCTATCCCTCTCCCTTCCTCTCTGTAAAAACCAATAAAATATATATTTTTTATTTTTCTTATTTTTTATATTTTATTGATTTTGTACAGAGAGGAAGGGAGAGAGATAGAGAGCTAGAATCATCGATGAGAGAGAGTCATCGATCAGCTGCCTCTTGCACCCCCCCCACTGGGGATGTGCCCTCAACCAAGGTACATGCCCTTGACCGGAATCGAACCCGGGTCCTTCAGTCCCCAAGCCGATGCTCTATCCATTGAGCCAAACCGGCTTTGGCAAAATATATATATTTTTTTTAAATAACGTGGAAGAAGCGAGCGGGTGGAGCAGGCGGCTGTCTAGACTCCTGTTCACACCAAACCAGCCCGGGGCTCCGTGCACGTCCCACTCGGGCGGTCCAGGGAGCACCGTGGGTCCAGGCGGCACCACGGGGCCAGCCATGGCCGCCAACGCCACTCTGAGGAATGGTTTGGTGTATGCGGCCTCGGACCCTGCGTCCCCCGCTCTCGGGAGAAGCAAAAACCTGCAGACCCCAGCGGGCCGCGCCGTGAAGCGCCCGTCTCCCGGGGCCCTCGCAGGAAAGCAGAGGATCATGCGGGTGGGCGAGGGTGGATGGGAGCCGCTGCCAGCCTGGCGGGGGCTGGGGGGTGCCAATGCCTGCCTCTGCCCAGCACCCGGCCGGGAGGAGGGAAAACAGCTCCTGAAGGCCCCCTCCCGTCCCCCCGTCCCTGCGACTCCAGGATGAACCCCAACAAGTGCCCTCGCTGTGGGGAAAAGGTCTCATTGTCGACGGGGCTGTCTTTGGAGCGACAAGGTAAACTGAGGGAAAGCAGCCGCCCGGCGTCACAGAGAGGCCCAGACCAGCGGTTCGAAGAGGAAGGAGCCTTTATTGAGGTGGGTGACGGGGTGAGCCCGGGTGGGCACGGGGGATGGCGGAGTAGAAACGTGGTTTATAAAATCCTCACGGAAAACAACGGGCGTCTTCGAAGACATCCAAGGCGGCAGCTTAAAAAAAAAAACTAAAAAAAAACCGCTTCCGGACGGGACCCCTCCTGGCGAGGACAGCGGGGCCGAGCGGGGCCTCAGGAGGCGTCGGCATGTCACCGTCGTTCGTACCGAGTCTCTCTGTCTTTCTGGAAGCGCCCGGCGCCTCGGCAGCGGCCACGGGACAGACCGGGAGCTCGGGGGCGAGTCAGACCTCCAGCACCTCCCAGGACTCCGTGCTTCTCAGCACAGACGGCAGCGCTGGTCGGAGGAAACAGACAAGACGGTTATTACACACTAACACGCACACACACGGGCTATCACACACCGACACGCGTGGCTCGCCACCCCGCTGACGGCACACGTCTGCGTGCACGGCCCGCTGAGATGCCCGGCTCCCGGGTCCCGGCGGGCGCTGCCCGGCCGCCCCCGCCCCCCTCGTGCTGGCAGGCGCGTGCGCTGAGCCGGTGCACTTGGCCGTGAGGACAGACACCTGTGAGGAGCCTCTGGGTTCTTTGGGGGCCACGGGGCTCGCAATAGTCTGATGTGAAAAGGAGCCCCTGGACATGGAGAGAGGGGGTCTGACATTTTGGAGAGCCAGTGGAGGGAGGAAGAGGCGCAGCAGGCCGTGCCCAGGGGCATAACGACGAGACGGGAAAGCGTGCCTTGCATGGAAGCCAGCCTGGACGAGGAAGGCAGTTTACACTCAGAGAACTCCGCCAGCCACTGAGATCTCTCATCTCAGAGGTGCCGCTGCCTCGTCCACCAAACAGCCTGCCCCAGGCCTCCCCCTAACAGCCAGTTTTACTTCACAGCCGCTCTTTACGAGATAAACCAAGACTCCGGCCCGGCCGGCGGGGCGCAGCGTTTGAGCGTCGACCGATGCACCAGGAGGTCAGGGTTCGATTCCCGGTCAGGGCACAGGCCCGGGTTGTGAGCTCCATCCCCAGTGGGGGGCGTGCAGGAGGCAGCCGAGCCACAACTCTCTCTCATTGCTGATGTATCTCTCTCTCCCTCTCCTTTCTTCTCTGACATCAATAAAAATATATATTGGAAAAAAAAAAAAAGATGAGCCAACACTCGTAATGAATTCGCCGGACTGCCTGCCCGGCGGAGACCTCGCTGGCAGCCGGCTGCTGCGGGAGGAGCCACAGCCACAGGGAGTCCACAGACTTTGCGTTAAAGGGAGGAGGCGCAAACACCCAGCCACACGTGACTCCCTGGCTGCCCAGCCTCTGCTCCTACGACATCCAGCGTTTCTCCCCGTCAACCCCGGAGGCACCTCCAGTCCGGGACCCCCCAGGGGGCGCACTATCCCCCTCCCTCCCTCTGGCTCCCTCTCAGAAGGGCCGTGTCCCTCCGCGGGCGATGGATCAGGCCCAGGCTTAAGGGGAAAAGGCAGCGGCGGAGGCCTGAGAGGAAAAGGGCCAGGAGAGGGCGATCCGCACACGAGCGGCTTATCTCCTCAGAGCCGCCCGAGTCAACACTAGAGGCCGGATGGCGAGCAGGTGTGTTCCTGGGCAATTCCTCTGGTTAATCATTCTGTCCACACCCCATTCATGGAGCTCGTTATCGCTGTTGGAAAGACGGGGCCTCAGGTGCAAAGTCAACACGCCTCACCAGGACACGGCCCACGAGGACACGCCTCAGCAGGACTCGGCCACATTTCCCCACCACATGAGTGACGTCTGCGCTGGGACCTGGCTTGTCGTGCTGCATACCAAGCAGCATGTTGACATGTGTTCATAAACATGAACACGGATTCTGGCCACGATGTCCTGACAGAATGGCAGTGCCTTCGCCTTGAGATGCCGAGGCTGGGAAGGCCACCCCCCCACCCCCACCCCCCGCTCCCTTGGCAAGCTCCGTCCTCTAAGCATCTCACCACACACCATCCCGAGGGCGATCTGGAGGAGTAACTATGACACGGGGCTGTCCTCCCTTCAAGTGTGAGAGAGCCGGTCAGCGGGCGCTGTGCTCACAACGGCTTCCTGGGAAGGCCGCTGCCGGCCCAGCGGACAGTTCAGAGGGCGCGGGAGGAGCGAGCTGGCGGGAAGATAAACTCATCCCGCCCGTCACCGCAGCCCATCGGTCCCGGCGAAATCGGCGACGCCGGTTTTACACTTCAACATGTACTTTCTGAAAAGTTAACTGAGAGACACGTCCCCCACCAACATTCCTGATGCGTGACTAACACACTGAGACATCCGTGTTAGGATGGAAGAAACAGATAAAACTCTAGATGACTATCAAATCGAGATGATGTCGTCATCAGTGATAAAAACATTAGCAGAGCTCTGGGATTTTTACAGAGTGACCTTGATAGCCACACCCTGTCACAGGTGAGGTCATGGCCGTGAGCACATCACAGCCATACGGGGTCCAGCCTGGCCAGGGTGGCTCAGCAGCTGAGCGTCAACCAGTGAAGCAGGTCACCGGTTTGATTGCCGGTCAGGGCATGTGCCTAGGTTGTGGGCTCCATCCCAGTGGGGCGTGCAGGAGGCAGCCCATCAATGACTCATCATTGATGGTTCCATCTCGCTCTCCCTCTCCCTTCCTCTGAGATAAAAACTGTATTTTAATATCGGGTCCTGCGCTCACAGCAGTCATCCTCTCCTGACCGCCCACAGTATGGAAAGCCCAAACCCTAGTCCACCAGGCATGGCCAACAGCTCACACGGGGCATTTTATGAGGGAGGGACGGGAAGAACATACAGGGGGACTGAGGCACTGAAGGGGTGACTGTTACTGCCCACGCTTACCCAACCCAAGAATGCTGAGCCCAAGCACAGAAGGCTCACGGAGGACCTAGATGCAAGGAACGGTAAGACACACTCACGACGGGACGGATGGACAGACAGGGGGACCCTTAATCCTGAGGACCAGACGGCGGAAACGTGTGAAGCCAGCCGGTCCCTGGTCCAAGCGAGAGCTGGAAGCCAGGGGAACCTCTCCGAGCGAGACGCACGCTGAAACCAGCACCTTCCCGGACACCTCCAGCCTGGAGGGAAAGCTCCCCACTTCCTCCCAACACAGAACCCCCGCCTCTCTGATCCACCGGCACCTCCAACCGCCAGTTCTTAAACGTTTCCGATGACGTTTTAAGGAGCATTAACACGGACTGGGTGCACGCGCGCGCACACACACACACACACACACACACACACACACACACACGGCCGCCAACGGAACGTCCCCCATGGGGGGAGGGCATTGGTAACCCGTGTCCCAGTGCTGGCAAAGGAAGGTCATGGTTCATGTGGGCAGGCGGGCAGGCGGGCTGCCTCCTCCGGGGACACACATCTGATGGGTCTGCCGAGACTTTAGATCAGGCGACCCACAGGTTGAGAACCGCTGTCAGGGCCGCCTAAGACCATCGGAAAACACAGATATTCACATTACGATTCATTAACAGTAGCAAAATCACAGTTATGAAGTAGCGATGAAGATAATCTATGGTTGGGGGTCACCACAGCATGAGGAGCTGTACTGGCAGGTCGCGGCATCAGGGAGGTGGAGAGCCAGGGCCCGGAGGACCAGGATCGGAGGAGGGAGAGGCAGGAGTCGGGGGCACGGAGGGAGGGAAGGCGACAGAACACACACACACAGGCACAGTGCGAGTTCTGCCAAGTTCTTTACTTCGGGTCGGAAAGGAACAGCCCCACGCTGTCCGCTGCAGATACACAGATTCAGAGTACAGTGCTGGTCGCCGGAGGACACGCACACGCCTCACGTTCTCCGTCATGCTTTTTTTTTTTTCTTTTTCTTTTAGAAAGATACTGTTTACCAAAAAGAAACTTCGCAGTACAGGAAAAACGAATTTCCCAATAAGTGTACGAAAACCTAAGATTCCCAATGGAATCAGATTATCTTCCCGCTGTCCACCTGGAGCACCGCCACACGCTGGTGGGCGCGGCCGCCCGCACCCTAGGACGCTCGCTTCCGACGAGGGCGACGCTCCGAGGAGCGGGGCGGCCGGCGGCGCGGGCTCCGCAGGTACCGGGGGTCCGCGGTGGGCAGCTGACGCCGGATCCCTTTTCGCTGTATAAATAATTGTTCCCTTAGCAGCAAACATATGTCTACACGTTCGCAATAGTCCTAGGAAATAAATACTGTGATTATGCGCACAACACGTTAGGACAAGACTAGCTCCCAAGAACAAAAAGCAGCTCGACACTTGATACAGAAAACCCTGATCAGAATCACATGGGCACCTCCAGGTTTAACAGGCCGGCCTGTCAGAGGAACAGCACGCTGGAAACTGTCCACGTTCACACAGGGAGGGGGGTGGACGGGGGAGAGGGTGGCTCTCCAGTTCCAGAACATGTCTTCCGGTGGTGAATGAATGAAAATAACCAACATGTTGGAAATGGTTGGTTTCAGGGATGACGTCGGTTTTGGTCTCACTTTCGCGTTATTTTCTTTATAGAAAGTTGCACTACGTGTCCATTCGTGGTCTGATTGGTCTTCAGTATTTCATACGTGAATACAGAAAAGAAATTCCTAAAAACCGACAGTTATTCACATGCGTGTACATACGTATACAGAAAAGGATCTCATCTCGGAAATGGCCGTCACGGACAGAGCCACACACGGATGCTAGACAGGAGTGCTCCCACCTGCAGACAGTGATTTCAGAAACCCACGTACATTCATGGGGTCACAGTAAATATTCCACATGTGATGAGCGACAGAACATACATCTTGTTTGCACTCAAAGCTGATCACAACTGAGATTGACACGTGATTGAAACAGGCCGATGTTTGAACACAGTGACAATTCTGTGGGGGGAGGAGGAGGAAGACTGGGATGACAGAAGGATTTGGTCTTCGTAAGGCCCGTCACCAAAGACCGTTTCGCTGGGAGAGATGGACAAACCGAGAGCGTGAAGTGGATGTAAGAAAATAGCTTCTGTGATTGGGATTTGATTAAAGCTGCTTCCAGGTAGGTGTTCTCTCCCACGGGAGCGCGGATTTTAAAAGAGATGACAGACGGGCAGGCGAAGCGCCCGGGTGAGCAGAGTCCGCACCCAGGGCTCGCGCGGCGGGAACGGGACAGACGTGTGGCCTCACAAAAAAAAAAAAAAAAAAAAAAAAAAAAACCCGCAGAGGAAACAAACATGGGATCTCGTACCTGCCCACGCCCCAAAGACAGCACGCCAGCAGCGGGGCGGCTGGTGTCGGAGCGGTCAGCTCAGTGTGCAGGCGGGAGTACAGAGCACGGATACAAAATAAAATCAGCGTCGTTTGCCACCGTACACTTTTGCTCGAGGGAGGGGGCGTGCCTGCAGCGGCTGGTCCCTGGGGGGTCCCCACAGGGCAGAGAGAATCGAACCCAAGAGCAGTCACGTCCCTACTCGTGGATGTTCGGGTGACAATTCAGATTATTTTGCAAACTAATCCTGAGAAAAACCTGTTTACAATTTAAACAGTCATGTTCTGTAAAAAGTATTAACAAATCCACTATTACAAATAGCCATTTCCTATGTGGTCATCTATATATACACACAATAAAATGGTAAATATATGCAAAAATACTTTAAAAACACATGCACAGACCCCTTCCCCCGGGAATCTGGGCTTCCCGTGAGACCTGTCCTCCGACAGCCCCTCCCGCGCTGCCCTGTCCCCTCACTCTGCACAACGGGGCGAGGAAGATTCACGTTCCATCCAGACTCGGAACGACCCTGTGGTGGCCTAGGCCTTATCAGGCGGGCAGCTGCCCCTTTGGGTGCTGCTTGCTTTGCCGCCGTCAGTCTTGGTGGTCTGTTCCGTGGCGAGCGGGAATCAGCACGTGGACGGCACCAGGCTCCGGACCGGGCCCCGGAGGCTCCCGACGGCCCCCGGAAGCCCCGGGAGGCCACTGCAGGCAGCAGACGTCCGTGGCCACGCCGACTACCTACAGAGGTCGGCGAGGGGGGCGTCCCTCCTGTGCTTCCTCCGCTTGCCGTGGAAACACGGGTTAGTGGGTTTGCTGGCCGCCAGGCCGCCGTGGCTGCCGGGAGCGGTACCTTGGAAGCCTTTGCTGGACGAGCGGAAGAGCCGGGCGGGTCCGTGCTGCGGGAGGAAGCGGGGAGAGGTCAGTACGGGAGGCGCCGCCGGCTCGCCCACCCGAGTGCTCACAGCCAGGCGTGCGGCTCGGCTGGCGCTGTCCCTGGGAATGCCGAGGGCAGACCCCCTGGCCCCCAGAGGTGGGGCACACTCCTCCCCAGGGGCCTCCAGACAAGATGCCACAGGAAGTGGCCCCGCAACCACCCGCCTGCCGGCACCTGCCACGCTCACTGCCCCTCGGGGTGAGGGGGCCGGGCCTGAGGCTGTGCCGGGAAGGACCTGCAGGTCAGGAAGGACTGGAGGCAGCGTGATGGACACGCCCTGCGTGGGAGGTGGGATGGCCTCAGGCCGGGCCAGGAGCAAATGGCTCCTTCCCCGGTGCAGGGCCCGGGGTGACACAACTCCAGGCAGCACACAGCACACACACACGCCAACACAGGAGCCTGAGCCTTTGCAAGCGGAAGTGGACGCCAAGCCACTGAGCTGGCCAGCTGCTGCCTGACCGTTCACCCGGCCCTGCCTCGGCCACAGCCACGGCCCGGCCCCACTATTCCCGGTGCGCACGTGGCCACGGCCACCGAGAGCCGCACCTGCAGCCGCTCTGCCAGGTCGGCATGAGGGCGGCGGCCGGCATCGCACCACGACCGGACGGACGCCCAGAGGCCTGTGTCCAGGGGCAGGCCCTGTCACTAGACACCCACCAAACACGTGTCTCTTTAACCTGAGTCTCTGCAAGCCCACACCGAACACGTGTAACCGACAGGGAAGAAGCTGGACATACCCCGCACTGACTGCTCACAATGACGCACACATGTGACTGACATTTAAGGAACAATGACATGCATGTATAACTGACATGTGAGGAATGACATGCCCGCACTGGCTGCTCGCAGAGACGCGCTCACGCACCTGGGACTTGCTGGCGCTGCCGGGCGTGGCGGGGGCCGGGGCGCTCTGTGCCTTCCCTCCCGCCGGCGCGGACTCCGCGGCCACGTCCTGCGCCCCCGCGCGGCTCCCGGCGGGCGGGCGGCACAGCAGCTGCTTCGGGGTCTTGCACGGCGTTGCGTCCGAGTCCTGACAGGCGGAAGGGTGACAATGGGGCACGCTAACCCTCAGTCCCGTCACATGGGACCGTTTTGGCTGAGCCCCGGACCGATGGAAGTGAGGACTGAGGACGCACACGAGGGAACGGTTACGTTCCTCCGGCTCCTCCTCCCGAGGGTTTCAGTCGTCCTCCCTCCCGCACATCTGCCTCCTCCCGCCGCCGCTTCTGAGTCACCTCGCTCCCGACAGTTCTAAGGCGACGGTGACGCCACTACTTCCCAGCACCAGGCAGGGAGTGAGCCCTCCGCCCCCGGCCCCCGCCCGAACTCACCACGTCGCTGGAGCTGGACTGCGTGGCGGACGAGGAGGACACGGGGCCGGACGAGGAGTTGGACGAGTGCTTGCTGAGTGGCTCGGCGGCCTTGCCCCTGCTCTTGCCCAGGCCGTCGTGCTCGCCAGGCAGGCCCCGGGCGCACTTCTCCAGCGGCGGGGGCCCCACCACCAGGGTGACCCCGTGTCCTGGGGGGGCGGAGAGCAGAGCGCGTTTCTTCCCGAGGCCCGAGGCGCCCTGGGGACAGCGCGCGGCTCCGGCGGGGGACTCACCGTTGCACGCGGGCTCCGGCCTGCTCTGCCGGCCCCACTGCTTCGAGATCCAGTCCCGGTACGTGGCGACCTCGTCCGTCACCCTGATGATCCTGCCCAGGATGCTGCGGGGAGAGGAGCGGGTGAGCTGAGGCGGACCCACACGCCCGCCCGCCCGCCCGCCCGCCCGGGACGGGGCGCCACCTCTCGGTCTCGCTGTTGGGGTAGTGCTTGGCGATGGGCGACACGGCGTGGCTCAGCACCACGTAGGCGTAGTCGAAGGCCTGCTTCACCTGCATGGCCCCGTACGAGCTGCGCCCGACGTCGTTGCCTGCAGAGAGGGGCGGTCAGAGGGCGGTCGGGGCCCGGAGCTGCCCGGGCCCGGAGCGACCCAACTCCAGGCGCGTGGACATCCCGGCTGAGCCGTCAGATCGGTGCTCAGCCAACACGGCTTGGCCCTTCGGGCACCCCCAGGCCGTCCTGCCAACAAGGACGCCCGCTTCCGGAGCGCCCTGGCCAAACGCTCCTTCTCTCCGCGTGTGCGCGGCACCCACGGTCAGCAGCGCCGGGAGCCGGGCCGCGGGTCGCTAACCACCCTCGATGAGGACCCACACACAGGCCGAGGCCACGCTGCCCTCTGGCTCCCCCTCGTCACACGGCACAGCCAGAGGCCGGCGGTGCGGACCGTGCTTCCCTCCTGCCAGGAGGCACCGCCTCCAGGAGCCTCGGGGACGGAGGGCGGGCGGGAGAGGAGGAGGCCGGAGCGGGTAAAGGACAGATGCTGCCGGAAGGAGACTGCCCGGGGAGCAGTGCCAGGACCGTGACGGGCGGCACAGCTCACCCCCGAGGCCCTACGGCTCCTCGCCCGTCACCCCGCCAGCCAAACTGGAGACAAAGCCGGCGGGCAGCAGGCGAACGGGTGAGGCGGAGAACGGAGACACAGACCACAACCCACTCGTCAAGGGTCCGCGGCAGGTTCTTTGGTGTGTGTGTGTGTGTGTCTGTGTGTGTTCGTGTGTGTCTGTGTATGTGTGTGTCCCTGTGTGTGTGTTTCTGTCTGTGTCCGTGTGTTTGTGTGTGTCTCTGTGTGTGTGTTTCTCTGTATCTGTGTGTGTGTGTGTCCGTGTGGGTGTGTTTCTGTGTGTCTGTGTGTGTCTGTGTGTTTGTGAGTGTCTCTGTGTGTCCGTGTGTGTGTTTCTCTGTGTGTGTGTGTGTGTGTGTGTGTTCTCGCATGTTCTCCCTGGTGTGTGCGGACTTCCACATATTTGCTCGTGAACCATGCTGATGAGGAGAGAGTGACCACCTTAGCAGCTGATCCTGGACGTCTGGTGGAAACGTGCCGGCCCCGCCCGCCCCTCCGCCGCCCCGCCCGGCCGCAGTACCTGGCTGCAGCGGGTCCTCGATGTAGAGCATCGAGGGCCTGTAGCCATCCAGCATGTTCTTCTGAACTTCGTCTTTGGCCACATATGAGCCACCATCCTTTATCCGGATGCCGGTCTTTAAATAATTGAAGTGCCGTCCATATAATTCAAAAAACTCTATTAAGAGAACACCATAGTTTGTATTGGGGATGCAAGCATCTTCCCTGGGATGCAACTACAACCAGAAGGAGAAGAAGAGAAGTTACGTTGCACGTCCTCCGACTGCCCGGGGACACACGCGACATCGGACGCCCCCCGCCCCCCGCCCCCCGCTTCCGGCCCGCCTCCCGGCCGCGCTGGCCCCGGGCGGCCGGCTGACCGCAGCCCCGGGAGGGGAGCCTCCCTGCGTCAATGCGCCCGTGTACCCGCTCAGGGCCCCCTCGCCCCTCGCAGGCCCGTCCACGGACGCACAGATGAGTGGCTCAGAGGACATGGCTGTGCTAGTTCCACGGCTGGTCACCGCTACGGAGCCACGCCCCTCCGTACACCGGCGTGAAAAACCACCACCAGAGCACGGGGACTAAGAGCCAAACCACCTTTCCGGGGATGAGGAACTCTGGCTCTCCCGGCGCCCTCACCTGCAGGAAGCTGACGGCCATGAGGAAGAGGCTGTAGGAGCCGATGCCCCCGGTGAAGACCTCGTTGAGGTCGCGCTGCAGGAGGAACTGCTTGAGCACCAGGACGAGGTACGGCAGCACCGGGTACTTCTGGAAGGAGGGCCGGACTCCGCGTGAGGACGCCGAGCGGGAGCCGGCCCTCAGCACCAGCGGGGGAGCCCTCCGCGGCACACGCCCTCCTCTCGCCCGGCCCCGGAGAGTGAGCTGACCTTGGTGAAGTCCTTGATGAGGTCGGCCGCCCGCACGCCGTTCTGCACGTTGAAGCTGATGTCCACCTTCACCTCCGTGAAGGAGTCGGTGAGCTTGATGATGGGCACCTGGGGGAGAGGGCGCAGTGAACGCTCTGCCGGACCACCCCCTCCGGACATGTGAGCAGGAGGCCCTGAGGACACACACACACACACACACACACCCCTCCGCCAGCCCGCCTTCCGTAACGCCCTCGGCGCAGCCTGTCACTCCTCGGGGCGAGGTCTGACACCGGAGGCAGAAACCCGACACCACGCTGCGCAAGCAGCTTCCTCCTCGCTGACGGTCGAGCCGTCAGGGGGGACCCGGGGCCAAGGCACACTCGCGACCCCTGCGGCCGTCAGCGCTGCCAGGAGCCCAAACACATTGGCCGGTGTGGCTCAGTGGATAGAGCGCTGGCCTGCGGACTGAAGAGTCCCAGGTTCGATTCCGGTAAAGGGCATGTATCTTGGTTGCGGGCACATCCCCAGGAGGGGGCGTGCAGGAGGCAGCTGATGGATGTTTCTCTCTCATCAATGTTTCTGACTCTCTATCCCCCTCTCTTCCTCTCTGTAAAAAATCAATAAAATGCATATTTTAAAAAAGAAGCCCAAACAAAACCCAGCAAGAGGAGACAAAATGCAAGAATCATCCCAAATAAAAAGTGACAATGATTTCGAGAAGACGTTTGGGATTCTAGAAGAACAAAGAACCCTGGGGGCACCACACGTGAGAAAACGTGGGCGGCACACCAGGCCCCCGCTGCCCACCGCCAGGCTCCCGGCCGCCAGGCCGCCGTGCCCTGGAGCACATGCGTGCAGACCCCACGTCTGGAAACTCAGCTCGGGGCTCCCACCCGAGCGCCCCGGCGGCCAGGCCAGGCCAGCGAGCGCGTGGCCGGGCTCACGGAACGCCAGACGTGGCCTGTGCCACGGGCAGACTCGCCTGGGGCGGAGCGGCCTGGCAGGGCCCCGAGGAGGGCCTGGCTAACACCAGGGCAGCCTGTGCTCCATGGACAGAGCCCGCAGGCCATCCCTCATGACCAGGAGCCCATCCGTGTCCCACAGGGTGCCCGTGATGGAGAGAAGGCGCGGGCGGCGGGGGCGGGGGCAGGCAGCGGGGGGCGCCGCAGAGGGACTCACGGTGGCTTTGTCCAGGACCTTCACCGAGTCCTCGTCGGCGACCTTGTGCTTGCGGAGCGCCTCCTCCAGCGTCCAGAGCGGCAGGTTCTCCCACTTGCCGAACACCACCAGGTCGATGTCGCTGCACACAGAGCAGAGGCTGAGCGGCCCAGCGGAGCCCCCGGCCGCCCCTCCCCCGGCCGCCCCTCCCCGGGCCGCCCCCTCCCCCGGCCGCCCCTCCCCGGGCCGCCCCCTCCCCCGGCCGCCCCTCCCCCGGCCGCCCCCTCCCCCGGCCGCCCCTCCCCCGGCCGCCCCTCCCCCGGCCGCCCCTCCCCCGGCCGCCCCTCCCCGGGCCGCCCCCTCCCCCGGCCGCCCCTCCCCCGGCCGCCCCCTCCCCCGGCCCTGCATGGCGGCCACGCTCCAGGCCCCTCCGTGCCTTCCAGACTGAGCGATGTGACTGCTACTCCTGAGCTCACTGCAGGGCCCCAGCTCCCACAGGGACATGGTCAGGAGGGGGGCCTCGGGGGGGAAGGGGAGTGGTCAGGACCCACCGTCAGCGGCTGTGGGTGGGGCGTGTGCAGCTGAGCCCCTGGGTCAGGGTGCGGAGCTCCCAGTAACACGGCCCCCGTACACGCAGGTGCGTCACCCAGAGGCCCCGGGCGTGCGAGTGGTTAGGGGCGGGCGGTCTGGGGGGCCAGCGACAGCCCGCTGCTGTGCTGTGGGCAGGCGACCGGACCCTGCCCCGCGGTCCGGATGCAGCTGCTGACGGCTGGCAGGAGTGACAACGACCCCAGGGACCCAGGAGCCCGGGCATGTGGGTATCTGTTCCATCACCCGCTTTCTTTCTGCGCTTCCCGTTCACAGGCAGGACAGACACAGCCCAGGACGGGCCGTCCCGGAGCGCCGTGTGCTCACCTGGTGGGTAAATACAGGCCGGTTTTGAAACTCCCAAATATCTGCACCTGAAACAGAAACCACTGCATCACCCAGAGCCCCCAGCCAGGAGGAAGGCCGGTGTCTGCTGCCCTCTCCTGGCGCCTCTGAGCACTGCAGCGCGCTCTTCCCAGATAGGCACCTACACTCAGTTCAAGGACCAACGCAGGCTCAGGGGGAAGGGAAACTTTCAGCAGGGACATGTCCGTCACATGTGCTCCCTATAGCCACCGACCCTGAACACTGGTCCCTGCCCCCCAACGCTGGTCCCTGCCCCCAACGCTGGTCCCTGCCCCCAACCCTGGCCCCTGCCCCCCAACGCTGGTCCCTGCTCCCCAACCCTGGCCCCTGCCCCCCAACGCTGGCCCCTGCCCCCCAACCCTGGCCCCTGCCCCCACGCTGGCCCCTGCCCCCAACGCTGGTCCCCGCCCCCCAACGCTGGCCCTTGCCCCCCAACCCTGGCCCCTGCCCCCCAACCCTGGCCCCTGCCCCCACGCTGGCCCCTGCCCCCAACGCTGGCCCCCGCCCCCCAACGCTGGTCCCTGCCCCCAACGCTGGCCCCTGCCCCCCAAAGCTGGCCCCTGCCCCCCAACCCTGGCCCCTGCCCCCCAACGCTGGCCCCTACCCCCCAACCCTGGCCCCTGCCCCCACGCTGGCCCCTGCCCCCAACGCTGGTCCCCGCCCCCCAACCCTGGCCCCTGCCCCCAACCCTGGCTCCGCCCCCCACGCTGGCCCCGGCCTCGTAACACTGGAGGAAGCGTCGCCGCAGGAGGAGGACAGGAGCTCAGGTCAGGGCCGTGACCTCAGCGTCCTGACACGTGGAGGTCACTCTCGGTTGTGGGGGGCTGCCCTGTGCGCTGTGGGGTGTTGAGCAGCACTCTGGCCTGTGCCCACTGTCTGCCAGGAGCACTCACCAGTCATGAGCATGAAAACTGTCTCCACCCATAATGCCAAATGCCTCCTGGGGGGCATATCCCTCCCCCCAGCTGAGTGCCACTGACGCGGGCCGACAGGAGAGGCCCGGGCAGGAGCGGCTCAGTAACGTACGCGTGTCCTCTCCCCCCACCCACAGCCCCTCGTTTGGTGCTGGTGTGTAACCAATGGGAAAAGAAAACCAGACAAGGCCCCGTGGCCCCGGGCCCGAGCCTAAGGAAGGTCAGCACAGAGACAGTGACGGATCCTAGTGTGGGCCCTCGGGACGCACAAGGTCATACCACAGACCCTAACGTGCCTGACCCCGTGCAGGAACCGCCAGGCAGGCAGTCTGGCCGCTGTGCGCACCGGGGAGGCCGTGCGGGGAGCCGGGGGACGGCGTGGGGGGGAGGGGGGGAGAGGGGGCAGACGCCAGCATCGGCCTGAGAACGTGACCTCCCGGTGACAGGAGCTGTGCCCTCCCTCCTCCAAACGCACTGCTCACGGCGGCTGGAGCCGTGGCGGACACGGAGCCGCATGGCGGACACGGAGCCGCATGGTGGACACGGAGCCCGGGTCGCACACCGTGTGGGCGGCCCCCTCACACCCCTCCTGCGCTCTGCCAGGCCCACACCGAGCCCGGCCCGGAGCGGCCGACTGCGTGCTAACGATCGGGGCCCATCCCAAAGGCCGAGGGAACCCCTGGCCTGACGAACGCGCAGACAGCTGCCCGGAGGCCGCGGCCCCGCTCCCCGCCGCCCGCTGCTCACGTCGGCGCTGGGCCAGAGCTCCTTGATGACGCTCTCGATCCGGTTCACCACCTCCATCCGCATCTTCTCCTCCTCCGGCCGCGGCGACATGTACTCGTAGAAGTCACTGATCTCCTCGTGCAGCCTGCAAGGAGGGCCACGGTCACGGGCGGGCGGGCGGCTCCACAAGCCGGCCTCCCACAGCCCCTCTAACTGCCTGAGCCTGCTGCTACCTTCACCCTAACGCTGCCACTCGGATGCGAACGAATGGAACTGAATCAAACCACAAAGTGATTCCACAGACACGGGGCCGGGGAGTCCGACGGCACGCTTACAGCCCTGCGGAGCCCGAGGCGGCCGCGCAGCCCGGACCCGGGAACGGAGGGCCCGCGCCCGCAGGACGCCCGGGCAGTCACTGCAGCCCGGCTCTCATGGGTGCTGCTCGCCTCCGGCCCTCCCCGGGGACGCGCAGACGGCGTGGGGAGGTGCCAGGAGTTTCTGGAGAGCACACTCCCTCTGCTGGCACCTCGTCCGGCGGGCCTGAGGTCGGGGTGCGGCCTGGCCGCTCGCTCAGACACAGCCAGCCCCACCGTGCGGACAGCACCGGCCCCGAGCGAGCGCCGTGCGTCTGAGTGACACCTTCAGAGGCCTCCGCTGGGTGTGCACCAGGAAACTGGCACGCACGTACACACGAGCACACACACACACACGCGCACACACACAAAGATGTGCGTACATACACATGCGCACGTGTGCACACACATTGTGTTTTCATTTCAGTATCACCCCGAAAACACGCAGAGACCCGCCCGGGACCCCCAGCGCCCCCCTGGGGTTCCCGGCCGCGTGCCTGCTCCTGCCACGCCACCCCAAACAGGACCGGGACGGGTGGGCACTAATGGTCAAGAGCGGGGTCAGCCCTGCAGATACACAGCGCACACATGCCCAGAGGAGGCCCTGTGGTTCCCCGAATCCCCGAGTGGGGAGAACGGGGGGCACGCGCAGGGCAAGAGGGGCACTGGGCATGCACTAGAGTGCCACCCTGGCCGCTCACGGCTCACGGCTCACGCGCGTCGCTGTGGCTGGAGGGGCCGCCCGGCCCGTGACGGCCATCTCATCGCAGCGGCTTTGCCGTTTTGTGTGTTGAACGTGTCCGTCCGTCCGCTTTTTGTGTCTTTGAAGATAAGGATGCTGTACCTGATGCCGTCATTTGCACGGTCAATAAGAACCGCCTACGCGAGGTGCCAAGCGCAGCCGGGGACGGCCGTCTGGGGCCAGTGGGGCCGGGGAGCTGGACATCCACACGCGGGCAATGACCGGGGACCCCTACCTCACACCACAGAGCTCCAGTGGGGGGACCGGTCACCTGACCTGGCCGGCTGAAACCAGAAACTTCCGGAAAGAACCTGGCATTTGGCGGCGCTGGATGGAATGCCAAAGCACAGGAGACAGCAACCGAGAGGACAGCTGGGACTTTGCCAGAACTGGAAACCCCGTGTGCCAAAGGCGCCGCCGATAACAGAGAGGAAGCAGCCGAGCGGGAGGATATGTGTGCGGGCCGCGTGTCTGACAGAGGACTGCTGTCCAAGGTACCTGGGGAACTCCTGCGATTCCACAGCGAGAACACTCAAACGTGGGCGAGAGACTCGAATGGGCGTTTGTCCAAAGAAGACACAGACACTCAATCTGCACAAGAAGACACTCAACCTCATCAGTCATCAGAGAAACACAAATCAAAACCAGGAGATGCCATTTCAACCCATTAGCATGGCTACTATCAAAAAAAAGGAAAAAAAGTGCCCTAACCCGTTTGGCTCAGTGGCGGGAGCCCCGGAGTGTCCGCGGCTGCCTCTGCAGGCGCCCAGGGATTGACAACCATTCTGCGGAACACAGCCTTCAAGCTCCTCCCATCCCCTCCCCATCCACGGACCGACTGCCGCGGAGCCCAGCAGACAGACCCCGTGATCACCTGTGCAGCTGGCGCTGAGGAACAGTCAGCACCTTGGACTGTGTGTGACGGAGGGCATGGAGCCCGGAAAGACACCGCCCCCTGCACAGCCCCCAAATCCCCACTCCCTGCTGGACAGCTCCACCTCAACATCACCCTCTTTAGCTCCACACCTACAGGAATCATACGGCCCTAAGCGGTTTGGCTCCGCGGATAGGAAGGTCCCGGGCTCGATTCCGGTCAAGGGCATGTACCTTGGTTGCAGGAACATCCTCAGTTGGGGTGTGCAGGAGGCAGCTGATGGATGTTTCTAACTCTCTCTCTCTCCATTCCTCTCTGTAAAAAATCAATAAAATTTATTTTTGAAAATTAAAAGAATAATACCAACATTTCCCCAGTCACTCAAGGTCAAGACTGTAGCTGATCATTAAGTCCGCGGTGGGTCCAATCCTCTCCATCCTCCCCTTTTACCGCTCACATTTGGTCTTCCTCCCATTCCCACCCCATTCCCGCTGGAGAGATTATGCCTTAAACCGAGGTTTCCCGCGGGATCTTCCTGCTGCACTCCAAAACCCGATGCTCTAGACATCCAGCCCTTGGAAAAAATCTCTCTGGTCCTGGCAGTGTGGCCAGCTCAAACTTTTTCTTTTTATTGTTTATTTTATTTTTATTGATGATCTTAGAGAGGAAGGGAGAGGGAGAAACTGAAACACCAATGAGAGGGAATCATGGACCGGCTGCCTCCCGCACAGACCCTTCCGGAAATAGAGTCCACAGCCCGGGCTGTGCCCTGGCAGGGAACTGAGCCCGGACCTCCTGGTTCACAGGTGGACGCTCGGCCCCCGAGCCAGGCCTTTTCCGGTCAATGGGCCTGGACGAGCATCAGACGCCTGACCAGGGCGTTCTGGACCCGAGGGCTCGGCCCAAGGACTCTGACTCCGTACGTCTCCTGTATTTGCTACTTCTGTCCTCCCTTCCCTCTCTGGTGACCGACAACTAAGTCTCTGAAAAGGAAGGGGCTCGAGGCTCGCTGTCACGGACAAGCGGACGGAGCAGGTGGACGGACCACAGCGAACCTGGGCAGGACACGAATCCCACAGGAGGAAACAAGCGAAAGCAACTTCGTGATGAAGACAAGGCGCCAGGCTGTGGCTCCGCTGGTGGTGGGTCATCCCCTATAGATCAGGGGTCGGCAAACTCATCCGTCCACAGAGCCAAGTATCAACAGGACAACGATGGACATTCCTTCGGAGAGCCACATTTTTAAAACTTTAACTTCTTCTAACGCCACTTCTTCAACACAGACTCGCCCAGGCCGTGGTGTTTTGTGGAAGAGCCACCCTCAAGGGGCCAAAGAGCCGCATGTGGCTCGAGAGCCGCAGTTTGTTGACCACCACCCTAGACGGAAAGTTTGTGGGTGTGATCCGAAGTTGGGGCACCTAAGGGGGTCCATCGGTCAATGTCCCCACAGACCGATCCTCAGGTGAGGATTGAAAAAAAAAATTTTTTTTTAACTTTTAAAGAAAAAGGAAGCAAACCCATCCCTGGGCCTGTTGGCACACACACAAAGAAGGCTGTGAGGGTGAGCCAGGCAAACGCAACTGAAACAGGACCATGAGGACTGCAGGATGAAACCTAAGTATCTTACTTTCCATTTAAGAAATCCCCATCTTTGCCCTAGCTGGTGTGGTTCAGTGGATAGAGCGTTGGCCTGTGGACTGAAAGGTCTCAGGTTCAATTCCGGTCAAGGGCATGGACCTTAGTTCCGGGCACATCCCCAGAAGGGGGTGAGCAGGAGGCAGCTGGTCCATGTTTCTGCCTCTCTATCTCTCTCCCTTCCTCTCTGTAAAAAATCAATAAAATATATATTTTTTTAAAAGGAAAGAATCCCCGTCTTAGCTAGTGGCCTAGCGGGTGAGAAGAAACATGCGCATCAAAGGAAAGGCAGACAGGCAAGCCACACCCACAGCGAGAAGCAAGAGCTTCAAGAGCTCCAGAAGGAACCACACGCCCAGAGCCGGGTGGCCAGCGGGAGGAGCCCGGTCCGGCCCGTGGCGGAGGCCGAGGCCGGCGAGATGGAGATGTGCGAGCAGCATGCAGCTTCCCCCCCACACCCCATCCTGGCCCGGCCCGGCCCCGCGCTCTGCTCCCCCACCACACACACCCCATCCTGGCTCACCCCGGGCCCCGCGCTCTGCTCCCCCACCACACACACCCCATCCTGGCCCAGCCCCGGCCCCGCGCTCTGCTCCCCACACACACCCCATCCTGGCCCAGCCCCGGCCCCGCGCTCTGCTCCCCACACACACCCCATCCTGGCCCAGCCCCGGCCCCGCGCTCTGCTCCCCACACACACCCCATCCTGGCCCAGCCCCGGCCCCGCGCTCTGCTCCCCACACACACCCCATCCTGGCCCAGCCCCGGCCCCGTGCTCTGCTCCCCACACACACCCCATCCTGGCCCAGCCCCGGCCCCGTGCTCTGCTCCCCCACCACACACACCCCATCCTGGCCCAGCCCCGGCCCCGCGCTCTGCTCCCCCACCACACACACCCCATCCTGGCCCAGCCCCGGCCCCGCGCTCTGCTCCCCACACACACCCCATCCTGGCTCACCCCCGGCCCCACGCTCTGCTCCCCACACACACCCCATCCTGGCTCACCCCCGGCCCCTCGCTCTGCTCCCCCACCACACACACCCCATCCTGGCCCAGCTCTGGCCCCGCGCTCTGCTCCCCACACACCCCATCCTGGCCCAGCTCCGGCCCCGCGCTCTGCTCCCCACACACCCCATCCTGGCCCGGCCCCGGCCCCGCGCTCTGCTCCCCACACACACCCCATCCTGGCCCAGCCCCGGCCCGCGCTCTGCTCCCCACACACCCCATCCTGGCCCAGCCCCGGCCCCGCGCTCAGCTCTCCTCTCCCTCCGGATGGAGGCCGAGCTGCCACAGCCCATTAGCTCCATGTCAGCCGCAGGCCGAGGGCTCAGGAGGTTGGGAACGGTTCTACTACATTCCATCTCAGAACAGCCTACCAGTGCATCGGAACTCAGATGTTCAATGTCTGCATTAAAAGCAGCAAAACTTCCACAACAGTCAAGAAACTAGGATCCGTGAATCCAAAGAAGAATCTTTAAGCATCCAGATGCTCTTATATAAACACTCTTCAATAAAAAAAAATTAAAAAAATTAAAAAAGTAAAAAAAAACCCACGTTAAACTGCTGACCTCCTCTCAGAGACAGAACAAAAAGGAAAGTCTGATAAGTGGTGAGAGGTGTTAAAACAGGTTATAATCAGTCTGAACAGTAATCCCAAGTAAATAAACCAACCTTCCTTCCTTTATTTATTTATTTACTTACTTATTTATGGAGAGGAAGGGAGAGAGATAGAGAGAAACATCAATGGGAGAGAAACATCAACCAGCTGCCTCCTGCACACCTCCTACCAGGGATGTGCCCACAACCAATTACACATGCCCCTGACCAGAATCGAACCTGGGACCCTTCAGTCCGCAGGCAGACGCTCTATCCACTGAGCCAAAGCTGTCTGGGCTCACCTTCCTCCCTTTAACCCCTTAGACTCTAAGGCTTAGAGGGCAGCACCATCCGAACAAGACCAGACCGCTTCCGAGTTCAAACGTGACCTGTAATTGGACCTTCACCTCCAACACCAGGAGGGGGCACTCCTGACCAGAGGCCGCAGCCCTGGGGATTCTAAGGGACCTTTGTGGACGTGCACGAAGAAGCTTCAGGAACCGGAATCAGGGAACTTGGCGATTTTAGTTGACGGATCACTTCACGGGAGCTTACTCCTGACCCGGCACCGAGAGAGGGACCGGAACCCAGTCCACGTGCCCCCACGGCCCCCTCCCCCAGCCACAGGTCCACGCTCCGCCCGCCCGGCCGGCCGGCCGCACTCCCGGGATGGAGCCCGGAGCCTCAGAAGGGATGGCCATGGGGCGCCTGGAGCTCAGCAAGAGGCTCAAGCCTGGAAGGGTGCCCCTGGGGAGGGGCAGTGAGGACGGACTCCACACGTTCCCGGCGCAGCCCGAACCACTCGACCCGACCGACCGACCGACCAACCGACCGACCGTCTGATCTCATCTTCCCTAAAAGGTGTGAGCTGTAACAGCAGCGTCTGGCAGACCCCGGCCCTCCAGAAGCCGACGGAACCCACCAACCGGTTTCCCCCAGACCTTCCATACCGCTCCGCCTGTCCGGGCAGAACCGGGAGCCTAAGAGAAGGCGCCAGCGGGGACGGCTGACAGCTTCCACTGCCCCAGCCGGCAGGGCAGCATGAGCAGTGAAGAGCAATCTGAAGGCTCCTTCTCCGAGTGCCAGGCAAATGCATGCACACGCTCTCTCACACACACTCTCTTTCTCTCATACACACAATCTCACACACACACACACAATCTCACACACATACACAATCACACACACACACTCTCTCACACACACTCACACAATCTCACACACATACACAATCACACACACACACTCCCTCTTTCTCTCACACACACACTCACACAATCTCACACACACACACAATCACACACACACACTCTTTCTCTCACACACACACTCACACACATACACAATCACACACACACTCTCACACACACAGTGTCTCTCTCTCTCTCTCTCTCTCTCTCTCTCTCTCTCTCACTCCCTGTCCCTCTCTCTCTCTCTCTCTCAGTAGCAGGCCCTACCCCGGCAGAGGGCTCTCGCAGTCCAGCCGGCACCCGGGCTGTACTTCCCCGCTGGGCACCCACTTCCCCGGGGGAGCTGCCTTGTGTAACATGAACTTTACCCACTGTCACCGCTGGTGCAACTCTCCCCGCAGCACGCAGCTACCCCCAACGGGGAGCCCTGGCCGCCCTGCCAGGCCGCCAGGCGCTGGGGCCAGGGCCATGAACTCCTAGAAAGTTCCATGGCCGCGCAAGAGCTCCCAGCTCCACCGGCCTGCACCGAGCCCTCCCCCTCCTCCCTCCCCTGGGCATCCGGCACCGCCGCCGAGGTGGCACATTTTGAAAAGAAAAGGGAAAGAAAAGGAGCCGATGGAGGAGCAGAGGGCCGGCAGCAGGCAAAGCCGTGCTGGGCTGGGATTCCCGTTTGGGGTGAGGGCGGGCGGGGGAGGAGCTTTCTGGATGGTTCTATTCCTGGCCAGGAAATGAGCGCCGGTCCGGTTCCATCAGAAGGCCCGGCCGCAGGGCTGTTCTGGGGGGATGAGCACTCGCCCCGGGCCAAGCGGCCTCATCAGGGGGTGCGGGTGGCAGCAGGTGGGGGGGCTGCAGGGGGAGACGGGGGGGGGGGCCTGCCGGGGGAGGGGGGGGCTGCAGGGGGGGTAGGGGAAGGGGTGTTTCCGGTGGGGGGGCCGCCCGGGGAGGGGCGCGGTAAGACCGAATGAATGGAGGAGGTCGGGAGGACAGGGACAGTTAGGAGGGAGCGTGCGGATGACTAAGGAGGCGAAGGCGGGCGTGGATGGCCGGAGGGGAGAGGGGAGGCCCCCTAGGGGAAGGGGTGGGGGTGGACGGGCGAAGGGATGTCCATCTGCCCCTGGAGGCAGCGGTGAAGGAGGCCCGGGAAGAGGGGTGGCCTCGCCCGGCTCTCCCCACCCCGCCGGGGGCGTGCGCCCCGCGCTGGGCCCGGCCGGCCGCACTCACCCCACGACGCCCTGGTTGTAGTTCCGCCGCTTCCAGGGGGTCCCGCTGTGGGCGCCGCCGGCCGGCCGGCCGCCCGCGCCGGGCCGCGCCGCGCCGGGCTGCAGCAGGCTGTAGTTGAGTCCGTAGGTGCTGGCCTTGTTGTCGCGCTTCCGCTTGTTGCTGCCGCCGCCGGAGGCCGGGTCCCCGGCGGGCTCCGCGGCGGGGCCGGCGGCCGAGGCCGGCGCCGGGGACGCGGACGCCGGGGCCGGGGCCGCCGCCGCCGAGGGCCCCGCGGCTGCCCGGCGGGCCCAGGCCGCGGGCTGGTGGTGGTTGTTGTTGTTGTTGGTCGTCTCCAGGGGCAGGAAGTCCCGCTGCTCCGCGGGGCCGGCGCGGTACATGCCGGCCGGGGCCGGGGCCGGGGCCGGGGCCGCGCCGCCGGGGCTGCCGCTGCCGCCGCCGCCGCCGGGGCCGCCGGTGGCCGCGCCGCTCGCGCCGCCGCTGCTGTGACAGTGGTGGTTGAAGTAGAGGTTCCGCAGCCCCTGGGTCGTCTCCCAGATCTGCATCCACAGACTGTTGGACGGTCCGAGCTGCTCTGGCTGGAACCAGGCGATCCTCGGATCCATCAAACGGCGGCGGCCCCGGCCCCCGCCCCTCCCGGCCGCCCGCACGGCCGCCCGCCGCCGCCGCGCCTCAGGCGCACGCCCGGCCTCTGCCGCCGCCGCCGCCGCTGCTCCCGCTGCTGCCGCTGCTGCCGCTGCTGCCGCTGCTGCCGCTGCTGCCCGCGCTGCCCGCGCTGCCGGCGGCGCCGCTCCCGCCCCGGGGGCTCCGCGCGCCCTCCCCGCTCCCTCCGCCCCTCCGCCGAGCCTGTCACCGAGGTCCCCGTGCAAATGGCGGCCGCGGCGGCGGCTCCGGAGAAGGACGAGCGGCGGCGGCGGCGGCGGCAGCAGTGGCGGCGGCAGGGGCGGCGGGGTGCGCCTGCTCCGTAGCGTCCGCGCTGCTCCGGCCCGAGGGCGGGGCTCCGGCCGGCCCCGCCCTCCCGCGCCGCCCCGCCCCCGCGCAGGCCCCGCCCCCGCGCCGCGCCGGCCGTCAGCGCGGAGGCCGCGCCGTGCGTCACAGAGGCCGCGGCGCGGTGCCCGCAACCGCCCGGCCCAACCGCCCCGGCGCCGGCCGGGCACCGAGCCCGCACGTACCTGGGCGTCCGGGTGCCCCTCGCGCGCGCACGCCGCCGCCGCCTCCGGTCCCGGTCTCCGCGCCCCGGAGCCTGGGGGAGGCCGACGGAAGTCCGCGTCCGCTCCGCCGGGAAGGAGCGGTGGGAGGCGCCGCCCCGCCCCCGGGCCCGCCCCCGCCCGCCTCCCGGACGTCCTTGGGGCCGACCCCGCCCGAGGGCTCCGCTCCCAGCACACCTGCCGCCCGGGAGGAAGTGGCCCGGCCCGCGCACGTGCGCCGTCCCGGCCGGACGCGGCTGCGCTGGTGCCCCCGCCGGCCCTCCGCCCCGCGCGCCCCACGCCCTCCCCGCGCGCCCCGCGCCCGCCGCCCCGCGCCGGCCGCCACGCCCCGGCCCCGGCGGAGGCGCCCCGCCGCCTGCGCGGCCGCACGCGCGCGATCGTTGCGTGTGTTAGTCTTGAGCCCAAGCCCACGCCGCGCCGCCACGCACACGCCAGCGCGCGGATGCACCGGGCGGACACGGACCCGCGCCGCTGGGGGTGAGGGCGCCGCGCCCGCCCCGGGGTGCACCGCCCTCCTGGACCCGGGCCTCCCAGACTCACGTGGGGACCAGACCCTGTCGGCGGTAGACTTCCCACGCGGTGGCTGTTTGCCTGCCTTCCCCATCCCTGTGGGTAAGACGCGGAGAAGGGAATGTTAAGTGATCCAAGTCACCAGGAGGGAAAGAAGGAATGGGCGCATGTCCCCTGTGCCTCTAACGGGGTCCCGAGGCCGCACTCCCAGCCCCAGATTCCGGCCTTCTGTTTGGGGAGTTTAGTATCCTGGAAAGTTTGTTTTTGTTTTTGTTTTTTGGCAAATGATGAAAAACTATCAAATAAGGAAGTGTTGCTCCCCCTTTTTTCTTGCTGAGAGAATAATATGGCTGTAAATACCGAAAACCTACAACAAGCCCTATGGAATGCTGGTCTTTTGTGTGTGTGCTGAGACTCAGCCTGGAAAGTGGGGAGCAGTGTTTTCATGCTCGGCACCCTGACAAATGAAACAAAAATAAAGCGTTGCACAGAGATTGGCTTCTTTTGAGGACTTCAAGTTTGTTTTGAAAAACTCAAAAGGGAAAAAGAGAAAGCCGAACCAAGTAAACACGATCAAGGTCCCACCATCTAGGAATCACCGCTGTGAAGACCGTGACACAGCCTTCCAAAAACCTCTCCAGACACATGTGTGTGTATGTCCAACCTGCTGTCGGCTCTTTCAGTCTTCACTTACCTGATTTGAAACGTGATTCCGCCTTTTACAATATTCTTCCAAATGTCCAAGAGCACTTTAAACGCCACTTCAATCTAAGACCCGCCCCCAAAAAAGTATGTGTGTGGCAGTACGTGCCAGACATGAGTATGGCATGTTCATTTCTAAAGGCAAACCTTATAACTACTGCAGTACTGGCAAAACGGTCAAATGAGCTAATAGACGTCAAATACTTTGCACAGCCCTGTCCTTGTTCGCCTGCAGGGAATGCTGACTGGTTAGCCCAGTGGTCGGCAAACTGTAGCTCGAGATTCACGTGCGGCTCACAAGCTGCAGTTTGCCCACCACTGACCTAGACTCTCGATTCCAATAATTACAGGCTGCTGTTGTTCCTTGCGATTAAGCCCCTACCCCAGTGGTCCGCAAACTCAGTCAACAGAGCCACAGTTTGCCCACCACTGGTACCGTTAGCCGGGTCACACGCCTCTGTGTCAGCGCCTTTCCTCAGTACGTCTGGGTTGAATGTCTAGCATCCATACACAATGGAGCTAATTGCTCCAGAGAAGATAAGCAAGCCGCCACCGGGGCCTTTGGCTGCCTGCCATGAGTTTACTGTCTGGTTAGGGGAGGCAAATGGGTAAATATTTAAAGTCACGTGGCAATTTATTGGGTTAATTCAACAATTACGTCTCCTGCAGATATTACGTGCCAGCATATGGTGTGATACAGCGATGGCCTACACTGACGGAGTCCCCGCCTTCATGGGCCTTCCATTCCAGCGGTGAGGCAGGCTCGTAAGGTCAGACGGTGGTTATGTGCTACAAGGAAAAGGAAAGTAGGCTACAGGGACAGTGTCCGTGCTATTTTTATTTTTATTTATTTTTTTAATATATTTTATTGATTTTTTACAGAGGAAGGGAGAGAGATAGTAGCTAGAAACGCCGATGAGAGAGAAACATCGACCAGCTGCCTCCTGCACACCTCCCACTGGGGACGTGCCCACAACCACTGTACATGCCTCTGACCGGAATCGAACCCGGGACCCTTCAGTCTGCAAGACCAACGCTCTACCACTGAGCCAAACCAGTTTCGGCTCTGTGCTATTTTTAGATGGACTGGTCAGGGAGGGCTGCTCTGAGGAAGGGACGTTTGAGCAGGGACTTCAGTGAGGCCGTGGGCCGTGTCCATCTAGGGAATGACCCGTCGGGCCCAGGAACTAGCCGGTGCAAAGGCCCTGTGGCAGGAACAGCCTTTGTGGACCAGGCGCTACAGCCGTGTCATTGAGTGGTGACTGGGGTGCCGTGATTTAGAAACAGAAAGTCTCTCTGGAGGACGTTTCCATCGTGTCTCACGTAAAACAGTAGGGAATTTTACAAACACAAAGATGTGTCCCCTTTCCCCGACAAATCCGCTGTAACCTGCTGCATCCGAAGAGACAGACTCACTTCACTCATAAATTTTGGTGACTCAACCTTTTCCTTTTGCTTTTTAGAACAAGATAGACATGGTCTTCAAAACTCTCTGCATTGTATTGATGAACAACAACAACACAAGACAGCTATCATACACCCAGACATTTTCATGTACTCGGGGGGTCGGGGGGCGGGCCTCAGCCTGGCATGTGCGTCGTGCCCTCTTGCAGTCTGGGGAGACCCCCAGGGGGGATGTCTGACTGATGGCTTAGGCCCATTCCCTGCTTGGCATCCTTAGGGCAGCTGCAGAGGCAGGAAAGGCTCCCAGCACTGCTGTTGCGCTTCCCAGCCATGAGCCCTGCTTCCGGTTGAGCTCCTGCGTTGAGTGTCTGCCCCCTGGTTGTCAGTGTGGGTCATAGCAACCGGTTGTTCTGCCGTTGGGTCAATTTGCATACTAGCCTTTCATTATCTAGGATGTCCTGTCCATTCTCAGGATTCTTGGTCTTAGGGAAGAACATGATGAGCTGTTGGTCTCAACTTGAAAGATTTACGGCCCCACCAAGGTTCTGCAGGTCAGAAACAGAGTCGAGAAATGAGAAGGAAGCAAATTACCAAAGAATCCGGCAGATTGAAATAGGATTTTTATTGGCATATTCACTTGCAAGAAACAGAAGGGGCACGGCACACTAATTACGGGGTGTAATTAGTAACTGGTCTTGGAATTGGCCTTGGGATGAAGGGACGGGTGGTGTATGATTGCATTCCCGCCCTCCGGAGCGCAACCAGCCAGGGGCTGACAGTCACACAGTAGGGCTGTTAATACCTCCGGGGCTCAGCTTATGAAGCAGTCATTCTAGGCATTAGCCACCTAGGGCCTAGCCCCCATCTACAATTTTCCCTCTTGCACACGGTACACACATTATATCGCGGGTTTTCTCTCCTCCTCCGGGAAGGGAAAGCAAAGTAGACTGAGGAGGGAGATCTTTCTTAATGAGACGTCAGAATGACAGGCAGCGGGAAGGACAGTCCCAGTTTCTCCCGGTGCTGTTTTTAGAAACACGTTGCTCAATGGTGTGCCATTCTGGGATCTCTGGAGTGAGTGCGTGGGTGTGTTAACAACTTTATAGTATAAGGCGTACTCTATGAAATGTGTTCGTTTTCAGTGTGAGTTTTTTTTTTAGAAAAGTTAAGAGTTGTGCCACCACCATCATCATCATCATCCAATTTTGGAATATTTTCTATCAACGCCCCCTCCCCCCCAAATCTCTAGGGCTGCTCATTGGCAGCCAATCCCTTTTCCCAATCCCCGCCCTGGGCAACTACTACCCTTCTTTCTGCCTCTGGAGACTTGCCTTCTCTGGGTAACCTCTGACTCGAGTGGCATTTCCGTCGACGTTGACCTTGGTGGCTGTAAAGCCCCCACAGAGAGTTGCTCGCCTCGCCTAATGACGGGGGAAAAACACAACTGTCCAAGTTTTGCTAGCTATTCAGGCAGCTCTTTCTCTTTTTCTTTTCAATATTTAATAAAACATTTATTTATTTGCCTATTTGAGAGAGAGAAACATCAGTGACGAGAGAGAATCCTCCGTCGACTGCCTCCTGCACACCCCCAACTGGAGATCAAGCCCACAACCCGGGCCTGTGCCCTGAAAAGGTGGAAATATGACCTCTTGGTTCATAGGTCGGTGCTCAACTATGGAGCCACGCCGGCCGGGCCCCTTTGGGCATCCTGATAGGACAGCTTTGGCTCTCCCATGCAGCACCCGTGTTTCTCCGTCTGCCCCCCTGTAATGAAGCTCCGAGACGGCAGGGGCCTGGTGGGGGGCAGACGGACTCCGAGATGATTGCTCCATGGTCCCGTTTCTGGGATTCCCCTTTCTGTATAACCCACACCCCTTCTCTGAGGGTGTAACTTAGGATCTGTCTCTAACCAGCAGAAGGTGGTGAAGGGTTGGGTGCCATTGCCCTGAGGATGTGACCTCATAGCAGACTCTGGCCTCTGGGTCACACAGGGTAGCGGGCATCTGTGGGAGCTGACCTCTGACCATCATGTTAACCCTAGCCTAGCCCTAACCTTGTGCCCTGGCCCTAACCTTAGTCCTATCCCTAACCCTAGCCCTAACCCTAACCATAGCCATAACCCTAGCCCTAACTATACACCCATGTTCATAGCAGCATTATTCACAATAGCCCATAGCTAGGTGGAAGCAACCCCAGTGCCCATCAACAGATGAATGGATACACGGTATGTGGATGGAGTAGCATTCAACCTTGAATGGAATACTATCCGGCCCTAAAAAGGAAACCCATACATTCTACGACATGGATGAACCTTGAAGACATGATGTTAAGTGAAATAAGCCCATCACAAGTCAACAATATATTAAGATTCCACCTACATGCGATGCCCAGAGCAAATTCAGAGACCGAAAGCGGAATGACTAAAGGGTCCTAGCTTGGGTAAAGGGCATGTACCTTGGTTGCAGGTTCAATCCCTGAACTTAGTTGGGGCGCAACCAATCAGTCTCTCTCACAGGTCAATGATCCTGTCTCTCCCCCTCCCTTCCACTTTCTCTAAAAAAAAATCAATAGAAAAATATCCTCAGGTGAGATGACCTCCACCAGAAAGGAAATGTAACTTTAGCCACGAGAACAATGGGAAATGTAGTCTTCTGGATTTTGCAGAACTTCTATCACCGTGTAATGCCATAGACATAGAGTGAAGACCAAAGGCGAACACATCCTTATTTCGTTTGTGGGTTTTTTTTGGTAGTTGATCATGTCATTTTATCAAACAATGAACTGCACGAATTCCTGTAAATTTTAATGGAGTTTGTTCATGAGCATGTGCAATGTTTTCAAGACTGTGATGATTTTACTTTTTAAAATATATAATTTTATTCATTTCAAAGAGGAAGAGAAAGGAAGAGAGAGAGAGAGGGAGGGAGGGAGGGAGATAGAGAGAGAGAAACACACACAGACATCAATAATGAGAGAAAACCACTGATTGGTGATCCTGCAACCTGGGCACGTGTCCCTGACCGGAATCGAACCCGGGACCCTTCAGTCTGCAGGCCAATGCTCTATCCACTGAGCCAAACCAGCGAGGGCAAGACTGTGATGATTTTAAGCATTTCCTGGCTCTGTACACTAATCTGTGATAGAAGAGAAGAAAAGGCAGGTAACGACTGAAGCTACCTTGGTGAAATCACTCCAGCGCACGCTAATTCCAGTCTTCATTAGAAAAGACAGACTTCATTTCTTCCTATTGTACTTGAATAAACTTAAGTGTCTTTATGTTACACAAACCCAGGAAACGGTTTCCTACAAATGACAGCAGGAAGGTGTTTTCCTGGCTTCACTCAGACCAAATGTGAAGTCAGCAGTTCCTTCACTCCGGAAGGGTTTGTCCTTCTCACAGCCAGGCACACATTGCTGAAAGCATTACAATTGTAGGGCAGCTGTGTTCTCCTGGTTAGGATTCCCCACGAAATCAGAGGCTAAAAATACAGCGAAGCAGATCCTGGAAACCACTTGCTTGTAATTTCTCACTCGGCACGGAAAAAAACGACTCAAGCTAATTCCGTTCATTAAAATGAGGAATTGTTCAATTAAGTGGACCCAAATAGTTTCAGATGAAGACATAAATTTCTCTAATAGGGCAAAACTTGAGAATCTTTTACGCGACACCACATTTCCTTTTGGTTAAATAGTAAAATGAAGGTGTACTTTTAACTCAGAAGAAGGGACAAGAGTAAAAGACATGTTGGACCTTGACATCTTCAGTGGCTGGTCCCAAGGAAGCAGGAAGCAGGCCCCGGGGTGAAAGTGGAAAGAGGGACCCCTTAACGCCCAGGCATGGCTCAGTGGTTGAGTGCTGACCTAGGAACCAGGAGGTCACGGTTCTTCTTCCTTTTAAACGTTGTATTGGAAACTTCAAGTCCTCTCCCCTTCACCTAGTTTTACAGCCAGCTTGTCAGTCTCTACAGAAAACCCCGCTAGGATTTTTATCGGGATTGCCTCGGACCTGCAGATGGATTTGGGAAGAAATACCATCTTTCAATCCATGAACATGGTAGATTTCTCCCCTCATTCAGGTTTACTTTCTCTCAATGTTTTATAGTTGGCGATGTTTCAAGGATACTGAGTCATGCTGAAGGTTCCTGCTTAAGTCTCGGTTCTAATACCTCACACGTATTCACAACAATGTCCACTAGCAAGCAAATGCCCAGAAACAGGACTACCTTGTATTTTTAAAAAGATTTTGTAAGACACAAAGCTTTTTATTAAAAATTTACTTATTTAAAAATATTTCCCTCCAGTTCTGATGACATATCAAATTAAAGAGTTACAAAGCAATACGCAGAGCTGACCTGTTTACACAGAGGGTGATAATGACCTCGTTAGCCCTTCTGTACATCCTACAGAATAGTGGAATACAAATTCAATTCATTCACTTAACAAAAGGCAGACATAATTGATATACTTCATACCAAAAATCTTTTATAAAGCTTGTCTTTAAGTTAAAAATGCAGCCAATATAAAATGATAGACTTAAAAGAGCATCCAGGCAATGCTTGTTTTCCTGTATTTTTTCAAAATTGAGTCAAGTTTCTACTCTGCTCACCGAGCACCACCTGAGTCCTCGGTGCTCCCCGCCTCCGTGTCCGTGCCTGAGGCGGAGAGCGTGAGACGCTGATCCCAGAGCTCCGGGAAGGACGCGCCCCTGACAGGCCCCGAGGTCCTGAGAACCTCACGGTCACACATGGAACACAGACACTGACAGCGGCTTTTGGAAACAGGCCCCACCAGGGAGACCTGGACACGTGGGGACAAGGACTGCTCTCTCTCAGCGGGTCAAGCAGCCAGTCTCTTCTCAACCGTCTCCTGGTAAGCGACAAACCTCCTCAAGTTCGTCTTCACGTTGTCGAGGACGCACAGCTGGTCTGGGCTGTACCTGCCTTTCCCTTCTTTTCGGATCTGCCAAAGGAAACCACAAATGAGGTGGTGTCAATTACTAATACCTGTACATACAGGGGAAGATGGCGTGGCGAGGCTGGGCGCAGAGAGGCTGGTGCTGCGGTGAGGCGTGGGCTGCGCCGGGGGCCGCCCGCAGCTGCTCGGAGCTCCCCGCGGCGCTGGCCCGGCCGCGGCTGCTCGGACGCAGGTAAAGGCCGCCGCTCGGCGCCTCCCTCCGGGCCGGTAGCTCCGGCCGCGCATCCTCGGGGGCCGAGGCCGTGCCGTCCCTCTTGCTGCTCCGGCGCATCCCTCCCTCCGTCCCGCTCCCTTGGTCTCTCCATCTCCTCCTCTCGCCTCCGCCCAGTTCTCGCTTCTCGCCGACACCCGGCCCCGCATCCGCGTCCGCGAGCCGTGCCGCCCCATTCCCGCCAGGAGGGCGGGAGGGCGGGAGGGGAAGTAATCTCAGGGCTGCGGGCGCCACGGCCTCATAATCCCGCGAGGAAGACATTGGACACCACCCCGTCTCCCCTTGCCCCCCCCCCTTTTTTTTTTTTTTAGATTTTGGTCTTTCTAATCGTCAAGCATTTTTTTTTTAAGTATAGTTGACATATATAATAAAAAAAAAAAAAAAAAAAAAAAAAATACCTGTACATACAGAAAGCGTTTCGTTTTGCGTGTATTTATTTTCAGGATCAGATAGCTGCTGGAATTGGGTGAAACATTTTCACTTTTTTAGTTTATTTTTTATTGTTGAGATTATTACAGATGTCTCTCTTCTTTCCCCATTGGCCCCTCCATCCACCCATTCTCACCCTGCCTCAGGCCTTCAATCCTATTGTCTGTGTCCATAGGTCATGCATATATGCATAGATGATCTTTGTATAATCTCTTCCCACCCCCACCCCCTTCCCTCTGAGGATTGTCAGTCTTCCATTTTCATGCCTCTGATTCTATTTTATTCACCAGTTTATTCTGATCATTAGATTTCTTATTTAGTTATTTTGATTTTTAGATGTAGTTAATAGATATGCATTTGTTGCCTATCTTTTTTATCTTTTTCTTCTTCCTCTTTATAAAAATACCTTTCAGCATTTCATATACTACTGGTTTGGTGATGATGGATTTTAACGTTTTCTTGTCTGTGAAGCTCTTTATCTGACCTTCAGTTCTAAATGATAGCTTTGCTGGGTAATCTTGGTTGTAGGTTCTTACTATTCATCACTTTGAATATTTCTTGCCATTTCCGTCTGGCCTGCATAAATTCTGCTAAGAAATCAACTGACAGTCGTATGGGCATTCCTGTGTAGGTAACTGCTTTTCTCTTGCTGCTTTTAATATTCTCTTTGTCTTTTGCTCTTGGCATTTTAATTATGATGTGTCTTGGTGTGGTCCTCTTTGGATTCCTTTTGTTTAGGATTCTCTGTGTTTCCTGGACTTGTAAGTCTATTTCTTTCACCAGGTGGGGGAAGTTTTCGGTCATTATTTTTTTAAATAGGTTTTCAGTATCTTGCTCTCTCTCTTCTTCTGGCACCCCCATAATGCGAATGTTGGTACGCTTGAAGTTGTCCCAAAGGCTCCTTACACTATCTTCATATTTTCGGATTATTTTTCTTTTGCTCTTTTGGTTGGGTGTTTCTTGCTTCTTCATATTTCAAATCATTGATTTGACATTCAGAATCCTCTACTCTACTTTTGAATCCCTGTACATTATTCTTTATTTCAGTCAATGTATGCTTAATTTCTGACCTGTCCTTTTCCAATTTTTTTTGGAGATTTCTAGAAGATTTCTGAATAACTTATAACTATGGTTTTGAACTCTATATAGAGTAGTTTGCTTCCTCCCATTTCTTTCGTTTGTCTCCACATTTTGGCTGCTTCCCTGTACACTGGGGAGAGCTGCTATGTCTCCTTGTGGAGTGGCCTTGTGTGCTGGGTGTCCTACAGGGCCCAGTGGCTCAGCCCCCAACTCACCTGAGCTGGGAGCTCTAGGCGCACCCCTCTGTGGGTTGAGTACTGTTGTTGTCGTTGAGCCTTGATCGCTGTTGGTGTCACTGGGAGGAATTGACCTCCAGGCCACTTGGCTGTGAGGACCAGCTATGACCACAGTGGGAGCTGCTGGGCAGGAGACACCTCTATGGAGCAGGACTTGCTTCAGTGGGGCTTTGGTGCTAATGAATGTGCAGAGCTGTAATCTGGTATGGTCCGACACTGGCCACTGACTGAGCTCGGGGAGCCTGAGCGGGGATGCAGCCCGCAGCACTCAGCCTGGGCCCCGGGGCTCCAGGCTAACAGGCTGGCAGGGACCACCCGCCCCTTCCCCAGGACGCTGAGGCGGAGGCATTCTGACCCCGCCGGCCTCTTACCTTCATCTTGAAGACCGGCTGGAACTCCTTCAGGGCAGACAACAAACGGATCTGCACCGAGGCCCTCTCAGCTTCGCTGCCGTCGGCGAACACGTCGAAGAGGGCGTCCAGGGCCTCTCCCACCACCACCAGCGAGGGGTCCTTGGTGGCCACCTCCAGCAGGAAGCACCCGATGGTCTGCGGCCGACAGAACACACTGTCACCAGCGCTCAGGGCCGTTCCCGAGCACCGCCTCACGGGGCAGCGATTGGTGCACGTTTCACATCGAACGCCGGGTGAAGGAGAGCTTTTACAACACTTAGAACACGTTTATAAATATAGGAGTAAAACGTCAGCAAGACAAATGAAACGTGTTAGAATTTATATTCATAAATAAAACGAGTTAAGGTCTATATGAAAGATTGATTTAGAAAATTATTAAGTTTTCCTGGCTCCCTCAAAAGGCTTTCCCTGTGGTGTAAAAATGCACAGAAATGTTACCTGTAACAAAACCCTACTTTTTAAAGCATAAGAAACACTCACAGCAAAGACAGAAACTGAACACAACAGTCTCAGGTGGCTCTGCTGTGCTGGCCTCAGACACCTACCTCGCCGCTGCCCGCCAACGGCAGCCCTCCCCCCGCAGATGCCGGAGCGCACGGCGTGCGGTCAGCGTCCAAGGGCAGATCTAGTAACCAGGCGGGAGAGGACATGCTAACAGCTCCAAACTGGCTCCACTGTGACCGCGGGACAGTCTGCTCAGTGCTCGGGCCTCGGTTTCCATCTGAACGTGCGTCCTTGCTAACCCTCAGGCAGTATTTTCACTCACCCCTACTCAGCAGCGTGCGCTTCACTAACGCCCTCCAGGGAGCAGCTTCCCTATATGAGCTCGTCTCATGCTGCCCACCGACGTTTCTGACGCCCCCCCCCACTCCACTTCAGCATTTCTGGTTGGAAGCCATGTTACCTTGAGCGTCTCAAGTGCACCATCTTCTTTGGCGAGGACGCTGCCCGTGATCCCCAAAATGCTGACCACGTTCACCCTCACGCCAACGCTGCCGCTCTGGATGCCGGCTCTGCACAGCGTCATCAGCTGGTCGGGCGTCATGCACTGTCAGAGGAGACAAACAATGAAGGCAAAGCTCACCAGCGCCACAGCACGTGCAGCCTGGCTGAGCATCCCCCAGGCTGCCTGTCCCGAGAACAGCAGCTCCTGGTGAAGAAGAACCACACATCCCACCTGAGCGATGTTCTTGGCGGCCATGGTCTGCAGGAGGGCCCTCAGGGCGCCGCTGATGGCCTCCAGGAAGTCCGAGTGCTCGGCGAGGTCTGAAACAGAGGGGTGTGAGGGCTTCTCCAAGGCCCCGGCCCTGAGCAGAGGGGCGATCCAGACCGAGCGCAGGAAGGGGGACAGGCCATTGCCATGAGCACGCTGTGACATGGGAGCCGAGCTCCTGGGAAAGCCCGCGAGACGGCACACTTGATTCTGAAACGACCGTGACAGGGTGTGTTCCCCGTCCCGCCCTCAGAGTCTGGTGACTTACCTGGCTGGGAGAAGAGCAGGGTGGACAGGTGCTGCGCCAGGGCCTGCAGGGCCGGCGCCCCGCCCAGGTGCTCCACCTCCAGCAGGGACACGAGGCTCTGCAGACACACGAGGGCCCGCCACTGCACCGTGTTCATCCTGCAGGAAGCGGTAGGGGGAGAAGGCCGTTTGCTGCTCTATCGGCGCCCCCCGGAGCCCGGCCCATTGCTCCCTGCGCTCCGGTGCCGGCTCAGGCTCAGGGGCAGGGCTGGCAGCCAGCAGACCCCAAGCACACTGCCGAGCCTCCAGGCCCGGAGGGCAGCCCCTTTCCGGGGCACAGGCACTGGCTTTAGGAAACTGCACCCGCAGCGTCTTTCTGTCCAGCTGTGACTGGGACCTCCCTACGGGCGGCACATCAATCGCATCCTGTGAGACAATGTTTACAGCCAGCGATTGTGCAGCCGGTGAGACAAGCACCCTCCCAGCTGGTGACTGCCCTGCCCTGCCACGCCCCCCTCTCACTGAAGGCCAGTCACCAGGCCTGACTTTACAGGAAACAGTTCCTTTTCTCACAGGTTTACCACCTATGTATGCATCCCAACAAAACAGCCTGGCGGCACCTGCTTCTGAACTTGGTAAAAACGGAATCAGCCCGGCTCAGTGGCTGACCTGTGAACCAGGAGTTTATGGTTTGGTTCCTGGTCAGGGTTCAGGCCCAGGTTGCAGCTCAATCCTCCATGGGGGCGTGCAGGAGGCAGCCGGCCAAGAATTCTCTCTCCACTGATGCCTCCCTTTCTGGCAGGCTGCTAGGGACAAGATCTAGCTTGGATCCCATACTGCTGCCTGCATTCCACTGAGTGACAATGCCAAATGCACGGGCCCATCCTGCCGCTGATGGTCCCTGCTGTGCACACGCCTCTCCAGGGCACACACTCGGGAACCGGGGGCACCTCCCCCCGAGTGGTCCACCTTTCGCAGCACAGCGGCGACGAATGGTTTTGAAAACGGACAAGGTCTTACTTTCTAACCAGAGGCTTCCACGTGGGGCTCCTGGAACACACGTCCACCGCAGCGCTGCTGGGAAAGGCAGTTTTCTCAAACACCTGGACTTAGAAAGGCGGAGGGCAGATGTTAAAGAGAAGACTCTTCCCACAGCGCCCCCTACAGAGCCAGCGCGGCAGGCAGCTAAGGGAGACGGCCCTCAGCTGGGGCTGCGTCAGCCCTTTCCAGGCCTGCATTCTGCCCAGGGTGAGCTCACTGCCCTGCACACAGCGCAGCCCCAGGCCTTCTCCGCTGCACGGTGAGCCCGGCCGGAGCCAGTACCTTCCCGGGGATGTGGAGGTTGGTGAGGGCGGCGTGCGTCTCGTGGGAGAGGCAGAGGGGAGACAGGAGCTGCCCCCCACCATCGCCGAGGGAACTCTCCATGAACGCCTCGCTCTCGTCGCTGCTGGAAAGCTCTTCCTCCCACTCGTCGTCGGAGGGATCTGTGGAGAGAGAGCAGGGCTGGGTCGGAGCAGGGCCGGCGGGGCTGCGGGGCCGGGGAGCGGGGCGGGGACGAACCTTCGCTGCAGCACACGTTGACGATGATCTCCAGCGCCGTCTGCTGCGCCGTCAGCAGCGCCGTGGCCTCTCTCAGCTCCTCGTTAGTGGGCTAGGGAACCAACAGCGGCTCTCAGGGCGGGAAAGCGTTTTTTCACATAAATGTTTTCATTGATGTCAGAGAGGAAGGGAGGGGGCAGAGAGAGGAACATCCATGATGAGAGAGAACCATTCATCGGCTGCCTCCTGCACGCCCTCTACTGGAGATCAAGCCCACAACCCGGGCCTGTGCCCTGACCGAGAATGGAACTGTGACCTCCTGGTTCACAGGCTGACACTCAATCAGCTAGCCTGAGAGACGGAGAGATCCTCAGGCCCGTGAACTGAATTCACCTGAACCTTAGCCGGGTATGTTCAGAAGCAGTGAGCACACTGAGATGAAACAGCGGTCACATCAGACCGGCGCTGACACAGGACAGGGACAACCCGCTGTCAGACCCGATGTCTCCTCCGGAAGCCGGCACTCCCAGACCTCCCGCAGCCCTTCCACCCGGAGTCACTGAGGAGTGGGGTGGTGCTTCCCGCCCCTGAGGAGGCAGGAGGCCTTCCTTTCCCGAGAGAGGGGCTTCCCTGGCCCCAGGAGAGAGTTACCAACCTTGTCAATCACCATTCTGAGGAGCGGGATAGACTACACGACCTCAATTCACACAGACCCATGGAAAGTGAACGGCTACACGTACATCCCAAAACCGTGCGTAAGCCGAAATTCACGTAAGTTTTATTGTCTGAATGGCAGACGCACTATAATTTATTAAGCATTTCACTAGTGTGGAATATTTCAGATTACTTGGGACATCTTATTTGTCAGGTTTATGGGTCAGAGCTTAAAAACTAGAGACCTGCCCGGCTGGTGTGGCTCAGTGGTTGAGTGTTGACCTATGAACCATGAGGTTGCTGGTTTGATTCCCAGTCAGGGCACATGCCCAAATTGTGGGCTGGATGCCCAGGAGGGGGCGTGCAGGAGGCAGCCAATGGATAGTTCTCTCTCACCAATGTGTCTATCTCTCCATCCCTCTCCCTTCTCTCTAAAAATCAAGCAAACAAAATAACTAGAGTCGGTGACAGCCCTGGAACATATATCCTCCCTTGCTATCCTCCAGCCTCTTCCTGTGCGACGTGACTGTGATCTCGAGCCACGCTCTGGAAAAGTAAAGGCCAGTGGCCAGCTGGAGAGATGCAGCTTAGCTGACATTTGTATTGCTTTTCTCGCCGGCAAGAACGAGTGTAAAAACCATTCCTCTTCGCTGTGAGTACGCTATTCCACCAAACAAAGTGTGTAAATGAGACAGGCTGTGCGGGCTCTCACCCACCGAAAAAGGCAGATCTGCCTAGAAGCATCCGAGGGAACTTCTGCCTTTCCCTGCAGCTCTCCTCTCAGAACAGTTCCCTGCTTCTCACTGTCACCAGTGACAGAGGACCACTCCAGAGCAACGTTATGACAGCAGAGACCTGCTCCAGAACGTGGGGGTGGGGGAGTGGGAGCATCGATGAGAACGGACAGTGGTGATAGCTGGCCGCGGTGGGCGGGGCAGCGAGGCCTGCTTCGCCCGTGTTAAAACCAAAGGCTGCGCTGCTGCTTTACACCCTGTGCCGGCAGCTTCTCACGATAAAGGCTGCGGCTGCAGGCTCTGGTTCTAAAGGCCTCGGGCGGTGGGGAAGAGCGGAGCGGACGGACTATGCATCTGTATTCCGGGCACGCACTAGCACGATAGCTGGCAGCCGCCGGGCACCTGCACACTGGCTGGCCAGCTGGCATGTTAATCACCCAGTCGACTCAGTTATGTCAACAGACTTCAAAACGCACGTTTCTGTTATAAGGAAACACTGCACTTGATAAGCAGCAAAGTTCTATTTGAAAAGAATACTTAGGGGAGTGAATCTCTAACTACCAGGTAAGTATCCACACTTTCCATTGCTTTTCAGAGAGGAGGGGGGATGAAGAGGGAAAGAGACATCGAACGGCTGCCTCCGGCACGCACCCTGGACTGAACCCGCCGCCAGGCACGTGTCCTTGAATGGAACTGACCCTGAGTCACCTCAGTCCGCGGGCAGACGCCCTCACCACAGCGGCAAATGGCCAGGGCGGCACTCTATGACGTGCAAGAAACTCAAAGGCAACGTCCACCCCACACCTGACCAGCTTTGCACCTGACAGCTACTCAGGGGCTAGAACAGGAGCCTAACTACAGTTTTCTGCTGACCACCGCTGACTCATGCTTTGGAGACTGTGAACACAACCAAGCGCTACGCTGACAGGCTTCTTTCCAGGCTCGTTTCCACGGGGACTCTCACTGGGCACGGCATCACCAAAGCCCAAAGGCAGGCGCAGCCTCACGGTCCGTCGTCTGACACGGAGGAGGACAGCTGGTCTGAAGCTGGACAGTGTGGGGCGTCCGTGCCTCTGCCAGCTCAGGCCTCCGCCCCTCCGCAAGGCTCCAGCTCAGGCTCCTGTGCCTCCGGCCTCCAGGCCCACAGCCCACCGGCTGTCACCATGCTGGCACAGCCCAGCCTCTAGGCGCCCAGGTGCCTGTCCAGAGTGCTGACAGCCCCTCCCGTCCTCTGCTCTACACCACAGCTCCCGGGGGGCCGGGGCCCAGCCTACGGTCCCAACACCGGCACGCCAGCAAGCCACTACCGTGTGCCTCTGAGGCTGGCTCTTGAAAGAAAACCTCTGTGACCCACGTGGGAAGCACCGACCCAACTCACCGGAAGCAAATCCGAGATCATGGTTTTCCTCCGGACCCTCCTCCTGGGAGGAGTCTCCTCCATCTCGTCGTCCTCGGTCAGCCCCACGCCGTTCGCGTTCTCCGACCTTTCCTCGGTCTCCGCGGCGGCTCTCAGCCTCTGTGTCTCGGCCTCCTTCATCTGAATGACCACCGCGCCGGCGTCCATGTCCAGAACCTCCGATAAGATCCTGAGGATGGCGCTTATGATCTCTGCTTGACTCTTGGACGGAATAACGTCCTTCAGGTTCCAAACGGTGCCTGGGAAACACGAGCGCAAGGACAAGGGAATCGCCTGTGAACTCTTTGGTTAATTTTGGTTTCCACAAGACGGGTTCTCTGAGCTCAGCTGTAATTTCAAAAAATCTTGATCCCTCTGCCTTCGTCTGATTTCTGGTAAATGGCAGGAACTGAGCAGAGGCAGCTCCTGTTACTAAGGCCCTTGCCACCTCTCCCTCCTTGGCTCTCAGCCCCTCCTCTGATAGGCCGCCTCCCAACAGCCCAGGAGCACGATCGAGTTTCTCTGAAAATGATAAATTCATTTGCCTCTTTCTTTCATCTTAACCTGAGCTGCTCTCTGAGGCAGCTGCTTATATTCCAAGGGTGGAATGGAATGTACTAAAAATTCCAAGGTCTCACGCACAGACCAATCATGCAGCACGTTATCAAAATAGAACAGGAGCTACCATTAAGTACTTAGGCCAACTGTTTAAAACGTGACGGTTGCCAGGACCGGTTTGGCTCAGTGGATAGAGCGTCAGCCTGCAGACTCAAGGGTCCCAGGTTCGATTTCAGTCAAGGGCATGTACCTTGGTTGCGGGCACATCCCCAGTAGGGGGTGTGCAGGAGGCAGCTGATTTGATGATTCTCTCCCATCGATGTTTCTGACTCTTTATCCCTCTCTCTTCCTGTGAAAAATCAATAAAATAAAGGAAGAAAAAAAAAAAAGAATAAAACGTGACTGTAAAAATGCTTCCTGGGTACACACCCAAAAGCATGGAAAGCAGGGGTTCAAACAGGTATTTGTATCCAAATACTCATGGCAGCATTACTCAACAGCCAGAAGCTGGAAGCAGCCCAAGTGTCCATCCACAGGTGAATGGATAAACCAAATGTGGTACATACAGTATGGCCAGTGTGACTCAGTGGTTGAGCACTGACCTATGAACCAGGAGGTCATGGTTTGATTCCCGGTCAGAAGCACATGATTGGGTTGCAGGCTGGATCCCCAGTGAGGGCCGTGCAGGGGACAGCCGATCAATGATTCTCTCTCATCATTGATGTTTCTATCTTTCCCTCTCCCTTCCTCTCTGAAATCAGTAAAAAATGTATTTAAACGTCTTGATGCCCACAGCTCATTTCTGATCTTCCCGGTTCATAAGGGGACCCTGAGAGCAGTATTTCTCATCAAACAACAGTCTCTGTCACACTGAAAACAAGTTGACTCTAGGAGGCTTCCCGGCTATGCATACCGCTTGAATTCAGGGTCTCTACTTCAATATTAAAAATTTCAAAACAGCCCTAACTGGTTTGGCTCAGTGGATAGAGCGTTAACCTGTGCACTAAAAGGTCCCAGGTTCGATTCCAGACAAGGGCATGTACCTTGGTTGCAGGCACATCCCCAGTAGGGAGTGTGCAGGAGGCAGCTGATCGATGTTTCTTTCTCATTGATTTTTCTAACTTTCTTTCTCCCTCCCTCTCTGTAAAAAAATCAATACATTAAAAAAAAAAATTTCAGAACAGCCATAACAAGCACAGATTGGATTCGTGAAATCAAGGAATGTCAGCCTCCTATTGCTACCACAAGTTATGAAAAGCGCCCTGTCACAGCCAGCTGAAGTTTACCTGCCACCAGTGTCTTCAACAGGATGTACGCCATGGAACTGGCAGGAGCCCGCATGGCGGCTTCCAGCACCTGCAGTGCGGGGGCACCGAAGGCCCTCAGCAGCTCTGGGTTATCCTCAGTTACCGTCTGCAAACAGTACGCTAGGAAGACAGGAACGGAATGCTCACCAACATGAATTCTGCGGGGTAACTTACACCCAAATAACCATTTAACCCCTCCCCTGAATTCAAATCTCGGACAAGACTGAAGACACGAAAATAGAAGTGACGTTTTTCTTTTAAAAGCTAAGAGCTAACTTTCTTGAAACTCTCATTGTGATAAAAACCGTCCTCAGAGGTTAACCTGCCAATTTCCTCGTTCCACTGTTTATAAAACTGCGTTTGCTCAGTCTCCCACTTGCCAGAATCCATTTTAAGAAAAAGATTTTAAAAATTTCCCAGTATTTGTCCCCACCTCCCTTTTTTCTTTTCTGTGCTCTTAAAAGTCCCCTTTGAGCCCAGAGAAACATCCTTCGGGGGAATGTGCTCTGTCCCGGTCAAGAGAAGGCAGAGTTAAATAAAGGATGCATGCCAGTGTTATGGGCAGAAAAGGCATGCTTTCATCAATTATAATATTTCTCCATTCAAGGTCTCCAGTTCCCTTCTCCTACCTCACCAATGGCTCTCTAACCCCATGGCAGGAGGCGGGAGGCGGGGCAGCCTTGCCATCCCAGGGAAGGGAAGCAGGCCTGCGAGAAATTTAAATCATTTGCTTTCCTCTCAAAAAAAAAAAAAAAGCCTGACTTACAGTTTTATGCTAAAAGTAGGAGACAGCAGCCTGGCTGGTGTTGCTCAGTGACTGAGCACCAAGAGCACCATGAACCAAGAGGCCACCGGTTTGATCTTGGTCAGGCGCAAGCCTGGGTTGTGGGCTCGATCCCCAGGAGGAGTGTGCAGGAGGCAGCTGATCGGTGATGCTTCTCTCTCAGCAATGTTTCTATCCTATCCCTCTCCCCTCCTCTCTGCCTAAAAATCAAAAAAGCATGTTTTTAAAAAAGCAGGAGATAGTGATCCAGGTGTTTAAATAGGTGCAGATTCTGATGACCTTTGGCTGGAGGCTTGGCAGTGGAGGGCCACTGCTTCTCCGGGAATGGCAGACGGGAGCTCAGGAGGCGAGGCGCCTGCGAGTGGGAACAGCAGACGCCACACCAGCTCAATGAACTGCCCTCCGCCCTCTCAGCGTGCAGAGCAGGACAACTGGCTGTGTAAGTACTGACCACAGAACAGAGCTCAGCTAGGCACTGCACACGAGAAAATATGCTCTGTCTGAATAAGCAGCTTCACTGAGGCCACACATACGTAGGTCAGCCCGTCCTCCCCTTACCTGCTGAGACGGCCAGGTCCACGTTGGTGGGGAACCTGCTTAAGCACTTCAGGACGCTCTCCAGACAGCCTTCTCTGGTGAATATAGACACCGCTCTGCTGCTGCACTCACTGGGTTGGAGGGCGAAGAAGTTCTACTGTTCACATTTCCACATTAAGCAATCAACCACAGAAACTCATGGAAAGTCAGCCAGGTTTATAACAGAACCGCCATTTTTATGGACGAAGAAACCACTGCCACAGTGCTCTCTGGACAGGAACACAGCCGGGGTCTGCGTCTACTTCTGTCCCCGTGGGCTCTTTCTGGCCCCCCTCCCTGCACCCCGGCTTCTCACCGGAAACCCCTTCTTCCAGATGAGAGACCCAGCCCCAGAGGTGAGGGACCCGTCCCAGGACCACAGTGTGTTAGAGGTGGCTCCTGGGTCGGCCGGTGCTTCCCGCCGGGCCGCAGTGAATCAGTGAAAGGCCCCTGAGCTTATCCCCAAAGGCACGCGTTTTAAGGAAGCAGAATTAATTTCAGCCATTCTTTCTAGACTATTATAATCATAACAAGCAGAATCTGCAGTCTGCAATGGAGATCCTGCTATACTATTTTTAAAAATCGTTCTGTTAATAAAAGAACCAGAATTAGGGTTATCACTGCTATTAACATACGTACTATATACAGGGTAAACAGAGCTAACTGTAACAATGACAGCCATGTTTCCAGAGAAAGTATTGCCCCATACATATCACATGCACATGACAAACTAATAGCTAAGCTGGCTACGTCACTAAATCCTACGAACTGAAACATAGCCTGTCTGTCTTCCTCTCTCTCTCTCTGGTTACTGCACACTCTGTGAGCCTGCCCTCAGGAAGCTGCAGTCAGGTCAGCACAGTCAGGAAGGTAAGCACACATGCGCTGAGACAGTAAACATACGCATACATGTAAATATATTTACAACACAAACTACAAAGCAAACGTGGAAGTGGCAATGACACAGAGGCATCAGGAAAGAGATGACACAGGCATTAGGAAAGAGATCACCGAGGAGACCACACTTTCAGGCTCTTCCCGGAGAAATTTCTAGAGAATCTCCAAGTTCAATAATTCCTGTAAGTTAAAGGTTCGTGGCCCAGGTGGCTCAATGGTTGACCTATGAACCAGGTCAGGGTTCGATTCCCATTCAGTCAGGGCACATGTCTGGGTTGCAGGCAGGAGCCCCAGTATGGGGCGTGCAGGAGGCAGCTGATCCATGGTTCTCTCTCATCACTGATGTTTCTCTCTCTCCCTCTCCTTTTGTCTCTGAAGCTAATAAAAACATCTAATAAATAAAGTTACGTGGTGTACCACTGCTGGCTCCGCTGCCGTCTCCTCACATCGGCTCTCCCGTGCTGCTGGGGAGTGCGTGCACGGTTTCCCATGAGCCAAAGGCAAGCTCGGGCTGCTGTGTTGGAGCCTTTCAGATCTAACTGAACCTTGTCTTCTAAGAAATACCTGAGCTTTTAGGCCAGAAGTTACAATTGCTGCCAACTGAGCAGAAGGAACTCCGGCAGAATCTTGCTAAAAATGGAGAAGATAAAGTGGGTAGAGAAAAGGAGATCCAGGTTGTGTTTCTAGCCATTTTCACTCCTCAGAGCACGTGCACCCAGGCCCCAGCTGCTGGTCTGGAATGGAGCTCCTCCCAGACCCTGCTTCCCTGTCGCATGGCAACATCGGGTGTGTGTGTGTGTGTGTGTGTATGTGTGTGTGTGTGTGTCAAGCACCACCAAGCTGGGTGGTCCCATCCCGTTCCAGATGCCAGACCAAAGCAGCGACTGCGCTGGGACAACTGCCACTGAAGGGATCCGGGCGGTGGGGGGAGGGTGTGCGGTCAGTGCCAGTGGCCAAGACTCCCTGTATTTTGGTCAGTAGTTACGACCGGAGAGAAGAGAGCAGGAAAGCAGGAAGAGATGCCGTGATGAGGGAAGGGACTAAGTGGGAAGGAGGCCTCAGCACCTGACTTGACCGCCTACCCAGGGTCAGCATCCGGGCTGACAGGTGCCCCAGGGAGAGCAGAGCATCCTCGGGGCGGAGAGCACCTTACCAGATGTTCCACAGCACGTTCACCGCCTCGTTGGCTATGTTCTCAACAGAACTTCTGCTCTGCTCCTTCTCTTCCCGGGGAGGCGCCTCGTTTGAATCCAGTCCAGCGCTACACTGTAACCAAACATCAAAATTAGCACCTGGTTCAAAAGGACAATTAAACCAAACAGCGAATGATAGCCAAGAGTCCAATAACTAAATATCCGAAATTATAGTGCTTAACAAGCCTGCTCCCTTTTGGCAAGAGATACAGACAGGAAAGGGCCACAGTCATTGGACAAACTAGTGATAAGGCACTGCACACGGACATGAAAATGCAACCCTGGCCGGGTGCTCAGTGGTTAGAATGTTGGCCTGAGGACCAAGGAGTCTCCGGTTCGATTCTCAGTCCAGGGCATGTACTTGGGTTGCAGGATCCCTGCCCCTATCGGGGTGCATGTGAGAAGCATCCGGTTGACGTCTTTCTCACATCGATGTTTCTCTCTCTCCCTGCCTCCCTTCCACTCCTCCACTCTCTGTGGAAATCAATGGAAAAAATATCCTCACGTGAGGATTAGCAAAACAAAACAATGAAAATGTAAAATCAATATAAAGTATTTTATCTCATGTGATAAAGACAGTAAATAAGGCAAGGAAAACCAACACATGGCGAGATCGAACACCTACACAGCATCTTCTAAACCAGGCATCCTCAAACTTTTTAAAGTGGGGGCCAGATCACGGTCCCTCAGAGAGCTGGAGGGCCGGACTATATGAACTACTAATTCCTACTGTAACACCTCGGCTGCGCTCACTGCCCAAAAAACCTGGCGGGCCGGATCAAACTCCTCTGCGGGCCGCATGTGGCCCGAGGGCCGTAGTTTGAAGACCCCTGTAACGCAAAGCACGGGTCGAAGCACTTCCCACGCATTAAGTCACTAACCCTCACCACAACCCACGGAAGAGGAGAGGAACCACGATCCCGGTCTTCCACTGCCGGTAGGAAACTGAGGCACAGAGAGCTGCTGAGGGGTGCATGGTACGGGGTGCAGCTGGGACTCAGACCGGGCGCGCTGGCTCCAAAGCGGGTGCTGGGAACACCCTGGGAGCTGCGCCTCCAGCATAACCCACAGCGTCCCCTAAGCAGGGACTCTCATCCCGGCCCGGGAGGGGCTGTAGACCGACGAGTCTTACTGTGGGGCTGATGTGCGCTGTAGGAGGGCTAGCAGTGACCTTGGTTACTTCCTGCCAGGAGCAGCCCAGCCCAAGCTGTGACCATCAAAAATGGCTCCAGACTCTGCCAATGTCTCCTGGGGGGCAAACCCTCCTAGCGAACCCCTGCTTTACAAAGGAACAAGACGGTGCCTCCTCAGAACTGGATGACCTTGAGACAGCCCTGAGTGAAAATTACCATCAGGACAGCACGTGGATCGGAGGCACGCCAGGGAGAAAGGTCCTTGACCCCAGAATTCATATCATGCAAAAAAAGTGGGCATGATATTAAATCTGGGAACTTAGTCATCTTTCAGCAAAAAAACCCCAAAACAAATAGACCTTTTACAGATGCTAAGTGGACTGCTGTGAGGGTCTAACTGTGTGACAGAGCACCTGGTGCATAAAGAAGTAATGCTGCCCTGGCTGGCTTGGCTCAGTGGATAGAGCGTCGGTCTGCAGACTGACGGGCCCCAGGTTCGATTCCAGCCAAGGGCACAGGCCTGGGTTGCGGGCTCGATCTCCAGTAGGGGGTGTGCAGGAGACAGCCTATCAATGATTCTCTCTCATCATTGATGTTTCTATCTCTCTCTCCTTCTCCCTTCCTCTCTGAAATAAAGAAATTTAAAAAAAAAGAAGTAATGCTAATTATTTTATTGTATGAAGTTTAAAGTCTAAAGGAGTGTGTCTGTCTATTTCCAACCAGCACATACATGAAGGTAGTGGGGACCAACTAGAGACCCATGTTCCCAGGAAAAGAAACGAACTTCCCAGAGGATGTTCTGGGGGAGACACAATAACACCCAAGCGCTGACACAAACACACGCACACAGAACACTAAGTCTGTACCAAACGCTCCGTCTCACAGCTGTCCCCGGACGGCATACCTCCCGGAGCAGCGGGACCAGGGGCGTCATGATGTCCTTCGCCACCATGTCATCGCAGACCTCGAACCCTCCGCAGGCACTGAGGTTCCTGCAGAGAAGTGTAAGACACGGTTATTCTCAGAGCACATCACCACACACCAGGGAGCGCTCCAAAGAACTTCTGTTTCTAACCAGGATTAAGGTTTCCCAGGCGAAATTGCCTATTATTTGGTAAGATGTGGCAGAACCAACCCCTGGATTCCCACCTGTTCTGATCCCTGTCCTACACGTGGGTGTGCGCCCATAGGGATGGGGGGGGGGGGGAGACTTTCCCTATTTAATGCGCATAAATCCTAATCTGATGTGAGGGCACCCTGTCCTGGAACCCGCTGAGGACACCCCTGAAGCACCCCGGCCTGCTAAGTCAAAGAGTGGAGCACCATCCACAGAGGCGGGGCTAGGCCTACAAGCACTAACAGCTCCTCTGGCCCCCTCTGCAGTCCGCCGGCTGCACCACCAGAGGGCCCTTCTGGAAAGGAAGCCGGGATCAGGCCACTCCTGCTTAGAATGAACTGGTCCTTTCGCCCTGCACGCCAAGCCCTGTCCACCTCCCCAGCCTCCCCTCCCAGAAAACCCCGCTACCCGACTCACCCGCAGCAGCCTTCCACCCTGTAACCATGCCAAGGCCTCTGTGCCTCCCTTCTTTGCTGTTCCTCCCGCCTCCACCCCCCTTTCTGGCTCTCTCCTCCGTCAGCTGTCAACTAGAAGGCATCCACTTTAAAGTGCCGTTTCACCCCCAACTCGTCGTCCTCCTGGTTTTCTCCGGAGCACGGCTCGCTCTCCGCTGCCTGCACCCAGAGGCCCTGGCACAGGTAACCTGGGAGCGTTTCCCGCATCTCAGGACTCCGGAGGGTTCCCGGAGAGGGGACAGTGCGCGCTAGGCTCCGAGGGGAGGCCGCTGGGCAGGTGGAGGAGAGGCCGCTGGAAAGGGTAGGAGACTCAGGGGTCCGAGTTCAAGTCCCTCTTCTGCAAATGGGGGGAGGGGGGGTAGAGGAGGGGGAAAGACGCCTGGACGGCTCGGGGCGATCGCGCGCAGCCTAGGACGGGTGCGCGGGGGATGCAATGGGAGCGCCCAGGACCCCGGGCCCCGCCCGGCCGCCCGCCCTGCCCGCTCACCTGAGCGCGCCGGCCGCCGTCTCCCTCACCGCCAGGCTGGGGTCGAGCAGCAGCGGCCCGAGGCGGCGCACGGCGCCCCCGCGCGCCAGGCCCCGCAGCGCCGGCCGCTGCTGCACCAGCCGCGCCAGCCCCGCGCACGCGCACTCGCGGACCTCGGCGCTCGGGTGCTGGAGCTGCGGAGGGAGCGGGTCAGCGCGGGGGGCCGCCGCCCGCCGCCCCCGGCCCGCCCCGCCCCGCCCCGCCCGCGGACCCCGGGCCCGCGCCCCACCTTTTCCAGCAGCTCCGCCGCCGGCCCGTCGTCCTCCTCCAGCTCGGTCCCGTTCGCCGCCGCCGCCAACTCGGCCTGACAGTCGCCGGCGGGGGAGAACTGCGGTCTCTTGAAGCGCTTCGTCCTGCTCTTGCCCATGGCAACGGGGAGCCCGCGAGGGGCGGCAGCGGCAGCGGCGCGGCGGCGGCAGCGGCGCGGCGGCGGCCCCGCGGGCGGCAGGGCCTGGCGGAGCGGCGGTTCGCGCGGGGCTCACCTGGGCCGGCTGACGGCGGGAGCCCACATGGACCGCAGTGCGCAGGCGCGCGCCGCGTCGCGCGAGAGGAGGGGCTGGCGCCCGGAGCGCGCAGGCGCAGAGCGGGTGGGCGGGGCCAGACCTGGCTGAGGGGCGGAGTCCCGAGGAATTTCCCGGGAAGGCGGCGGGGTTTGAATGGTACTAAGGAACGCACCTCCCACCAGCTGGTGCTGTTGATGGCCACTGAACCTCGCCCAGTAATCAAATTTAATTTCCATAATGATCAAGTGGGGTTAAGGGTACCCAACTAGCAAGGCCACTGTGAGGCTTAAATGATGGAAAGCACCTAACACCAAGCCCTAGGTACAGTAGGCGCTCAAAAAATATTTACCGCGATGTTGTGGCCCTGGTGCCTACCACAACTCCTGACATAGACAAATCCGTTAATATTTTAGAATGGACTCGTTAAACAGTTCCTTAGCATTTCTGCCTCAGTTTCCTCATCCGTGATATGGAGATGTCAATAAAATATACCTAATGCAGTTATAGGATTGTTAGTGTTAAAGATTCCAAGAACACAGACTGACTGGCACATAATAAGCACCACTTTTGAGGCCAAATATCCTTTCTCTTGGCATGTAATCTACTCAGAAGTTTGCTTAGTTCAGATACAGACTGAATTCCCTCATGGCTATTTCAAGTGAAATGTTGACATTGGGTAAGGTTGTAACAGTGGGATCCTTTTATTTTTTTTTTAACTTTTAGGATGTAACAGATTTACTAAGCAGTGACTTTGTAGCCGAGTGCTTTGCATGAACTAACATGTTTAATGCCAGGGGTATGAACCCGGAAGATTGACCAGCCTTATACAGGGTTGGGCAAAAGCAGGTTTAGTCATTTGTATGGGCAATAATACAATAATAATAATACAAGAATAAATGTTTTGCATGCTCACAACTATATAAACCTACTTTTGCCCCAGCATGTATTTTATCTACCCAGGATAAATGAGGAAAGGAAAGCTGCAAGTAGCAGATCTGAGCTTTGAATCCAGCCTGGCATAGTCTGTTCCTAACCATAACATTGTAACTGCTCATGAATTAGGTCCAGCCACACGTGAACACTTACACATCCTTTTGATCTGACTTGGGCTCTGGTGCTGCCTGTCTTTACTAAGCCATTGGGATCTAAAGTCTCTTTGAAAACCTGAGACTGCCTGCCCCGCCTATAGAATCAGAGCAGCCGCCCCAGTGAATTCCTTCCTGGTAGCGGGGAAGCAGGGATGACAGTCAGGGCAGTGGTGAGGAGAAACTAACTTGGCCACAACCCTTGGGCCTATTTCAACCAGCGCGAAGGGTTGCTTGGAAAATGAATTGTTCTGCTAGGAGTAAAGGTATAAAAAACCTTTACAAAAGTTCCTTTCTTGGAGCCAATGGACTCCAAGGAGGCTGGCACCAGGAAATCCTCTCCAAATCATGCCAAGTATGTGCATGTACTCAACATATCTTCCTAGGGGAGAAGTTGCATGGCTTTAAGTAAAATACACAAAGTAGCTGATACCTCCAGAAAGATCTAAGGACCTAACCAGTTCATCTTTTTAATCGTTATTGTTGAAATTACTATAGATATCCCTCCCCCCCCCTGACTTCCACCTTCCCCCCCCACTGACCCCCACCTTCCTACTCCCACTCCCTCCCAGGCCTTTACCACACTACTATCTAAGCCCAGGTTGTCCTCTTGGAGGAAGCTGGAAATGCAAGGTGGAGAAGACCTGCATTTCCTGATTCAGAGCTAATGTTATTAGACAGTGAGGGGACATAGAGGCACAGCCCAATAAACAGGCATGTGCAAGTGCTCCTGGAAATGGCTCTACTGACGAAATTAAATAAAACATCTCCTTTGGAACTAGCCTGCATTGAGTTACAATAAACCAAGGAAAAGCCCAATCACCAATTATATATAAAGTATTTATTTTATGCACATATTTACCTACAAAATTTACAGAAAATACAACAACGCAGAACACAGAATACCCTCTTAAGACTTCTCAGGAGCACGTTTTATTGCTACAGTCCAAAGAATAAAACCTGACGCAGGTGACAGGCCGGAGGAACATGTTTCCATGAAACGGTCGCCTGGTTAAAAAGTTCTTGTCCTGTTACTGAATTCTCAGCTTTATGTTAAATGAAATTTAAAAGATTGCTCTTGAAATAATTTAAACCTTCTCAAAATCTTCTAATAAACAGATAAAAGACACCTCCAGTTCTTTAAAATATTTATAGCAATCCCAATACTTTAATTCTAGGTCACAGAGTCCATGTGGCTGAGATGCACACTCAGCATGTCAGTCACACTAACGGTGATGACTGTTCTCGTGTGGCACCGCCCGGCTCTCCTGGTGACGAGCCGACGATCAAGGACACTGCAATCCTAGTGCCATGGCACGCTGACCACAGCGTAAAACCCAATTATCTAAAACAATAACCATCCATTCCCAGACAATACATAATTGATAACTAAACCGGCATTTTCAGAAGCCTCTGGAGTGTTCTTAAAATTATTTTTAAAACATAAAGTAAATTTAGCATTAAATGAAAACAATGACTAGTAAAATATCTCCCCCGTAGTGGCTGAAGTTCACTCTCTGGTTTAACGAAAACTGTTTCTCAAAACATTTAGGATTTCTTATAACTAATGGAGAGGAGTTTCTCCCGGCCAAGCCCACGCCGCGGCCCTGCATCTGATGGAGAGGAGCTGGCAGAGGAAGGCACTGCACGGAGCGGGAGGCGGTGAAGGCCGTGGCGATGGCGCGCCGCCCTTCCGGCAGCTGGTGCAGGAGGACAAGTCCACAGAGCGCTTCCTCTTTGACACTGGCATCGATCTGCTATTTACAGTAGTTTGAAAAAATACATTATAAAAACTGATGAGGTTCTGTTTCTAAGTTTTACTTAGTAACATACACACACACTTCCCCTGCAACCACCGCTGCAGGCTCCGAAGTACTAAAGTGACGCTAATACTGAACGCGAACGGCCCGTGGGGCCGGCTGATCCCGGGTGGGGCGCTGATCCGGGGGCGCTGATCCTGGGGTCCCCGCCGCCGAGCCTCCGGGTGAGTATTGCACAGGCTGTCGGCGGTCTCGCTGCCGTCCACCTCCCCCGCCCCGGGAAGGCTGTGGCTGCTGCGGGGCCAGGTCTGAGGAAAGGCTGCTTCCGGGCCCGCCGCGGGCTGCACACTGTCACTGGACGTGGGGCCTCGGTTTCAGAATCAGCTTTCCTGTCTGTAAGAACAAAAGGTGAAGTTTTTAAACACAAAGTTCTATTAAAAACACCGCCATTTATCTGTAAACCTGAGGGCACTTGAAGGGTATTGGGACACCTCCCTATATAGTCAAGATTAAACAATGGAATTATTTTTCAAAGTTTTCTCTACGTGGAGCTTTCTTCCAGTCTTTATTATTTTAAAACACACACGTACAATATTTGATATATTCTCTGTCCCCTGGTTACTTAAAACTAATCCAATCAACCGGGTAAAATAAAATTAGTGTAATTGAATTAATTTTTATGCTTTACATTGTATAAAATACTACGAATAACATGATGTATGTGACAAAAGCATTTCTTTTTCCAGCAGTAAATTTTACTTGTTATTAAGTTTTTTCAAAGTTGAACTGAACTTTTATTTTCTCAACAATGAACTTTAATTTCCTCAAACTAAAATGTTAACCAACAGCTGGAATAAGAGGAGAGCTGCACCATTAAGAAAAATTAAACTGTCAACTCTACCAATGTAACTGTAAGACACCCTGACTTATTAAATCCACCCCAATTTCAGAGATGTTAGAATACTTAAAAAGTCTTAGGATCAATGCATTAAGGAATACCCCGACTATTAATTCCATGGAGATAATTATTGTTAATAAAATGCGTGCTTCACTTAAGCAAAAATATAGTCCTTTCACAGGTCTGTAATTTTCAAATGAAGAAAATACTCACGTCATCACAAGACATGTTGTACTCTGCTAATATAGTCCGACACCGCGCAGCTATGCTGAGGAGCGGTTAAAGGAAACGCGGCATTGGAAGAGGCTGGACCGCCCTCCCTCGCCAGGAAGGGTTCCCAGTGAGCTCGCTGAGAAAGGATACATGGAGGGGGCCACCACGCGCTTGTGGATGCCGGCGAAGAAAAGGCCGATGAGGGTGATGCAGCTGAGGGTGAAGAACGGGTGGTTCCACAGCGACGTGAGGAACGACACCTGGAGAGCGCGTTTGCGAGAGAAAATGTGAAAAGTCTCAGACAACACAGACTCCCTCCCACCTCTCCACTCAGGCATGCATATATGTAACATTTAATCATCTAAATACGGGCGTTTGAAGACTGCCAAGACTGCCAGTTCTCTGTATTGCTATGCTATAAAAATGAAAACATATATCGTTTACATATTCAAGGTAGCAATATAGTAATATTCCCTCCATTCATTCCAGATACCTGAACCACTACAAATTCATTCCTGTAATAAACCCCGAACATGCACTGAGCCCTCCCAGGGAGAGGCCTACGAAAAGCACCCTCTTCGGTCCCTGAGAGGGACACGGCCTGTGCCTCTGGAGCAGCACGCTACCCGAGTCTTGCGAAGAGGGTTCGATCTCAATGAAAACAAGTCAGACCCTGTGGTCTAGCACCTTCCCCGCTGAAACGCTCCTCAGGGCCTGGGCACACTGTGCCAGGCGTGGCTGGTCCCGTGGCAGCGCTTCCTGCCACACGCACAGGTGCTGCCCGTTCCCCCTCCTCTCTACCGGCCACCCCTGCGCATCCTCAGGACTCCCCCAGCACCCCCCTCCCTCTGCAGCAGCGGAGGGTTTGGCTTAGAAGCCCGAGACTCAGTGGCCATGGAACCTCGAGCAGGGAAAACCTGGGAGCTATCCACAGAGACCAGAGTTCGGGGAAAAGGGGTTCAGATCTGGACCCTCAGTGGGTAGCAGAACACAGGACCCCACACGACACTAGAACCAGGGGGACGGGCGTCCAGGAGCCACGTTCGGAAACAAGCAGGCACGGAAAGCAGACCCCTGGGGTCGGGGAAGCAGGTGAGCGGAGAGAAGACAAATGTCTGGTCTGGCCAAGAAACAAGTGGACTGGGAAGCGAGGGGAGCGAGGAGTCAAGCTAAGGCTCTGCACCCCCCGCACACCACGAGGCGCGAACCTGTCTCAGGACAAAGACGACTTAGGAAAAGTGCCTGGCGGACGGCCTAGCTCGGTCCTGGGTAAATAAACTTGTCAAATGGAGAAACGGGGGGCGGGAGACATAGGAGGAAGAGGCCCCCAGAAGGATGCGTCCTGAAGGAAGATTCTGTTCCAGCGACCGGTCTCCTTGAAACCCGAGGCCATGCTATGCCTCGGGCCAGCGGTGTGCTGTGTGCCTGCGCCGGGGCAGCAGGGCAGTTCATGCTTTAATTTTAATGCCATAGCCGGTGCCACCTTCTCTCCTGTGGCCTCAGCCACTGCAGCCACGCAGAGTGTCCCTATAGATCGGGGGTGGGGGCCCCCCACACATGCCAGGTCCCTCTCCTGTGTCCCTCCAGCTAGCCACTGGCTTGGAGTCTGCATCTCCGGCTACAGACACAATTGCTATTGAAAAGGCCTGTCAGGTTGAAGCTTATTAAATACTAAAATATACAGAGCCAACCCTTAGGCTAATCCTCACATTCGCACCTAATTTAGAAAATCATATTAACTACAGAGTTTTGGGCCTATTTCAAATTACATTTAATTCTGTGTTTTATTAAGATCTCAACTAGCTGGAAATCAGCTTGTATTTTTCCCAATTAGAAGTCAGCTTCATTTCCCCAGACAGACCTTTTCAATCTTCTTGCAGCTTCCTTCCCTCTTCCCCCAAAGATGAGTACCAAGCGCAGCCTCACCACCGGGTTTTATAAATGAACACTCAGGAGAGTTTCTCTCTGCCACAGAACCCTCTATTAACAGAAAATTCCATCGCAACCTCCCCTGCTCATTACCTCCCACCCCAGTGGGCCAGGCGGGAGACGGCACGCTAAGAACCCTGGCTGCCGGCGCGGCCATGCAGCTGCCGACAAGCCTCCGATCTGGCTTTTCTCCCGAATAAAATAAAAGGTCATCCGTACAGCTGCTGCCACAGTTACCTCATCCCAGTTCATAAGGGGGGAGTGGGATTAAGGTTTGTGAAAATTACACAATTTTACACAAATAACATTTTTACATACATTTTAAATAAATTTACATGATTACATAAATAAAGCTGCAGGGGAGGAACCACCTCACTGATAAATCGGAGACTGCTGCTTCTCTGACAAAAAGGACGAGCGTGGTGTGAAGAGCGGTGAGCAGACAGGCAGTCTGAGAGGCACGCTCCCCGCTCTCCTCAGAGGGCGCCTGGAGGATCCCGTTATGACCGTTATTGCAGTGGTCGGGATGCGCCGGATGCCCAATGGGAGCGCTCTCGGTGTTTCCTATATTAAACTCCAGGCAGGAAATTTTTTTTTGGAGATAAAACGCTAAGGAAATAAAAGCTTTGCTAGCTAAGAAACTTATACGTATACCTCTTCACAGACAATGAAACCCGGGGAACTGGCGGGGACTTGATCGATGAGGGGCCTCGGAGGCTAATCTGTAATGCAATTCACATGGCCACCCCGTCAGTGACCTGGGGTCGTGCCTGGTTCTGTCCTCCAAGTCCAATGAGTTTCTGTCTTGACTGTTTGTAACATTTATAGTGTGCTATTTCGTCACGTGCTTCCTACAGAGCCGGCTCCATCCTTTGAGGGGTGAGGAAAGTATTAACAAAGGGAGCCGATAGGAGAAAATGTTATAATTCTCGAAAGCTGGCCCTGCGGACACTAGTGAAGCCGAACAGTAAAAATAGGGACAAATAAGACAGAAAGCTGCACACAGTTCAGAAACGAGCGAGGAGCAATCCAAGTGGAGCTGTATTTCTTAGCCCTTTCCCTGTAAACATACTTAATTCCCAATGGCCAGCCAAAGGTTTTCTGAAGCACATTCATGTAAGGCATGCTTTTAATATGATGATTAATGCCACTGTTAGCAGTAACGGCAGCAGTGTCTAACACTCCCCAATGAACAAAGCACTGTTACAGTCAGTACCGTGTTTAATGTATTAAAGATCGTAAATCAAACGTCTACCTTTTGTGTCTCCGGATCTATTAACCAGTTCCAGGCACCAGTAGCTGTACACACAGATACCACTATGAGAAGCACTGGTGAGAGATAAACACAAAATTAGTACGGAATGAGCTCCAGCAGAAGATGCCCACCAGCCACGGAGTGCCCAGGCAGCGCACTCAGGAACGGAAAATGCACCTGATGCCCAACAGGGGACTCGCCACGAACCGTGAGGAGTTCCAACCCTGGTGACCTGAGCTACTGAGGACAATACTGTCCCCCTCGTTACTTCGGTCAGACGTATGGAAGTCAATGAAATTAAAGCAATAAAACCAAGATGGCAAAACTTTAGGATTCTACATCATATAACTTTCTATGTGTTTTGTACTGATTTTGCAAATTCAAATAAAAAGCAAAACAAAAACCCTCTCATTTCCAATGTGACCAACCAGACAAAGCTCCTTTCTGAATGCCTGTGAGTTCTGACTGCAGGGTCTGCCTGGCAGCCTGCGCTTTAATTGCAAAGGGCCGTGTGCTGTGTATGGAGCATGCAGTCAGCATCGGGTTTTCTTTAAGGGATTCACCGGAAGGTCGGGTAGAGATTACTGACAGTAAATCTGAGCTAAGGTTTCTCTCTCCCCACTTAGCTAGAATTATTTTTAAAAGTTCTAAATAAAACATAAGTAAAAGTTAGTAACTGGCATTACTAAATCACGAAAAGGCAACAAGGCCTGGTTAATATTCTGATCAATGCAGCTACTGTCTTCCAGCGGGAAAGTCTTAAAATGTACAGCTCCAGCGTCAGAGAGTAACAGAAATACATTAAATCCCTAATTGGCTAGAAGTCCTGGCAATGTATTTTAAGACGAGGCAAATCACAGAAAAATAATCTCATCTTAAGTATTTAATAACCATCAAATTTTGAAATTAGTTCTCATCTCAAAACAGATTAAAATCAATTTCCTATAATTCTTATGACCAGTAAGAAATATATTCCAGTGGTTTTATTGTCAATAAGCAAAGCAAACCCACATAGGGGTGATCATACACCTGCTGTTACACACACATCAACCACGCTGCCACTTACAGGAGCGCAGGGACCACACCAGAGAAGGTAAAACGGTAAATGTGGTCATCATGGTGCATTTTATAAGCTCGGGCAGCATCATACGTACTTTAGAAGATTCTCCAGGACAGTGGAACACGGTTTTGGAGGGAATTCTAGGTAAACCAGAGAACCTGAAGAAATCACTACTTGTGAATTCTGACCAATGAGAATTCTCACGGCACAGGAGTAAAACCTCGCACACAGAATAAATAAATGTAATAAAAACTACATGGAAATCTTGACCTGACAGACCCGTACCTTCACTAGTGCTCTGCTGGCCCCACTACCGAGGGCCACTCTACGTGCAGCATGTCTGACATGTGCTGTGCTTCTTTCTTGGCAGGAATTAGTTTCAACAATAAACCCCCAAGAACGTAAAGTAAGACTGGTCCCAACGTAAGTCAGCAAAGCATTCTGTTTGCCGATGTCATCATTTGTTCATTTGCCTATATGTGCTTGCTTCTACTGGGCAGTAACCTCAATTCATTTTATTTGTGAGTAGACAATGTGAAATTTTTTTCTCGGTTAGGGTCTAAAGCAGCATAATCACTGTTAAAATCAACAAATTTCATAACCTTTGCAGATACAGAGGGGCAAAAGTAGGTTTACAGTTGTTCATATGGAAAATAATCATATATAATAAAAGCCTAATTTGCAATTGTCCTCTCGACTGGGAGTTCAACCAGGGGGCAGGTTGGCGGCAGTGGTGGCGGGAGGAAGGGAGGCGCCCCAGATGGTAGCCAGTAGCCACTCGGGGCCCTCCCCACGCACAAACTTCGTGCACTGGGCCTCTAGGCTATATAATAAAAGCCTAAGCAAGCATTATGGCCAAACGACCCGAACAACCAGAATGGCTGGTCGCTATGATACGCACTGACCACCAGGGGGCAGATGCTCAATGCAGGAGCGCGACACTCAGCCAGAAGCCGGGCTCACAGCTGGCGAGCACAGCGGCAGAGGGGGCGTCTCTTCAGCCTCCATGGCAGCACTGAGGAGCTTCAGGGAGCCGAACGGTAAGGAGAAGCAGGCCGGTAGGCAGTAAGGAGCCAGGGGTCCCGGACTGTGAGGAGGAAGAAAATTAATCCCTGGGTGCATTAGAGGGAAACTACAAAAAGACAAAGGCAGAGAGCATCTTAAAAGTAGTCAGAAGAAAACCGGACTGTGAGAGGGCGCAGGCCGGGCTGAGGGACCCCTCCCCCGCAGGGCATGAATTTTGTGCACCAGGCATCTGGTAAAATAATAATATAAAAATACTAAACTGTTTTGCACTCACAACTGTAAACCTACTTTTGCCCCACTCTATATATGATAAATATTATTTTCCTTAACAAAACTTTATCATTTGCAGGCAAATTGTAAAACTGCTAAATAAGCTACTGAAAATTTTATATGTATTGTCTATCAAATCTGTAATATTTGTTTAATAAAAAAAATAAATGTCTATTTTAATGGTTAAATGAAAATTCAACTACAAGGATTGTTCTTCAGCGTGCGTGGTGTGGCTTAGTTGTTGAGTGTTGACCTATGAACCAAGAGGTCACCGTTCAATTCTGGGTCAGACACATGCCCAGTTTCAGGCTCAATCCCCAATAGGGGGCATGCAGGAGGCAGCCAACCAATGATTCTCTCTCATCCTTCTCTCCCTCTGCTCTCTTTTCTCAAATCAATAACACATATATATACACACACACACACACACACACACACATATATATATATTTAAATGTTAAAATAAAAAAGATTGCTCTGCAAAGTGGCCAGGTACCTTTCTTAAAAGTTCTTTACAATGCATTGTTTACAATGCTAAATACATTTAGAAACTGTGGAAACAAAAGGAAACATCATCTATGGTTCAGTAGAGCCAGAGTTTGTCATTCAAGTTTTACACTAAAGTCAGTCATTGCTAAACTGGGAGAAAAGTACCAACTGTTCAGTTTATGTCCCCTTTCACTCACACACACACACATCCGGGCACTTACTTCTCCAGCGCCCCGTGGCGGGCTGCAGACAGTGAATGTATTCGGTGAGCCTCCTCTCGAAAGCCTTGAGATCTAGGCAGAGAGATGCCAGCCTCCCCGTTAGTTAGCTACTCCCGCTGGGCTGAGTCCGGCGCTCCAGCTGCGTCACCGCTCACAGGTATGGCTGCCCTGCCTGCTTCCTTTGCCACCACAGCTCTACGCCCTCGACAGACACATTACGTTCCTTTGGTTCCAATTTCACGCGCAAGGACAGTGGCTGGTTCACTTTGAGAGTATGTGCTATGTGGGAAGGCGCAGCAGCAGCAGCCTCAAGCGGAGCCTGAAGCTAGAAATACGGGGTGTGTGGGGGGGAGGTGTGTGCAAATAAGAGGATCAAGGCCAGGTGGGGTCCTAACTCTGCTGGACCCAAGAACTTCCCATCAGACCGAAGGGCCTCCTCCCCTCACACCAGGTCCTCCACGTCTACCGGGGTGCAGGCACCCGCTCCCCACGGCTCGCCCTTGGGTCTAGCCAATGGCTACGCTTTGCGCCTCGGAGCCTGCTAACGGGGCTCGGGCTCCACGGGGCGCCCGTCAGACATCCCCGAGCGCAGCCAGCCCCCGGCCCTCCCTCCGAAGGCGGGGGAGGTGTGACCCCGGCTCCGCCGCCCCGGCGCCTCCTCCCGTCGGGGGCGGCCAAGGTGCCCCGCGGAGGAGCGCGGCGGGAGGTGGGGGCGGAGTGTCACTTCCACGATGGCGCTTTTTAAACTTTAAAAAGGAAACCGAGAGGCAGCCTCTCACCCCGCCGTTACCTGAAACCCCGGCAGTTAATTGGGGATCCAACTCCCGGAGTTTGCGGAGGAAAAGGCAGAAGATAAAGGAACGAGGGGTACAACCCACGGAGTTCCCGAAACCCAGGGCGAGGGGTGCGCTCCCGGGGTTCTCGGGACAGAGCGCGCGGGCTTGCAAACGGAAGTGCAGACTCCCCGAATGAATTAAAAACGGCCCCGACGAGGAGCCGGGGCCCCCGCCGGGCACCGGGGCAGCGGCCGCGACGCCCCCCAGCGGCCGCGCGTGCGCGACCCGGTCCGGCCGGGTCCGGCCGGGCCCCGCGGGCCCCCAGGCCCGGCCCTCGCGCCCCCGCCCCGAGCTCCCGGCCGCGTCCGCCCCCCAGCGCGGCCTCCTCTCCCGCGGCGGGGCCCCCGCGGCCGCAGCCCCTCCGGAGCCCGCCGGCGGCCGTACCTTCCGCCTGCTCCAGCGAGTTCATGTCGGCCGGCAGCTCCGGTCACGGACGCGCTCCCGCCCGCATCGCGGCCCCGCCCGGCCCGCAGCGCCGACTCCCACCTCCAACCGCTCTCCTCGGCCCCGCCTCGCCGCCCCGCCCCTCGCCTACACCCGCTGCGCTCATTGGGCAGCTCTCTCCCACCTCACAACTAAGGCGGCTTCCTATTGGCTAGCTCCCGCCCCGGCCGCGGGGCCCTGCGACGGACGGTCAGCCGGAGGGGCCAAGCACGGCCGGCGGCCGGGCGGGTGTGACGCCAGCGCCGCCTCTTGCCCCGGGGAGGAACTGCAGCCTGACCCAGCCGGTTCAATGGGCTCTTCCTTTCTAAGTCGTTTCCAGCTTGCTTCTGGAATTCCTGAAATATTTATGGAGCGCCCACCACCTCCCAGGCAGGGTTCCGGTCGTTGACGAGGGCCTCAGACATTCTCGGGCGCATGGGGAAATAGGTACAGAACTAGCTAGAACCCCAAATACTGGGAATAGCACCTCGTCCCTAGATATCCAACTATGTAAGCAAACATTTCTCCCTTGATTACTTCTTTCTCACAACCACTTTCATAAATCATAAAGGAGGCAAACAAAGCACCCCAATACCTAAAACTCTAAAAAAAATAAATAAATCTGTATGACATCGACTACATTTATGTTTGATTCAAATGCTCTCCTGCTGGCGGGTGTGGCCCAATGGGGTGTGGCTCCAAGTTTGAGTGGTGACCTATGAATCAGGAGTTCCCTGTTCATCACCAGCCAGGGGATGCCCAGGTTGTGGGGCGTGCAGGAGGCCATCGATCAATGATTCTCTGTCATCATTGATATTTCTATCTCTCTCCCTCTCCTTTCCCCTCTGAAATAAATAATATATATATTAAAATGCTCTCCTGTTCATTTCCTCGTGGACACTCATTCATTTTAGAACTACTGACTGCATGATGCTGCCAAGCACTGGATCTGGGATATGAGGGAGGCAGACAAGATCCCTGTCCTCGAAGTGAGGGGATTACACCAGGCCATAAATACGGCAACCAAGTAATTAGTTTCAGATAAGGGTAGTAGTTATACAAGGGAGGTGAGGGTAATAGGATACAATGAGATAAAGGAGCGTAGCCAGCCAAAATTGGTTTGGCTCAGTGGATAGAGCATCCGCCTGCGCACTGAAAGGTCCCGGGTTTGATTCTGGTCAAGGGCATGTACCTTGGTTGCGGGCACATCCCCAGTGGGGGGTGTGCAGGAGGCAGCTGGTTGATGATTCTCTCTCATCGATGTTTCTAACTCTCTATCCCTATCCTTTCCTCTCTCTTAAAAAAACAAAGTATACTTTTTTAAATCAATAAAATATATTTTTAGCTAAAACCGGTTTGGCTCAATGGATAGAGTGTCGGCTTGGGGACTGAGAGGTCCCGGGTTCGATTCTGGTCAAGGGCATGTACCTTGGTTGCAGGCATATCCCCGGTGGGGGGTGTGCAGGAGGCAGCTGATCGATGACTCTCTCTCATCGATGTTTCTAGCTCTCTATCTCTCTCCCTTTCTCTCTGTACAAAATCAATAAAAATATATTTTAAAAATAAATAAATAAAATAAAATATATTTTTTAAAAGAATGAATGAAAGAATGAGTGTCTGATTGAAAACATGGAGAGAAGGGACGGGAGAGGAGTGACGGGGAAGCGCAGGGAAAGGTAAAAGGAACAAGAAGAGGAACTCAATGGTGAGCGGAGAGGTGCGCGGGCCTGCTCCTGCCCGCCCACAGGGGGCGCTGCGGGCCGCCGGTGGTGCGGGGCGTCGGGTGGGCGGGCCTATGGGGGCGTGGCCTCCGGGCGAGCCCTCTGGGGCGGTGCGTCAGGTGGGAGGGGCGTCTGGTGGGCGGGTCCCGGGGCGGGGAGTCAGGTGGGAGGGGCTAATATGGGCGGGGCTTCTGGGGCTGGGTGTCGGGTGGGCGGGGCCTCGGGCGGGGCCGCCGGCGCGGGCCAGGTGAGAGCGGAGGGCGGGAGGGAAGGGGCGGTGCAGCTGGGACGCCCCGCGCGGCCCGGTGAGGTCCTCCCTCCGACGCGGGCCGGGCCTGGCCTCCCTGAGTCCCTGAGTCCCCATCCCTCCCGGTGGGAGCTCAGGGAGCCGGAGGCGGGCCCAGCACCGCAGACTCGGCCTCCAGTTTCCCCAGCCGGTCAGGGGGCAGATGGGCTGCACGGGCTGCCCGGAATGAGCTTGGGGGGCTCCGGCCACACTCAGGGCGCCCCTCACCCCAGGTGTCCTCACGCGGCGCAGGTGGGTGTTCTCGGGGGCCTGCAGCCCGGACCTTGGAAACAGTCGTGCTTCTCCATTCGGCGCTCCCGCCAGTGGTGATGGAGGCCCCGTTGGCCGTTACTCGGGCTTCCCACGTTCCATGCACGCGGGAAGGGCCGGACTCTGTGAAACCTCGCGGTGAAAAGGATTAGAAAAAGCATTTAGCAAATTCACTCATTCTGCAGCTGTTCACTGAACACCTGTGACGTGGCCAGCACCTCCAGTTGCTGGGTAAAGGGGGCGGGGCTCGGAGGGGCAAAGGCCGTCTCCTGGGAGCCCGCCTTCCGCCCTGGGATGAGGGAATGCCCTGATGGCAGGTAGCATCGCTCCTCCGCGGCGACTCCGTGACGTGTGTGCTGGGCCAGGAACAGGGCGTTAGGTAACAGCGGAGGTGATCCAACAAAGTCATTAGTAGTGAATCAATACACGTCAATGTAAAGCGTTGTGATAGGGACACTGGCTATATGGGAACTCTCACACGGGTGCCATCTTTATGGTTTTTCTGAAAATTTAAAACTGCTCTAAAAAGGAAGGTTTATTTTTTAAATGTGTGTGTGCATGCCTGTGTGTGTGCATGCCTGTGAGTATGCATGCCTCTGTGTGTGTCTGTTTATGTGTATGCGTGTGCATGCATGTGTGTGCATGCCTCTGTGTGTGTGTGTGTGCATGCCTGTTTGTATTCATGCCTTTGGGGTGTGTGCATGCCTCTGTGTGTGTGCATGTCTGGGTATGTGCATGCCTCTTTGTGTGCATGCTTATGTGCATATATGTGTATGCCTGTGTGTGTGTGTGCATGCCTCTGTGTGTGTGTGCATGCCTCCGTGTGTGTGCATGCGTGTGTGTGCCCGGGTGTGGTGTACCAGATGGCGATGAGTGCCGTGGAGAAAAGGAAAGCCGGGTCAGAGGGCAGGGAGCACTGGTGGGAAACGGGCCTGCTAAGGACCTGACACTGAGCAGAGTGCTGGCTGGAAGGGAGGGAGCTGCCGTGTGGAGATGGAGGGGCCACGTGTGTTCAGGACACGGGGAGCAGCAGGGGTGAGGCGCTGGGGGTGCGAACCACTCGGGGGCTTGCTGGTTCCCATGGAGGGAGGGGCTTGGAGAACACTGGGACCCCCGTTTATCGTGCCCGCACCCCGGCTCTGTGGGGCGTCGGGGCGGGAGCGCAGGCCCGGCTCGGCATGTGTCCGGGGCCAGGACCACGTCACGCTCTCTCCCTCTTTCCGGAGGCTCCCTGGAAATCTCTCCAGAGGAGTGTTAACATTCAAATTGTTTTTCAGCGAAATTTGAAATGATGATGGAACTTCGAAGAGCGGACTCTTAAAAATCTTTTTAATTTTAAAATTGATCCCCACTGGGTCCTATCCTGAGAACTTAATAGATCGGCTGTCTCCTAAGTGGAGGTAATTGAGATACAACAGTAAAAAGTTAAAAATAATCGTCCCCGCGTTCCTGGAGGCTTCGGGAGCGACAGGCACATTTAATTTGAAATCCTGGGGAGAGCGCAAGGCGCTCTGTGCGCGGAGAGGGCGGAACCTGGCGGTTTCTGAGCGGCACCAGGACGGGAAGCGCTCCTGACGGTTAAGGAGGAACACGGGGCAGGGACGAGGCTGGGGTGCTTTCCCCTCAGATGACAGATGTGTGATCCTGGTGTAAGATGGGCTGCTGCATATATGCATTCATCTGTAAAATACTATGTTTTTATCGATTCCAGAGAGAGAGAAACATGGATGAGAGAGAAACATCATGGCTCAGCTGCCTCTTGCACGCCCCCTGCTGGGCACAGGGAGGGAGCCCACAACCTGGGCCTGCGCCCTGACTGGGAACCAAACCGGAGACCTCCTGGTTCATGGGGTGACACTCAGCCACACTGGCTGGGCTGCAGGGGCTGTTTGTAAAGAAGGGACCAGGAGCCGAAACCGGTGTGGCTCAGTGGATAGAGCATCGACCTTCGGACTGAAAGGTCCCGGGTTCGATTCCGGTCAAGGGCATGTACATTGGTTGCAGGCACATCCCCAGGAGGGGGCGTGTGAGAGGCAGATGATCAATGATTCTCTCTATTCCTCTCTCTTCCTCTCTGTAAAAAATCAATAAAATATATTAAAAAAAAAAAAAAAAAAAAGGAAGGGACCAGGAGCCTCCAGGGCTCAGGGAGGGCGTGTCTTGGGCCTCGGGGACCCTAGCCGGGCTGTGCCCCGCCTCTCTCAGCTTGGGCTGCTGCCTGGCTGGCCCAGGTGCATGGGGGGGAGAGGGGGTGTGCCCGGAGCTTTCGCTGCTATGGAGAAGCAGGAACGTACCCCGTACCCCGAGAAGGCTGGGCCAGAATGCTGTCGGAGGCCCTGGCGTTGGCAAGGTGGTCTTGAAAGGCGTCCCGAGCGGCCAGGTGGCTGGGGCTGGCGCTGCAGGGAAGACGGAGGTCCGGGGAGGCCGGCCGGCCGGCAGTGTGGGGTCCGGAGGCCTGCCCGCTCTGCCACGGGGTGTCCGGAGGCCTCCCCTCCCCCGCCGGCCGCTGGGCTCCAGGTCCCCCGCGGCGTCTCTCCTCGGCGCGGCTGGCTTTCTTGGCACGGCCGGCCCAGTTGCTAGGAAGCCGAGCAGGGCATGGGCAACTTCCTCTGGCCTCGCCTGCCTCCCGCCATCTGCCCGCTCCTTCCCGCGCCCGCCGACGGGCCGGGAGCCGGGCAGAGGCCGGCGTGGCATCTGTGCTCTCTCCTGGGAAGGGGCGCCCGCTGACGCTCTTTAACCCCCTCGGCCCAGGTGCAGAGCGGCGAGGGGCCGGGCCTTCCTCCTCCCTCCTCCCGCCAAACGCGGTGCCTTTGTTTGTTTGGCACCCAGGAGGGCACAGCCCTCCGGTGGGAGGGTGGTCCGGCCAAGGTGACGGCGTCACGGGCATTGATGGTGATGTCCGTGTGGCCTCCAGCAAAGAGACGTTAAAAAAAAAACAGGCTTTGGGGTGAGTCTGGGGCGATTCCGGCCTCCAGCTGTGTCACCGCTCGCACACCGCTCACAGGTGTGGCTGCCCTGCCTGCTTCCTTTGCCACCACAGCTCTACGCCCTCGACAGACACATTACGTTCCTTCGGTTCCAATTTCACGCGTAAGGACAGTGGCTGGTTCACTCTGAGAGTATGTGCTATGTGGGAAGGCACAGGAGCAGCAGCCTCAGGCTCGAGCCAGAAGCTAGAAATGGTGTGTGTGTGTGTGTGTGTGTGTGTGTGTGTGTGAAACCGGTGTGGCTCAGTGGCTAGAGCATCGGCCTGCGGACTGAAAGGTCCCAGGTTCGATTCCGGTCAAGGGCATGTACCTTGGTTGTGGGCACATCCCCAGAAGGGGGTGTGCAGGAGGCAGCTGATTGATGTTTCTCTCTCATCGATGTTTCTAACTCTCTATCCCTCTCCTTCCTCTCTGTAAAAAATCAATAAAATATATTTTTTAAGAAAGCATCAAACACCACCCATGGCCCGTGTGGCCCAGTGGGTAGGGAGCCATCCTGTGTACCGAAAGGTTGCAGGCTCACTTCCTGGTGGGGAGCATGTAAGAGGCAGCTGATTGATGTTTCACTCTCACATCGATGCTTCTCTCTCTCTCTCTCTCTCCAAAAAAAATCAATAAAATAAAATAAAACACTTAAAACAAGAACATTACCCAGCACCATCTGCCTCCCCTGCTTTCAGGGCTGGTTCCATGGGGCCAGCCAGGTTCCCGAGACCGAAGCTGCTCTCTGGCGTGAGCCCATGGAACTGTCCCCTGAGTCAGGGGCCGAGCCGTGGGCAGCCCGCTCTGCACACACAGGGGAGCCGGGCAGCCAGACACAGAAGCAGGCCTCACCAAACCGGGCCCCGGGAAGGGCGGGGAGAGCCATTGTTCGCTCTCTCAGGATGCATCGGGCTGGGGAACCGGCGTGTAATTTTGTCTGCGGCCGGCAGCACGCCTCCCGCCCTCTCCCTCCGCCGTCTATTCTCCCCGAGAGGCCCGCTTAGACGGGGGCGAAGACAAAGTGCCATTGTCGCAGCTCACCGGCTAAAAGCTTCCGGAGCCGCTCAGGTGTGTGTGCTCGCTGTGCGGCCTCTGTGTGCTGCTAAAATTGGCGTTATTAATATTTGCTTTCCGGAAGGCCCCCAGGTCAGCGCGGGCGCATTAAGCCACTCTGCTCTAACTGGTATTTCCAGAGTCATTTGGGCTCCGGGAGCTAATGCGGGTCTGGGGACCGCAGGGGCCGCCCCGAGCCCGGACTCTGCGTTTTGCAGTCAGCTCCACCGGGAGCCCACTCACTGGGCTGCCCCCTCTCCCGCACCCCACCCTTCGGTGCTGGCATCTAGCCAGGGGTGTATGCACCCAAAATGCAAACAGTGTGCTCTGAGACAAAGCCCACTCCAGAGGCTAGCACCAATATGTCACTTTAAAAAAGGTCTTTCTTTGCCTTAGTTGGTTTGGCTCAGGGGATAGAGCATCGACCTGCAGACGGAAGGGTCCAGGGTTTGATTCCGGTCAAGGGCACATGCCTGGGTTTCGGGCTCCATCCCCAGTAGGGGGCGTGCAGGAGGCAGCCAATCCATGATTCTCTCTCCTCATTGATGTTTCTAGCTCTCTCTCATCCTCTCCCTTCCTCTTTGAAGTCAATAATATATATATATATATACATATATATATATATATATTTTTTTTTTTTTTTTTAAGTGAAATCACGTTTCAGAACTCTGCTATTCTCCCCTTCCCTCCCTTGTTTTTGTTTTGTTTTGTTTTTTGGTTCATCCTTACCTGAGGATATTTTTTTCCATTGGCTTTTAGAGAGAGTGGGAGAGAAGGAGGGTGGGAGGGAGAGAGAGAGACAGCCGAAACTGGTTTGGCTCAGTGGATAGAGCCTGTTCCGGCTTCTCGGTTAGTGAGAGCCGGGAGTAAAACCTGGCAGTTGTGCCCAGCTGGCGTGGCTGTTATCAGGGCACACGTCCGGGTGGCAGACTCGGTTACCAGCAGGGGGCAGGCAGGAGGCAGCCAACCAATGAGTCTCTCTCATCATCGACATTTCTATCGCTATTCCCCTCTCTCTGAAATCAATAAAGCAAAACAAAACATATTAATAACAACAACAAAAAACACCCTTCCAGACTGCTTTAAAAAATAAACTTAAAACCTTTTCCAGGAGTTTGCGATGGCTGGAGGAGACCTTATCTTTTTCTTAGTGTTTTTAGGTTTATTTAGCCATAGACGTTCCCAGCTACATCCCTGTCCCCCATTCCTCTTTCCTCCCTTTCTCCTCCCGCCTCCCCTCCTCTCCCTCCCCTCTCTGTCCTCAGTCTCACAGGGAGCTGGCGATGGCGGGGCGAAGGCGTGTGGGTCTGCATGGAGATGCCACACACTATGATGTGGAAACAGAATGGAATGTCTGCTTTCGGAACCTGACAGGCCCGGCTGCTGAGGGTCCGGCTCCTGCATCAGCAGACGGCACACCTGTGCGGACCGGGGCCGTGTGAGCGGCAGGCGGTCAGGGCGGCTGTGCTATTTTCTGACCGTTTCCCCTCTTTTTGTAACTGTGTCTCCAAGCGCCATCGAGGTTCCCCCTGCTTGTGAAGCAGCCTATTTCTCGTCCCGTCATTTGCTCCTGGAGGATGTCATGGTGTGGGTGACTAACGGACACACACACACACACACACACACACACACATATATATATATATATATATATATATATATATATATATATATATATATATTTTTTACAGAGAGTTAGGGAGAGAGATAGAGAGAAACATCAATGGGAGAGAAACATCCATCAGCTGCCTCCTGCACACCTCCCACTGGGGATGTGCCTGCAACTAAGGTCCATGTCCTTGACCGGAATCAAACCAGGGCCTCTTGAGTCTGCAGGCCAATGCTCTGTCCACTGAGCCAAACCGGTCAGGGTGAGACTTTAAAAAAAAAGTTTTTATTGATTTCAAGAGGAAGCAGGAGGGAGAGAGAGATAGAAACATCAGTGATGAGGGAGAATCATGGATCGGCTGCCTCCTGCTCGCCCCGCACTGGGGATCAAGCCTGGGCATGTGCCCTGACCGGGAATCGAACCAGTGATCTCTTGGTGCATGGGCTAACCACTAAGCAACGCTGTCTGGGCATATGCGTTGGCCAGGTTGCTTGTGACCATTGTGGACACGTTGGAATTCTCCTGGAATTTTTCCCCCAGGCAGGCTCTGCTCATGTTCACTTGGCATCTTAACTGCTTTATGTGGTGGCTCTGGTTATTCTTTCTCACAGCCCCCTCCCCCCGAAATCCCCAAGTCTGCCCCCCCCACACACCCACAGAGTCTGCCCCCCTAGCCACGCCCAGAGCCTGGGTGCTGCCCTCCCTGCATGACGCCCGCCCTCCCCAGGGCCGCTGGGCAAACGTTGGTTTGAACTTGAAGCCCCCTCTGCTCTCCTGCGCTTGTTTGTGGATGAGACACTTTTCGAGGACGTTTGGAAAGTCAATGTTTGACTTGCATAACCTTATTGAACGGCCTCTGCACCCCCCTTGCCGGCTGGAGGGGCCGCCTGGCGGCCAGAGAGACGCCGGAGGGACGCCGAGAGGCACCCCTCCCGCCAGGGCCCCGGGGGCTGCTGTGGGGGTGGGCACAGATGAACTTGGTGGCGGAGGCCTGCCCTCTCCGGAGCGTCACGGCGAAGGGCACAGGGACCCGGGGACGCTGTCGCCTCAGATCCCGCTCGCCGGCGGGGAGACGGTGACAGCCATTTTATAAAAATAACATTTCTGACTATTAGAGGAGTGAGCGCGCTCCAGGCGGAACACGTGGAAGATTCTGGAATGTCACAGACGAGAAGACAATCTCAACCCCCGGGGGGCTGCGGGAGCGGCTCTGATGTTTCCTTCCACCAGTTCCTTCGCATTTACAGCTTCATTTCCCGACAAGGTGCCTGCTTCTCTCCCTCCTCGCCGCGCGCTTACCACCCTGCGGTCTCCCTTCCCTTCTCCTTAACGCCCCCTGGGGGGGGGGGGCATTTCTTTGGGTTCTAACTCCCGTTATTCCCATTTCCGGTGACAAACATCTCCAAGTGGCCTCGCTGGCTTCTCTTATTATTATGAGGGCAAATGACGAGAAATGAAATTCTTGACTCAAAAGGAGTATACATGGAGCGGCCAGGTGATAATGATCTCTGAACGCATACTAATCTGGCCACTCAGTGTCTATCCTCTATAACACATGTGTCAAACACAAGGCCCGCGGGCCAAATCCGTCCCGCCAGGCCTTGCAATGTGGCCCACACCGCGCTGTCATCACTGCACTCCGCTGCGTTTCCATCACAATGACAGTTTATGACTGTTCAGTAAACCATTCGGCCCGCGATTTAGGCTGGATTTTAGATTTTGGCCCCTTCTCTGATTGAGTTCGACACCCCTACTCTATAACAAAAAGCTAATATGCGAATTATCCAGGAGTTTGGCCAGCAGGCAGGTCAGCCAACCACCCATGTCCCCTCCCCCTACACACACACACACACACACACACACACACACTGCTTATTATGCATCCAGAGATCATCATCATCTGGCCACTCCGTGTACGTTTAACACGGAAATAAGAGTCCATCGGTTTATAGATGTCACCCGTGCAGAAAATGAAAGTTTAAATTGCAATCCCGCATTGCTGTTGGTAGCTGGCGGCGCTCCTGTGAAAGCTGCAGTGGTGGGGCCGCGGGCTGGGGGGCCTCGCTGCCTGGGCGCTGCTCCCGAGGCTAAAGTACAGGCACCCGTCTGTTCCTGGCGTGAGTGTTTCCTGGGGGTGCTGGAGGGGCTGGGGGGGGGGGATTTGGGGTGTGTTTGCAGCCTCCCAAGCCACCCCTAGGCCTGGTGACGGCTAAGAGAGCGCCCAGGCCTCAGAAACCCCCAAGGGACAGAGGCCAGTTCACCTGTGCAGCGTGGCTCCGGGTGGCGTGGCCCCGGGCGCTGGCCTGGGAGTGCCACGTCTGCAGGGCGCCGAGGGCAGCAGTGTCCCGGGTTCCGGGAGGGCCGGCCTTCCAGCAGCTGCCGCCCCCCAGATCTCGGCCCCTGCCCAAGCCCAGGCCCGCGGACACCGAGCCCAGCAGCTCTCAGCGGCCGCACAAAGAGAATTCTAAAGTGACACACGCCGGACACGCAGCCAGGAGAGGGGATCACGGCGGGCTGCAGCTGGGCCTCTGAAGGGCACTGGGCTTCCTGCGGCAAAGGTGGGGTTTCACAACAGAATTAAGAAGCTCCCCCGCCCCCCCAACCCAGGCCCATCCGCAGGGCCAGGCCCCATCTGTCAGCAGGCTGTGGGGGAGGGGCAGGCGCTGATTTTTTATTGATTTATTTTTGGTTAATCCTCGCCCGAGGATATTTTTCTATGATTTTTTTTAGGAAGAGTGGAAGAGAGAGGGAAAGTCAGAGAGAAACATCGACGTGAGAGAGAGAGACACATCGATGGGCTGCCTCCTGCACCAGCCCTGACTAGGCCGGGGAGGAGCCTGCAACCGAGGTACAGGCCCTTGACCGGGATGGAACCCGGGACCCTTTGGTGCGTGGGCCGACCGACGCTCTATCCACTGAGCCACACCGGCCAGGGCAGGCACTGACATTGTCATTGCAGGGCCCACGTCCCATCTCTTGGTTCATGGCTTGCCTTTGGACCGTCATGCATTGTGCTCCTCTGCCTGGACCCTCCGCCGCTGTGTGCGGCCACCTCCTCTGCACCCTTCCAGGCTCAGCTCCAGCGTGCCTTCTGCCAGGAAGCCTCCCTGACCACCAGCCCGCCCCCACCCCACCCCTCGGCTCTGTGCTGTCATAAACCTCATCACCAGCTTCTGTCCTGACTGGCCACGGCTCACTTATGAGCGTCACAGCCCAGCTCAGTGCTGGGCACATAGTAGGTGGTCGATCAATACATTACTTGGCAGCAGGCAGGGGGCGCCCCTAGGGGCTCTCAGGTGTGGCTCCTGCAGGGGGGGGCCCTCGGGGGGATGGGCTTGACTCTAAGCCAGGGGCCCGAGGCCTCCCCCTCTGCCCACGCCCGCGCCTCGTCCTCCATGGCCATGCGCCTTCCCCACCTCCCCCGGGTCTGGGGCCTCCTGGTGCGTGTCACCCCAAAAACAAATCGGGGTGAGACGTCAGGTCCAACAGCACAGGCGTCTTAGGAGCGTGTTTGACCAGCAATGTGTGCGGCCCGGGCGGGGGGTAGGGGGGGGCAGAGAGCTCACCTCACTGCTGAGTCCCTCAGTGAGCCTGGCATGGCCTCCCCCGGGGCCTCCCGGCTCCACATCTCCACTCAGCGTCCACCCCCCGTCCAGATTGCGGGGCGCCTGCAGGACAGGCTGCTGGCCGCGGGGGAGGCAGCGGGAGAGGGCCCGCGCTGGAGGGACCGGCCTCCGGACACTGGAAACCACCCCATGGGACTGAGCGCGGAGCCTGGGGCTGGCCGGGCTGGAGGGGAGGGTCCCTCCAGGGGAGGCGGCCCCTCGGCTCCTGGGGCCCAGCCTCTTCCCTTCGACACGGGAAACACCTCACCTGCCCACAGGTGGTCAGAGAAACATCCATCAGCTGCATCTTGCACACCCCCTGCTGGGGATATGTCCACAACCACGGTACATGCCCTTGACTGGAATCGAACCTGGGACCCTTCAGTCCACAGGCCGACGCTCTATCCACTGAGCCAAACCGGTTAGGGTCGGAATCTATTTATTTTAAACAGGGTGGACCCTCCCAGGACAGAAATGGTCACACAACGCAAAGGGCCACCCTCCCTCCCATTGCAGGTCATGTCCTTCCCGCCCGGGACCCCCGTTCCAGGGCCAGCCCTGGTGGAGGGGGCGGTGGGGGGGGGCGGGGCCTGGAGCCTGTGGTGCGGACAGAGAGGCACAGGCCAGCTCCTCCCAGCAGGCCCACAGCCTGGGCCCCTCGTGTGTGCCAGGCCAGGGCTGCTCTGAGGCCTTCAGGAGAGAGGGAAGACAGATGGTGAGAGACTCAGGGAGCCAGCTGTCTCCAGTGGATGGCGGACCACGGCTGAAATGGCGTTCGCAGGTAAGGGTTGTTGCAGCAACAGTGTTTGAGAAGAAAAAGCTGCCGAAACCAGTTTGGCTCAGTGGGTAGAGCGTCGGCCTGCAGACTCAGGGTCCCAGGTTTGATTCCGGTCAAGGGCATGTGCCTTGGTTGCGGGCACATCCCCGGTGGGGAGTGTGCAGGAGGCAGCTGATGGATGTTTCTCTCTCATCGATGTTTCTATCTCTCTCTCTTCCTCTCTGTAAAAAATCAATAAAATATATTTTTTTTTAAAAAGAAAAAGAAAGAAAAGAAAAAGCTGCCCCACGGCCTGGCTCCGTGGTTGAGCGCCGACCTAGGAACCAGGAGGTCACGGCTCAATTCCCGGTCAGGGCACGGGCCCGGGTTGCGGGCTCCATCCCCAGTGTGGGGCGTGCAGGGGCAGCCGATCCGTGATTCTCTCTCCTCAATGATGTTTCTCCCTCTCCCTTCCCCCTGAAATCAAACCAGGCCCACACGCCTTTCAGAAACCCCGTGCTCTTCTCTCGGGGAGAGGCTGAGGACGGAGCACCATCCTCTTGCAGCCTCTCCCGTCTGGGGAAGGCGGCTCCAGCCCGGGACACAGGGCAGCAGGGAGGGCTGACCGGCGGGCACTCTCTCCCCTGAGGGCCGTGTCACCCGGAGGAGGCCCTGCCAGCACCGGCCCCCGCCCCCACCGGGCTCACCTGGCACAGGCTCCTCGCTGCTCACAGCCTTCTTTTCGGGCTGCCCCCCGGAACCTTCCCGGGCGCCCCGGGCTGGCGGATCTTGCTGGAACCGTCTTCCCTCCGGCCCCAGCGCAGTGGGAGCGGCCGCGTTCTGGGTGGCCTCCCGCCCCGGCCGCCCAGCCCAAGGGCGTCTCGCAGCCATAAACGGACCAAATTGGAACTGTTACTGAGGGCCGGAGATAAAAGAGAGAGCTGGGCGTCCCCATGAATAAAACATGACTGGGAGTCCGGCTCTCGGAAAATTAGAGGGAATACATTGCGGCGGATCAATTCTATCTAATTTCTTGGCCGAGCTTCTGACATGCAAATGAGTGCGTGCTCACCATTTATGAGCGAGCCGCGGAGACTGCGGAGGGAGGAGGGCTGCAGAGCGGCCGGGCGGGGCTAAGGCCTTAGCACAAGTCCACCAGCCTCTCCTCCTGGAGACCCAGAGGCTGAGAAACTCTCCCGGGGCCCGGCGGACCACACGGCTCAGGGGCTGAGCATCGGCCTAGGAGCCAGGAGGTCACGGTTTGATTCCCGGTCAGGGCACAGGCCCGGGCTGCGGGCTAGATGCCCAGCAGGAAGCAGCCAATCCATGAGTCCCTCTCACCATGATGCTTCCACCTCTCTCTCCCTCTCCCTTCCTATCTGACATCGATAATATATATATATATTTAAAAAGAAAGAAAAAGAGCAAAAGGAAGGAAGAAACCCTCCCAGGGAAGGCCAAGAAAGCCAGACCGAGTCCCGGGGTCAGAGCCTGACTCGGTGGCCAGTTCCTCTGGCCACTCGCTCATCCCAGCCACCCCAGTGGCCCGCTGGCCAGGCCTGGCCACAAGGACACGGTGAGCCTCCCCCAGCCCCACCCTTCTTTGCTCAGCTGGTTCCCATCCCCAACACCCCATCTCCCCAGACAGGCCTCCCTCTGGCTTGGTTTCCAGCCCAAATGTCCCCCCGCCGGCCGCAGGAACCCCCCTCCGGCTGTGCTCAGTGCCGCCCGCTGGCCCGCTCCTGCCGCAGACGTGTTGACTTTGGCCCGAGCGTGGCTGTACTGTGTGTAGGTTGGGGGCCAGCATGAAGGAATGGGGAGGCTGGCCCTGAACTAGGGTGTCTGGCTTCCCCAGAACCGTCGGAGAGTCTGGTTGTGCGGGCTTGCGTTTTCGCTGGCTGGAATCAAGGAGGGACCCTGGCCCTTTAAGACCGGCTGCACCCCCCCATTTGCCGCGGACCCCCCTGTGCTGAACTGCCTCTCTCAGGTGCCATGTACCGTTGCGTTTGCTCTGTTGCTTTGCTGACAGTCATGGGCCCCCCAATGACCGTTCGAGGCCGGGGACCAAACCTGCAACCCAGGCACATGCCCTTACCCGGTAATCCAACCTGTGACCTTTCAGTGTGAGGGCTGATGCTCTAACCACTGAGCAATCCTGCTGAATTGTCTCTTTTCCTCTTTTAAAAATATATTTTATTGATTTTTTACAGAGAGGAAGAGAGAGGGATAGAAAGTTAGAAACATCGATGAGGGAGAAACATTTATCAGCTGCCTCCTACTGGGGATGTGCCCGCAACCCAGGTACATGCATGCCCTTGACCGGAATCGAACCAGGGATCCTTCAGTCTGCAGGACGACGCTCTATCTGCTGAGCCAAACAGGTTAGGGCTGAATGTTCTCTTTTGACACTCTCTTTCTGTCCCTGCTCGCTCCGAGGCTGCCAAAATGCCTGCTGGTTAGAGCAAAATATCAACAGGCTGCCTCCTGCACGCCCCCTAGCGGGCATCAAGCCACAAGACCGGCACATGCCCTTAGCAGGAATCCAACTGGCAACATTTCGGTGCCCTGGGCGATGCCCAAGCAACTGAGCCACACAGGCCAGGCGAGTCTGTGCTGAAGACGTGGCGCTAGAAGAAGTTGAAGTTTGAACAATGTGGCTCTCCGAGAGATGTCAGTCGTTGTGCTGTTGGTATTTGGCTCTGCTGACTAATGAGTTTGCCGACCGCGGGCCTGGGAGACGGGAGGCCTCCTGGGCCCGGAGTCTGACTCTCCCTCAGCTCCTGGCTCCTGGGGCGCCGCTCGGAAAGAGTGAGGCCAGCCGGGCCTCGGGCCTCCTGGGACCCTGTCCCCTGCTCCCCGCCTGGCAGGGGCCCCGGAGGCGCAGGGCACCCCGGGGGGACAGGGCTTAACAAGCTTTTCCCGGCAGCTTCTCCTGGGCTGAGGACACGGCCTGCGGCTTCTCTGGGCTCCATCCCCCATGGGCGCAGGGCCCTGGGGAGGGGCCGTGGGTGAGGGGGCCTGGCCACTCCCAAGCACCCCTCATGCCCCTCAGGAGACCCCTGACCCAACCCTCTCTTTCCAGTCCTTTCCCGCGGGGACTGGTCCCTCCCAGACGGGCCCGGGTTGCTGGGCAGAAGCCACCGGAGACCCTGGGGACCACGAGGCCCCTGGCGAGGGCCCGGAGGACTGGGGCTCCCAGCACCCGGTTGCCAGGCCCCCCAACTCCCTGGTGGGAGCCAAACTCCCTGAGCTCCTGGAGAGCAGGGCCCGGGGGTGGGGGGGTGGGGGACTGGGTGGAGAAAGAAAAATCTGTCGTTAAAGGCCGGGAGAGGGGATGGGCACCTCCTACACCATCTGGTGACTGGGTTTCCCTCAGAGGGAGCCGGCTCCTGGGGCCGCTGGTGGGAGCCGGCGGCTCCTTCCCCACTCAGCACCTCCTCTTGGTGGCCGCCCGCCTGGTCCTTCTTCAGCCCGGGTGTCCGAGCGCTGGACACAGCTGCTGGGGGGACTGTCCCTGACTTCCAGGAGCCAGCGCGGGAGCAGGTGGGTGACAGACCGGTGAAATGTCTTCCCCAGCGATGGGGGCCGCGGTGGCCCTGATCCAGGAGGGGCAGAAAGCGATGGGGGGAGGGGGGAAGGGGAGAGGGGGAGGGCAATCAGGGAGGCCTCCCTGAGGAGGGACATTTCCTGAGGCCTGACGGATCCACTGAGGCCAGCGCAGGGCAGAGGCCCCAAGCGGGAAGTGACCGAGGTCCAGGGACAGGAAGGCGGCTGCAGGGCCCATGCATGGTGCCAGGGGGCATCTGAGAGGTGAGGTCAGTGGGCACAATGTTGTGCTGGGCCAGGCTGGTTGGGGTGCAGGCTGACTCCTATTCTGATTGTCATAGAAACCACTGGAACGTTCTAGCAGAGGGTTGATGTGATCAACTCTGCACGTGGAGAACCTTGTCCGACGGGAACCTTGTCTGACGGGAACCTTGTCTGAGGGAACCTTGTCTGAGGGGAACCTTGTCCCAGGGGAACCTTGTCCAAAGGGAACGTTTTTGTGTGTGTGTGTGTGGGGGGGGTGTTACGTTCTGTGACCCTCCCCCCAAGTAAACAACTTTTGGGGGACCCCTGGGTCCAGCTCTGTCTGGGGAACACAGCTGAGGCTCCAGAAAACCTTAAATTCCAGCTGGTCCTCCGCCCAGGGCACCCACTTTTCCTCGTGGCCGGCCTTCCATGCAGCAAAGGGGTGCAGCTGGGTGCAGCCCCCCGCCTCACGGGGCCTGTTTCTGGGGCCACCTGGGTGGAGCTCTCAGAGAGATGGAAGCGCTGTAATTAGCGTGTGCACCCCCGCTTCTGCTATCATTAAATTGGTTCCGCCCGCGCAGGGCCGCGCGCCTTGAAAAGGCAAATTAAACTGTTCCGTGTTAATAGGCTCGGATTAAATTGGGCTCCGGGAACCCGGGGAGGCCCGCGGTCCCGCGTGGACGCCGCGTGGGGGTCCGAGGGGCCTGTTCCCCGCCTCGGAAATCACTCGGAGCCGCCCCGTCTGGGCTGGGCCGGCGGGTCCCTGTGGGGGAGGCCAGGACGGAGGTGTGAAGACGCTGTCCTGGGAGCTGAGGGTTTGGGGCAGCAGCCATGAGCCACGAGCGGGAGGAGACGGGACAGGAGCCTTCGGAAGGAACCACGCGGTCCTGCCGCCCCTCTGCCCCGGACCCCGTTGGGGCCTCGGACCCCGGCTCGGCCAGCCTGGGTTGCTTTCCGGCACGAAGGTCCCGGCCGTGCGTTACAGCAGCCCCGGAGACTGATGCGGTGACCGTGACCCAGCCCTCCGGGAGGGCGGCCGGGGCCGCAGAGTGTGCTGGGCCCGTGGTGGGCAAACTCATCCGTCCGCAGAGCCAGACACCAACAGCACAGCGATGGAGCTTTCTCTGGAGAGCTCACAACTCCTTCTAATGCCACTTCTTCAGCACAGACTCGCCCAGGCCGTGGTGTTTTGTGGAAGAGTCACGCTCAAGGGGCCAAAGAGCCGCGGTTTGCTGACCACGGGGCTGGGCAGTGGGCGCCCAGTGAGCCTGTCAGAGGATGCGGAGCCCCGGGCAGAGTGTGCGCGCCCTCGAACCCCTGCCCCAAGTCCAGGCCCAAACGCCGGCTGACATGTTTCCAAGGCGGCGGAGGGGCAGCCGGGAGGCGGGAGCTTGTGGGCAGAACCACTCAGTCCCTGGATCTTTTCGGGCCGAGCATAACTGCAAGGGGCGGCCTTCTCTACCCCGCGAGCCAGACAGCCCCGGGGCGGGGGATGCTGGGAGTGCGGCCTGCTGGCCCAGGGCAGCCGTGAAGGCAGTGCTCAGAAGATGGAGAAGGGGCCCGGCTGGAGTGGCTCAGTGGTGGAGGATCGACCTATGAACCAAGAAGTCACAGTTCAGCCGAAGCCGGTGTGGCTCAGTGGTAGAGCGTCGGTCTGCGGACTGAGGGGTCCCGGGTTCGATTCCGGTCGAGGGCATGTGCGTTGGTTGCGGGCACATCCCCTGTGGGGGGTATGCAGGAGACAGCTGGTAGATGTTTCTCTCTCATCGACGTTTCTGGCTGTCTCTCTCCCTTCCTCTCTGTAAAAAATCAATGGAATATATATATATATATATATATATATATATATATATATAAAGAAGTCAGGTTCGATTCCCCATCAGGGCACAGGCTCGGGCTGCGGGCTCGGTCCCCAGGGTGGGGCGTGCATGACTCTCTCCTCATGGGCGTTTCTCTCTCCCCCTGTCCCATCCTCTCTGAAATCAATAAAACTACACTTTAGTCTATGTGCTGCCGAAGTGAGCACCAATAAAACTGCATTTTAAAAATAGAGCCGGTGAAAGCCCTCAGAGAGGGAAGGGCTGGCGAGCTGTGGGGCCTGGAGAGCATGTTAGCGCCAGCGGTCCAGGCAGACACAGCAGTGCACGGGGGAGGGGAGGGGAGGGAGTGAAGGCGGAGGCGGGATGGGGTGCGGGAGGCGCTGGGTCCCTCGGAGGCCCCCGTGGTGGCTCAGGTGAGCGCGGCGTGGCCAGCACCAGCGGGGCAGCGAGCTGGAGGGGAGGGGGCACCCTTGGGAGAAGAGGGGGCGGGGGCCAGTGGGAAGCCCCGGAGCCCAGGATGAGCCCAGACCCTGAGGAGGTCGTGACTCCGGGATTTGCCCCCCAAAACCCCTGGGGCTGCGGTCAGCACCCCTTCCAGGCCAGCTCCTGGGTCCTCAGCCTGTGCCCAGGGAGACAAGGCCAGATTTCCTGTGTTAGCTCCCCCCCTACCCCCTACCCCCTACCCCCCACCCCCACGCAGCCCCCAGGGCCCGCCCCTCACGCCCAGCCTCGGATCAGGCCTCCCTCCCACCAGGAGGTCCTTCTGCAGCCCTGCCAGCGCCAGCTGGGCGGCCCCTCAGCAGGGGGCCTGGGGCCTGGATCTCCTCCCCTGCCCGCCCACCCCTCCCCATCCCAGGCCCCGGCCCCCCTCCAGCCACACCAGGCTCCCCCTCTGGTCCTCCTCTCTCGCCTCCTCCCCTTCCGCCCACCCCTGCTGTGCTGGCTTCCTCCCCCCCCCCCCCCCCCCCCCCCCCCCGCGGCTCTAGAATTCCTGCTGGAACCCAGTCCAGGCAGGGCCCACTCCCTGGTTGCTAAAGCCGTGGGTGCGTGGATGGACCCGCCCTGGGGGCCGGCCTGGCCACGTGTTGCGTGCCTGGGGTGTTTTAACGGGCACCGTGTGTGACTCCGCCGTGTGGCTACGCCGAGGTCTAATTTTTTGTGCACACACACGCGGCCGCCTGGGGACCTTCCTGAACCGGGCTGGCGGTTTCCCCAGAAGAGGGCTTTGTTTAATGCCAGCACGCCCCGCCCGCCGGGCCCTCCGCTCACCTGCTTCCTCCCGGGCCAGGCCCGAGGCCCCGCTCTGTGGCTGGGATGGGGGCGGCCGGACGGGGGTTCCTCCTCGGAGGAAGAGGCTCTTTCTGCCACCCCCCCTCTCTGCTTCTCGTCCCTCGCCCCCGTCTGTCTGGGCCCCACAACCCCCCAGCCTGCCTCTCTCCCGGCTGTGTACCTCTGAATCCGACCCCCTCAAATACCTGGGTGTGGGAAAACCACGCCAGCATCCCTTGTGCCCTGGAATTCGAGTTGAGATGGGGCCAGCGCGGGGCGGAGGCTGGGAGCGGGTGGGTGGAGGGGGCGGCGGGCAGGCTCAGGCGCTGAGAGCTGAGAGCGGGGAGAAGGGGAGGGCACCCCTCCATTGCGGCCGGCCAGGCCTGCCTCCCGCTGTTGTTGGGAGTCCAATTCCTTTACCTTGCAGGGGGCGGCCTGCCCTGTCTACGGTTCTCTCTCATCATGGATGTTCCCCTCTCTCTCCCTCTCCCTTCCCCTCTGAAATCAATAATACAAGTGTTCTTTTAAAAAAGTGACCCATTCATGCCGAGACCGGTTTGGCTCAATGGACAGAGCGTCGGCCGGCGCACTGGGGGCCAAAGGTTCAGTTCATGTTGCGGGCTGGGTTCCGCATCAGGGTATGTGCCTGGGTGGCAGGTTCAATCCCCAGGCCCAGTCAGCGCCTGCGCGGGAGGCAACCAATCGCTGTCTTTTTCACATGTCTCTCTCTCTCTCTCTCTCTCTCTCTCTCTCTCTCTCTCTCTCTCTCTCTTCCACTTGCTAAAGAAAACCAAGGGGCCTGGCCATTGTGGCTCAGCGGTTGAGCATTGACCCAGGAACCAAGAGGTCTCAGGTTCGATTCCCATTCGGGACACAGGCCCGGGTTGTGGGCTGGATCCCCCTGTGGGGGGTGTGCAGGAGGCAGCCGGTCCAGGATTCTCTCTCTTGATGTTTCTATCTCTTTCTCCCTCTCCCTCTGAAAAACCAATTAAAAAACCATAAAAAAAAGGCGGGGGGGGGGGGGAATACCCTCGGGTGAGGACTAATAAACCCAAAACAAACCAAAAAGAGAAGGGACCCCAGACCAAGACCACAGCCTGTGCCCGCTGCCCCTCCCCTGGCCCTGCTCACCGGCTCCCTGGGAACTGGGCGCAGAGAGGAAGGTGCCTCTAGAGGGAGGGGCCTGGGAGGCCGAAGCAGATGGCCAGGGGGAGGGGCCAGGCTGGGCCCACCCTCCTGGGTGGTCGGCGGCCCTGCCCTCCCGCCCCCCGGACCTCAGGGTGCTTGAGCGGCCCCTGTGGGGGGCGAGCGAGCTGCCAGCGGGTGGGGCATGTGTGAGCTGAGAGGACCGGCAGACAGCAGGCCAAGCAGGGGTACCTCTGGCAGGTGCTGGAAGCCCTGCCCTGGTGGACTGTCCCGTCCCTGGGTCAGGTGGCAGCTGCCCGCATGTCCCCATTTCCCAGATGAGGACACAGAGGCTCAGAGACATGCAGCTGGGAGGCAGGGGAGCTGAGAGCACCGAGCGGATCCTCTGCTGACCGGCCGGGCCCGTTGCAAAGAATGAGCCCCTCCCCCTTACCCAGCCTCCTCAGGGTGTGACGGCCCTGCCTCCCCCTCCGGCCCCCGGCGTCCTTTGCTTCCTGATGTCAGCCCCGGAGCCTTGGCTTCCAGGGTCCGCTTGCCCGCATTGGCCGTGTGACCTTGGGCACGTCTGTTCCTCCCGGGCTGTCCGGTTCCCCGTCTCCCCAGCCGGAAGTTGGATTCCTGTGTCTCCGAGCCCCACCCTGTCCCGCACCTGGGGCCCCGCCAGGCCCGGCCTCCCGGGCACAGGGGGCTCCCGCCGGGCACTTCAAAGGCCGGGCTCCGCAGAGGAAGGGAACTTCGTGCGGAACGAAAGTCCCGGCGGGGAACCGCGGGCCCTTTTCTGTCTAAGCCTCTTTCTTCGCCAGCCGGCTGGCCTGGTCATTCTCTCTCTCTCTCTCTTTCTTTCCTATTATAAACGTTCCCAGCTGCAGCCCTCTCCCAGGCCTGGGCAGGGGCCCGCGGCAGCCGCAGCCGCCTGGCTGGCCTCCTGCGGCAGACAAAGGCGGCCCGGCCTGGCACCCACTGGGAGAGGCCCCGGAGCCCCCGCCCGGAGCCAGGGCCCCAGCAGGAGGCAGGGGAGGGACCGAGAGGTTTCTGCCAGCATCCCAGCCTCCTCCCGCCCCTGGGACAGAGCCTGCTTGTCAGGGCGGAGAATGAAAAGCCGGGCGCGCCCCCCCCCCCCCCCCCCCGAGCTAGCAACAGGCCTCTGGACTGGGGAGCTGGCGACAAGGGCCGCTCCAAGAGGCAGCAGCAGGCCCTGGCGGCGAGCACTGTGCCAGGCTGGGCCCACCGGGGTCCGAGCCTGGCCCCTGTGCTCCCAGCCCCCGTCCCACCGCCCCTGGAGCCTCTGCTCCCTCTGGCCTTGACCGCTGCCTGGTGCTGGCCGGGCCAGAGGGTAGGCATCAGCCCAGATCTGCTGCTTCATGTAGTCAGAGCGCCGGAGAGATTTCACCAGCGGGAGACGAGGCACAGAGGAAGCCGGAGCTGGCGGAGCGGCCAGCATGGCCTCTCGGCAGTAACAATGGCTGACACCCAGGAGGCGCGTACGGCAGGAGGACCCAGCGGCGGGCTCCAGGGACCTGGCAGACAGAGAAAGATGGAGGACCCTCTCGGGAAACTGCCTTCCCCGCCGGCCCGTCGCCTTAGTGGGTCCGATCCTTGCACGAGAGCTCCCTCCGTGTCAGCCCGCCCCTGCAGGCCACAGCCGCAGCCCGGGACCCTCTCCCAGTGCCACCACCAGACTCTGAGCATCTGAGGACGCTGGGGTGCTGTGGGGACAGAGCGATGATCCCGCTTCCCTCCTTCCCGCCCGGGGGCCTGGGGCCCTCGATTCCCTGTGCCCAGCCCAGTGCCAGCCCGGGGACTGGCATGCTGGCACTCGGCTGGAGTCTCCATGGCATTTCTCTTGGGCACGAGCGCCTAGTAGGTTCTTTTCCCGATGGTGGGGGTTGGGAGGAAATAAATCGACACCAGTTTTCTTCTTGTTTTTTTTCTTTTTCTCCCCCCCACCTCCCCCGCCAAATGCTGTGAGTTTGGTGCTGCCTGCACTTGGTCCTTTTGGTAACTAATAATGGTCCCCAAATGGCTGGAGGTGGGTGAGCATTGGCTGCTGCCCCGTAACCTCTCTCCCAGGTGATGCACACACGGTTGTCCCCGGAGAAGGACCAGCACAGGAGCCAACAGCCCATGCCCGGGGCTGGAGCTCAGCCGTCCCAGCATGCTGTGCTGCAGTGCCGCCCGGGCGGCCCCGTCACCCTCCGCAGGGCTGTCTTTCTGCGGCTGGCACCACGGAGTCCGAACTCCAGCCAACAGCGGGACCCAGGGCCTCGGAGGGACTGAGCTGGCGGGGGGGGGTGTGTGTGTGTGTGTGTGTGTGTGCCTGCAGGGGTCAGGGTACTGAGTCTCACTGGACTTAAACCCCTGTTCAGACAAGGTGGGGAGTGACTTGACACCATTTTCCTAGGTTATACCTTGAACACCTTTAATTCCACCGGTGAGAGCCCACTACTAAATCGATCACATTTGAAATAAAATGTTTTTATTGATTCTAGAGGGAGAGGAAGGGAGAGGGAGAGAGAGAAACATCAATGAAAGAAAATCATGGATTGGCTGCCTCCAGCACTCCCCCTACTGGGGATCAAGGCCACAGCCCGGACATGTGCCTCGACTGGGAATAGAACCTGAGACCTCTTGGTTCCTAGGTTGACACTCAACCACTGAGCCACACTGGCCGGGCTTGAGCACATTAAAAAATATATATTTTTACTGATTTCAGAGAGAAAGGGAGAGGGGGAGAGAGAGAGAAAAACATCAATGATGAGAAAGATTGGGCGTCAGTGATCAGTGGTTGGGCGTCGACCTATGAACCAGGTCACGGTTCGATTCCCGGTCAGGGCACAGGCCCAAGTTGTGGGCTCGATCTCCAGGGTGGGGTGATGGGAAGGCAGCCGATCCATGATTCTCTCTCATCATGGATGTTTCTCTCCCTCTCTGTTCTTCTCTCTGAAACCAATAAAAAAAAAGTACAGTGATACCATAACAATTATTAAAAAATAACGCGAGTTGCAGACATTGTGAAAGGAGCGTTTTAAAGAGCACAAAGCAACACGTGACCCAGACTGGACAGCCCACGGGGGCCTGCGGAGGCGCTGGGCCAGAGCTCAGAGCTTTGGGGGGGAGGGGGGAGTGGGCACGAGTCCACTGGGACCCTCCACCGAGCTGGTTCCCTCGCTGCCTGTGGGTGTTCCCTGCAAAGACTGCTGACGCCCCGAATCCAATCATTAGAATAATGATGATAAACCAGAAACGGCTTTCTCAGCCAAACAGAAACCGGAGAGGACCAGGAGGTTCCCACACCGCCTTATTGTTTTTGGCCCCGAATTCCCGCAGCCCCGGGAGGCGATGTCTGGGCTCAGGGCTGGCCTCTTCCATGGTGGTCAAGGGTGGGGGTGGGGAGACAGGGATCCTCAAGGAGGTGCCATGTGCAGGGATCTCTCTCTCTCTCTCTGCCCCAGGCTGAGATGTCGGAGGGACGGACTCACTTCCATATTCTCTGACCCAGGTCTGCAGCTTCTGGAGCATCCAGACCGGCCCCGGGAGGAACCCTCAGTGTCGCAAACACTGGCCAGGGCGCTGGAGGGTCCATACGGTGGGGCTGCTGGTTCACCATCCAGGTGCCAGCCCTCTTACCCCAGTTTCCCCGGAGGCCACAGCCATGGCTCCTTCATCCCCACAGGACACAAGTGCCCAAGGAAACCAGGCCTCCAGGAATAGGCGGATTATTAAGACACAAATGCAAAAGAGAAAAGGGAAACTCAAGTCCATGCAGCACAGAGCCTTCCCGAGAGGCCTAAGGCTGCGCCCAGAGCGCAGGGCGTGTCTGTCTGCAGGAGGACCTGCACCTGGAGGGCGTGGGGGGCCAGGAGGGAACGGGCATCTCTCTCCAGAGCCACGGTTGACCTTGGCGGGCGGTGGAGGTCAGAGGCAGGGAGGGAGGGACCTGAAGGCCCCCGGCCTGCTGGATCCTGGCCTCTGTCTGGGCCGGGCAGGGGCAGGCACTAACACAAAACCCTCCAGACGGCCCTGGAGGCCAGGCTCTCTGCATCCCCATTCTGCGGATGAGAAGATGGAGGCACAGGGAGCCCCCTTGCTCGAGGCTTCCTGCAACAAGGCCGGGAAGGGAGCTGGAGGGGCACACAGACCAGGCTGGTCTCGGCCCCTGGCTGTGATCACCCCGTAGGGCCCTTGGCTCTGAGCTGTGACAACGCCCCCTGTCCACCTGTCCCCCAAATCACCCAGCCTTTCTGCCTCAGGCCCTTTACATACGCCGTTCTCTTTCTCTCTGCCAGGTGCCATGCCTCCTCCAGGCTCCCAGCCAGACCATTGCCGAGACCCTCTGCGTCTTGGCCTTGTCTGCGCTGCACTTTTCCTTCTCAGGATTGTTTAAAACTGCGATTAAATCATTATTTAAAGGGCCATTGATGACAAGCCAGCCTCCCTGCAAGAGAACCAGCCCAGCAGGCAGCGCCTGGGGTCCTCTGTCCGGCACACAGTAGGAGTTCTGGCACACAGTGGGTGTTCTGGCACACAGTGGGCCCACCATCAATCCATGCAGGTGGAATAAGCAAATGAATAGAGGCATGGATTGCTCTCCTGGGGGGAAGACGTGGGGGGCCGCATCTTCTCTCCCAGGAAGGACCAGGTGCCTTTATAGTCAAGGCAAGTTTTTTCTGGGAGCGCGTGACTTTCAAGGAACACAAAGAAGCCACACGTTTAGATGGCTCCTCTTGGAGCAGTGACAGGGTGTGTGTGCATGTGTGCGTGGCGTGTGTGCATGGGGAGGAGGCGGGCATTTGGTCACGTGTGGCCAAGCGCCCCTGGACCGAACCTGAGGACACCGGTTTGGAGGTTGCCAGAGGAACTGATTTCATTTTACTGTCCGGGCCCGCCTGGTTTTTGCTGCTCGGGGTGCCGCCGCTTCTTCAGGGAGTGCAAGGACGAGGCTTCACTCCCTGCTGTGCCGGTCCCCTTAGGACCAAGCAGCCCTGGGTGGGGCCCTCCTCCAGCCAGGGGAGGACTCAGAAGACACTGTTCCTGTGAGCTTGGACTTGTGCGCTTTGGAAAACATCACCTTGTCATCCCTCTTGCATACATGCTGGCGGCTTCTCACAGCTGACAAAGGGTCTGTCCAGACACTCCTGGGGGTGGGTGGGGGTGGGGCAGCTGATGAAGGGGCCGTGGGGCCTTCTCACAGGGGAGACCCCCAGACCCCCGCAGCCGGCCGGAAGCAGGCACCTGGGGCATCAGATGCCACTGGAAGAATGACCATTTTTGGTCCCAGGTCAGCAGGCTGGTGAGAATCAAGGCTGCAGGGGTTGGGGGGGAGGTGCAGGGCAGAGAGCCTGCCCTCAGCCAGTGCCCCCCCCCCCCCCCCCCCCCAGACCCTTTTAAGTAGGAGCTACAGGCTTTTTGCTGCTCTGGAATTTTTCTTAAACTAGCATTTTATTTATTTATTTATTTATTTACTTTTCTGGAAGGAGTTAAAAATGAAACAAGCTTCAGAGAAAGCTGGGGAAGGGCTGCACCCCCTGAGCTGGGAGGCAGCAGCCAGGTCCTCCGGAGTATGGGGGGTGGGGGGAGGGGACTCCCCCAAAGGGTCCAAAAACTTCGTGCTCTCCTCCAAGGCCCCCGCCTTTGTGGGTTGGGTCCCGGGGAGGCTGTTTCCCCCCCCCCCCCCCCCCATCCTGTTCCCTCACCTCCGGCCTCTGGTCTTTAGAGCTCCCGGTGGGTGGGAAAGGGCATCGCAGCGGGTCTCCCAGCCTGTGCCCCCACCCCTTCCCCAAGCACACCCCTTCCCACTGAGCTCCCTTTGTCCGACCCCTCTCCCCGGCTCCCGCCGGGCTGGGCAGGACGGGAAGGCTCCGGCCCCCTGGGGAGCCAGCGGGGGCCGTCCTCCGCCCCCTCCTCCGGGAGAGGCAGCCCGCGGCGAGGGCACCGGGAGCCAGGCCCCCCCCCCCCCCCCGCCCGCCGCCCCCGGCGGTGCCATCTGCCGCCTGTCAGCCTCGCTCCGGCCGATCCCAGGGCCGCCGGGGGCGGGAGCTGCTGGCGGCCCCTCCCTCCTGGCTCCCTTCCCGGCGCCGCGGCCTCTGCCCTCCCGTGGTGGCCCCTGGCGCCCCCTCTCGGCCCAACCCGCCATCCGGGAGCCGAGGGGGGCGCCCCCAAGTCCAGCCAGCCCCGGGGAGGCCCAGGTGGGGGACACGCTCAGGCGCGAGAGCTGGGAGGGCGGTGATGGGGGCACCTCCCGTCCCGGCCTCTGGGGGGCGGTGATGGGGGGACCTCCCCGTCCCGGCCTCTGGGGGGCGGTGATGGGGGGGGCCTCTCCGTCCCGGCCTCTGGGGGGCGGTGATGGGGGGGGGACCCCAGCTAGGGGGCCTCTCCGTCCCGGCCTCTGGGGGGCGGTGATGGGGGGACCTCCCCGTCCTGGCCTCTGGGGGCGGTGATGGGGGGACCCCAGCTAGGGGGCCTCTCCGTCCCGGCCTCTGGGGGACGGTGATGGGGGGGACCTCCCTGTCCTGGCCTCTGGGGGGCGGTGATGGGGGGGGACCTCCCCGTCCTGGCCTCTGGGGGGCCCTCCTCGCTCTTGGTCTCCCGGGGCCCAGGTGTCCCTCTCGGCGTCGCGCTTCGCGGGTCAAAGCTCAAGGGTGTCCCCCCGCCCCTCCCCCGGGGTTCAGGGCGGCCTGCGCCCCCGGCCCGGAGAGGGGCGCAGGGGGCGGCGCCGCTGCCCCGCGGCCCCGGCGGGCGGCGGGCGGCGGGCGGCCGGGAGGTTGCCCTGGGTAACGAGTCTCCACGGGGACGCGGCCCGCCCTCTCCCCGGGGCGACCGATCGATCCGCGGGATGGATCTCTCCCGGCTCCGGGCCACCGGCCCCAGGGGGCGCCACCCGCCGCTGGGGGGGAGGGCGGCTGCAGAGACCGGGGCAGGGGAGCCTCCTGGGGGCGACTTCCCCCTCCCGGAGGGTCCCACGTGGAATGGCACCTGGCGAGGCGCCCCCTGGCGGCCGGGGCAGAACTTGGTGGGAAGTGGGGCGTGGGGGGGGGGGGGGCAGGACCACAGCTGCATTTTGCAGCCAAGCGGGTCCTTTCCAGTCTCAGCTAACAAGTGCGCGGGGACCCTACAAACGCGGGTTTTGGGGGGCACGGAGTTAGCCCCGAGGCTGCTCAGGAGTCTGTGGATGTGGGGCCCCGAAGGTCTCCCCACGCGGATCCGTGGGCAGAACCCGAGAGTGAACTGCCCGGCCCACGCACCACTTGTCCGTGCGGCGTCATCCGCGGAGGCGGCCCTGTGGGCAATGCACCCCAGTTTCCCCTGCACCCCCTGGCCCCCCCCCCCCCCCCCCCGCCTCCCGGCCTCGCTCTTTGCAGTTCGCGACGCGGCTGCATCTGGACGGGTGACAGCCGCGTGGGCCCGTGTCCGCTTCTTCCCGCCGCCCCTCCCCCGGGGCCGGGTGGGCGCCCCGCGCGCGGTGGTGCGGGGGCCGCCGCCGCCGCCGCCGCCGCGGTCCGGTTTGGTCCGGGTTTTGCGGGCGGCCGGGCTGTATTTCCAGCGCCGTCCATCGCTCGGTGCTGTTGGCCCTCTCTCCGTCTGATCCGAGCCGGAGCCGCGCGGGGCGCCCCACGGGATCAGAGCGCTCCCCCGCCGGGACCCCGCGCCTCACATCCTCCTGCTGGGACCGGCTCCGCTTCCAGCCAAGCCCGGCTCTATTATGTGTCTCCGCACTGCGGCCCCGGCAGCCGGCGCGGGAGGCGGGCAGCCGGCGGCCACAAAGAAGACCGGAGCGCGGCTGGCGGGCGGGCCGGCGCCGGCCGGAGCGCGGAGCAGCCGGGGCGCCGCCGCCGCCGCCCGGGAGGACGGGAGCCCGGCCGCCGCCGCCGCCAGCGCCGCCTGCGCGTCCTCCGCCGCCGCGGCCGCCGCCGCCCCCTTCCCCGCGCGCCCGGCCCATGGAGGCGGCTAGCCGGCCGGCCGCTGGGCACCGGCCCGGGCACCGGCCGCGCGCCGCGCGCTGACACCGCGGCCCGAGGGCAGCACGGCGGCCGCAGCGATGCCCGGGGCCCGGGGGCGCCTGCCCGCCGCCTCCTGAGCGCCCCGCGCGCCCCGTCCTCCTCCTCCTCCTCCTCCTCCTCCTCCTCCTCCTCCTCCTCCCCGGGGCCGGCGCCGGACGGAGCCTCCAGCCGGAGAAGGGGGCGTGAGCCGGGCCCCCGAGCGGCGGCTGCTGGGCCACGGCGGCCGCTTCCAGCCCCCAAGTGGGCTGAGTTGAGGGGACCCCCCCCGCCCCAATCCATCAGGCGTTTGGGCATTTTTTAAAATTTTTGAGCCGCTCATATTGATTATATTTTTTGTGTGTGTGTGAGGCCGGGAGGAATCATTCGAAGGCTTCCCCCCACCCCCCGGGGGGTGCTGAGCTTCCGTGCTCCCGCCGCCTGCGGCCTCCTCCCCCGGCCCCGGCCCCGGCCCCGGCCCCCCGCCTCGCGGGGCTCATTGTGCGCCCGCGCCGGGCCGCGCGGCCGGACGCCTGCAAACTTTGCACAAAAACCCGGCGAGGGGCGGAGGAGCAGGGGGAGCGGGAGGAGGGCGAGGGTGGCGGCGGCGGGGAGGGAGGAGGGAGGGGGCCGCAGGGGCCGGGGGCCGGCGGGGGGTGGGAGGAGGAGGAGGGGGGCGGCTTTTTTTTTTTTTTTTTTTTTTTGCATAACTCGGCTCAGCCGAGTGGCCTCCGGACTCCCCGCGCCGCCGGGACGCGAGCCGCCGGGACCGCGAGCCCCCGGCTGCCGCATTGCAACAGGCAGGGCCCGGCGCGCCCCCGGCCGCCCCCGCCCCGGAGGCCCCGGGCCGCTCCCCGCGCCGCCGGCCCGGCTGCGGGGAAAGAAAGTTTCCGAGCGGCGGCGCCGGGGCAGGGGCGCGGGCTGCCCGCGGCGGCGGGGCGGCGGCGCCGGAGCCCGGACATGTCCCGGCGGAAGCAGGCGAAGCCGCGCTCGGTGAAAGGTGAGCAGCGGCCGGCGGCGGGCGGAGGGCGGGCGGGCGGCGGGAGGAGGGACCGGCGGGCGGGCGGCCGGGGCCGCGCGGAGCGGGGAGGAGCGGAGGCGGCGGCGGAGGAGGCGGAGGCGGGGGAGGAGGGAGCCGCGGCGGGAGGCGGAGGCGGCGGCGGCGGCGGAAGGGGCGCCCGTGGTCACCCTCTCGGCCCGGACGACCCTCTCCGGCCCCCCGACCCGATCTCTCCGGGCGCCGCCGCCGGGGGTGGGCCGGGCCCGGGGCGCCGCGGAGGGGCCCCCGCCGCCTCCTGCGCGCCGGCCCCGGACCCGCGTGGCCAATCAAGGGGTGCGGGCCCGGCGTGGCGGGGATTGCGAATCTCCGAGGCGGCGGTGGGCCGGCGGGGAGGCGGGACGCCCCGAGGCCGGCGGCTCCGAGGCCTCTCTCTCCCTCCCCGGGCCCGGCCCCGGGCCCCGCCGCCTTCCATCGGCCCCGCCGGGGCGCCCAGGGCGCCGGGTGTCCCCCGGCCACGCCGCGCGCCCGGCCCGGGCCCCCCACTTCCTGCCGCTCCCGCCGCGGCCGCGGGCCCGGCCTCCGCCAGGAGCGCATTGTCTGCCGGCGCTGGCGGGACGCGGCCCCCGGGGAGGTCAGCCCGCCGCGCGCTCCTCCGCGGAGGGCGCATGGCCCGGCCCCGCGCACCCACACCCGGGCCAGCCTCCAGGGTGGGTGCCGGGTGCACACACGTGTGAGGACACACACACACACCCGCCGCCTCCTGGCTTTGCTTTCTGTTGGCACCGGGGCGCCCTTGGAGAGCCCAGGCCCCCGGAGAGGCCGTGGCTGCCCGGGCCCCTCCCCTCCCCTGCGCTCCGCTCCCCCCTCGGCCGGCGGCCTCTCCAGGCCTCGCTGGCCGCTTTGTCCCCGATCCCAGCCCCTCAGTGGGTGTCCGGCTGCCCCGGGCGATGATGGAGGAGAGAGCGGAGAGCGGCCGGGTCTCTGGAGCCCAGAGGCATGAGGCCTCGGCTTCCCTGTGCCCCTGCTGACCTCTGGCCTGAGCCAGCTCCGCTCTGCAAAGTTCATTTCCTGAGGCCTGCGAGCCAGCGAGCCAGCGGCGCCGGGCCCTGCGCCCTTCCTGCCAGCCTCTCCCTCCCGGCTGGAGGGGCCGGGGCGGGATCTGCAGCCCAGCCGGGGGGACCCCGCCATTGCTTCTGCAGCCCCAGGGGGTCCCCTGGGGTGGCCGCTCTGCCAGGCCCTCCTGTCACCTCAGAGCAGACAGACTCAGCCCACACGCTCGGTCGCTGCCTTGCACCTGCGCCCTTTTTCCTTGAGAAAAGTGGGTCTTGGTCCCCCCCACCCAGGCAGGCACCCCTGGACGGGTCCACAGACTTGAGGGCTGGAAAGTGCTCTGACTGGGGGACGAGGAAACCGGGCGAGAGACCCCAAGAAGGGGGGAGGACGGGAGCTGGGCAGATGTTTGTCCTTTTGCTGCTGGAAGGGCTCGGCAGGCGGTGGATGTGACTGTGGGTTTCGGTCCCCCTCTCTCTGGCTCAGCGCTCGGCCCGGGAGCCACTTCGGGGGGCCCCAGGGCTAACGGAGCCCCCGGACCTCCGGCTGGGAGCACCGTGTCATTCCTGAGCGCCCGGCAGTGATATTGAGTGACATCTGTGTACGGGAGGCGGCTTTTCATAAAAGACGCGGCAGCGAGTGCCTACGTCTGTCTGTCCTCGCCTCCCCGCCACCTCCAGCCCTTTATTTACTTATTTCCAAAAACGTTATTTATTGAGAGAGGGGGTGGGGAGAGAAACATGGATTTGTTGTTCTACTTCTGTCTGCACCCATTGGTCAATTCGTGTGTGTGTGTGTGTGTGCATGTGTGTGCATGTGTGTGCATGCATGTGTGTGCATGCACCCTGACTGGGGCAGAGGGGAAGGAGCCTCACATCCTTGGCACCTCATACGATGCTCTGACCGCGGAGGTACCGGCCAGGGTCCGGGCCTCCTCCGTTCAGGAGAGGCCGCGCTCTTTGCGGGGATCAGATGGGTGGGCGGCTCGGAGTTGCGGGAACTTCACGCTGAAACCCCTCGCGTGTCTGAGAAAAGACTCAGGAGCCGGTTTTTCGCGTCGTGTGGGGCGAGCCTTGACGTGGCGGCAAACGAGGGCCGCTCTAAATGCACGCGTGTGCGCGCACGCACCCACACACACACACGCGCACACACGCGCACACACACGCTGGGATGGCTCTCGGACGGCTCACGCTCAGGGGTGGCGGGGAGGAGACCGCAGACGGGGACAGACCGGGATAGGCATCGAGGGGGAGTGTTGTGCCTCTCAGCCCCCCCAGCGCCCCTCTGTGCCTGGTGTCCGCCCCCCTCTGCTTCTCTCGGTGGCTCTCGGCGTGTTCCCACCCAGCCTCTCCCGTTCTGCTTTTTATTCTGTTTCCCGGGTGACGGGGCAGAGCGGAGTGAAAGGAGAAGATGGCTCGGACAGATAGGAGTTGCCGCAGGTGATGGATTCACTGCTTTTCAAGAATGTCCCCCCCCCCAGCAATATTCAAAGTGAGTGCGGAGTGCGGACAGCTCCCTCCGGGCCTTGCAGACGGCAGGTCCTCACCTTTGAAGACACCGGAGGTGCTTTCTGGGGGAACAGCGGTGCCTCTTACTCGGCGCTCTGTCTGGCTTCGCCTCCGCCGGGGGCGTGGGGGCCCGGGCCCGGCCCTCGGGCCTCCCAGCCCGCACAGCGGCTGCCGGAGGCGCAGGCCCGTAATTTGCGATTGATCTCGGAATCTGGAAAGCCCGTGGCAGGGAGGAAAGGCGGACGTGGAGCCGTGGCTGACGGACGCGCGGAAAGTGTGATTTGAAAGCACAGGCTCTGCTGCTTTGAAAATCAAACGGGCTTGGGGGGCAGTCGGGGCGGAGGAGGGTTGTGTGTGTTTCCCACTCACGGGTGCAACCTTCCTTCTGGGGGGGGGGGTCCTTGTCTCCTGGGATATCCATCCTTTTTTTTTGAAAACTCGGTGCTCATGGCGTCGCCCAGCAAGCAGGGAAGGGCGCAGGGCAATGGGGCAGCGGGGAGGGCAGGCTCATCCAAAGCCTTGTGGTTAAAAATAATGATGATAATAATTATCATCGGTGGATAGAGCATCGGCCTGCGGACTGAAAGGTCCCGGGTTTGATTCAGGTCAAGGGCATGGACCTTGGTTGCGGGCACATCCCCAGTAGGGGTGGGTGTGTGTGTGCAGGAGGCAGCTGATCAATGTTTCTCTTATCGATGTTTCTAACTCCCTGCCCCTCTCCCTTTTTCTCTGTAAAAAAATCAATAAAATATATTTAAAAAACAAACAAACAACAAAAACAACCCCAAACCACGCAGGTTACACCCGTCAGGTCTCCGGGCGGTGTCCCTCCCGTCACCACGCTCTCCGTTTTGTGTTTCCCCGTGGCACGGAACGTTTGTCCCCTCCATTCATTCTGGCCTCGATCCGGGCCTGCTCTCCTCCCCTCTCTCGGGTGTGACTTCGGCCCCTCGTACCTGTCCGTGTGCGGGCTCCCGGCCTCCCTGCACCCACCCTGGCCTCCTCGGGCCCGCGGTGCCTGTGGACGGGAAATGGATGCATCTTCCTCCAGCCTCCGCTGAACACTCCCCCGTCCATGCTCCCGTCTAGCAGCAGCCTGTTAATTACAGTTACTCATGTTAATTAGCCGGGAGGCTGTGTCCACGCATCCCCCTGCAGTCCCAACATCCCAAACTCCCCCAGTGCCTTCTCTGCGGACCCCTCCCCTCCCCTCCCCGGCCCCCGCCCCCTCCTGCCAGCCCGTAGCTCCCCCGAAGCCCACCCTACTACGCCTGCGGTGGTCGGGGGACCGGGACCCGCGTGGCTCGGCGCGGCGGCGTGCGTTTCCATGGAAATAATTGAGATGTAATAAACAGAGGCGTGGGGAGGTTACAGGTCTCTCTGCTCCGCGGCGGCCGCGGACAAGTGTAAATTGTCGAGGTCGGTTTGGCCAAAGGCACCTGATCCTGTAGGAAGGGCAGGACGGATCCTTCGCAGACGCTCAGCTTTCCCTGCGGGGGCTGGGGGCGGCGGACGCCTAAATCCCAATATTTAACACCTCCTTCCTCCCCCATTGAAGCCACCCACTCCCAGCCGCGAGGGCCTGTCACCCCCTCCACCGTGCTGTCTAATGACGGCCGTTTGCATCCCCCACCTGCTTCCTGGCAGAGATGCTGTAGGCCCTGCAATGGAGGCCTCAGGCAGGGGCCCTGCTGGACGTTGGACCGTCGGGTGCCCAGGGGGACGCTCCTGCGGGCAGGGGCACCGTGTGGGCGATGTGACAGTGGGCACGCCATCGGTGGGACCCGGAGCCCCGGCACAGCCTGCCCGCCCGCCCGCCACGGCGTGCTGCAGGGAGGAGGGGGCGCCGGCGGAGCCCGCGCGCGCCTCTCCCCGGTGCTGGAGGCGGGGACCGGTTCCCGGGAATAGAAAGTTGCAGTAATTGCCGTATCGGTAGCCAACTCCTAAGCTGGTGGCGGCGGTGTTCTCCCCCTGATGCAGGATTTAATAGTCTGGCAATTAGATGCATTGATTTCTCTTAACTGTTCATTTGGATGTGTAAACGCCAGAGGCCCGCGCGGAGGCCGGTGTGCGGCGGCTGCCGGCCCGGGAAAAGGCTGCCGGGTGGCGGCAGGAGGGGGGACGGGGCTCCCCTTCTTTCAGAATTCCCGCCCCTTTGGCGGGGACACGGAGCGCCCCCCTCCCAGTTCAGACCGGGCGCAGAAGTGGACACAGCGGCAGGGGTCCGGGTCTGAGGGCCGGAACCCCCTGCGTAGCCTGGGCAGGGGGTCTGTGAGGGGCCGGAGGGCAACGTCCCAGAGCCCCTTGGCTCTGAGTCCCAGAGGGACCCCCGGCTGGACACGGAGAGTCCTCGCCACCCTCCTCAGCAGCAGCCCTTGACCTCCGGCCGCCCAGCCCGGAGGACGCGGGCACGGCCTGCTGGAGCCGTGTTGGGCCGGGGACTGTGACTTCGGGGCTGGGGGAGTGAGTGGGTAATGAGGGCTCGCCAACGTTGGCACCTCTGACCTCCCAGCTCCTGGCCTGTCAGTGGCGCCGGTCTCACCTGCAGGCACCCGAAACTGGCGGATGGCGAGCAGGCAGAGGGGGCCCGCTTTCCAGGTGGCCTCGTTCTTTTAACCAAGGTGGCGGGGTGTGTGTGTGTGTGTGTGTGTGTGTGTTGTGTAGGTTATTTGGTAGCCACGGTGAGGATAGATGTACCCTTTCCCACCCCTTGTCCGCAGTCCACTCGTGTTTTGGGGTTGTTTGTTAATTCTCACTGGGGGGTATTTTCCCCATTGATTTTTGGAGAGTGGAAAGGAGGGAGGGAGGGAGAGAGAGAGAGCGAGGGAGAAGCATCGATGTGAGCGAGAGACACCTTGATGGGTTGCCTCCTGCACGTGCCTGGACTAGGGCCAGGGGATCGGACCTGCTCTCCAGGCACGTGCCCTTGACCGAGAACCGAACCCGTGACTTTTCTAGCCACTCTAACCACTGAGCCACGCCTTGCCCATGGCCCACTGGCGCTTTGAAAGAATGCCATGGCCACGTCTTGAGAACGTGTGTGTGTGTGTGTGTGTGTGTGTGTGTGTGTCGGAGGGCGGGACTCCCTCCTCAGGTGCGGGCCCAGCGCAGCCGCAGTGCAAGGGCAGCAGGGACACGGCTCCGTGCTGGCGGGCCGCCCGGGGAAAGGAAACCTCAGGGATCTGACAATTTCTGCAAAATGCCGTCCGCGTGCAAGGGCCTTTTTTCTTGTGCAGAAACAGGTTCGTGGGCCTCCAGAGTCGTTTTGCCCCCGGGATGGACTCGGGCAGCCTGCGCGGGCTCTGACCCGCGTGAGGTTGTCGGCGCCGGCCCCCGGCTCCCGGGCCTGCGGTGGGAGAGGCAGGGCGGCGCGGAGCCGGGCGATGCGGAGGGAACCTCGGGATTCCCGCTTCCCGCCGCGATCGGCGCCGCCTAGGACGGTCGGGCCGCGCCCGCGGTAAATACAAACACTCGCTCTGCCCGAGGAGCACAATTAGCTGATTGCCCGGGGCCGCCCGCCTGCACCGGGCGCCCGGCGCCACCCACCTCCTCGCACAAGGTCCGTTTTCATGTCTGGCGGAAAGGGCGCTCTTTGTCTTGATTGATGTCGGAATGAAAGCGCAACGGTAATATCCCTCTGGAAGCTATTGTGCGGCCGCCCGGCTGCCAGCGGGCCTCCGCGTTATAGATCGGCTGTGCAAACACGCACCGTCTTTGTCGGCGGCCTGTTGTTCTACCGGCGAAGTCAATTACAGACGCGGCTCCGTTACCGGCGCGTCCGAGGCCGGGCGCCTCCTCCTCGCAGGGACACGGTGTTCCTTCGGTGGTGGCAGTGGTGTTTGGTTTTCTGTCCTCCTCCTCTCCTCCTTGCCCTCCTCCTCGTCGTCCTCCTCCTCTTCGTCGTCCTCCTCTTCCTCCTCCTCATCCTCCTCCTCGTCCCCCTCCTCATCCACCTCCTCCTCCTTGCCCTCCTCCTCGTCCTCCTCCTCCTCGTCCTCCTCCTCCTCGTCCTCCTCCTCCTCGTCCTCCTCCTCCTCGTCCTCCTCCTCCTCGTTCCCCCCAAATGACCTGTAGGCCTCGACCTGGGGTTCAGATGGGGTCTTGGGGGGAAGGGACCCTGGCAGGCAGCTCTTGGTTCTAGGCCAGTGGTCGGCAAACTCATCAGTCCACAGAGCCAAAAGTTAGCAGGACAAGGATTGAGATTTTTTCTGAGAGCCAGTTTTTTTTTTTAAACTTAAACTTCTTCTAACGCCACGTCTTCAACATAGACTCCCCCAGGCCATGGTATTCTGTGGAAGAGCCACACTCGAGGGGCCAGAGAGCCGCATGTGGCTCGAGAGCCGCGGTTTGCCGACCACGGCTCTCGGGAGCGGATGAGCCTTGCAGGCCCGGAGGCCGGCAGTGGCGCTGAGGACGTGGGGTCCCGGAGGGCGTGGTGCGGGGGCGGCAGGATCTCCCAGGAGAACCAGGCAGCCCTCGCTTCTCCCGTTGCCGATGGCCAATCCCAGTTACAAGGCGATCCCGGGTGCCTTTCCTGGGCGTCCTTGAACGTGGGAGTGACCCGCAAGCCCTGTGTGTGAAGCCCTGCTCCTGAGAGAGCCACGCCTGCCAGGTCCTCGGCTGAACCCGGTCAGGGTGGGTGTTCTTTCTCTCTCTCTCTCTCTCTCTTTCTCTCTCTCTCTATATATATAAACTAGAGGCCTGGTGCATGAAATTTGTGCATGGGAGGGGGTCCCTCAGCCCGGCCTGTGCCCTCACAATCCAGGACCTCTCGGGGGATGTTGGACTGCAGGATCCGGCCTAAACCAGCAGTTGGAAATCACGCTCACAATCCAGGACCACTGGCTCCTAACCACTCTCCTGCCTGATTGCCTGATCTGCCCTAACCCCTCTGCCTGCCTGCCTGATTGCCCCTAACCGCCTCTGCCTCAGCTCCCACTGCTGCAGCTTCGTCTGGAAGGACGCTGGAAGGTCGTTCTGCTGTCTGGTCTAATTAGCATACTATGCTTTTATAATTATAGGTATTTTTATTGATTTCAGAGAGGAAGGGAGAGGGAGAGACAGACAGAAACACCAGTGATGAGAGAGAGAGAGTCATGGATCGACTGCCTCCTGCACGTCCCCTACTGGGGATCGAGCCCACCACCTGGGACCTTGTGCCCTCGACTGAAATTGAACCTGGGACCCTTCAGACCTGAGCTACACCGGCTGGGGTGGGATGTTTCTCTTTACCCCCCCCCTTGCCCTCCCGCTTCACCCCTGCCTTCTGCAGGGAGATAAAACCCTCCCCTGACCTTCCCCCAAGGTCCTCTGCACCTGGCTTCCAGAGGCAGTGGCCTGAGGCTGGACAGAACCGGGGACCAGGAGGCCCCAGGTGACAGGGACCGGCCAGGAGACGGGAGGGGGACACTCACGCGGCCCCCGACGTTGTTATTTCGAACCACCGGACGAGAGCCTGTGTTCGCCAGCAATTTGTCGGGACTAATTTTGTTTTTCTCCAATAATTGAAAATTAATGTCTTGAAGTGAAAGCAGATGTTCGTGTCATCTTTGGAACGGGGATGTGGAGTGGGGCTCTGTCGATGGGCTCATGGTTTACCAGCCATTTCCCCCTCGCCGCTCACAGGGTGATGGGCTGACGTCACCCCGGGCCCAGGAGGTCCAGGGCCGCGGGGAGGAGAATGGTGCCCTGGCCGGCGGCCTGGCCTGCTGGATGCCCCGGCCCCGGGCAGGAGGGCGGGAGGGGGGAGGGGAGCCTTCCCCTCGGAGGGAGAGTTGGGAGTAGACCTGAGCTCTGGAACCTGCAGCGGGTTAGGGGGGAGAGGGGGTTGGGCCAGACCCCGGGTCCTCGGGCTGGGAGTGGGTGTGTGTGTGTGTGTGTGTGTGTAGGGGCGGGGCACCCCTGCAGTAAAGCTGGTTAAGAAGCCCCCGTTCCACAGATGCCCCTGTAGTTGGGCCTTTCTGGGGTGTCTGCTTCATGTCCTCACTTCGTAAAACATTGGGATGAGCTACAGGTAACATCCATTTGCCGCTGTAGCCCCCTTTTAAGGAAGAATACTTTTTCAAATTGATTCCAGAGAGAAGGAGAGAGAGAGCGAGAGAGACGCCATTGAAAGAGAAACGCCAGTCGGCTGCCTCCTTCCTGTGCGCGCCCTGCCCGGGAACGGCACCCGGCGCCCTGGCGCATGGGAGGGCGCTCACCGGCTGGGTGTCACCCTCTGTGAGCGTCCTGCTCAGCGGCGGTCAGTGCTCGCTCACTGTTGTGCGCCATCGCCACCGCGTGCTCCGTGCCCAGTCAGCACCAGGCGGCGGTGCGTTGAGGGGGGTCAGCCCACCGCCCTCCCGGGAGGACCCCTGATTCAGGGCCATGTTATTCCGGGCAGAGCTGGGAGCCAGAGGCGCAGACCAGGACGCCCCCCACCTCCCGAGGAGCTGGCGTGTGTTCCTGGTGCTCGTGTGAGCTCTGTGCCCAGAGCGAGGACAGACCCGCAGGCCTGGGGGCGGGGCCAGGCCAGGAGGGGGGCTGGGCCAGGGGGCGCCCAGAAGCAGAGGAGCCGTTGAGTGGCCATTCTCCAGCTCAGAACGCTCGCCCTCTGCAGTGTCCTTGGGGGACTTCCTCCAGAGCCGGGGATGGGCTGGGTGTGCGCCTGCCCAGGGGCCCCGGTGGCCCCCACACCTGCCTGCCAGCACCCAGGGGGCCCCTACTCACCCAGCCCTGCGCGCTGCCGCCTGCTTTGTCTGTGGTGAAGAGAGGGCAGGGCCCTGGCTGGTTTGCTCAGTGGCTAAAGCGTCAGCCTGCGGAGCAAAGGATTCCGGTCAAGGGCATGCACCTCGGTTGCAGGCTTCTTCCCGGCCCTGGTCAGAGTGGGTGCAGAAGGCAATCCATCGATGCGTCTCTCTCACATCAGTGTTTCTCTCTGTCTCTCCCTCTCTCTCTCTGAAAATGAGTGGAAAAAGATCCTCAGGTGAGCTAAAGATAAATAAATAAAAGGAAGGGGAGGGAGCCCTGACCAGTGTAGCTCAGTGGATAGAGCGTTGGCCTGCAGACTGAAGGGTCCCACGTTCGATTCCGGTCAAGGGCATGGACCTTGGTTGTGGGCACATCCCCAGTAGGAGGTGTGCAGGAGGCAGCTGGTCAATGTTTCTCTCCTTTCGATGTCTCCAACTCTCTCTCTCCCTCTCCCTTTCTCTCTGTAAAAAATCAATAAAATGTATTTCAAAAAAATGAAAGTAAAATATAAGTTGTAAAAAGAAAAAGAAAGAGGAGGGACAGCTGCTCGGCCCGGGCCACCTCAGTGGCTTGGTTTCCGGCCCCGAGCGCCGACCCCTCTGGGCCCGGGCCTGGGACCTACGACGTGGGCACTGCCCTTGGCGTGGCCGGGCACCTCTCCTCCCCGTCTGGTCTGTGATTGAAGTTTGCCCTTCCGTTAGCTGGGCAGGCGCTCCTCTCTGCCCGGCGTCACTCCCGCTCCCGCTGTGAGGTTCTCTCTTCTGCTGGTGCTAATTAAATAACACACTGCTCGCCGAACGCCGTGGCGCTGGAGTTTACCTGCCGAAGGCAGGACGGCCATCTGGGCTGGGTTGGGAGCAGGGCAGGGCTGGTGTGGGCGCTGGGGGTGAGGTGGGGGGGATAGTGGCTGCCACGCCCAGGCCAGGGGCACCTCCTTGCCCGGGGGCTGCAGGACTTAGTGGCCCAGCGGCCTGTAGCGTCGTGCTGCTCCCTGCCACAGAGAGGCCCCCGGGGGCTGCCGCTGAACTTGGGGAGCAGAGAGATAATCACCGGCTCCGGAGCGTCCCCCGGGAGAGGGTGAGGGCGGAGAGTGGGTCCCAGGGGTGTGAAGGATGGAAAGCGGGGGCAGGCTCCGGCACCAGGGGTGGCGGCTGCAGAGAGCGGGGTGTGTGTGTGTGTGTGTGTGTGTGTGTGTGTGTGTGTGTGTCTGGGGAGCAGGGAGCAAGCAGGGTGCACCCGCCCGGTGCCCAGGACGGCTCTGCAGATGCCCTGCACCCCTCCTGCACGCCCCACACTGGGAATTGAACCTTGACCTCCCGCTTGTTTGGTTGATGGTAACCACTGAGCCACACTAGCTGGGCTGGGTTCTTGTGTTTCAGAAGGATTTTTAAAGTGAACAAGTAAATGTGTACACTGCTGACGAGTGGAGGAGTGAGTGAGTGAGCGGGTGGGTGGGTGGGCTGCAGGGGGTGCAGGCCCGAGCAGGCTGGCCGCTGGCATCTGAGGTGGTCCCTGCTTCTCCCCCCACCCCCCTGAGGTGTGGGGGAGTGAGAGCTGCCCTCCTGGAGGCTGGCGCCCCAGTCCTCCCTGGCTCTCCCGTGGGCGTAGCTCCTGTGCATTGAGGGCTTTGTGCGAAGCACTGTGCTGGTTGTAACACATTGCTTTCACACGAACAAAGCAAGATGAGGCTTTTGTGCTCGTTTTATTTAATTCTTAACTTTTTGTTAATCACTCGAGAATCTTTTCCCACTGATTTTGAGAGAGAGAGGGAAAGACAGAGAGCAAAGTCGATGTGAGAGAAACAACCATTGGTTGCACCAGCCCCGACCAGGGCCCGGGCGGGGGAGGAGCCTGCCACCGAGGTACCTGCCCTTGGCCGGAATCGAACCCGGGACCCTTCGGTCTGCAGGCCGACGCTCTATCCACGGAGCCACGCCGGCGCGGACCATCTCCACGTAGGTGAAGGGAAGATCCCCACATCTTAAACAGTAATGCGACCCCCCACTTCCTAGCGATGAGCATGCTGCTCAGTCATCTTCCCTCCCAGCCTTTTCTGCGGGGCATCTACACTAACACGCGTGTGCGCGGCCCCACACACGCCTGACGGGAGCCTGGGTGGCGTTGCGGGCCGCTGGGCCCCGCTTCCTGTTATTGCTGTCGCTCAGGGCGGTGGGTGTCCAGGCCCGGCTTCCCATTAGCATCCTCCACGGCACTTAGAGCCGCAGCGTCACCTGGGCCCGCCGCCGCAGACCGAATCTCCATTGTCTTTGTTTGTTCGGAAGCTTTTTGGCCCTTCAGGAGTGCAGCTGGGGCTCAGGACCAGGAGTCTGGGGGAGCCCCTCACAGCCCCGAGAGGGGATAGCGTGCCAGAGCGTGCTGACAGCCCTCAGGATGAACACGGAGGCGCCTCCAGTCTTTCTGTGTCAGACAGGGCTGCAGGGAGAAGCACCGTGTTTCTCAGGCCAGGTTCCTGGACGTGGGAGAGTGAGGTAGGTCAGCGGGTGGCCATGTGACTGATCGGATCGCCGTTCTCACATTGCCCTCCACAGAGGGGAGCAGTGACCCTTCCGTCCTGATGTGGGGGTGCTCGTCCCTCCTCCCCCTTCTTCCTCTTCCTCCTCCTCTCCTTCCTCTTCCTCCTCCTCTCCTTCCTCTTCCTCTCCTCTCCTTCCTCTTCCTCCTCCTCTCCTTCCTCTTCTCCTCTCTCCTTCCTCTTCCTCCTCTCTCCTTCTCTTCCTCCTCCTCTCTTCCTCTTCCCTCCTCCTCTCCTTCCTCTTCCTCCTCCTCTCCTTCCTCTCTTCCTCCTCTTCTTCCTCCCCTTCTTTTTGTCAGTCTGGCAGGCAAGAAATAGCTCATTGCTTTAACTTGTGCTTTCCTGATAACTAGCAAGGTTAACTACTGTTCTTCATTTATAGACCATCTCTGTGTCTTCTGTAGAAGGGGCACTGCATTGAATGTGGAGCTTGGGGGGGTTGGGCATTTGTTTCCATCAGCTGGTTCTTTATTCATGTCTTTTTCTCCATCCATCCATCCATCCATCATCCATCCCTCCCTTCATCCTCCATCCATCCATCCATCCATCCATCACCCATCATTCATCATCCATCCATCCCTCCCTTTCTTCCCTGCCTGCCTCCCTCCCTCCCATTCATCTAAATTAGGGGTGTCGAACTCAATCAGAGAAGGGGCCAAAATCTAAAATCCAGCCTAAATCGCGGGCCGAATGGTTTACTGAACAGTCATAAACTGTCATTGTGATGGAAACGCAGCGGAGTGCAGTGATGACAGCGCGGTGCGGGCCACATTGCAAGGCCTGGCGGGACGGATTTGGCCCGCGGGCCTTGTGCTTGACACATGTGATCTAAATCGTGAGTACTGCTGCTGAGTTGCTGCTACCTCTGTAATGGCTGCTGCCACACCACCGCTGGATGTTATTTCCATTTTCACCTTCTAAAAGCGAACCTCCTCTTCCGGTTTCTTCCGGTCACTGAGAACAGTTCCCACGTGTCAAAAAGCGGGTACCAACTTCGCAAAAGCAGACTGACGTAATGCGAGCTTTAAGAAGTTCGAGGCCCATCGTTTCTGATCTCCAACCCAGGGCACACTTGTTAGGAACCCTCTCCCCGGGTGGAGTGTGGCTTCCCGGCCTTGGACGTTGGCCACCACTCCCTGTGTGCTGGCGCGGCCCCTCCAAGCTCACTGAGCACCTACTCTGTGCGGGGCGCTGTCCGTGGTGCTGAAACAGGCGGTGCTGGCGGGAGCAGGGCCAGCGACAGGGACCTGAGTCCATCCCATAATTCCTGGGGAGTGGCCCCAAGCAGGGAGAGGCGGGGAGGGAGGCTGTCCAGACAGGGCCAGCGGGAGGTGACACGGGTCCAGGGTGATGGGAGGGTTCAGAGTGGAGCCGTTCTGATTGGTGCTCTGAGGGGGCTGAGGATGTGGGAGGCGGGCCCCTCCCTGGGCTGAGAGGACCTCGCTGGCCCAGTGGTTTCTGTGACAGCCCAGGCCACAGAGAGAGGCTTCTCCTCACCCCACGGCCAACGTTAGCTCCTCCAGGGGTGGACTCGGGGACAGGGCCTGTCCGATGCGTGGCAGTTCCTGGTCAGGGGCATCTGGGACGAGTCAGACAAACCCACACTGGGGACCTGTCACTCTTCGGTGTCACAGTCACGACAGTCAGGAGAGACTGAGGAATGTTCCAGACTGTGGGGCATGTGGAGACATGGCGACGGGTAATGTGGGACCCTAGATTGCACAGTTTGCTGTCAAGGACATGGTTCAGGTGGTGAATCCGCTCAATGGGGCTCTTTCTGGGACAGGGTCGGGGACAGGGTGTGGGGGACAGGGTTGGGGACAGGGCCCAGTTGCCCCGGGAGCCTCGGGCCGCGCCCCCTCCCCACACCACGCCGCCCTGCCTCGGCGGAAGCCGGGGAAAGTCACCGCAGCGGGCTCCGAGGACTGGGCTCCCGGCAGGCCGGCTGCGCAGAGTCCCTGCCTGCCTCCGTCATAGCCCTGTCCCCAGTGCCTGGCACCTGACCCGCTCCCACCCCCACCTGACAGATGGCAGAACGAGGCCAGGAGGCTCCTGCAGCCCAGCCCAGAGCCTGACCCTCTCCAGGCCAGGCTGTGACCGCGTCCTGGGTGGGGAGCCGAGATTCCCGGTGGGAGCTGGCCTGGGCCTGGGAGGATGGGGGTGGCTGGAGGTACAGAGGGTGGGCGGGGAGAGGGCCAGGAGGCGGGAGGAGCCCAGGGGAGGGGTCTCTGGGTTTGGGGCGGGGTGGCCAGGCGCTTGGGAACGCAGCCCTTCCCCAGCCCCTCCGGGCTCTGGCCTGCCCGGACCACGTGGGCAGCTGGGGACCCCTGTGAGGCGCAGTCCTGGGAACGGGTCTGGCCGTCCCTGCCCACCCCCACCCCCGCCAGGAGGCTCCATGGCTGTGCAGTCACTCCGGCTGGGCCTGGCACAAAGCGCCCGGCGGGAGGCCGGCTGGGAAGGCGCGGGCTGAGGCTCTCCCCGCGCCCCCAATGGGGACCAGGCTTGTTCTGCACCGCAGGGCCCCGCCCCATCTCGTCTGGGGCTGGCGGGCACAGCGGGCGCCCCAGAGCTCCCGCCCCGAGCTGGGGGACGGGGGCGGGGCGGCCAGGGCAGAGCTGGCGTCTAGCCCGCAGCTGGGGGCCGCCCCCGGGTGGGTGGACGGTGCCCTGCCCGCCAGATGTGCGCCACCAGGCACCTCCGGGTGCGGAGGGTGGGGTGGGGTGGAGCCAAGGGGCCTGGGCTGGGGGCGCAGTGAACAGCAGCGGCTTATGGACAATCTCAAACCCATGTCCTGCCAAAACCGATGTGGCTCAGTGGATAGAGCCTCGGCCTGCGGACTGAAGGGTCCCGGGTTCGATTCCGGTCAAGGGCATGTACCTTGGTTGTGGGCACATCCCTGGTGGGGGGTGTGCAGGAGGCAGCTGGTTGATATTTCTTTCTCATCGTTGTTTCTAGCTCTCTATTCGTCTCCCTTCCTCTCTGTAAAAAATCAACAAAATATATTAAAAAACAAACAAACAGAAAACAAATCCACGTCCTGATAGTTCTGAGCACTTCACGTTCACTCACTCATTCATCTCGCTCCATCGCAACCCCAGGAGGACCTGCGGTCATCCCCGGTGCACAGAAGGGGAAACTGAGGCACGGGGTGGGGAATTGAATTGCCCGGCATCCTGAGCTGGGGCTGGACAGGGTGTGAGGCTGGCTCTGTGGCTCCAGAGCCACAGTGGCCGTGCGTGGCCGCCCGGCTGGCCTGTGTGGGGGACCGGGCGAGGGTGCTCTGGAGTGTGTCTGCAGCTGCTTGGGAAGGACAGACGGGACATCTGAGGGCAGATCTGAGTCACGGTTCTGGGTTTGCCCCTTGAAATCACTCACCCGTTCCCTCCCTGGGCGGGCCCTGTCTGACTTCACTCATCCCGGCTCTGGCTGCTCCTCGGCCGTGGCTGGGGCACATTGAGGAGTGCTGAGGGCCAGGCCCCCCGCCAGAGAACCGACAGCGGAGTGGGGGGCCGGGTCCCCCATCAGAGCTGGCAGCGGAGTGGGGGGCCGGGTCCCCCATCAGAGCTGACAGCAGAGTGGGGGACCAGAGCTGACAGCGGAGTGGGGGGCCGGGTCCCCCTGCAAGAGATCTGACAGCGGAGCGGGGGGCTGGGTCCCCATCAGAGCTGACAGCGGAGTGGGGGGCCGGGTCCCCCATCAGAGCTGACAGCGGAGTGGGGGGCCAGGTCCCCCATCAGAGCTGACAGCAGAGTGGGGGACCAGAGCTGACAGCGGAGTGGGGGGCCGGGTCCCCCTGCAAGAGATCTGACAGCGGAGCGGGGGGCTGGGTCCCCATCAGAGCTGACAGCGGAGTGGGGGGGCCAGGTCCCCCATCAGAGCTGACAGCAGAGTGGGGGACCAGAGCTGACAGCGGAGTGGGGGGCCGGGTCCCCCTGCAAGAGATCTGACAGCGGAGTGGGGGGCCGGGTCCCCCATCAGAGCTGACAGCGGAGTGGGGGGCCGGGTCCCCCATCAGAGCTGACAGCGGAGGGGGGGGCCAGGTCCCCCATCAGAGCTGACAGCAGAGTGGGGGACCAGAGCTGACAGCGGAGTGGGGGCCGGGTCCCCCTGCAAGAGATCTGACAGCGGAGCGGGGGGCTGGGTCCCCATCAGAGCTGACAGCGGAGTGGGGGGCCGGGTCCCCCATCAGAGCTGACAGCGGAGTGGGGGGCCGGGTCCCCCATCAGAGAGCTGACAGGGAGTGGGGGGCCGGGTCCCCCATCAGAGCTGACAGCGGAGTGAGGGGCCAGAGCTGATAGTGGGGGGCCGGGTCCCCGCCAGAGAGCTGACAGTGGATGGGGCCGGGTCATGGGCTGGCAGGAAGTGTGAAAGTCACGCCGTAAGTTGCTCGTGGGGAGACCGCTGTGGCTGTGGGCCTCGCCAGTGCGTCCTGGAGGTCAGGACATGGAGGCCATCTGTCCACTGGCCGGGCGAGGGGAGGGCCTCCCGGGGGGCGCTCTGAGCACATTCCCAGGGCCTCCCCCTGCGTGGGCCCGGCCTGCGTGGAGGGGAGGGAGAAGGGGGGGGGCCCTAAGGGCCGTTGTCAGGCAGGGTGGCTCCTGGAAGGGCCAGGAAAGGGGGGTGGGGGGGTGGCCCGCCGGCCTGTTCTGGGGAGTCCCCAGGGCCGCCCTGGGCTTTAGCTGGAATGATCCTGGGCCTTGTGTAACCTCTGAGCTCAGCGCTTGGGTCCAGGGGTTCTCTGGTCCCTCGGGATCCAGGGAGCAGCAGAAAGGGCGGCTGAGGGCCCGCCGCCTTGCCCGGCTTCTGCGGGGCCTGTGCAGCCATCGGGCAGGCTGCTCGGGTCCAGCACCCCCATGTCCCAGGGACAGGGCCCTGAGCTCCAGGCCCCGGCCGAGGGGCCCTGCACACCATGAGGCTAGGGCTGCAGGTGGAGGGGAGAGCCTGACACCCCATCGCTGTCACCCAGGTCCTTGAGCTGCCCCCCTCCCATGACCTCCGCCCGTTCCAGCAAGCAAACAGGGTGTTCAGACAGCATTGGGCACTTGCGAGGGCTCATTCTGAACCTCAAAATGCCCCTTGCTCCATGTGCCCCTGGGTGCCCAGGGCGGGGCTGAGTTCCCTGCTTGGACTGCGGGTGAGGGTGAGGCTGGGCCTGCCCGTGGCCTCTTTGTGCTGCCTGGTGCTTGTGAATGCGTTTGCATTGATTTCAGAGAGGAAGGGACGTTGTGATGAGAGAGAATCACAGGTCGGCTGCCTCCTGCACGCCCCCTCCTGGGGATCCAGCCCACAACCCCGGGCCTGTGCCCTGACCGGGAATGGAACTGTGACCTCCCGGTTCAGCCTCGGAGCTGCGCTGGCCGGGCTGTGCTGCTTGGTTCCGCTAGGCGGGCTCCCGGCTGCTCCCCGGGGCACACAGGCTTGGCCTGAGCGGCAGGAGGGGTCCGGCCGCCGTCAGGAATGTGGTGCTGGGGCTGACCCTGTGCCCAGGGCCTGCTGACCGCTCCCGTCCACAGCCCTGGGAGGCTGGAGCCACTGGGTCTGCCAGCCTGCAGGTGGGGGTCAGCCTGAGGTCCCAGGTCACATGTCGCAGGCAGGCTGCCTGCCACCCTGGGGCCCGTGAGTCACTCCCAGGCCACCGTCCACAGGCCTGAGCGAATGGGACCCGCCCCTCTCCCCGGCCCCTAGGGGCGCCCGCTGGGCTGGGAGACAGACCCATAAACAGCCATGAACTCTGAGGCTGGTAACATCACGTTCCCCCCAGGACCCAGCTGGTGGCCAAGCGCACCCCCCCCCCCCCTCTGCCTGCCTGGGCCTGCCCTGAGCTCCTCTGGGAGAGAAGCATGTGGAGGGGTGGGGGTTGGGGGGGTGAGGTCAGGGACATTTGGGGTGTGTCAGGGGGTGGGGGGAGGACAGGGCGCACCCTCAGTCCTGCTCAGTGGGAGGTGCTGGCGGCATTTCGGGGAGGGATCCTCCCTGCTGCATGCCCCACCCCACCCCAAACCCCAAGAGTCCAGCTGGCTTGGCCCAGGAATCTTGGATGTGGTGGTTGGGGGTGGGTGGCCTTGTGGAGGGACTCCCAGATTTAAAGGGCCCTGGCTCCCGTCACCGTTGCCATGCTCACCGCCCCTCTGCCCCAAGACCTGGCCGGCCTGGGGGGCCTGCCTCTGCCGCCTCCACATTTCCCCACAGCCTGCGTTTGGCTCCAGGGGTGCGTGGCCCTGCAGGGCGGGCGGCGTCCCCAGGCCGCCCTTCACTGAGCCGGCCCTGGCAGAGAGCCTGGGAGCACCCCCTCCCCCCTGCAGCCCTCTCCCTGGGCACCGACCCTCTGCCTTCCCTGCCCTGCACCCCCTCCTGTGAGGCTTCCTGGAACCCGGGGACCCTGGAGGCTTCTGGACCAGATCGAGTTGCCTGGGTGGTTCTTTCCGTTTGGTTTTTTTTTTTTTTTTGGGCCGTCCAGGGTGGGGGAGCCGGGAGAGGAGCTGATAATTGGGCCAGCTCCAGCCCAGGGCGGAGGCTGCAGCCCCTGGCTCCCCTGGTGGAAGTGTGACCCCCCAGCCGCTGCCCCCTGAGGGCCTGGGGGGCCTGGCTTCCTCTCCTGGCGAGGACCAGCCGGTTCGCACTTCCTGCCTCCCTTTTGTTTTGCAGCAGGAGGCCCCTGGGGGCACCCGGGCCCCTCTCGCCGCTCTCCCTGGCGACCGGGGCCTGGCTGGGCCTGGCACCGCCTGGGCCTGCTGAGCCCGGATGGGGTGAGCTGGGTTGCTTCTCCCCGCCCCTCCCTGGCGGGACAGCTGGGCCAAGGTGGGCCCACCTCCAAGCCGGTGCCAGCGGGCGGAAGCCGATGCCAGGGCTGCCGCTGCGGGGTGGGGCTCTGGAGGAGGCTGAGGGCTTGGGGGAAACGGAGCCCCAAGGTCAGGGGGTGGGAGAGAGCAGGGCCAGCCCCCTGGCTGAGGTCCCCGGAGTTCACCCTGGGCTGCCTCTGAGCAGCCCCACGCCCTCCCCGGCCCCGCACCGCCGGCCCGCGCCCTCCGAGGCCCGCGGCACACATGGTTTTGCTTTTCCAGGCATCCTCCCCTGGTCCCCTCCCTCGGGGTGCCTTCCGAGCTCCTCGGGCCCCTCCCCCAGCCCTCCTGGGCCCCCTCCTTCCTCCTTGACCCACTTTAGTCCCCTGTCGCAGGGGGAGGGGCGCGCAGCCGGCGGCTCTGATCCTGGCCGCCTCCCCGCATCCCTGGGGGCGGGCGGGCTCTGGATGGAGCCAGCAGGCTGAGCGGCCGGGCCCCAGGGACGGGCACGCGGCGTGCTCCGAGCGGCGGCCGCCTCCCTGCCCCCTCCGCGGACAGACCGTTCTGGACAGCTGCCCCCACCCCGGCCCCCGCGAGGCCCTGCCAGGCCCGGGCTCCGGTTTCCCGGCCCCAGGGAGCTGTGGCTGCAGGGGCCGTCCTTCCACCGCCTCCTGGGCGGGGAGGCGCTTCCCAGAGGAGCCCCGGGCGGCCCGGGCCCTCCTTCCCGTAAACCTGCCCCCGCCCCCCGCCCGCCGCCGGAGACTCTGGGGCTCGGTCTGGGCCCCTCTCTGGGCCGCAGGGAGGGAGCCGGGGCAGAGAGCCGACCTTCACGGAGTGGTCACTGCGTTCAGTGTGGCAAGGCACGCTTTTCTGATCCCCACCTTATTTACTTATTTAAATGTGTTTTTTTTTATTGATTTCGGGCAGTAATGGAGAGGGAGGTAGAAACATCCATGATGAGGGAGAATCATGGATCAGCTGCCCACCGGGGACCGAGCCCACCACCTGGGCTTGTGCCCTGACTGGGAATCAACCTGTGATCTTCTAGGTTCCTAGGTCAGTGCTCAACCACTGAGCCACACCGGCCGGGCCTCACTTAATCCCTATCTTAAAGGAGGGGCCGTGGCGGCACAGAAAGGGAGAGTGACTTGCCGGGGGTCACACAGGCTGCACACGCTGGAACCACAGGGGTCAGAGCCTGGCCAAAGGCCTGATGGGAGATTCTCTCTGCTCTGACCTGATGCTGAGGCTGACGTCTGGGCTGCTGGTTGGCCCGCTATGGGCTTGCGATCCTCCTCCAGGGCCCTGCATCCTCCTGGACCCCAACCCCCACGTCCCCTCTTGGGTCCCTGTGTCCCAGGTGTGGCCTGGGCCCTGAGCCTGCCCCCTGCTGGGAACTCGCCCCACCCCAGTGCTGTGGGCGGGGAGAGGGCCAGGTGGGTGGGGTGCCCCGGAGTCCCCCCCTCCCTCCCTGCACGCCCGCGTGCCCAGCCCTGCTGAAGCCCCCGCTCATTCTCCCCTCCTCCCTCCGCACAAGCCCCCAAACCACAGGTGTCAGGAACGGTGTGCACTCTGCCAAGGACCCGTTCCCACCGCCATCCTGGCCTGGCAGAACCCAGGAGGGGCCGGCGGTGGGGCGGGGGCTGTGGGAGCCACGTCTGGGCATTTTTTATTAATTATTTGCTTAATTTCCTCTCTCAGTTGTATCTTGTGATCAAACATTTTCTTAGCGCTTGGTCAGGGCCAGGCCAGTTTCTTTTCATAAACACGGGCCAGTGACTGGAACCGCCCTGCGTGTGTCCGCCGGAGGCTTCGTTTGCATAGTGATTGTCCTGGGGAAACCAGATAATCGCCGGCGGTTTGTGAAACTATCAATACCGAGGCCTTCTCTGGCGCCGGGCAGCGGGTCCGCGCCCAGAGGACACCAGTCCCCTCCCGGGAGGAGCCCGTGAGCGTGTTCGCTGCCAGAGGGGTTTCCTGGGCTGTGGGCATGGCCTGGCGGGGGGAGCTGGTGCAGGCGGATACAGGCGCCCACACCTGTGAACCCCACTCCAATCAGGGACTTGCAGGGGGTCATCCATGCCAGGGGGCGGGGTAAGCGGCAGGGGGCGGGGCTATAGCCATGTGGGCGGGGCGAGGGCCAGGGGGCGGGGTGAAAGCCTTGTGGGCGGGGCGAGGGCCAGGGGGCGGGGCGAGGGCCCGGTGGATGGGGTGAGTGGAGGAACCTGCAGACCAGAGCCCCCTCCTAGATGCTATCTTCCAGCCTCCTCCTCCTGTTAAGTTTGCAAACCAGTGGCCTGAGGCCGAGCTGCCCTCAGACACAGGCGTGTTTTGATTGGGTTGTTAGTACAGACCAGCCTTTCAGAACCTGGAGCTGTCACTGGAGCATCCTTTCAGAGCGCTCGCTTCTCTCAGCACCGCCAGTGTGGGTCCTGCCTGGCGGCCATCGGGCAGTGGGGAGAGGGGTGAGGGCTGCCCGCAGGTGGGCACATCCATTCCTCAGACCGCCCTGCGCATGCCTGACCCGGGGCCCTGGGCCCTGGCTGTCACGGTCTGCTGTCCCAGTGCCCGGTGTCCTGCAGGCCGGGGCCTCGGCCCTGCTCCGGGCTGTGGTTAGGGACAGGGCTCGACCTTGCTCGGTGATGGCTGTCCTGGGCTCTGGGCTCCGGGTCTGCCTCCTGAAGTCCACGTGGCCGGTGGGAGGGGACAGGTGTGGAAAGGGAGTCACTGAGGGAGGGCACGCCCTCATTCCCGGGAGCTGGCCTCCCCCCTCGGGCCTCCTGCAGGCCCACTGCCCCTGGGACAGACGTCCTGAGCTCAGGCTGTTCCGTGGGCTGAGGTGGCGCCCAGCAGGGTCCGCGGGCTGGGCGGGGAGGACCTGCTGGTGGTGGGTGGGCTGCCGGACCCCTGGCCAGGGAGGGCATGGTGTGGCCGGGCTCGGGCTGGGGTTGCATTTGGAGTTAAGGCAGGCCACCTGCCCCACACTCCCTGACACCCGACACCCGACTGCCTGGCACCCTCCGATACTTGGTTGCTTTTCTGGAGCTTCTGCTTTGCAGGAGGGAGAGGCAGGAACAACAGAGCACGGGGTGACGCTGACGAATGCTGGCAACCCGCCCCTGGTCTCCCTGGGACTTGCGTGTGGGTTAATCCTCACCTGAGGGTAGTTTTCCGTGGACTTTTAGAGAGAGTGGGACTGAGGAGGAGAGGCAGTGAGAGGGAAACGTCGGTGAGAGAGAGACACCTGGGCCGGGATCTAGCCTGCAACCCGGATACGTGCCCTTGTCTGGAAAAATTGAACCGGAGACTCTTCAGTCTGTGGGCGGGCGCTCTAACCACTGAGCAAACTGGCTAGGGCACTCTGGATGCTTTTGAGGAATCTCTTGACTGGAATAGTCAGGGGTTTGCAGGGGTCAGGCGACGTGGATCGTGGGACACACCCATACGGCCTTGCCATACTGTCGCCGTGGTTCTGGGGAGGGGGACCGGGGGACTCGGCTCTGGGCGGGCAGAACCAGCTTAGGCCGCCTGCCTGAAGCTCTCCCTAAGGGAGGGCCTCTGACCGCCACAGAGAGAGGAGGTCCTTGCATGCAAATGATGTGGGCGGGTCTTCAGCCTGTGTCCACGGGCCTCGCGACCCACGTGGCCACCCCTGGCACCCTTGGGAAGGCGTTGGCTACAGCGTGGGCCTCATGAGCAAAGTGTAGGTGGTGGGGCTGGGGGTCCCCCACCAGGACTTGGTCTCCCCACACCCCCCATCCTTCCCCCCACCCCAAGCGGAGCCCTGGACTCGGCTCTGGCTCCTGCGGCCTCTTCTCTGCCAGTGGGAAGTGTCGGTGAGGAATCATACACATTTCCGCACACTCGGACTGCGCCGCATCGAGACGCCCGTAAACATGTCTGTGTCATTCTTACGAGCTGCGCGCAGAGAGCTGTCAGAGTTCCACGGGCGGCGCGCTGGCCAGACGGGGGCCCGGACGCCAAGGAAAACACTGTGTCCTTCCAGCCCACGGCCTCTTCGCGCAGCCGGCTCCCAAGATAAACAGGAGATATTTGAGGACAAGCGAGATTTTCAGCAGCGATGGCTGAGCGGCTTGTAAGTGGTGTTCGCCAGCGCGCTGGCAGGGTGGGTGGCTTGATGGGGTGATAAATGCTCTTCGAGGAAAATGCCCCAGACGCGGAATGCGGGGTCGGGACCCCGGAGGCGGGCCGTCGCGGTCCGCGCGCTCGTGTCCGGGGGCGGGAGGTGCTGACTCGGTGAGCCAGCCGAGTCCGGGGCCAGGGCGCTCTGTCCCGCCGTCTGTGCTTCGGTCCCCGAGAAAGTGTGGGCGAGAGAGCCCTGGGGCTGCTTCTCAAGCAGGTGAGGATGACTGAGCCCTGGCGGGCGGCTCTGGTGGTTGGAGCGTTGTCTGGTACGGCGCCGAAAGGTTGTGGGGCGCCGAAAGGTTGTGGGTTTGATTCCCAGTCGGGGGTTGTACAGGAAAGCAGCCAATGGCTGTTTATCTCTCACCTGATATTTCTCTCTAAAAATCAGTAAGCGTGTCCTGGGGTGGTGATTTAAAAAAAAGAGGGTGCTTTTAAGTTAACTTTCATGCATTCATCCATCCATCCATCCACCCATCTATCCATCCACCCATTCATCCATCATCCATCTATCCATCCATCCGTCCGTCCATCCATCCATCCATCATCTATCCATCCATCATCTATCCACCCATCTGTCCATCCATCTATCTATCTGTCCATCTATCCATCTACCCATCCATCCATCCATCCATCCACCCACCATTCAGTGAGATTATCGGTGCTCCCAAATCACAGAGATAACCAGGGACAGTTGACTCTGGAGGGTGGGCAGCCATTAGGTCTAAGGTGCCCTAAGCGATTCTCATGAAAACCTCGGAGAAGGTGTTGGGGCAGCTGCACACGCTCTGCTTCCCTCCTCACTGCTGTGCCCGGATGTTCGCTCTGCTGTGCTCCCAGGAAGGGCTCTCTGAAGGTGTCTCCGTCCCCTGGGCTGGATGGACCCCAGGTGGGTGCCTTCTGCACCCCGCTCAGCCTGGTCCCCGGCAGGCAACACCCCTTCTCCAAAACGCAGGAGTTTTCATTCTGAGCCAGTTCTCCCGGAACCTTGTTGGGCCTTCGAAAGGAGACACCCGGGACCACCTGTGCCTTACAGGGCCGGATGGATTGGACCTGGATGCCAGGGCCTGTTTTCAGTCACTTCATTCATTCCCTCCCTCATTCATTCCCGCCGAGGTGTGATTTTTCCTCACGGTTCCTCCGGAACCGGCACTATCTCAGTCCCAATTAGCTTAATTGTGTCTGTCAGACTTCTCAGGGAGGTTTTCCCCTGCTGACGGCGCTGGTTCCAGGAACCTCTGCCCGCCCACCTCCCGGCCGCTTCCTTCCTGCTGCTCCCAAGCCGCATCTCCTTCAGCTTCCTTTCTCCAGGACTGGCCGGGCCTCCGTCCTGTGAGTTCCGGTGGCTTTGCATCAGTTTAATATGTTTTTGTTTTTTTTAAATATATATTTCTGTATTGATTTCAGAGAGCAAGGGAGAAGAAGAGAGAGACAGAAACATCAATGATGAGAGAGAATCATGGATCGGCTGCCTCCTGGGGATCAAGGCATGTACCCTTGGCTGGAATCGAACCCAGGACCCTTCCGTCTGCAGGCTGACGCTCTGTCTACCGAGCCGAACCAGCCAGGGCGGCGTGTATCCTTTTAAATCCCTCCCTTGTCTGTGTGTGCCTGTTTCGGTAAGAGAACCGGGCCCACATGTACCCCGACTTCTGGCCCCGGCCCGCTCTTCTGTGCCGTCCGCATCAGGGCTTTTCAGAAAGTTCCTTTCCACACTCGGAGGAAGCGGCTAGCGTCCTGACAGGATGTCGGCGCAGTCCGGGTGCCGTTAAGTGATCAGGATCCCAGCCAAGGGAATATAATGAAATCCACATAAAAATTTATTTACCTAATGAAAATCCTGGAGTAATGCATAAGTGGTTCTCTGATAATAAAATGCAAATCTAAAACTATAACCAGGAGGACAATAATCCTCATTAAACGTATTGTCTAGAGGAAGCCCGTGACATCCACTTAACAGTGATTTGATTTGTTTAGTAATTTCCACGCAATGTTTAAACTTCATTCCGAGCCTCGAGCACCCTCCCACGGGCTCCTTCCCCACCAGGGTGGGCGGGGGGCGGTGGCCGGAGGAGAGGGTCCCGGCCCGGGCACCCTGGCGGGGTGTCTTTCCCGGCGGCAGCTGCGGGCGCTGTGCCTGCCGGAAAGGCGGGGCCCAGGAAGAGAAAGCAAGGGGTTCGGCTTCCTTTGTGGGAGACGCATTGAGCTCCCTCTCAGGACCCGGACCTCGGAGGCCCAGAGGGGTGGGAGGGCAGGGCCTGGCGCTGGGGATCCTGAGCCCTGGGGCAGCCTGTCTGCGCCCCACGGCCGATCTGCAGCTGCCCCTGGCCAGGAGCACCCAGCCCTCCCATAGGCCTGTGAGGACTGCCCCTTGGAAGCCGGAGGCTGAGGAGCCGTAGGGGGGTGTGGTCGGGAGGGGGGCACCTGCTTGGGAGCGGGCTCACCTGGGATGGGAACGTGGTGCTGTCACTCATAAACAGCGTGGCAGTGGGCGTGGTCCTCGCCCCTGTGAGCTCAGTCCTCCTCCAGGAGCCTGAGGACACGGGGAGGAGCCTCTCACCCGGCCACGGGCCCTCGCTGTGGGCTCAGAGCCCCTCAGCAGCCCCTCGGCAGTTTGGGGAGCAGAATAGGGAACTTTGGGGTCGGAGGCCTCTGCTTGGTCTGAGGCTCACGATCTCCACCCGAGATGAGAAAAAGGAGCCTTTGGGATTTTAGCTGTTCACCATCCCAAAATCCCAAAGCAGCAGCAGATTAAGGCTGATGTGTGTGTACCCACACGTGTGTGTGGGCGTGCGCGCACACTTGTGCTTGTGTGTACACATGTGCTTGTGTGTGCACATGTGCTTGTATGTATGAAGTGTTCCTATCAGACATGTGCTATTATTTTTTCTTTTGAAAAAAAAATCTATTTTTATTGATGTCAGAGAGGCAGGGAGAGGGAGAGAGAGACAGAAACATCAATGATGAGCAAGAATCATGGATCAGCTGCCTCCTGCACGCCCCACACTGGGCCTGTGCCCTGACCGGGAATCGAACCCTGATTATAGGTTGATGCTCATCCACCGAATCACACCAGCCGGGCCCCCTCCCCTTTCCTTCTTCCTCCTCTTTTTTTCTGCCAAGTTACAACTTTCCTCCCTTTGGGGCGGTGCAGAGCGTTTGAAATAGATGGAAACGAAAGAAGGCGCGCATCACTCGTGACCTCGGGCAGGCATCGCCTTGCGAAGGCAGCACCGGCCGGGTGAGCCCGGAGGAGCGGGCAGTGCCCTCCCCTGCGCGGAGCCCCTCTCCTCGCCTCGAAGGCGGCGTGGACCCGCTCTGCGCGCGGGAGTGGCGATCGCACCAGACGGTGCGTGTCCAGCGCCGGGCCGGGCTGGCACGCCGTCAGCCCTGATGAACGGGAAGGTTCGGGGCAGCAGGAGCCGTGGGGCCGAACAGAGGCGGTGAAATGGAGAGGCCGGGCAGCCATTCAGGTGGGGATGCCTGCCTGCTGGCAGGCCCGCCGGCCGTAATGCCCCGAGCTCCCAGCCAAGGGCCGGCTCAGGTTACTCCGGGCCCATTAGCCATGCTGGTCAGAGCCTGGAGCCTCTTAAGTTCAAGGTCGATCGCAGGCCTGGCCCCCCTCCCACCACCAGCCTCTCCTCCGCCCGCCCGGAGGCATTAGTCACCACCCAGTGGCCCGATGCGTGAGAGCGGCTGACTCAGGGCCACTTGCCCCCACGCCGGCCACACCCCGGGCCAGGCCCTGCGGGCAGAGTCCCAGGCGTCCGTCCTCCGGAGAGCCTGAGGCTCCGTTCACGTCTCTGGAAAAGCAGTTCAATCCTGGCTCCGCAGCTCATGGCTGGCTGGGCCAGTCATGGACCGACCCGGGCCTCAGTTTCCTCATCTGTTGAATGGGGCAGCAGTTGTAGCATCCCATCCAGGACGGGGAGACCGATCCTGTACCCTGCCTTCAGGTCGCAGTTCTGGTACTGTTCTCCCAGGAGGACTTCCTGGAGGAGGAGGGGTCTGACCCCCTACGCGAAGGAAGATGAGGACGCCGAAACCGGTGTGGCTCAGTGGATAGAGCGTCGGCCTGCGGGACTGAAAGATCCCGGGTTCGATTCCGGTCAAGGGCATGTACCTTGGTTTTGGGCACATGCACAGTAAGAGGTGTGCGGGAGGCAGCTGATCGATGATTCTCTCTCATCGATGTTTCTGACTATCCCTCTCTCTTCCTCTCTGTAAAAAATCAATAAAATATCAAAAAAAGGAAAGAAAAGAAAAGAAAAGAAAAGAAAGATGAGGACCGCCGAGAAGAGGCGGAGGCAGGGAGCCGGGAGGTTCTAGAAGACCCTGGCTCTCACAGACTGGGAGGGTCTCTTCCCTCCGGACCCGGCTGGGAGCCTGGCCGGGGGCCCGCACTTGCAGGAGGGGCGATGCGGGGACAGCCGAGAGGCCTGGACTGACGTGTCTCCGAAAAGTCCTGCAGGGGCAGCTCGGGCCCAGAGGGACCGTCCCGCCCCAGCGCACCCACAGCTCCGTGTGGGGGCTGTCCCCTCCCCATCCCCAGAGTTTCCGCCGTCCTTGTGGGAGGTGATTCGTGGGGGAGCCGGGAGGACGGGGACGAGCCACTGAGTGGGGTTCTCCGTGCAGCCGCTGGGGAGGGGGGCTGCGGGGCATTGGGTGCGGCCCCCGGAGGCCCTTTTGTGGGTGTCAGAGCCCCCCACAGCCGCCTCGGAGGCGGCAGAGGGCCTGGGGCGGGGGAGGGGGGTAGACAATACCTTGAGGCCTGGGGAGCCCACAAAGGGTTTGAGTGACAGCCCGCCCAGGCCTTCCCACCCCAGGAGCCAGGGGCGGGACCGCGTGTGCAGGGGCCGAGGGGCTGCCCGCTGGGGACAAAGGCAGAGCCAGAGCCAGCGAGGAACAAAGGGCCAGAGTGGACCCGGGGCCACCTGGGGGGAAGGCGCCTGCCGGGCTTCCCACAATGCTTTGGAGCGAAACTCTCCGTTCACCCCATCAACCCCCCGGACCTTTCACCATGCGAGCTGTACCCCGGGCCAGGCGGGGCCCCGTCCGGGGTGCGCAGCCCCAGGCTGGCGGCCCCCCTGCCCTGCCTGCCTGCCTGCCTGCCCGCCTGCGCGGGGGGTGACTCTGACGTGGGGAACGGAGGCCCGTCGGCTGCCAAATTCTGAAGCAAACATTTTTCTTTCTGGATTTAAATAATTGCATTGCATCGCGGGCTCTGCTTCTCCTCTCGCTGCGCCGGCCCCAAATGACATTTGGCAGGCGGGCCGGCCGCCCCCTCCCCCCCGCCCCGCGGGCCCCTCGCAGTGTTTTCCTCCGCGTCTGGGTCGCTGGCTGGCTTCTCCACCCCTTCGTGCCTTTTCTTCCTTTCTGTGCGGCTCTCAAATTTTATTCGCTTTACATTTCATTCCATCTCGGGCCGTAAAGTCTGCAGACGCGGCCTGGGAGGGAGCGGGCTCCCTCCAAAGCGAATAACGAGGCCTCGCTTCTGAGGTGGACAGGCTTGCAGGGCCGGAGCCGCGGGGCGGGGGGCGGGGTGTTGGGGGGCTTGGGGGGGTACCCCGAGGCGCGGGCTGGCCGAGCCCTGAGCAGAGGTTTCACAGGAAGCATGCTGGGACACACGAACCCATCGCTCTGCCGGGACTCCGTTTTGGGGCCCGGGGCTCCAGGGCTGGTGGTTTTGGGGCGTCCGTTGGTGCCCCTTTACGCTCTCCCGGTCCGAGGAGACGCTTCATCCATTTTTAAATCACTCCGCAGTGCGGGTTAATTTTCTTAGACGGAAATGAGAGTCTTCCATCGGGTCTCATCGGGAAAAGACGGCCGGGTAATCAGCGTGCGCCGGGCCGCTTTCCTGAAGCGGGGGAGGGGGAGTTGAGTCCAGGCAGGGTGCGTGAGGCTCTGTTTCCGAGCAGTTTCCGAGTGAGCACACCGCCTGTGCGTCAGTGATTCTCCGTGCACAAGGGGCGGCCGCCGGACAGCCACGTCTTGAGGATGCGAGGAAGTGAGGCTGTTGCAGGCCGACGGGGGCTCTGGTTGGCCCCGGGTCCGAGGACTGGAACCCGCAGAGGCACCTGAGGGTTGGCTGCCTTCCCGGGAGCCAGCGCTCAGGCGGGGGGCGGGGGAAGGGGGTGCACTGGCTCTCAGGCCTGGGGGAGATCTCCAGGGGAAGGCCAGCAGGAGGCAGCCGATCCATGATTCTCTCTCATCATTGATGTTTCTGTCTCCCTCTCCCTCTCCCTCTCCCTCTCCCTCACCCTCTCCCTCTTCTTCTCCCTCTCCCTCTCCCTCTCCCTCTCCCTCTCCCTCTCCCTCTCCCTCTCCCTCTCCCTCTCCCTCTCCCTCTCCCTTCTTCGCTGAAACCAACAAAAGTATATTAAACACACACACACACACACACACACACACACACGGACACACGCACACACACACACACACACGGACACATGCACACACACACGGACACACACACGGACACACGCGCACACACACACGGACACACGCACACTGAACAAAAACCGCATGCAGCACGGAGCACGTGTGCACAGAGGAGAACCACTGGGCCGCGTGGGTGCCCTTGGTCTTGTGTTTTAGTTTCTTTCCTCTGACTCCCCTTTCCCGGTTCTCCTCCCTCCCAGTGTGGTGGTCCCTGTGGCTCGGACCCCAGCCCTGGACGGAGGTCCGGCCCCGCGTTCCAGATCCCGCCTGCCTCCCGGGGCTTGCCCTCCAGGCCCCGCCCGTCTCTGCAGTCTGTGACCTCTGACCCCCTCCCCGGCCTCCGCGGGCGCCCCGTGGCTGGGAGAGGGGGCCTTCGCCAGTGCGTTTGCACCTCGGGTGTGGCTGCGCCTTTTGGGAGAGTCTTCAGGTAATGTTAGCAGCATCTTCTCTGTTGTCTAGACCTGCGGTCAGCATTTTAGGGGAAAGTGTGGAGAGAAACCCTCCCCTGCCCACCGCCAGGGCTCCCCCCCCCCCCCCCCGACCCCTATGATGTCAGGTGGTCCGAGCCCGTGTCCCGCCCAGCCCAGCCCTGGCTCTTCGGCAGCAGGATTCCGGGCCCTGGGAGGCACAGACTTGTTTTCCACAGCAAACCTGGTGGCTGCCAGAGCTCTGCTGGGAGGCAGGGAAGGCGCTGAGTGTCCCGTCTCCGCGGGGGTGGCTGCGGGGCGGAGAGTCACAGCCTCTGATCTGAACCAGAGGCTGCTTTCCTTCTGGGAAACCTTTTCCACCCGCTCTGCCCTCGGGGGTGGGGGAGGGCCTTGAGCGGGGTCTTTGCTTCGTCCGGATCCGTTGTTCCGATGGCCGTGGTGGTTAGGAGTTTGTATCCAGGACGGACTCGGGCCCGGGCCTCTCCTCGGACAAAGCCATTTACAAGGAGCTCTCCGGAGCCTTCTTTTAAGAGGCCCCGGGCCGAAACCGGTGTGGCTCAGTGGATAGAGCGTCGGCCTGAGGACTGAAGGGTCCCGGGTTCGATTCCGGTCAAGGGCATGTCCCTTGGTTGCAGGCACATCCCCAATGGGGGGTGTGCAGGAGGCAGCTGATCGATGTTTCTCTCTCATCGATGTTTCTAACTCTCTATCCCTCTCTCTTCCTCTCTGTAAAAAATCAATAAAATGTATTAAAAAAAATATATATATAAAATAAAAGAGGCCCCGAGAAGGCATGCTGCAGCGCAGGCAGGAGTGGCTCCGGTGGAGTTCCGCCTTCCTCCTGGGTGGGACAGGGGTCTCCAAGCCTCTCGTGTGGCCTTTGACCTCCGTGCCCCAGCGCCCCCTGGGAACTGCGCCGACCGCGGGGAACAGAGCTTGCAAACGGGTTGCCAGGGACGGACGGCGTCTTGTGCGAGGGCAGCCTGTTTCTCTGGCTGCTCAGGACTGAAAAGTGCTTGGAGTCAGCAGGTCACACTCACGCTCCAGGCGAGTTTGCGGGAAAGCCCAGCCTGCTTTGGTTTTCCTCCGGAGCGATGGGAGACTGTGCCAGCACGGGCCCTGGCTCCGCACAGGGGGCATGGCGGCGGGCGCTGCCCGGGTACCCGGGAGTGGGTGCTGCCGATGGCCGCGGCGCCCGCTCCTGAGGCGTAAGGGGTCCTCCCCACGCCCTCATGGCGGCCGCCGGGCCCCGAGGCCTTGGGCACTGCCAGCACGCTAAGGGTTACCGGGGCGGTAGCCGTGCCCGCTGCTGGCCCAGCCCTGTCCGCTTGCTCTGTGACTCTGCTCCGGCCACACCACCTCTCTGTGCCTCAGCGTCCTCGCCCGTCCAGCAGACAGTGGCCCGGAGAAGCGGTTTCCCGCCGGCCCCCATGGACCATGATGGGCCCACCAGGAGGCTGAGTGGGGTGGGGGCCAGGCTCCCTGGAGGGCAGTACACCTGCCGGCGGTCCCGCTGCCCCGGGAGGATGTCCTCCGTCTCGGAAGGTTCCAGAAGCCCCCGTCGAGGGCAGCGTGGCTGGCTGACGTGGAGTGTTGCCTGTGGACAGCCTGGGTGCCCCTGGTGGTGAGGCCCAGGATTGAAGTGGAACAATATGGAATTAAAAAAAAATTTAACTGGCCAAAACCGGTGTAGCTCAGTGGATAGAGCGTCGGCCTGTGGACTGAAGGGTCTAGGGTTTGATTCCGGTCAAGGGCATGTACCGTGGTTGCGGGCACATCCCTAGTAGGGGGTGTGCAGGAGGCAGCTGATCGATGTTTCTCATCGAAGTTTCTAACTATCCCTCCCCCTTCCTCAATTAATATTTAAAAAAGTTAATTGCTGCCCGGCCAGTGTGGCTCAGTGGTGGAGCATCCACGCATGAACCAAGAGGTTGCTGCTGGTTTGATTCCCGGTCAGGGCACAGTCCCGGGTTGTGGGCTCCATCCCCAGTGCGGGGCGTGCAGGAGGCAGCGAGCCATGATTCTCTCTCATCATGGATGTTTCTCTCTCCCTCTCTGAAACCAATAAAAATATATTTTAAAAAATGCTATTGAACGCACAGGGCACGCAATTCCAGACGCCCTGGCCCGCTGCTTCCTCTCCCCGGACCACTGTGTTCTGGTCTCTGGTTCCATGAAATCCCATGTACGTGCTCACGCAGGAGAAACACGGATTTCCTCTCCCCTCCCCTGAACAGGGCAGTCCCCAGGCCCCGCCCCTCTCCCCGGCCGGCCGGCCGGGAGGGGCTGCATGTCCGCCCCGGGGCACCGTGTTTGTTCAGTTAACTTTCTAGGGTTAAAGCTGCACCTGCCAGGCTCACTGCGCAGCTGGTGAACTTCAGCCACCGCAGGCCAGCCTCGGAGCAAGACAGCCAGGCCTGCTTCCTGGAGCCTGGCCCTGCCCTGGCCCCGCCCCCCGCCTCAATCCCCGCCCTGGTCCCGCCCCCCAGCGACCCCAGCCTCACCCGAAAGTGTGAGATTTGAACGCCCGTGTATTCATTTTCATGGGTTTTTGCAAAACGGCCGGCAGCACGTCGAGGGGAGATGTCCCCGGCGGGCGCGCTGGGTGAGAAGCAGGGCTGTTAAGCTCCCTGACCTCCCAAGGTGCCGGCGCTCCATTCCAGGGCGATGGCGTGATGGCGGGACCAGCCTGAGCTACCACCCCCTGGGCCATGGCGGCTTTGTCTCCTGCTGCTGCTGCCCTCAGCCCCGGGCTCCCCGGTTTGGTATGAGACATTGCTCCTGGGGTGCAGACCACCCCTGGGACATGGGGGGCGGGTGCTATGCCCCAGGCTCTTCATGGCTCGCTCCGCCCCGTCTCTCCTTGCAGCCCGGGGACCAGCCCGGTGCAGGGGAGCGTGGCGGCCTGGGCGGGGTGGGGTGCAGGGCCGGAGAGGGCTGGGTCTGGAACCTGGCGTTGCCCTCGTCTGTGTGGCCTTGGCTGGGTGTCTGAACCTCTCTGAGCCCAGGGCTCCTCTCGTGTGCAGTGAGGATGCGCAGCCCTCACGGCTCGCACGGGGCGATGGGAGGGTGGCACGGGCGCTGCCTGGAGCCCGGCCGTGGCGCCTCCGGGTCCCCAGGCCCGAGCTGCCCGGGACGCGGGAGAGGAGGGGGACAGCCCCGCTTCTCCTGTGGCATCGGCGCCAGCGCGCACATGGCTGTCGGCGGGGCCTGTGGCCGGGGGGCCCCGGGCAGCTGTCCTGGTCCCGGTCTGGCTTCCCTGCGGGTGGGGGGCTCGGAGGCCAGCGGCAGCCCATTCTGTTCCAGGAGCTGCTGTTCCAGGCGCTGCGGGGTCTCTGGTCTCCTCAGCGGCCTGGTCGCCCCATGTCCAGCGCGAGGCAGGGACTGGCTGAGCGGGGAGAAGCCGGCTGGCCTGTGAGAAGGTGCAGATTCCTATCCGCGTGCAGCTCTCCGGCCTCCGGGGAAACACGGGAGCCAGCCAGCCCGCCGCCGTGGCAGCTGGGCCCGGGCAGGGGCTGGGGGAGGGGGTGGGCTGGGGTCCCCTCCCCTGTGTCCCTCTCTGGTGTCCCTGCCTTCATTTGAGACCCTCACCCAGGAGAGCCTGCCCAGGCCAGCTCTCACCTCGTCTCCTCTGCGTCTCGAATGCCCGGGGTCTCTGTTCTGCTTGCTCCCCGCCCCCGCCAGCAGCCCCCCGGCCCCCAGGGGGACCTTCCCGGCTCTTCCTCCTCGGAGCTCCCTGTAGGACGTGCACTGGTGGGTCCCGGTGTGGGACCCCTGGAGGCCACAAAGCCAGCTCAGCCCGTCTTCCCTGAGATAGCTCTGGGCCCCCTGAGCCTGCCCCCCCCCCCCCCCCAATGACCAGTGTTCGGTCATTCACTCTCCCTCCTCAGATGTGGTTTCAAGGCTCCTCATGACCCCGGGCCTCTCCTTGGCCTCCTGCCTTTAGCCTTGAACTTCTTGCAGGGGACTTTGCAGCTCTGACTTCCATGTCCTCCCCACCCCTGCCCCTCCCGAGGGCCGTGCCTGAGGTCCCGCCTCTGTAAGAAAAGGGACGTATCCACGCACGGACAGCATCCTGGAAGGCCGGCCACCCCGCTGCCTCTGGCATTTCCGAGCGGGGCCTTATGTGTTGGTTTTATTTTTCTCCTACTGTCCCCAAGCCTTGCTCTGTCCCGCACAGCGGGATGGTGGGGCTGTGAGGATTAACGGGGTGACGGGAGAGCGTGCTCAGCCTGGGGCCCGGCCCCGGGGCCACCTCAAGGCGCTCCGCTGCCCAGCCTGGTCCTCCGCGTGCTCGGGGGCCTGGAGCCGTGGACAGAGCCTCCCGGCGCCCACTGCCTCCCAGTGCGGCTGTGCGCCCATTTCACAGGTGTGCACACTGAGTCCGAGGCCCAAGGTTCATGCTTGGGCTCCAGGCTACGAGCCTCACCATCTGCTACGCTCCTCAGAAGGTTTGGGGGTGGGCTGCCGGCCCTGGGGGGGGGGGGGCCGTGCACCTGGCCCAGATCCCTTTCTGGGGCCTCTGCTTTTCAGAGAAGACCCCTCACCTCATGCAGAGGCCACAGGGGCATTCAGTACCGTGCCAGGCCCGGGTGGGGAATGGCTCCTCCGACAGACGGACAGGGGACCTGGGCCCTGGAAGGACACTCCAGCCCCAGACCCCTGCTGCCCTTGTCGCCACCCTCCTTTGCACCCCCAGCCCCACAGCCGGCCCTCAGCAGTGGGCCAGAGGGACGTGACCCCGGGCGGTGCGGGAGCGGCTGTGTGGGTGCTGGGCTGGGACGGAGGCTCCTCCTGGCCGTCCCGCCGCCCCCCGAGGCGGGAAGTTAGATAAACACGCCAAGCCGTATCACAGGACGCGCGGCAAACGGACCTGGTCCCCACGGGGCCCACATCTGGCAAGTGTGGCCTCGTGGGGCCTCGGGAAGAGGCAGATGTGGGGGCAGGAAGGCTCGGGGGGCCCCCCTTCCGGGGCCGAGCCTCCTCCTGGGGCTCTGTGCCAGCCTCCGGGGCGGGGGAGCTGCCGCCCTGGCCTGGGGGAGGGGCTCCCCTAAGCCTCTCCGAGGTGGCTTCTCCCCGGCCGGCCGGCCGGCCTGGTGCTGGTGCTGGAGCTGGAGGCTGGGAGACGGGCCAGGCTGGTGAGACCCGGACGCCGGGCCGGGCCGGGCCAGTGGGGCCGCGTCAGACTGCCCCCACCGTACCCGTCCTTGCTGAGGTCGTGCAGTTTGAGCTGCTTTTCCGGAGCTCCGTCTCGGAGCCGGGGGCTCCCGTTGGAAAAGGGGCCACAGACTCCTAAGACCTGCAGCCTGGATGGCCGTCCTTCCTGAAGTGGGGTTTCCACGTCCGTGTCCAAGGGGCTCAGAGCCGGGTCTGTGGTTGAAGTAGAGACTTCATTCCCAGGTGGGGCATGATTGGTGATTCTCTCTCATCATGGATGTTTCTTTCTGTCTTTCTCTCCCTTCCTCTCTGAAATCAATAAAAATATACATAAGAAAGGAAAAAAGGTATTTGAGTCAAAGAAGGAAGTTGATGTAAAGAGAGCGCTACCCTGCTCTGTGCTGGTCCCCTCCCCCCGAGTCTTCTCAGCGCCCCGGCCTGTGGACAGAGAGGCCCCCTCTGAGCTCCGGGCTGTGGGTGGCGGGTGGGGTCCCGGTGCCCGGGGGCCTGCCTGCCGCCTCACTGGCTCCCATGTGCCCTTGTGTGTCCACACCCTGGTCCTTACTGCTGCCGCTCGTTTCTGTCTCGCTCTGAGATTGAGGTAATTCTGCATCCTCTACACATAGGGTGTGTGCTCCTTCCTCCATCCGTTCATTCATTCATTCACCTGTGCATCTGTTTGTTCATTCATTCGTTCATTCAACCATCTATCCATCCAGTCAATCACTCACTGAGCTCCGATACTGTGCTAGCCCCAGGGGGCACAGTGATGCTTGTCACTACAAACTCACAGCCTGACTGCTGGAAAGTCAAGGTCAGAGTGGCCGTTCTCTCTCCATAGCGGCTCGCTCGGCATCGGTGTTCGCCCGGGACACTCGGTGCTTACTAAGGTGGAAACTGCCACACACACGGGGGCAGTTTGTCTCCACAGCCTGCAGACGGGCACACCCTTCGGCCCGCGCGCCGGCTTCCGGGAGCGTCACCTAGGAGCAGTCCCTGCCAGGCCGCGCCACGTGTGTGTGCGTGGCTGGTGCCCGGCAGCAGGGCATCGGCTCGGTCAGGCCTGGAGCCCCGGGGAGTGGACCGCGGTGTGGGTCATCATGGTGCCCGTCCCCATGGGTGCCGTGAAGGGCGTTCGCGCTGCTTTGCCGTTAGAGACCAGTCCCAGGACGGTCCGTGTGGTCCAGGTTCACACCCTGTTACAGCCGCGGGAAAGTTACAACAACGTAAAACACAGTTGCAACAATGTATCTGAACTCGGAAACAGTTGCGCTCTCCGTGTCCTCATTGAAACTTACATGTGTTTCTTAGCTTTCTCCCTCACCCACGTGGGTTACTTCGCTCAGAAACATACAAAGAGAAAAAGATGCCGGATCTTTTTTTTTTTTTTTTTTTTTAAATATATTTTATTGATTTTTTTTAGGGGGCGGTGGGGGGAAGGTGAGGACGCCCCGTTCCTGTCCAGCCTTGCTCTGTGGGCCCCGGGGTGGAGTGTTAACCTGAGCTGCTTTCTGGTGTCACCGGCTCATGACCACTGGCCTCACGAGAGTTGACCTCAGGTCTGTTTGGGGGTCCGGTCTCACAGGCTGGCACAGCACCCCGCGCTCTGCCAGCCTGTGAGAGGGCCCTTGTGTGTTTCTTGGGACCAGGGGGAAAGCTGCCACGCCTGGTGGTGGTGTAAGGAGGCGGCTGTCTGCAGATCGGGCGTGTGTGTGTGTGTGTGTGTGTGTGTGTGTCTGTCTGCGTCTCGCTCTGATAGATAGGGGAGGGGGATTCCGCATCTGCATCCGATTGGAGACAGATCTGGGGTTGATTGGTGATGTCTGCCAGGGGCACAGGGAGGGACACAGCCCTCACTTGCGACTCTTTCGTATGCTGATGATTTTGCACCCGTGAAGCCAGTACAGTCCTCTTTGTAGACTTTACCCCTCCTCCGGGTCACGGTGTCACAGGGACCCCCACGAATGATTTCTCTTCCTCTCTGTGCCCCGCCCCATGACCCCTTTGTGCCGCCTCAAACTCACTGCCCATCTCTGTTCTCTTTCAGTCGAAGAGGGGGAGGCCTTGGACTTCTCGCTGGCCTGGGATTCCTCCGTGACGGCCTCAGGTAAGCGCCCTGCGACTGGGGGGTGGGGAGTCTCGGGGACCCTTCCCCCGGGGGGGGGGGGACCGGCTGGGGCCTGGAAAAGCCACCGGGCTGGTCATGCCAATCGTCCGCCTCCGGCCCAGACGGCCCCGGGCAGCCCGGTTTCAGACAGCTCCGTGTGGCCAGTGAAACCTGTTACACGGGCCACGCTTTCTCGGGTGGGCACGCTCCGGTGGGCCACGCGTCCCACGGCTCGGGGTTTGGAGCCCGTGCTACGGCGCCGCTGCCCTCACTCCCTCTAATGACCAAGGCGCCGCTGTAACAGCATGTGTGTCAGGGCGGAGGCTGGGGCTCCGCCGGGCCCGACGCTTCGGGTTTTCTGCTGAGAGACGGGCCAGGGCGGGCGCCTCCCGGGAGTGGTCCATGCTGATGAGCCGTACAGCTCGAGGGGCCCGTGGTCCGGCCGACTCTGCGGCCGAGCTGGCGAAGCCCCGGGTCCCCTGAGCGGGCGCTCGGGCGGTGCTGGGCGCCGGGTGGCAGGTGCAGGCTGGGAGGGCCCGGACGCGGGCGATGCCACGCCGATTGAGCGTTTCTCGGTGGATGCCAGGCACCGAGCAGACACTTGACAACGGCCTTGCCCCGGGCCAGCGCGCCAACCCCAGGAGGCGGGCGCTGCTGGGAGCGAGACCTCGCCCCCTCTCCGGCGGGCCCGTGGGGCAAAGCTGCTTTCCATCGTGTGGGGACAATGTCACTTGGCCGCATCAGAAATGGGGGCAGGTGCCCAGGCTGATGGTAGGGGAGCAAAACTTCCCCGCTCCCCCCCCCAGGCCACCTCACCCGTGGTGCTGCTGCTGGGACTTGCCAGCCTCATTTGGGGGGAGAGAGGGAGGCTGGGAGCAGTACGGGAGCAGACCCATGTCCCAGCCAGCGCCCTGGGGGGCAGGGGCTCGAACCCAGGTCCTCCTGCAGCCAGAGCCGGGGGTTTAACCTCTTCAGTGCCCAGCATCACGGAGGCCCTGGCGCTCCCTGGCCGCACAGGCCCCGGGGGTCTCTGGCTCCTCCGTCAGAGGAACAGGGGGAGCTCAGCAGTGGGGTGAGAGCGTGAGCAGGGGGCGCAGAGCTGTGGGTGCGGTGCGGCTCCTCGGCGTGGACGCGGCAGCCCGGGAGTGGGTGGTGTTCTGGTGCCGGTTGGGCTTCCTTCCATCATGGCTGCTCTGGACCACGGACGCAGCGGAGGAGGGGCCGGGATGTGACCCGGTTACCTTGGTAACAGATGCTCCCTGGCGGGGCCTGCGCAGGGACAGCCACGCCTATGGCTGGGGAGAGGCAGCCGATCTAACCAGCGGCTCGCCAGGGCCGGGCAGCCCGAGGCCTGGTTGGTGGGACCGGCGTGGGAGGCCTCTCTGCCCGCGGACAGGCCTCAGGGTCCTGGCTAACGGCACTGTTCCTCCCGCCGGGAGCCAGGCCTCCGGCTCCGGCTGCTCGCACCCGTGCGGGGGGTTACGTCGAGGCCGCCCGCCCGGAAGCAGCAGAGCCGGGCCGGGAGCCAGGCAGCTCGCGCAGGAGCGGAGCGCCTCAGCCGCCCATGGCAGACCTGCCTGGGAGGCGGTGGTCCCGGCGCTTCACTTTCGAGGGGACCCAGAGGCTGGGCGAGGGGTCAGCTCTGTGTCCGGCCCCTCCCGGGGCAGGGGGACCCGTCTCCTGGTCCAGGAGGCCCGGCTTGCCCCGGAAGGAGGAGGGGTGCGTGTGCTGTTGGCCTGTGCCGTTTCCCATCTTCAAAGGCTGGAGAGCTCTGGGCTGGGCCTCCTGCAGGGCCTCCTGCTGGATCCCAGCCGCCGCCCTGCGCCCCTGCGGTGACTGTGAGGCAGGGGTGCGGTGTGCAGGGGGAGGCGGGCCTCAGCGCCAGGGCTGCAGACTCTGTACCTACCTGCTGGGGTGGGTGAGAGGCACCTGGGTGTCCTGGGGCCTTTCAGGTCCTCTCTCTGCAGGTTTGGGCGAGGAGAGGGCTGGGGAGAGTAGTCTGTGTCCCCCGCACCCCCCCCCACACACAAAGGGGCAGCCCCTCGCCCTGCAGCCCCAGGTTTGGGCCCGCAGGGGAGGAAACAGCACAGGCCTCCCCCTGCCCCCCACCCCAGTCGTCCAGCCCCCACGCCATGACCTCTCGGAGCTGCCTCCCACCCTCGTGTTTGCTCAGCGCCCGGATTTATTATTTCAGCCGCTTCCCAGATCCCGCCGCGGCCTCGCTCTCCTCCCGCCCTCCGCTCACGCTCCTCCAGCCCTCTCCCAGCTCTGTCCCGGGAGCCAGCCTTCCCCCGAGACGTCTGGGGGACGCCTGACCCCCGTGTGACCCCCGCACCCACCCCTCTGGCTGCGGACTGGGGGTCTCGGCGGCTGCCCCGGACCCCGGCGGGCGGGGGCCGCCTCTCCTGACCCGGACGGCGCTGTGAGTGACAGCGGCGCAGGCGGGCTTCCTCTGGAGCTTTCCTTGGGGCCTCCAGCCCCTTTCCGTCCTGAAATCAGGCTGGGGAGCCTGTCCCGTCCTCATGCCTGCCCCCCCCCCCCCCCCCGGTCCCTCACTTCAGTTTCTCCCTGAGCCGTCGTCCCCCCGGCCCCGCTCCCCTCCAGCCCGGGCGTGTTTCTGGACGAGCAGAGGGAGCCGGTCCCGGGTTTGAAAGACTGACGAGCCGCGTTCCAGGTCCAGCTGGGCGTCCCTCATTAGCCGGGCCGGCCTCCGCGGGGAACGGAGCCGATGGAGCCGGGAGGGCTCGGCAGGCAGCCGCGGGCCCGGCGCTCACCGGGGGAGCGTGGCGGGCAGACCCCCGCCAGGCCGGCCCGGCTGTGCCTTTGAGAGAGCCGCGCGCCCCCCCCCCCCCCCCGGCCCGGGCGGCCTCAGAACCCTCCGGGAGGCGGTGGCGCTCGGAGGGGGCCGCGCCGTTGCCATGGTGAGCAGCCCGCGAGGCAGGGCGCCTGTGCCCTGGCACAGGGGGCGCCCTGGGGTGTGTGTGCGCGCGCGTCCAGGTGCCCGGCCCGGTCCCTCCCCCTCAGGGGCCTCAGCGCCCCTCCCCCAGGCACCCGGGCCGGGCTGTCGGGGGCCACTGTCAGGGGGATATGGAGCTTCCTGCCCCCCCTCCGGCCTCCACCAGCCGGGGCCCTGCCAGGCCCATGTCACATCCGGTGTCGTGTCCGTCCTGGGCACGTGTGTGCGGGTGGCCAGGGCGTGGTCCCCCCCAGGATCAGCACTGGTGGGGGAGGAGGGGTGGGCTGGGGGCTGGGGGCTGGGGCTGCTCTAAAAGGCCCAGGCCGAGGCCGTCACGGGATCAGCTCCAGAGGAAATGGCCAAGGTCAGCCCCATGGCGGTCCTGGCCGGCCGGCTTCCTGGGCAGCGCTCTGCGGGCCCAGCTCCCGGGTGGGCATGGTCCGCCCTGCGGCAGCCGATGGCCCGCTGGAGGCTGCGGTCAGCTCAGCTGACGTTCTCTTCCATCCTGAGGCAGGTGTGTATGCATGTGAACACACACACACAGACACACACTCACACTCATACACACTCACACACATACACTCACTCACACTCATTCACTCACCCACATGCACTCTCACACACACACAGTTACACACACACACTCACACACATACACTCACACTCATACACACTCACCCACACACACTCTCTCACACACACAGTTACACACCCACACACTCACACACAAACACAGTTACTCACACACACATACACACTCACACACATACACTCACACTCATACACACTCACCCACACACACTCTCACACACACAGTTACACACACACACACACTCTCACACACACACAGTTACTCACACACACATACACACTCTCACACACACACTCACACACACACACTCACACACAGTTACACACACACACACTCACACACACACATACACGCTCATAATACACACACAAGCTCACGCACACACTCACACTCACACACACTCATAATACACACAAGCTCATGCACACACACACACTCATGCACACACTTACACACACTTTCAAACACACATGTTTACACACACACTCTCACACACACACTCATAACACATACACTTATGCACACACACTCATGCATACACACATTCATGCACACTCACACTCACAGACACGTGCACACACATGCACAGTTACACACGTGTCCTTACCTGCTGTACACAGATACGCACACCACACTTAAATCGGGCACACACACACATATACTCGAGTATACTTACTCCCCCATAACACACACTCAGTGTTCACATACAGAATTCACCTATGTGTTCCCCCCACCCCACACATGCACACACGTGCACAAACATGCAACCCATGTGTGCAAACACAAGTACGTACAGGTGCGTGCACAGGCGCCTGCATAGTTGGCTCTCTGTATCTGTGGGTGTCGCACCAAGGATCTAACCAACTGCATTCAGGAAAAGAATCCCAGAAAGCTCCAAAAATCAAAACTTGAATTTGCCATGCGCCATGCACCGTGCACCACGCTCCATGCCCCACGCCCCATGCGGAGCCGGAGAACGCCGTGATGGCAGGCCGGTGCTTCGCGCTGAGCTAATGCAGGTCGCGTGCAGGTGCCGCGCCATCTATGCAGGGCTCCAGCCTCCGAGGGTTTTCCTAGCCGCAGGTCCTGGAACCAGTCCCCGTGGATGCCACGGAGGACTGTGCACGCTCACGGGTGCCTACACATACACAGTGCACACAGGCACACACTCAGTGTGTGTGTGTGTGTACAACCAGGACACGCGCACCCCCACGCCCTCTGCCCCCCCCCCTCGGCGTGCAGATGTGCAGTGAGGCCTGCTCCTGGGGTGTCTGTCTCCAGCAGGAGGACGGTGCTCCCCTGGCGGCTGTCCATGGCGCCCCCCCCCCCCGCCCCCAATGCTCTCCATGGTCTGTGGTTTCTTTGTTGCACCATCAGAGTCAGAGATTCTTTCCACCCAAAGATTTGCACCCCTGCCGCGGGCCAGACATAGAACCCAGCGCCCATCTGTCCGTCCCCCGCCTGGCCGGCTCTGGCCCAGGGCGCCCCACCCCCAGCGTGGACAGGACTGCGCCTCCCCCTGCACCTGCCCCTTTAAGAGCTGGGGCCTGGCGGGCCATCCCCGGTGTCCGGCGGGGGCGGGGGGGGGGGGCGGACAGCTGTGGCGGGGGAGGCGCTGCGAGCTCCTCGGGGCCTCTGCAGCCCGCGATGCCGGGGAAGCAGAGACAAAGGCCGACAACGGCCCCTTCCCTCCCGGGCGGCCTCCACGGGGCCTGCTGGGTGGCCTCTGGGGGCCCCTGTTATTTCCTGAGCTGGCCGCGGGCTCCTGGCCGGCGCACATGGCAGGAAGCGGGCTGGGCATCTCCCCCCACCGCCCCCCGACCGCCCCCCCAACCCCCCATAACTCCCCACCCGCCGGGCCGGGCCTGCTCCCGGCCCGCCCTGCCCGGCCCGTCCTGCCCAGGTCCGCCGGCGTCCCAGGAGGGGAGACATGACCCCGTCCCGCTGACCTCTCCCTCCCGCAGACCCACGTGCTCCGCCATCTGCGCCGCGGCCCCGTGTCTGCCCCGAGCCTTTGTGGCCGGAGCGCGGGGCCCCCAGCGCCGAGGCCCAGGCCGGGCCGGGAGCAGGGGCCGGCTTTTAATGAATTCATCGCGATTGTGCGAGAAACAAACTTAGATCCAGGGTTAGGGTTACCTTGGCGGCTAAAGTTACGGTGAGGGTTAGGGTTACCCAGCCCTGAGGACTGAGAGGAACATGGGCGTTGGAGTTACAGACCTTTGTCTGAGTCCTGCACTAATCACCTCGTTTATCACCTCATTACCAGGTGTCCCCGTCCTGGGCAGGCATCCTGTGCTCCTTGTAGGCGAGGAGACAGCAGGCAGTGAGTACGCAGCAACTGCTGACGCCTGTGTGGCTCAGTGGATAGAGCGTCGACCTGCGGACGGAAAAGTCCCCGGTTCGATTCCGGTCAAGGGCATGAACCTTGGTTGCGGGCACATCCCCAATGAGGGGTGTGCAAGAGGCAGCTGATCGATGATTTTCTGTCATCAATGTTTCTAGCTCTCTGTCCTTCTCCCTTTCCTCTCTGTGAAAAATCAATAAAATATATATTTTTAAAAATACGCAGCGACGTAGCTGCTCGGCCGTGAGGTTGGACGCGATGGAGGTTTTCACCTCCAGGACGCCCTGAAATCGACACGGTCCTGGGGTATGTGAGCACATAGATGCCGCATGTTCAGCACGGTGCCTGGCACCCCCACCCCCCAAATGCCCGCCCCGGTGATTATTCCTGAGACAAGACGACGTGGCTCACGTGGGCATCTAATGATGCCAGGAGCTTCCTGGCAGCCTAGGCGAAAAGAGAAAGAGGATGGAGGGCAGTGCGGCTGGCCTTGTCTGATCCCAGGGCTTGGGGCAGAGGAATGCTGGTCCTGACTGCGTCCTCGGTCATCACTGAGCAGACGGCAGGCCGGGTCTCAGTAACAACGGGGCCCACGGCACACAGACGTTTCTCTGAAGCCGACTGTGGACGGGCACCCAGCTCCGCGCACACCAGCCCTGAGTGACCCGCAGTGCGGCCGGGAGGGGTCCGGGCAGCCACCAGGCTTCGCCGGCCGCACCTGAGTGCCTGGTGGGATGGATGCAGGCAGGTTCATTGCTTTCACACAGGCACACCTTGGGGAGGTGATTCCCATGTCTTACACCTCAGAGTCCCCCCTTTTAAAAAACATGTTCTTATTGATTTCAGAGAGCAGAGGAGAGAGAGAGAGAGAAACACCAGGATGAGAGAATCATGATCAGCTGCCTCCTGCACGGCCCCTGCTGAGTATAGAGCCCGCAATCCGGGCTGTGCCCTGACTGGGAATCGAACCGGGACCTCCTGGTTACTAGGTCAATGCTCCACCACTGACCTCACCGGCCGATGAGTAAGTACCCCGTTTTTGTGAGGACCAGCTATCCCCAACTCATGGAGCCTTGGGACACAGTTTGGGAAGCCCTTTGCATCCTTAGGTTTTGAGCTCAGCAGCTCGGGGACAGCTCACCCACCGCACCCCTGCTCCGTCCAGACTGTAGTCTGCCCTTTGGGCTGCGTGGGCCTGAGGGCTGTCACTCAGGAGCCGCCGCCTCCCCATCTTCACCGTTTCTTTAAAAAAATATTTCTTTATTGATTTCAGAGAGGAAGGGAGAGGGTTAGAGAGATAGAAACATCCATGATGAGAGAGAATCATGGATTAGCTGCCTCCTGCACGCCCCCTGTTGGGGATGGAGCCCACAACCTGGGCATGTGCCCTTGTCCGGAATCGAACCTGGGACCCTTCTATCCGAAGGCTGACGCTCTATCCACTGAGCCACACCGGCCGGGCCCCATGTTCCCTGTTGACAGGGCTCTTGCCTTGGCCGGCTTTATCCGAGCACACCCCAGCTTCCAGGAGGGGCAGAGTCTGGGAAACAGGCTCAGGGCTTCTTGTTCGGGGTCTTCCCGTAGACACATCTGTGCCTAATGCACCCCCACACGCCCCCCTCTGCTCCGAGCGCGGATGACCTTGTCCTGTGCCCAGCCCCCCTCTGGTGCCCTCCCCCACCTGGGAGGCAGGACGGGGCCAGGCCTGCAGGAGGCCCGCCCGCGGCCCCCGGCCCGGTGTCTGGCGGGCGCCCCGTGGAGTTTCCATGGTGAGCGAGGCTCCTTCGGCCCCCGGGTGGGACTTTCCATCGGGTGGAAACCTGACCCGCGGGCCGGGCAGGAGGAAATGCCTTCCCGGAGCGAGCGGGGAGACAAAGAGGAGCGGGGCCAGCCCGGGCCTGCCGCCAGAGCCCCTGCCTCCTGCAGAGCCACAGCGCGGGGACCCGGTCCGCCCTGCTGCCCGGCCCCGCCCCTCCGCGAAGGCCAGCGCCTGGGCGGCTGGGGGCCCCTGCTGCCCTGAGCCCGGCCGCCCCGGCCTTGAGGTGGGGTGTGCCTGCAGCTCCTGTGGAGATGGGGGCAGCCAGGGGCTCAGGGGCTGGGCAGGACGAGGCCTCGCCTCTCGCTGCCACTCTGCCCCCGGCCCCCCTCGCCGTCTCACTGGCCTCTGAAGTGGCACGTGGACCTCAGGGACCGTCACGCTGCTCAGAGAGGCCAGCGTCCTGCCTGGCGTCACGCAGCAGGCGTGCGCGGAGCCGCACTGGCCCCCCCGCCTGCCGGCAGCCCCATCGCAGTCGTTACAGTGCAGCCACCTCTAACGGGGAGGACCGTCTCCCAGCATGCACACGGCCGGGACGTTCTGCAGGTCTAGCCACCTGCTCTGCTGCTGCTGGCTCGGCCTCAGTGCTGGTGTCACAGGGCCTGTCCCGCTGTGGGGTGGTGGCCGTGAGCCCCAGTCCCCGCCGACGGGATCCCGACAGGCTTCCTCCTGTCACTAGCAAGCGCTGTCGAGCACCTACTAAGCCACCCAGGTGACAGAGTCAGCGGATAAACACGGACATGTTTACCCCGGGGCGCGGCCCGCAGGGCGGCCAGTCAGAGGGAGGGTGCGGAGGAGGGGCAGTGTGGCCGGGTGGGAGGCGGCCGAGAGGGCCTGAGCCGTGTCACTGAAGGACATCGACCCCGGAGGACCCAGGGCCGAGGGGCAGGAGGTGGGGAGGAGGGAGAGGCGGCAGTAGCTTTCGGGGCCTCGTGTCCTCGTGGGCCTGGGGGTTTGCCCCTGAGTGACGGGGAGCTGGGAGCGTGGGAGCGGAGGGACCCTCTGGGCAGGGGGAGCCGCCCAGGCGCTCAGAGCTAGACCGAGGCCCCCACCCCCCCCCCCAACACACACACACACAGTTCGCCCAGACAGAACAAAGGAGTTCAGGTCTGGGTGCAGGGAGGCGTGCATCAGCGGGAGGGAGGAGGGAGGAGGGAGGAGGGAGGAGGAAGGAGAGAGGAGAGAGGAGGAAGAAGAGAGGAGGGAGGAAGAAGGAGAGAGGAGAGGAGGGAGGAGGGAGGAGAGAGGAGGGACAAAGCAGATAGAGGAGGCGCTGGGAGGTCAGGGAGGTGGGAGGACACACAGGAGAGGCAGGGTCCCCCCAATCTTTCAGAAAGAAGGGGGTCCCTGGGCAGGTCCAGAGCTTTCCGAAGTGGGTGCCATGGCCTTGCTGGGACCCGCTCTTCCTGCAGAGGGGGACGCGTTGCCGGAGGTTTCTGCGGATGGGAGGGGAGAGCAGCCCCGCTTCCTTCGCTGGGAAGATTCTGGGGCGAGCAGAGATGGGGTTCAGGGGTTAATGAAGTGAACTTGCGTCTGCAGACTGGCCCACCGGGGGGCGGGGGTGTCTGCGCCCAGCCCCCTCCCGGCTCCCGCGCAGGCAGTGTGCCCGCGGCCGGTCAGGGTGGCGTCCGGGAGCCGCCCGTCCACGCCGCCCGCTGTGCGCGAGCCCGCGGAAGTGGGCCAGCCGCGCCCGCGCCGGATTAGGGGGACGTGGAACGGATTAAAGATCAGAAATGTTAATTAAGAAGTGGTCTTTTCTAATAGGGGCACGCGCCCGAGAAGCGGGAGGGTCGTCTTGTTTTGGCAGCGCGGCTCCTGCGGTAACGAAAGCGGTCTGCGGGCGGCGGGGGGACCGGCCGGAGGCTCCTCGGAAGGACGTCTCTGTCTGAATCAATTAGCGGGGAGGACGGAGGGCCGGGCGGCCGGCGGGCGTGCGGGCGGGCGCTGGGCGTGGCGGGAGGGCTGCATGAACCTGCAGAGAAGCCCGTCCGAGTCCCGGGTCCCGGGGCCGGCTGGAACGGGGAGCCCCAGGGAACCTGTTGGGCGGGCCTTCCTGAGGTCTGGCTGCTTCCGGGGTGAGGGCTGAGGCCTGCTGGGACCAGGCCCACCTCCATGGGAACTCCCTGTGTGACCCTGGGCTGTGCCCGCCCCTCTCCGACCGCTCCTTTTCTATCAATTGTGGGTGGCACAAGGCTAAGGGGACCAGACGTCCCGCTTTTGGCAGGACAGTCCCGATTTCTTACAATTTGCCCCGCGTCCCGAGGCGTTTTAAAGAAGTCCCGATTTTTGGAAAGAAATAAATCGGGACTTTTTTAAAGTGTCCGCCTCCTGCCAGGGCGGCCATTGCTGGCGGAGAGGAGCGTGCGGTGCCCGCGGCCGCCTCCTTCCTGTGGCCGGTGTCGTCCGTCCCCGTGAGTCAGAGCCGGCAGCTGGAGCGGGGACGGCGGCTCCCGGGGGACCCCGCTTCCCAGAACCCGCACGCTGTCTGCCCCCACCGGCCCCCCAAACGGAAGAGCGGGGCCTTCCTGGCAGCCCCGGGGCGGCCCCAGGGGCGGCGGGCCGGCCGGCGGGGGCCGGTGACGAAGCCCAGGAAGCGTCCGGAGGGGAGCGAGAGGAAGCCCGCGGCCAGGGTTTCCTTCCGCGAGGGAATTTTCTAGACTTTCCCTGGCGCGGCGCACGGAGGTGGGGGCAGGAAGCGGTGGTGAGCGTGCGTGTGTGTGTGTGCGTGTGCACACGTGTGAGTGACACCCAGACACGGGCTCCCGGGCCCCCGCAGACCCGCTCCGCGCTCCCGCACAAAGCGAGTTCTTTTCCTGGAGCCACCGTCGCAGGATCGTGATGGGGACTCCGTCTGCCAGTCCTGCCTCTTCTTTCGTCCTCACCCGGGTGCTTTCTCCCGTGCAAGGCGGGGGAGACAGAGAGGAACGTCGGAGTGAGAGAAACACATCGGCTGGCTGCCTCTGGAATAGGGCTAAGGGCATGGACCTTGGTTGCGGGCACATCCCCAGTAGGAGGTGTGCAGGAGGCAGCTGGTCGATGTTTCTCTCTCATCGCTGTTTCTCTCTCATCGCTGTTTCTAACTCTCTCTCCCTCTGTAAAAATTCAATAATAATAATAAAAAAAATCAATAAAATACATTCTAAAAAACACACACACACAAAAGGAAACAAAAAATTTACAACCCAGGTGCATGCCCTTGACTGGGAATTGAACTTGAGACCCTTGGGTCTGTGCGTCGATACACTAACCACTGAACAAACAGCCGGTGGCCACCCTGTTTTAAAGACCGCGGGACCGGACTTAGGGCCGGAGACAGAGGCTTGTGGAAACAGGTGCCGGGGCCCCCTTTTCACAAAAGGGCTGCGGCATGTGGCCTGCGTTTTAACAGGCCCCGTGGCCAGGGGCACCCCCCCCCCCCAAGCCAGCCTGCGTCTCGGGGACCTCAGACGCACACAGTGGCTCTCGGGGCGCCCAGCAGCGAGGAGCCCTTCGCGGAGACGCAGACCCCGCCTCCGGGGCCTCTCCCGGCCCCTCTCCGGCTCCTCTCCCGGGGCCGTGGACCCGGGCCGTGGACCCCGGCCGTGGACCTGGGCTGTGGACCTGGGCCGTGGACCCGGGCCGTGGACCCCGGCCGTGGACCTGGGCTGTGGACCTGGGCCGTGGACCCGGGCCGTGGACCCCGGCCGTGGACCTGGGCCGGGCGAGGGGACCGGCCTGAGCCCCCCCAGGCGCCGCGTTGGGGGCAGGCTCTCCAGCCCCGTCCTCAGGAGAGGTCCCAGCCCGAGCGGAGCCGCTGGGGTGTGAAAAGGTGGCAGATGGGCGTGCGGCTCGGACCCCGTCCTTGTCAAACCGCGGCCGCGTGTGTCCGGGAAGGTGAGATCGCGCTCATCAGAGCCGGCACGGCGCGGACGCTGCGCGGGGACCTGCCGACTCCGCCTCAGACCGGCCGTGCCCCCCCCCCCCCCCCCCCATGCCGGGCGTGGGCGTCTCCGTAACCAGAACAGCCGAGCTTCCTTTTTCTGGGACAGAGATGCTCAGGGGGAGAGACACAGCTCTGGGGAGAAAGCCGGGGGTGGGGGGCGCCCCTGTCGGCTGGTACCCGCCTGGCACAGGGACCGTGGGTGCCCGTCGGCGGTCTGAGCAGAGCCTCCAAGTGGGCACCTCCGGGCTGGACCCGCCTTTCCCATAAGCGCCCGGCTCCCTGTGCCCGGCTCCCCGCGCCCAGCCCCCGCGCCCGGCTCCCCGCGCCCGGCTCCCCGCGCCCGGCTCCCCGTGCCCGGCTCCCTGCCCCGTGCCCGGCTCCCTGCGCCCGGCTCCCCGTGCCCGGCTCCCTGTGCCCGGCTCCCTGTGCCCAGCTCCATGCGCCCGCTCCCCGCGCCCGGCTCCCCACGCCCGGCTCCCCACGCCCGGCTCCCTGTGCCCAGCTCCCCGTGCCCGGCTCCCCACGCCCGGCTCCCTGTGCCCAGCTCCCTGTGCCCGGCTCCCCACGCCCGGCTCCCTGTGCCCGGCTCCCCACGCCCGGCTCCCTGTGCCCGGCTCCCTGCGCCCGGCTCCCCGCGCCCAGCTCCCCGTGCCCGGCTCCCCACGCCCGGCTCCCTGTGCCCAGCTCCCTGTGCCCGGCTCCCCACGCCCGGCTCCCCGTGCCCGGCTCCCCACGCCCGGCTCCCTGTGCCCAGCTCCCTGTGCCCGGCTCCCCACGCCCGGATCCCTGTGCCCAGCTCCCCGTGCCCGGCTCCCTGTGCCCGGCTCCCCGTGCCTGGCTCCCTGTGCCCGGCTTCCTGCGCCCAGCTCCCTGCGCCCGGCTCCCTGCCCCGCGCCCGGCTCCCTGCCCCGCGCCCGGCTCCCTGCGCCCGGATCCCCGTGCCCGGCTCCCCGCGCCCAGCTCCATGCGCCCGCTCCCCATGCCTGGCTCTCTGTGCCCGGCTCCCTGTGCCCGCCTGCCTAGCGGGGTCTCTCCTGGGACCTCCCTCCCGAGGCCAGGCAGCTGGGGCTCGGGGCTGCTGGCCGCCCCCTGGGGGTGCCCTGGCCTAAGGAGGAGGTGCCCCTCCACCAGCCTCCTCCCGGTTTACCACCGAGGACGTGGGATGCAGCACTGGGCCTACGGGAACCCGGCCTTCCGCCTGCGGAGCCGCGGGCTGTGAGCCCGGCCGGCCGGGCTCCGTGGTGGAGTGTCAGCCTGTGAACCGGAGGTCAGGGTTCGATTCCCGGTCAGGGCACAGGCCCGGGGTGTGGGCTCCATCGCCAGTGGGGGGCGTGTGGGAGGCAGCTGATCCAGGATTCTCTCTCATCCATGTTTCTCTCTCTCTCCCTCTCCCTTCCTCTCTGACATACATAAAAACGTCCTTTAAGAAAGAGAAGACAGCAGCGGGCTGCGGTCAGGCCCTCCTCGCCTCGGCCCGTAGCTCCCGGCCCACCGGCTCTGCGGCGGGAGCCGGACCAGGGAGCGGAGAGCCGGGGCCTGGGAGGCCCTCGTGCTCGATGGAGCGCCGGTCCCTCCCTGCCTCTCTCTGCGGCTGCGACCCCTTCCCATCCGGGACTCAGTTTCCCGCCGGTGACGGAGGCTGCCCTGGCGCCTGCCCCACAGGCTCTGGTTCCGGCAGAGAAGGGACCTCACAGGGAGGTTTCCGATGCTGTTTGGGACTCTGACCCGGCCACGTCCTGGGGCCGGCGGGGTCTCTCAGCCCCGCCTCTCGGCGTCAGCCCCGGTCAGACCCTCGTCTGCGCCGAAAGCGGTAATCCTTTCCGCTCGGCCATACCTGGCCGTCCTTCCTGAGCTGCTTTCCATTCGCAGCTCCCGAGGGGGGCTCCCGCCGCCGCCTGAGGCTCGGCTCCGCCCCCGCAGGAGGCCCGGAAATTGGTGCGAAGTCAGAGGGAGCATTGATTTTTCTGACTGTTGTTCTATTTGGAGACACGGATGTAACAATCTGCATTTGCTTAAAAACGACTAACGTGGCCCGGCCAGCATGGCTCAGGGGCTGAGCGTCGACCTAGGAACCAGGAGGTCAGGGTTCGATTCCTGGTCAGGGCACAGGCCCGGGGTGTGGGCTCCATCTCCAGTGGGGGATGTGCAGGAGGCAGCCGGTCACTGACATTCTGTCTCATCATGGATGCTTCTCTCTCTCTCCTTGGCCCTTCCTCTCTGAAATCAATAAAATGTATTTTTTTTTTTTTTTAAAATGACTAACGTGGCGGGCCGTCCAGCAAAGGGCCCTGCCCCACCGTGTCTCTCTCTCCCCCCCCCCCCCCCCTCCCTCTTTCTCCCCCTCCCTTTCTCCTTCTCTCTCTCTCTCTCGCTCTCTCCCTCTCTCTCCCTCTCTCCTCTCCTCGCCCCCTCCCTCCCCTCCTCATCTCTCCTCTCTCGCATTTCCCCTCTCCCTCCCTCTCTCTCCTCTCTCCCTTCTTCTCTCCCTCTCTCTCTCTTTCTCTTTCCCTCCCTCCCTCTCTACGCCCTCCCGTCGCTCCTTCCCTTCCCTCTCTCTCTCCGCCTCTCCATCCTCCGCATTCTCTCTCTTCTCTCTCTACTCTCTTTCTCCCTCCCTCTCACTCCGCCATCCTCTCCCCTCTCCTCTCCTTCTCACTCCCTCCTCCCTCTCTCTCCCTCTCTCTCTCCTCATCTCCCTCTCTCCTCTCTCCCTCCCTCCCTCTCTCTCTCTCTCTCTCTCCTCTCTCTCTCCCCCCTCTCTCTCTCACAGAAGCACTCCTGAGCCAGCAGCCCGCCCCCTCTTCTCTTTGTCGTGCAGACAGACCCTGGAAAGGGACGTGCTGCTTGAGGCCGAGCAGAGAGCGGCCTCACGGGTCCCGACAGGAGGCCTCGGTGATGGGAAGTGAAATGGCTCTCGGGTGATCAATAGGAAATTAGCGGCGTTTAATCAGAGGCCCGGCCTCCTGTTGACCGAAGGCCACGGTGCCGCAGGCAGGGGGGCCGCGGGGCGTGCGTGTGCATGGAGATGGCGGGGACCCGCCCTCCCGGGGGGAGGGCGGCCAGGCCTGGGGGTGGGCCTGGAAGTTTCCGCTTGTCTGCCCGCGTGGCCTGTGACCTTGGCCCCTCCTCAGCGGCCTCGCCTCGCGCTGTGTGGGAATGTGTCTTGGTGAGTCCAGGGCTCCCAGCAGGCCTTGCTCTCACCGGCGGGGGTGGGCCCAGCACCCTCGCCACCTAAATCACCCCCCATTGGTGTGTCTCTGCAGAGGCCCCTCCGACGCGCCTCTGCGCCCCTGGCCCTGTGGGTTCGGAGACCCCCAGCGTGTCTGGCCCCCTGTGCTGGGTAGTGGGCGCAGCACCCTCGGGGGCGGCGGAACGAGCAGAACGCCGGCCTCAGCAGGTCCATGAGGTTGGGCAGCCTCGGCCCAGCGTCGGTGACCACAGCGTGGCTCCGGCTCCCGGCTCCCTCAGCCTGGCCTCTGGTCCTGTCTTTGGGGTGCACACCCCTTCCTTGGCCCCTTCTCCCCCCCCGCCCCCCCTGCCGGGGGGCTCCTCTTTCTGCTGCAGCCGCCAGGGGGTGGTCTGCACCCCAGCACCCTCGCCGTGAGCCGTTAGGCGCGCCGGGCCACGGCACGGCCACGAACGAGCCGGACATACGGAGCGCCCAGGCTGCCCCTCCGGCTCCCTCCCCCACCCCCTCCCGCCCGCGCCTCCATCCCTTCCTTCCCAGCTGCTGGCGGAGACCAGCAGGACAGCGGGCGAGGGCAGCGCGGCCCGGCCTCGGGCGGCCACGGGGAGGGAGCGGCGCACAATTTTCACGGCTCCAGGAGGCCCGTCCCACTGTTCTCATTACTGCGTGCGGCGAGCCCGCGGCCGGCGCGGAGCCACGCTGTTCCCGCCGGAGAAACCGGCTCCTCCTCGGCGGAGTGTCCTGATGGCTTTGTCTCCCGCTTCCTGCTCTGCCCTCCCTCCTCGCCGCCCTCCTCCTCCCAGCTCTCCTTCCGCCCCTCCGCCCTGCGGAGCTGGGGCTCGGCTCTGCCTCTGCCGTGGGCTCAGCACGGCGGCCCGGGAGGCGGGGCGCACGCCCGGAGGGAGGGTGCTGGTCCCCGGCGCCCGGCCGGCCGGGGAAGCAGCCAGCCGTGCTGTGTGTGGACGCAGCCACGTGCCCCGAGCAGCGCTGGCACGCAGTGGGCGGCCAGTCCGTGTTCACTGACCGACTAAGGACGTGGACCGTGGCCAGAGCCGGTGCGGCTCAGTGGGTAGAGCGTCGGCCTGCGGACTGAAGGGTCCCAGGCTCGACTCCGGCCAAGGGCATGGACCTTGGTTGCAGGCACATCCCCAGTGGGGGTGTGCAGGAGGCAGCTGATCAATGTTTCTCTCTCATCGATGTTTCTAACGCTCTATCCCTCTCCCTTCCTCTCTGTAAAAAATCAATAATATATATATATATATATATATATATTTGAAAAAGGAAACAGTAAAATAAAAAGTTTTTAATAAAAAGTAAAAAAACAAGGACATGGGCATGTGTCTGCTCTGGGTCCCGCTGTGGGGGGAGGCCTGGGGGGAGGTCCCCAGGGAGGCCACCCCACGGGGAGCCCCCCGGGCCGAGCAGGAGGGGGCATCGCTCCCATTTCCCGGATGAGGAAACCGAGGCTCGATGTGTCCCTGTGTAACGGAGGTCACGCCCGCGTGGACTTGAACTTGGGTCCCAAATCTCCAAAGAAGGGACACGTTCACAGGTGCCCAGCACACCTCCCTGCCTCGCCCTGGGCTTGGGGGGTCATGGAGGCTCTGGCTGGGCATGCTGCCCTCCCCCGGCTGCCTCCAGCCTCCGAGGGCTCTGGTTGTGCCCACGCTGTGACCTTCAACCTTGACCTCAGCCTGGGGTCAGCCAGGGGGAGATTTGACGTAAAAACATGAATTTCCTTCTTTAAAAAAAGAAACAGCTGAGGTGTCTGCACCGGCACCCCCTCTTTTGTATGGTGACCCCCTCCCCTCCCCCAACCCCTCGCAGCTCATTCTGCTCATTTGCATGAAGGGGGAGGCATTGGCCCGCTGTGGTGAGTGTCCCGTGGGCTGTCTGACCCATCGGAGCCTCCGCCTGCCCGTCCATCCGTCTGCCCGTCTATCCATCCGCCCGCCCGCCCTCCTTAGCCCAGGTCCCGGGCTAGGAGGCCAGCGAAGTGGAAGGTCTGGTCTGAGAGGAGAGATGGCCCTCGCCCTGTGAATCATCTTGGCCTCAGGTTCTAGAATTCCTGACAACAGAGGAGACATCTTCTGGAAGATTCTAGTCCTTTCCGTGGCCAGCCATGGGCCTGTGGAGAGAGGGGCCGCATGGCCAGCCAGGGCGAATGTCCCAGCAAGGCTCGTGTGATGCAGCACGGGCCACGTTCAGGGCCACGTTCAGGGCCACGTTATGAGCCCCACGTTATGGGGCCCCACGTTATGGGGCCACGTTATGGGGCCACGTTCAGCGTGGGGCGGCCGTGGCTTTGAAATTCCGCGCATGGAGCCATCGCGCTGACCGGGAGCCCTGGCACCGCTGGCAGCTTACCCACTTAAGAAGCGGACCTCGGATGGCAAGTAGCTGTTAAAATATTTGCCTGTAGCTCCGCGTGTTAAATGTCACCCACTGTCCGCACTGCAAACAGTTCAAACCTGAAGGCAAACAGCGGTTGCCTCGGAATGTGGGGCGAGCTGTGGGGGCTCAAGCCGGGGGCCTGATTGGGTCGGCGGGCTCCGGGCCACCCCCTCCCACCCCTCCCGCCCCCATCCTGCCCCCATCCCGCCAGCCCCGGCGTGCGCGCGCGTGTGTGAGCCAGGGTTCAGGGAGCCATGTCCTCTCCAGCAAGGCCAGGGGTTTGACCTCGCACCCAGGTTCCTGTCAGAGCTCTCCCCCCAGCTCCCCCGGGACCAGCCTGGGGGAAGGTTTGTAGGAAACCGCAGGCCTGTCGGGCTGGCTGCCTCTAGTTTTCTATTCAAAACATGTTGCTCCAGGCTACTCAGAGGGGAAACTGAGGCGACCTTGCTGGATCTGTGGAGGGCGCAAGAAAAGGGGCTTGTGAATGTCAATTTGTTACTGTTATTTTTTAAAAAGATACATTTTATTGACTTTTTACAGGGAGGAAGGGAGAGGGGTAGAGAGCTAGAAACATGGACCAGCCGCCTCCTGCACACCTCCCACAGGGGATGTGCCTGCAGCCAAGGTACACGCCCTTGACTGGAATCGAACCTGGGACCCTTCAGTCCGCAGGCCAATGCTCTATCCACTGAGCCACACCGGTTTTGGCTATTATTGTCATTTCTTAATCCTCACCTGAGATTCTTTTTTCCATTGAGGGTGGAAAGGAGGTGGGAATTGGGGGGAGGGGGTGCGGGGGGGGGGAGAGAGAGAGAGGGAAAGGAGAGAAAGAAACATCGATGTGAGAGGGACACATTGATTGGTTGCCTGGTGCACGCACCTGATCAGGAGCAGGGACTGAACCTCCAGCTGAGGCATGTGCCCCTCACGGGGAGTCAAACCTGCGGCCCTTTTGTGCAAGGGCCTGCGCTCTAACCACTGAGCTGCCGGCCAGGGCGGGGCTTGGATGTGGATTTCAGAGTGACCTGTCCTCTGCCCCCTGTAGGCTGGCAGAGGTCGCTCACTCAAGGTCGCAGAGCCGGTGCTGGGCCTGGGGGGCCGGACGAGGTCGTGATAGTCATGGCAGGGAGACCTGTCGCAGGTGCTGAGTCAGACTCGGACCCGCCGCCGTGGCCTCGCTCACGCTGTCACCCTCAGAGCCGCCGCGTCCTCTCTCCCCTGTGACCCTGGGCTCGGTGGCGCTCACGCCCAGGGCTGCTGGCGGCTGTGCCGGGGAGGGCCCGCGGACGGCTGTGCCGGGGAGGGCCCGCGGACGGCTGTGCCGGGGAGGGCCCGCGGACGGCTGTGCCGGGGAGGGCCCGCGGACGGCTGTGCCGGGGAGGGCCCGCGGACGGCTGTGCCGGGGAGTCCCCGCGGACGGCTGTGCCGGGGAGGGCCTGCGGACGGACAGCGAGGGCTCGGGAGTGCCGCTCCGGTGGACGGCTGTGCCGGGGAGGGCCCGCGGACGGCTGTGCCGGGGAGGGCCCGCGGACGGCTGTGCCGGGGAGGGCCCGCGGACGGCTGTGCCGGGGAGGGCCCGCGGACGGCTGTGCCGGGGAGGGCCCGCGGACGGCTGTGCCGGGGAGGGCCTGCGGACGGACAGCGAGGGCTCGGGAGTGCCGCCTCCGGTGGAGCCCGGGCGGAGCATGGGGTGGCGCCCTGGGGAATCAGCCGGGTGGGGCGCTGCTGGGGTGGCGTGCGAGGCCGGCTTTCCAGGTGCCGATTCGTCTGCTCCCCATCCGGGCCCCTGGCCTGGTCCTTGCCTGCGGGGCTCCCGCCGCTCCGGCCGCCCCCTGGAGAACGTGGGTGGGGCCCGAGGGTCAGGTGCCCTGTTTGGGGGCGCTTTTCCCAACCCTGGGCCTCGGTGGGAGGAAAGGAGCTCCTCTGACCCAGGAGGTCTCGGTTCGATTCCCGGTCAGGGCACAGGCCGGGGTTGCGGGTTCCATCCCCAGTGGGGGGCGTGCAGGAGGCATCCAGTCCGATTCTCTCTCATCACCGATGTTTCTCTCTCTCTCTCTCTATATATATATATTCCTCTCTGACATCAATAGAAATAGATTTAGGTTTGTACCCTTGGGTGTCTTTGGGGGCTTGACCTCTGACAGGTTTGTACCCTTGGGTGTCTTTGGGGGCTTGACCTCTGACGCTGACCTACCCCTCCTGCGCCCGGAGGACGCCCAGACGGGAGAGCCGGCACACGGTGCGGCCTGCGCTTCCGCTGGCGGCCGGGATGCGCTGTTCCGGAACGCGCTGCCAAGGAAAGACGGCCAAACAGAAAAGAAAAAAACACAGGGAGCGGGATAGCAGGGGATCGTTTAAACACGTCTATTAACGCGGGTGTTAAGTAAAGCAGCACGCGTGTGCTGGAGGGACGGGCGTCTGGAGAGCTGGCGCGGTGGATGCCGCTGGGATTGCGCCTCCCTCTCCCCCTCCCTCCTCCCTCTCTCCCTCCCTCCCTCCATCCCCTGCCCTCCAGAACGTTTTCTTAAAAGTTTATGTTTTTATTGATTTCAGGGGGGAGAGAGAGAGAAGCAGCAATGAGAGAGAATCATGGAACGGCTGCCTCCCGCACGCCCCCTACTGGGGATCAAGACCCACAACCCAGGCATGTGGCCCTGACCTAAATCGAACCCGGGACTCCTCAGTCTGCAGGCCGAGGCGCGCTATCCACTGGGCCACACAGGCCAGGGCCAGGGCATTTCCTGTCCGGGGAGGAGGCGGTGAGGAGGCGCTGTACAGCCTCTGGCCGCCGTCACCGTGGCTCTGCGTGACTGAGGAGGGGAGGCTCCCGGCGACCACCCTCGCCTCTTCCCTTCCCCGTCCTCGCTGTCGCCGGAGCAGCAGCCCTGGTTTCCGGAGAGAGGGGCTGCCTGGCTTTCCGCGGGGCTGCTCTGCGGCTGGCCGGGGGCTGGCGTGCTCGGATAAAAAACAAGGGACCTAAACATGGAGCATCCCTTAATTGGTGGGAAGCGAGCTGTTTTGATGGGCCACCGGCGGCCACATTGATTTTTCCCGCCTCGGCGCTGCTCCGGGCGGCGTGCTGGGCCCGGGCCCTGCCCCCGAAGGCGGAGGCCGGCTCTCGGGCCTCGGATGTGTGTTCCCAGGAGTTTGGTGTCTGTCAGGTGCGTGTGTGTGTGTGTGTGTGTGTGTGTGCGCGCGCGCGCACGTGTGCCCGTTAGCAGCAGAGCCCTGAGCCCCCGGCTGTTTCTAAATCGGTGCGTTTACAGGACGGGGGCTTTCGCCTCGAAGTGAACGCACTCTCACCTCGTTCTTCTCTCTGGTTTTGGGGACCGGCCCTCGGGGGCCTCCAGGACGCTGCAGGGTTGGGGTGAGGCGCACGTGCACGCACGCCCCTGTGCGCGGGCAGACGTGTTTGCACCGTATCTTGGCTCGGAGCAGCGGGGTCTCCCTTACGTTCAGTCGGCGCCGGTTCCTGGGCGGAGTCTGACGTGCAGGACAGACCGTGGGCGGAGACCCCCGCACGGCGCCCGGGCCCGCTAGTCGGAGTCTCTGTGGGCCCATGGGCAGGTGTCTCCATAGCGTGTTTGGGACCGTGATCTGCGCTCGGCGTTACGTGGGCTTGGTTTGCACGTGGATGGACACCTCCTCCGTGTTTTCTGCTCATCTCTCCGCTGGAGGCCGTGCCGTTCCCCAGGTGCCTCCGGAACTGTCCACAGGGTGTGGGTGCCCCAGGCGCCTCTCCTGTGACGTGGGAACAGCACCCGCGGGCAGGGGCCCCGCCACGGGCCGGCTTCCAGCCGCCGGGCGTGGGAGCCTGAGGAACGGGTCTGCGTGGGTGTACGTGCCTCTGACAGGGGCAGGACGCGCCGCCTGGGTGAGATGCGCTAACCACTGAGCCACCGACCAGGATCTAACCACTGAGCCGCCGGCCAGGACTTCACGCACTTCCCTGTGCGGATTTGGCGCCTGCTTGCGCCGTGCTCAGCGGAGAGGAGGCACGTTGTCGGAAAGACACCGGCCCGGCGTTTCGAAGGCTGGCTCTCCCCATCCATGCGGGTTCTGGGCCGGGGAGAAGGCGCAGGTGCGCCTGACACGCGCGGGTGGACTCCGTGGCCCTGCCGGCAGCTGCGCTTCCGGTTCCCTGAGCCAGGACTCTGTGCCGGAGCCTGCCTGGGCTTGGTGTGCGTGTGGTGGGGGGATGGAGAGTAGCAGGGTGAGGGGGGCGCGAACTTGGCCATGTGATCTCCCACCCCTACGTTCGATGCTCTGGGGGAAAGGAAACGTGTTGGTGCGTCAGGAACAGCGGGTGGCGGCTCCGCAGACAACGTGGGCGAACGGGTTTGCGGGAGACACATCTAAGGCGTCACCTCCCTGGCGGGCCCCAGCCCCGGCGTCCGTGCACTGGGGGCCCATGGCAGGCGGGCCCCAGAGGAGATCTGAGCCAACAACTCAAGAGTCTAGTTGGTGCCCTGGCCGGTGTGGCTCAGTGGACAGAGCATCGGCCTGCAGGCTAAAGGGCCCCGGGTTCAATTCTGGTCAAGGGCATGAACAATGGTTGTGGGCACATCCACAGGAGGGGGTGTGTCGGTGGCGGCTGATGGATTTCCTCTCTCATGGATGCTTCTGACTCTCTTTCCATTTCCCTTCCTCTCTGTAAAAAAATCACTAACATATATTAAAAAAAAAAAAAAGAATCTAGTTGAGAATGAGGGTACCGCATACTACAAACCCACCCAAACCCCAATATTAACCAACCGAGAGGCGTGCTCAGTGCACTCTGGGAGGCCGGCAATCCAACGGGTCTTCATGAGCGCTGGACACATCTCTCCCAACCCTGTCCCCAGACCCCAGGGGCACAAGATCCCGAGACCTGAGACCCCGAGGCCCCGGCCGCTCACGGGCTGTGTCCTCCCTGGCAGGAGGCCTGGATGGAGAGCCGGAGTGCGAGCCCAAGGCCGGCCCGGCGCTGGAGGACAGGAGCAGCGTGACCAGCCAGGAGGAGCGCAATGAGGACGAGGACGACATGGAGGACGAGTCCCTCTACACCTGCGACCACTGCCAGCAGGACTTCGAGTCGCTGGCCGACCTGACGGACCACCGGGCCCACCGCTGTCCTGGAGGTAGGCTGGCGGGCTCGTGCGCGCCGCGGTGCCGGCGGGCGGCTCGGCGGGCGGCTCGGCGGGCGATGGGACGTGGCGACAGCCGGAGGCCTCCAGTGAGACCCGGGAATTAATCATGTCATTCCACCGCGAGTGTCATTTACGGTGGCGTCTGGGGTCCCCTGCACCCGCCTCTTAAGTAATTAACAATAAACGTGAGCGCGTGCCGGCCGGCGGGAGTGGGGGGGCGGCTCCCGTCCCGGTCCCCGGTCCCCGGGTCTGTGTTCCTGGAAGGCCGTGTGGCGAGGCCGATGGGAAGAGGATGTTGGCGCCCCGGGGAGGCGGCTGAAGTGTGAGAGCAGGCGCTCCCAGGCAGGCTGGTGACGGGACGCGGGGGGTTGCCCAGGCCGGGAAGAGCCCATGCAGACTCGGACCCGGGTTCCCCTCCCCCGTGCGGGGCCTCCTGCTTGTCTGCGTGGCTGGTTGGACCAGAGGGTCGTCCTGGGCTCTGTGTCCTTGGTGCCAAGGCCAGGGGTCTGCAGGAGGATTTCAGACTTCTCACCTCGTGTGTGACCGCGTGTGTGGGGCACGGTGGGGGGTGCGTGTGTACGTGGAATGGGGGACGCTGGCACATGTATTCCCTGGCGCGTGGCAGCCGTGCTATCTGTGTTCCCACACAACGGTCTCCAGGCATCACCTTCCCTGTGATTGTTGGATGGAAATATGTTGGATGCTGGTTTATGGGGGAAAGGAACCTAGAATCTCAGTGCACTATTCCAAAGGGGATGTATTACCTGCTTTTTTGGGGGGTGGGGTGGGGTGGGGGGAATCTGCTGGTAAGAAGTAGGTTGGGCCGGGACCGGTTTGGCTCAGTGGATAGAGCATCGGCCTGCGGACTGAAAGGTCCCGGGTTTGATTCCGGGCAAGGGCATGTACCTTGGTTTCGGGCACATCTCCAGTAGGGGGTGTGCAAGAGGCAGCTGATCAATGATTCTCTCTCATCGATGTTTCTAACTCTCTATCTCTCTCTTCCTCTCTGTGAAAAATCAATAACATATATTAAAAAAAAAAAAAAAGTAGTTTGGGACTCAAAGTTCTCACTTTCTCCTACTTTGCATACGACCTTGGAAGTTTGAAAGCCAAGTATTGGGGGAAGTGCTATGACTGTCCCTCAAGTGACATCCATACCTGCACCAGCCCTGGCTAGGCCACCTGCCTGTTCTCAGTCTCTGAAGGGGACAGATACCCCAAAACAATGCTCCCAAGAGGACTCTTACAGGCTTGGCATTTCCGGGGGCTCAGCCAATCAAACCCCAGGCATTTGGGATTTGTGATGGTTCAACCACAGGCAGAGGCGATGGCCGACCTGTGGTCTTAGGATGAGGAGGCGCAGACAGGGAAGGATGCTTGCTCGACCAAGGTCACAGAGCGATTTGGTGGCCGAGCCAGGATCTCCTCGGGCCCCCCGCGGTGGACTCGGTCCTGCTTGAGAAATCCCGGATGCTATTGTATTTCTTCACTTAGCCACGGCCTGAGAATGGAATACTGCCACTTCCCTTTAGAGCACCCCAGGTGGAGCCCCTTCTGCTGATCTGCAGAAACGCCGTTCTCGTTAGCTCGGAGCAGGTCCGCCGAGGGAGGACAGTGCTCAGAGCCCTCTGCTCATCTCCAGCCCTTCCCCGAGGCCCTCCCCCGTCCTCAGAATCAAGGAGGCGTTTTATTTTAGTTTTTAGTGTATGTTTATTGATTTTTACCGAGAGGAAGGTCCCAGTTTGATTCGAGCCGAGGGCACAGGCCTGGGTGCAGGCTCTGTCCCCAACCGTGGTCAGGGTGCGTGCAGGGGGCAGCCAATCGATGTCTCTCTCTCTCTCTCTCCCTCTCTCTCTCTCCCTCTCTCTCTCTCTCTCTCTCTCTCTCTCTCTCTCTCTCTCATTGATGTTTCTCTCTGTCTCTCTTTCCCTCCCACTCTCTTAAAAAATCATGAGTGAAAGTCCATGGTTGAGGGTTAACAACAACAACAAATAGGAGAAGGGGACTTTGCTAAAATAGTGCCAGCAAAACACATACATACACACACTCACACACACACACACACACACACACACACATACACACACACACACACACACAGAAGCCCTCTTCATGGCTGCATCTCTCTGCTCAGTCGGGTGCCCGCCGGCTGAGGCCTGGGGCCAGGAGCGGTGCCAGCCCCGGGGGCAGGTCCCTCCCTCGTGGCTCAGGCCAGCGCTGCATGGAGCGCAGTGGGGAGTCATTGCACCCCGTTTGCTCAGCTGCGGCCGCGCTGACCTGGCGCCATCAGCACAGGCCGGCCTGGTGGCTGGCACCTCTGCCGCCTTGTGCCCATCTGCCCGCGGCCGGTGTGTGCCGGCTTGGCCCTCTCTGGCTCTGGCAGCGTGGGAGGGGGCCCGCCTGCCCGCCTGCCTTACCGCGTTGGGTGCCCTGGTTCTGGTGCCATTTGGGCAGAACAGAGCGGGCACGCTGCAGCCGCTGGGACGCTCTGCCAAGGGCGCAGGTGCAGGGCACCGGTGCCCTCTGCCCGGGGAGTGCCCACAGGCCCGGTGCCAGCCGCCATCTCACCGCGCACTGGCCTGGGGGCTGAGCCCAGTTGGCACCCCCAGGTGGAGCCCCTCCTGCAGGCAAACTCCGGCATCCGACGGCCACGGGACGGACAAAGACCAGGGGCCCATCTAGGAACCACGCGCCTGGGTTAGGGGGGGACCCGCCCAGGGAGGGGAGCCACCCACAGGATCAGCCAGCGGCGGACGCGGGGGAGACTGGAGACAGTGAGCAGAAAGGAGACCTTGCCCCCGGCTGGAAAGCTCCCATGTCGACAAGTCTGTGTCCCCCGAATTCACCTGTTCGCGGAGCCGATGGAGGGGCGGGGGGTCGGGCTTGATTGAGAGCTCCCCGGGAGAGAGAAACCTGCAGGGGCGGAGGGATGACAGGAGGCGGGGAGCCCGGCCTGGTGTTGGGGCCGTGGGCCAGGCCAGGGGGATGGCAGAGAGCCGGTGTGGGCCTGGTGTCCCCGCTGGGCGGTGGGGCACTGGGGCCCCCCCTCCCCAAGCAGGTGGGGTGTGGGGGAGAGGGTGGCCGCTCGGAAAAGAGGAGACCGGATCCCTGCTCTCCACACCAAACACATCCCAAACGGACCAGAAACCCAAACACGAAAAGAAAACTTAAAAATACGGAGAGCAAACAAGCAGTTTTAAAAAAAAAACACCAAAATAAAATAGCATCCGAGGGGGAAGCCTGTTCTAAATATAACCCTCCGCCCAGGGGCCATAAAACAAAAGACAGAATATTCGGCCGCGTGGAGATAAAAGGCGTCCGCGCTGCCCAGGCTGCAGTCAGTCAGGCTGGGGACACCCGCCGCCGGCCTCAGCCGTGGTTCTGAGTGTGCGAGGCGCCCCGGGAAACACCCATAATCCCCGGGACCCGGGGCCCAGGCCCGGGGGAGGGGGGGCGAGGCCAGCGCCACGGGGATGGGCTGTTAGCGCACCGGTCTCTCGGCAGTTTGAATACCTCCCGTGTGCAGAGGGCAGAGATGGAACCAGAAAAAGAAATACCACTGACCTTACATGTTTAGAAAGATTCAGAACTGTCCGTGTAAACCACAGAAAATACCTTTTTTTTTCTTTTCTTTTTTTAACCATCAGACTGTGTGTTCTTGGTGCCGAAGCTCGGCGGGTCTTGGCCTCCTCTGCCCGCAGGGTCGCCGTGGCCCGGGGCTGGAGCGCACAGTAGGTGCTCAGTGAATGGTTGCTGATCTTGCCCCCACGGAGGCTGAGGCCGGCGTGAGGGCCCGAGGTGTCCGGGATAAGGGAGACCGTGGGAACGCCACGGGTAAAGGGCTTGGAGGCGGGAGACGGCAGGAGTGAAAGATCCACGGCTGTGCCCGGACACATAGTAGGTCTTCTGTTAACGGGGGACCAGAACGGGGAGCTTAGAGCAGGAAGAGAGGATTTTCCGACATCAAATCCCTGTTGAGCATGGACTGCGCCTGGGGGCGGAGGAAGTGAGTCCGGGCCCTCCGAGGCCAGAGCGGGGACCCCACGGGGACCCCACACCGGAGGAGGGCTTCCCGGAGGGCGCATCCGATGACCGCAGGGCCGGGGGAGCGGGACGCCGAGGTGGGGGTCCAGGGGCTGGCACTGAGCAACGCTGCAGGCCCCTCTGCACCCTGAGACCCTGCGCGGGGCACCCCTTCCCCGACACCTTCCCCGGGAAGAGCAGAGAGCACCCCGAACAAAACGAGAGCCAGTCCGGTGTCTCCTGCTGGCCGGGCGTGCGTTCCTGAGGGCAGCGGGCGGGGTCGGCACGTTCTTCCTCGCACCCCGCACCCCCCCGGCTGGCCTCGGAGGCTGGGGCCGCCCCGCGGGGGCCAGGAGGGGGGCAGGGACCCCTGGAACGGGGCTCGGGCCGGGCCTGGAACGGAGCGGAGCTGTCGGTGGCGGGCTTGGCCGCGTGTTGAAACGCCAAGTACCAGCCCAGGGGAGGATGTGCAGGGGATTCCAAACGGCTCCCCTTTCTGCTCCGCGGCTCTGTTCTGGAGGCGATGGCTTTGGAAATGACATCGGTGCCTGGAGGGAGTGCGGGGGGAGTAGGATGGAGGCCGGAGTCTCTGCCCCCCACGCCATGGGCTGTGCGAGTCAGCGCCGCCTAGGGGCGGAGGTCCGCTCAGTCTGAGTGGGTCTGCCCCTCTGAGGATGGGTAGGGGCGAGGTGAGGAGGGGAGGGCAGGAGGGGACCGGGGAGGGCAGGAGGGGACTGGCATCTGCCTGTGGCCTCCCAGCCCCTTCCCAGCGTCTGCTCCCAAGGCAGCTTCTGCCTGAGTCCCGCACTCCCCCCTCCCCTGCACCCCAGGGCCTTTGCACAACCTCCCCCTCCCCGCGCACACTCACATGCCTGTGCAGGCTGTGCTTGGAGAGCTCCTCCAGCTCCGAGTGGGTCTCCTGCACCGCCAGCCTCTGAGTGCGGCCCTCTGACACCCCCCCCCTCCCCCAGAGCTGCTCTCCTCTGTCCCCAGCCCATCCCCCATGGGAGTGCCCTCTCGGCCATCACATCACATTCCTCTCGGTGGTTGTATTCTGGATCTCTGTCTTTGCTGCTGGAAGGTGACCTTCGGAGAGGAGTGCCTTCCGTGGGCCTGCATCCGGCTCTGGCCCGCCGGGGCCTGCGCACAGTAGGTGGCCAGGGCGTCCCGGGAATTCTGTGGGCCGCCCAGTCCCCTCTGGTCTGTAGGGGCTCCTGCCAGAGGCCACCAGCCCCACCCGGTCCTCCCCCCTCCTTTCCTGCCCGGGAACGGCCGTGCTTCCTGGGGGCGGGGAAGAGGCCGCGGACCAGACAGGCGGGTGCACCCTGCTCTGCGCTGGGGGGTACGGCCCCTACCCCTGGAGACCTTCCGTTTTTATCAAGGCCCTACTGTGTGCGGGCCGTGGTGCGGTGCCGGGGACCGCGCCGGTTCCTTCGGGCGGCGACAGACGATAAAGGGGCGAGGGGGTGGCTCCGAGGCTGAGCATCGATCTCGGAACCTGGAGGTCAGGGTTCGATTCCCGGTCAGGGCACAGGCCCGGGTTGCGGGCTCCATCCCCAGTGCGGGGCGTGCAGGAGGCAGCCGGTCCAGGATTCTCTCTCATCATTGGTGTTTCTCTCTCTCTCTCTCCCTCTCCCTTCCTCTCTGACATCAATAAAAATATTTAAAAACAAAACAAACAACAACAACAAAACCAAGTCACGCCCGAGCTGCCAACGCCATTTGCTCAGAGGGAGAGCCCCCGGGGCGGTTGGTGAGGGCGGTACCGCCGTGTCCGGAGGCCACATGGCCCCCGTCCGCCGGTCCCTCCCTGCGGGCTCCCCGGACGGGGGCGGGAGGAGTCAAGGGCAGCAGAAGGTCAGGGAGCTTCCGAGGAGCCGGGTCCATTATGTTTTTATTTATACGCAGGAGCCGTCCATTCCCGCCGCCCGGGCCCGGAGGACGTGCCGGGCGCCGGGCCTGGGCGCCGCTGTTTCTGTGAGGACGCGGACCCAGGCCGCACTCCCCGCTCGGAGTCGGTGTGGAGGCCGCCTTGGAGCTGGCGTCCGCCCGGTCCCCGTGGCCGCTGTGCCGGGAGGCCGCCTGGCTCTGCAAACAGCTTTGCAGACGGTGCCGGGGCGGGTACAGCGGCCATTTGGGGGGACCACCCCGGGCCCCCAGGAGCCCCCCTGGTCCTCTGAGAGGAGCTCATGTCCTGGCATCGAGGGGCAGCCCGGGGCACAGGGCACAGAGGAGGGGTGCGGCATTCCAAGGTCCCTCCGTCCCCCCGGCTCCCCAGGCTCCGTCTGCTCTCTTATTTTTCCTTTCGTGTGTGAATCCTCAGCTGAGGATATTTTCCCATTGACTTTTCAGAGAGGGGGGTGGGGGGGACAGAGAGAGACACATGGGTGTGAGAGGCACACATCGATTGGTTGCCTCCGGCATGCGCCTCGACAAGGGCCAGGGGTCAAGCCTGCCACCCGGTCACATGCCTTCGACCGGGGATCGAACCCTTCAGTGTGCGGTCCGACGCTCTAACCGCTGAGCCACGCCGGCCAGGGCGAGGGCTTATGTCCGTATTTTTCCCCCCAGCGCCTGCACGATAAAGTGCTATGTGCTTAGCAGGACACACAAAGCCCCCGTGATCTCACCTTGGTGTCTCCAACATCATCTCCCATTCTGGCTTCTCTGATCACCACCAGTCTTACTTGCACACACATGCACACACATGTACACACACGCACACGCAGACGCACACACATCTTTCAACAGGACGGAGCCAGCTGCCGCTCTCTGTACCACATATGTTTTTAAAACCCCCCCTCCCCCGTGGCTGCCGTGTGGAGAGTGGACGCCCCGTGAGCCGTGCTGGGGGCTGGTTGGCGAGGTTGTTCTTGGGGCCAGCGGTCCCGTGGCCAGGGCGCCGGGCTGTGAGGCCGAGGGTGCCGCTGCGTCGTTGGCTCGCCGGGTCCCCCACGCTCGGCTCCGCGCCAGGCTCCCCCGCCCTCTGTGGGCCAGCGGCCCGGCCTCGGAGGCAGATGGAGCGGAGACCTCCGGGGCCGCCCCGGTTTCTGGGTCCCCGTGCGGCCACGGAAGTGACCCATTTTGCTTCCATCGCGCGCTCGTGTCCACGAAGGGGCGGCAGACAACGCGGCCGGGTCATCTGTTTAATTTCCTTCCGAGGCCGGGACCCTGCGGTCCCAGCGGCTGGCAGCGGCTGTGCCTGGCACGGAGAGGGCCCGGTCAGCCGCTGGGCGCCGAGCCGGGGCGGGAGGCCACCAGGAGGCCGGCCGTTTGGCGGCAGCCGCCCATCCAGCGGCGGTGGGGGGCCCTCTGGGCGCCCGGCCGGGCCCAGCACACCTGGCGCTGGCGGAGGCCCTGGCCCAGCCCTCCTAACACAGCGAGCCTCTTCCAACGGGGACGGGAGGCCCGGTGCTGTGCCGGGGGCGGGCTCGGTTCCAGGGTGGCCGTCGTCTTGGCCAGACGCAGCCACCATGGCTGGCGGGGAGCAGGAACCTGAGGCTCCATCTTGTTTGGGGCTGCAGCCTGTCCATCTTATTCACCCTGTGATGAAAGCCAGTCCTGCGCAGCCGGCCGGCGTGGCTCGGTGGGCGAGCATCCACCTATGAACCAGGCGGTCACGGTTCAATTCCCCGTCAGGGCACAGGCCCAGGTGGCAGGCTCCATCCCCATTTGGGGGGTGCAGGATGCAGCCGGTCCCTGATTCTCTCTCCTCACTGACGTTTCTCTCTCTCTCTCCTCTCCCTTCCTCTTTCTTGAATAATCAATAAGAAATATCTTCATTTTTACTTTAAAAATATTTTATTGATTTTTTTTTTTTTTTTTTTTTACAGAGACAAAGGGAGAGAGATAGAGAGCTAGAAACATCAATGAGAGAAAAACATCGGTCAGCTGCCTCCTGCACATCCCCCACTGGGGATGGGCCTGCAACCAAGGTCCATGCCCTTGACCGGAATCGAACCTGGGATCTTTCAGTCCGCAGGCTGGTGCTCCATCTGCTGAGCCACACCGGTTTCGGCAATAAGAAATATTTTTAAAAAATGAAACCAGTCCTTCGAGGCAGCCGGTGGCCTCCTGGCGGCGATGGGCGGGAGCTCAGGTCGCCGGCCCCCTGCCCGCAGGACTGCAGCCCGTCCGCCTCTGCACTCGGGCAGCCATGGCGGCGGGCCTGTCCCGATGGGCCGCCTGTCTCCTCCCTCCCCACCCTGCCACGGCCCCGGAATCTGCCGTGCCCTCCCGTGCCATCCTCTCCGCCTGGCACCCCGCACCCACCTGCCCCCTCGCTTCCCCGGCAGATCCCGGCCGTCCTCCCCCGGCCGCCCGGCTCCTCCTCGGGGGCTCCCGGGAGCACTTGGCCTGCTCCCTGGTTTTCAAAACACATCTTTCTTGTTTCATGCTTGTTAGACATGTTCATTGTAGGAGACCCGTTAAACAGAGAGAGGCCAAAAACTAAAATAAAATCCAGCTGCTGTCCAGAGACCCGGGGCCGTCTCTCCGCCATGGCCTTCCCGGCTCTCTCCGCCTTTTCCCCCAGCTCACCTGTGGGTGGTGAGCGCTCGGCGTAGGGCGGGCCACGGCGGCGGTGAATCAGGGAGGGCTTCCTGGAGGCGGCGAGGCGGTGAGAGCCAGGACGGGGTGATGGTCGGGAAGGACTTCCGTCAGCCTCCTCCGACTGGCTGTGCTGTGCTCTGTGGGAGGCTTGGGCTCGATGTCTAGGGCAGCCCCCTGCTGCTGGGCTGGACATCCCCCCGCCACCCACCCACGGCTCTTACGGGGGGCCGGGACCTTGACTTCCTGTTTCTGCTTGCCCGGGCACTGGCGTCGGCTGGCGGGTCCGCGGGCATGTCTGTGGAATGGACCCTCGGGCGTGCTCACCTCGCTCCTCCTGCAGCCAGAGCTGAGCTTGCCTTTCAGGTAAGGTGACCAGACGTCCCGCTTTTGGCGGGACCGTCCCGATTTTCAACAATCTGTCCCGCGTCCCGCGGCGTTTTAAAACAGTCCCGAAAACGCCGCGGGACGCGGGACACAACTTGTTTGGAGATTCTTTCCAAAAATCGGGACTGTTTTAGAACGCCGAGGGACGCAGGACAGATGGTTAAAAATCGGGACGTCCCGCCGAAATCGGGACGTCCGGTCACCTTACGTTAAGGCCTTTGCCTTCTCCCCAACGCAAGGCCCCTCCCACCGGCCCCCAGAAAGGAGGCTCGACCAAGTGTTTGACCTTTGCAAGTCTAATCCGAAGTCTGTCCAGGCCCCAGCCCAGGCCCCAGCCCTCCTCCCTCTGACCCAGGAGCCCAGGCCCCAACCCTTCTCCCTCAGACCCAGGAGCCCAGGCCCCAGCCCTCCTCCCTCAGACCCAGGAGCCCAGGCCCCAGCCCTCCTCCCTCAGACCCAGGAGCCCAGGCCCCCAGCCCTCCTCCCTCAGACCCAGGAGCCCAGGCCCCCAGCCCTCCTCCCTCAGACCCAGGAGCCCAGGCCCCAGCCCTCCCCCCTCAGACCCAGGAGCCCAGGCCCCCAGCCCTCCTCCCTCAGACCCAGGAGCCCAGGCCCCAGCCCTCCTCCCTCAGACCCAGGAGCCCAGGCCCCCAGCCTCCTCCCTCAGACCCAGGAGCCAGGCCCCCAGCCCTCCTCCCTCCGACCCAGGAGCCCAGGCCCCAGCCCTCCTCCCTCAGACCCAGGAGCCCAGGCCCCAGCCCTCCTCCCTCAGACCCAGGAGCCCAGGCCCCAGCCCTCCTCCCTCAGACCCAGGAGCCCAGGCCCCAGCCCTCCTCCCTCAGACCCAGGAGCCCAGGCGCCAGCCCTCCTCCCTCAGACCCAGGAGCCCAGGCCCCAGCCCTCCTCCCTCAGGCCCAGGAGCCCAGGCCCCAGCCCTCCTCCCTCAGACCCAGGAGCCCAGGCCCCAGCCCTCCTCCCTCAGACCCAGGAGCCCAGCCCCCCAGCCCTCCTCCCTCAGACCCAGGAGCCCAGCCCCCCAGCCCTCCTCCCTCAGACCCAGGAGTCCAGGCCCCAGCCCTCCTCCCTCAGGGGAGGGAGGGTGAGTGGTGGATAGGGAGGCCACCTCCAGGTCAGGAGCACTGGTTGGTTGGTACCTGCTCGGAAGCGGCTTCCCGGCCTGGAGGGAACTGGGGGGTTCCGGATGGCTAGGGGGCCTCTCCGTGCTGAGGAGGAGGGACCCAGTCCCTGCCCTGCTGGGCCGTCTCCCACGGTGGCGGCGGCCATGTTCGCAGGCCTCCGTGTGCAGCCCAGGCTGCCGTGGGCGCCCGGCGAGCGGGAACACACACACCCTCCTGCTCCCTCCCGCAGGCCTGGGGTCCAGGGACAGGGTCTGAGTTCAGGGGCGCACGCACGGACCAAACACACGTCACTGCCCCCGGTCCCACGTGGTCCCGCCACTACGGGCTCCGTTCGGGGTCAGGACTGAGGGCTCCCCTTGGCGTTAGGGTTCGGAGGGCTGACACCGGACAAACTGGGACCCGCCGGTCACTCTGGTCAAGCGGAGTGCAGATTCCTACCCGGCGAGGGGCCAGGGGTCGAACCCTCGGGCAGGGCTGGGGGCGGGGCAGGGCACAACACCCGGGGGCTTTCCAGGGGTGTGACAGCCAGGCCGGGGGGGATGGGGGTGTGTGTGACATGGGGTGTGACAGCCAGGCCGGGGGGGGGGGGGTGTGTGTGACATGGGGTGTGACAGCCAGGCGGGGGGGGGGGTGACATGGGGTGTGACAGCCAGGCCGGGGGGATGGGGGTGTGACATGGGGTGTGACAGCCAGGCCGGGGGGGATGGGGGTGTGACATGGGGGTGTGACAGCCAGGCGGGGGGGGGGGGGGGATGGGGGTGTGACATGGGGTGTGACAGCCAGGCCGGGGGGGGGGGGATGGGGGTGTGACATGGGGTGTGACAGCCAGGCCGGGGGATGGGGGCCATCTCCCCCACCCGGGGTCACCCTCGGGGCTCCGCCCGGCCAGGGGCTGGGCGAAGGCCGCTCTTTGGAGGGGGACTCCTGGGGCCCGGGGCAGCCTCCAGGCCCCAGGCTCCCTTCGGAAGGAGGGTCCCCCGACATCTGTGTTGAAGGGGACACGTGCCCTTTGCCCCTTGGAATGCATCCAGGGCATTTACCTGGACATCGTCCTCTCTGCCTGGGGGTGTCATTCCTCCGTTTAAAAAATTGGATGGCCGAAACCGGTTTGGCTCAGTGGATAGAGCGGACTGAAGGGTCTGGGGTTCGATTCCGGTCAAGGGCATGTACCTAGGTTGCAGGCGCATGCCCGGTGGGGGGTGTGCAGGAGGCAGCTGATTGATGTTTCTAGCTTTCTATCCTTCTCCCTTCCTCTCTGTAAAAAATCAATAAAATATATATATAAAATAATTGGATGTATTGGGATGACGCTGGACACAGGTTACACGTGTGTTGCCGTATGATGCACCATCTGTGTGCCCGCGGCCCAGGGCCAAGTCCAGGCCTCCGTTTCTTCCTCCCGCCTTCGCCCAGCACGCGGCCCCCAGCATGCAGTGCGCGCTGCCCGATGCCCTCAGGCCGGGCGGCCAGGCCCCACAGGCCCCGCAGGCCCCGCGCGCAGGAGCCCTACATCCAGCAACCGCCCCCAGCCCCGCAGCCAGCAGGGAGCAGCCAACTCTGGGAGCCTTAGAATCCCCCCTTCCCCCCAGGGCAGCTGCGGGGAGCACCCCCTTCAGGCAGCAGCACTTCATCCGTCACCCCGGCTGCCTCCCCCAGCTGACACCCCAGTGGGGGGCCGGGGCTCCCCTGCCGGCGCCTCTGGGAGCCTTTTCCCCAGAAGCTGGAGGGGGTGGGAGAATGGGAGAATGGCATCCGGCACCTTCTCTGGCCAAAGGCCGTTTGCCCATTGAAATGCAGGTCACTTCCCCGAGGAGCCCCCCCCCCCACACACAGCCACGGGGTGACCCTGTGTTCCCGGTCCCTCCGCCGGCTCCAGAGCCAGCGTTCAGCCTGGAGATCAAGACCTGGGCAGGGCTGGACACGAGGTCTCCCCCCCGCCCCCCCTCGCTCCTGCATCAAAAGAAAAGATCTTTATTTCTCAAGGTGCTTTACACACCTCCCGTCCAAGCTGCCAGTGGACAGAGCAGTTCAAAGGGAATGCATTGAAACGACGCCACCCCACAGTGACATTTCTCCGGGAGGGTTTCTTTGTGTGCTGGCCTCGGCGTGGGGGAGCAGGTCGCCTCCCCTCCCTCCCTCCCTCCCCTCCCCTCCCTTTGGGGGCGTGTGGAGTGGTGGGGGGCAGCTCTGAGCGCTGGAATGTGCCTGCCTGTGTGTGCTGTGTGTGTTCCTATCAACACACGTACACATTTATCACATTACATCTGCTTTTACCTTTAAAATTTTATGAACACGGGCATATGGCGCATTCTCCTGCCACGGGGAGAGGGAGCGTGCGTGTGCGTGCGTGTGCGCGCGCGTGTGTGTGTGTGTGTGTGTGTGTCGCCCCTCGAGCGGCCGGGAAACTTGGCGCGGGGCGCGGGGCGTGGAGCAGGGGGCCGTGGGTGAGCGCCCTCCCCCGGGCCCGCCTGGCCCTCGGCCCGCCACCCCGCCGGGCGTCCATTCCCGTCCGTCTCCGCCCCCATCACCTAGGCAGCTAATTCCTGGGAGCCCCTCTGCCTTATTAAAGTCACAGATCACTTTCCGAGCTGCGCGCTGTCAAGACCAGCGAGCCCCCCGCCCCCCGCCCCCCGCCCCGTCCAACCCCCTCCCCTCCCCGCCACGCTGCTGCCTCTCCGTGGAGGACGGCGGGGGGGGAAGGGGGGAGGTGCGGTCCTGCGCGGGGCCCCCCTCCCCGTCCTGCCCCCTCCTCCACCGGGCTGCCCGCGATCGGCGGCCTCGGATTCCTTCAGTAAAGCCCTTGGCAGGGAGACAAGGGCCGGCACAGCTGTGCCGCGGCGTCCGGAGGCCGGCCGGCTCGAAGTGGCGGCGCCTCGCGGGGGTGGGAGGCCCGGGAGCCGGCCGCCGGGCCCCGGCTGCCGCGGCGCGGCCTCCCCCGCGACGGAACATGGACGGGCCCGCTCCCGGCGCCCGGAGACGCGCTGGCTGGCAGCGCCGGGCGGCTCCGAGGCCCGCCTCGTGCATGCACCTAAACACTTCACTGAGCAATCTGTCAACATGTCAGCGACACATGTTTTGTAAAAAGCTTCCAGTGGGAGTAATGACTCCCACCAGGACTTCCAAAATGCTTTGAATTCAGCAGATTTCTATTGCGGGGTCCCCCTGGGGCGCCTCTACAATGCCTGCATTTCAGAAATTTGAGCCGAAGACCCCTGGGGGCCTCCTTTCATAAAGCCTGGAAATGCAGGGTTACATTGTGGGGCGTCCCCGGGGGGCCTTTATTAATACCTGAATTCGGGGGAGCTGGAAATTACACGGGGCACGGCGGGGGCCGCGGCCGCACCAGGAAGGAGAGAAAAACTCTGCGGGGAGATTTTTTTTCCTTCCTGCTTCATGCAAGACTGAAAGGGAAGAATTCGCTAAAGGACAAAATTGAGTGTGTTTGAGCTCCCTCCGTTTAATCCGCCTTCTAGCGCACGGCAGGCCGGCGCCGGGAGGGACGGGGACGGGGACGGGGACGGGGACGGGGGTGGGGGTGGGGGTGGGGGGGAGGTTTTTGGGGGGCGGGCGGCGGTCCTATTTCTGAGCCGCCCTTTGGTGTGTGAGGGGCCAGAGCGAGCTCTCTCCCAACGCCGGTGTCCGGGCCATTGTTTGAAGGGAATTATTGTTCTTTCTGGTCATTGGAAGCACCTCTGGATGCCCGCGCCCCCCCCCCCCCGCCCGCCCCTCTTCCTCGGCCGGGGAACTCCTGGAGGAGAGAGGGCTCCCCCTGGCTCTTTAGTGTCGCCGTGGGGGTCAGTGTGAGATGGTGGCCCCTGTGCCCCCCTGCTCCCCCCTCCCCGTCCTCCTGTGCATCGGAGATGAGAAAACCAGCCTCGTCCGAGTCGGAGAGGTGGGGGTGGCCTCCTGCTTTCTGGCAAGTGTTTTGTGGCTGAAGTCTGGGAGAGACAGAAGGGGTGCCCTCTGCCCCCCACTACACACATGCACACACGCAGGTCCACACACATGTACACACCCTTGCACGCACATGGCACACACTTGCGCACACAGCGTGCACACACACTTGCACACACAGCATGCACGCACAGTATGCACACACACATGCACACTTGCACACGCGAACACACACACACTCTGCAGTGTCCGTGCGGGGCCTGTTCCATGCTTCCCATTGGCGTGCTCCCGTCACTATTGTCTTTACAGGTTACAAGCCTTGACCGCGCTCAGCCCCGGGGTGAACGCCCACTGCTCTCTCCGCGCCCGAACCTGCCGCTCTGCAGGCTGGCGGGAGAGGCCCCGCGATTTATTCCGATCGCAGCCTCATTGACGGGGAAAGCTAACTAACGTGCAGCAGCCGAGGCCAAGAAATCCTAAGTTGCTGATAAGCCCCTCCCTCCTCCCTCGGCCCCCCTCTCCCTCCTCCTCCCCTCCCTCCTCCTCTCCGCCCTCCTGCTTTCTGCCAGAGTGAGTGGCTCTCGCAGGGGACCGGGAAGGCACATCCTCCCCCTCGGTGAGACTCCCAGCCGGTGCTCAGCCATCTGTGGTCCCGGGGGTCCGCGGAGGGGGCCGGCGGAGGGGGCCGGCCCGCCAGGAGCTGCTTGGGTCAGGCGCTCGCCGAGATCCCTGCACCCACCCCTTGTGGCTGATTAATTAAGCGATTGCATCATTGGTTCAGGGTTTGCGATCGGGTGCCAGGGCCCTCCCTGGCTGTCCCCCCCCCCCCCCCCCCCCCCCCCCCCCCCCCCCCGTCCTCAGCTGTGGGATCCGTTCTCTTTTTCCAGCCGGATTTCCCTCCTCCGTGACCACACGGGCCCCGTGTTCCCTCTCCCCCCAGCCAGGACGCTCTGGTGGCTCCTGGGGGGGAGGGGGGGGCCCTCACAGCCCCGGGCCCACGGGGGGGGGGGGGCTCTGCTCCCAGCCGGCCCCCTGGGTGCCGGCAGAGGCTTGGGGACCCAGGGACAGGAGCCCACGGCGCTGACTTGACATTTTTAGCGGAAGGCAGGCCTTTGTTCCCCGACTTCCAAGCAGCTGTGGGTTGGAGGGCATTCTGCTTTTTTCTCTCTTTTCTTTCTTTCTTATCCTTTTTAAAAATTTTATTTTAAATCCTGGGCCTATTTTTCCCTTTTCCTCTCAAAGCGATGAAACGGGAGTGTGACCCTGGGAATCCCATGCTTGCCACCGCTCTCCCCGAGTCAGCCCTCTCGTCGGACCCAGGGGGCCTGGCTTTCCCAGCAGCCTCTGGGGCTCCGGCCGGGCCGCAGGCTCCCGGGGGAGCCGGATCCCTGCCCGGGGCCGGAGCCTCCTTCAGGGCGGGAGCCGCCATTTCCCTGCCCTCCTTCCCCTGCAGAGGGCGGCCTCTCTCCGGGGGCCGGGCGGGCAGGCGGGGGTCCCGTCCAGATGCTTCCAGGACCTCTGATCTCGGGAGGGGAGAGCCGCTGCGGGGGTGGCAGCAGGAGCGGGAGAGGAAGGAAACCCGGCCCGCCTGGCAGAGTGCGGCTCTGTCCAGGGGCGCCCAGTGGCGGGAACCCCCAGATCGCCTTCTGCACGGACGTCCGAGGGGGGAGGTTTTGGAATAAATCAAAACCCAAAACCACAAAAACACCCCCAAACCCGGTCAATAGAAATGCCCGCCCCTTCCCCCTCCCCCATACACAGCCGAGGCCCTGCCTTCGGGAAAGGGCGACGAGGGGGTCTGCAGACTTGGCAGAGGTGGCGGACCCTCTCCCCGCACGAAAGCCATGTGGTTCCCGGGAGGAAGGCGGGGGAGGCGGAGCCTGGAGCCCCAGATGTCTGAGGCGTGGGGGGGGGGGAGCCCCCCTATATTTTATCTGTCCCACCTCTCGGCTCTGGCCCCTCCATCCATCCATTCATTCATTCACTCACTCATTCCTTCCTTCCAAGGGGCTATTTCTGGCGGCTGCTCCTTTGTGGTGAAGGCCCCCTCTCCCCAGATCTCGCTCCTTTATTAGAGCTACAGCGCGGCTCCAGCGGGCCCGGGGGAGCCGGCCAGCCGCTGGCAGGCTCTCTCAGACACCCAATTACCCCCTGACGTCACCGCCTGGCCCCGCTCCCCCGGGGCCCCGCGCTCTCCTTTGTGCCACTAATAGCTGCCGAGCTAAGTGCCTGTCGGCTCCCTGGCAGGGCCGCTGATTGTGTTTTCGGCTGGATACTAAATCCAAAAACTATGTAAAAATGTCAATAGGTGAGTGCGCATTGATTTTGGTGCGTCACCGTGATATGTGAGCCCCCTCCGGGGACGCCGTCCGGGGAAGTATTTTACAAGAAAGATAATATAACAGAAAATTACTGGCGCTCCCCGGCCTCCGGTGGGCTGCCGAGGGGCCCGCGCAATTGCCGGAGAATCAACAACTGCTTTATTAATCCGAATCTGGCTTTTATTCTCTCGTCCTTCCTTCTCGCCGGAAGGCTGGCGTTGCCATGATGCTGGCGGTGAGGATGCCGGCGGTGAGGCCGGCCGCGCGGCTGGGGCGTCCGGGCTGGCCGGGCGCGGACCCCAGAGGGTTAGGATGCTGGGGCGGGGCGGGGTGCTCCCCGCCAGCTTCCTCGGGGTCCGGGCCGCCCCTGTCCCGCAGCGCGCCAGGCCGAGGTCTGTGCGCGCAGATAAAGCGCGGGGCCGGGGCCTGGAGCCGCCGGGCCCAGCCGGGCTGGCTGGGAGCGGCTGATAAGGGCCCCGAGGCGCCCGGGCGGCCGGCGTGGCACCGCCAGGAGCCTGCGGGGATCCGGCGGCCAAGAACATTAGCGGCCGCCCGGGCGGGGCGGCTGGGGGCCTGGGCGGGAAGATAATGGTGATGGGTGGAATCGGAGTCACAGCACAGCCTGCCTTCTTGGCAATTAATCTCTCTCCCTCCGCCACCCCTGCCACCCGCCCACAACATGTACCCCTGGCATTCCGGGGCCCAGGTGCCCGGGCCGCCTGCCCCTCCCGGTGATCGGCTCCTGCCCTCCGGGCTCGGGGGCGGGGGCGGGGGTGCGCACAGACGCGGAGGCAGACGGTTTCGGGGTCTCTCCCGGACAAACCAGTTGGTGAAGAAAAACACACAGAAAAGTTCAGGCGTGTCATTCCGGAGCAGCTGATCTCCCGCGGAAGGGACGGGGCGAGTGGTGTCTTTGTAAGCGTGTGGGGTGCTGCGTCACCTGGCCAGGCAGGACAATGTGAACTGGGCAGTCCCCCCACATACATGTGCACGCATGTACACACACTCACATGCACACACACATGCACATACTCACACAAACTCACATGCACACACGCTCACATGCACACACGCTCACATGCTCACACACACGCTCACACACATGCTCACACTCACACTCACATGCACACACACTCATGCACACACACTCACATGCACACTTACATGCACACACTCACACACGCTCACACACACTCACATGCACACTCACATGCACACACACACACACACACAGGCCTCCCACAGGCGGCTGCCAGCGAGATGCGGTGATAATGGTTCCACGGTCTGTGCCTCCCCCGCGGGCGCCCCCTCTGCCCTTTGTCCCCTGACAAGTCGCCCTTCTCAGCAATGGCCCAGCCGCCCGCCGCCCGCCCTGCCCTGGGCCAGGCCTCTGTGGTGCCCACGCAGGGACACACCTGCTCGCCCGGGTGCGCGTGGACGCACAGCAGCCGCCCGGCCCTCCCGCCCGGCCCTCCCGCCGGCCTGCTGGCTCCTCAGCGGGTCCCCGTGTGCCCCAGGGATCCCCCCGTGTGGCACAGGGTCTTCAGGAAATAAAACACCCCCCCAACCCTTTACAATGAACACAAGCGCGCAGTAACATGGAGCCGGGTCCCGCTGCAGGCCCCGGCCTCCCTCCCGCAGCCGGAACTCTCCGAGGGGGGCAGGGGGAGGAGCGTGGGCGGCCATGGGCACTGCAGGAGCCCTCCTCCGGGGGCGGGAGGCCTCGGCCAGGGGACCTTTGTCCCGGTCTGCGGCGAGGCGGCCTGGGCTCTGTTCCGGCAGCCAGGCGGAGGGACCCGCTGGGCAGGTCTGCGCGGCCCCTAGTCTTACTCTGACCCCTGGTGGGGCGCCCCCCATCCTGCCCATGTGGGCTGCGGGCGAAGGAGGCCAGAGGGGCCTCCCCAGCAGCCTGCTCCCCCCTCCCCCCTCCCCCCTGCATTCCTCCCTCAGCCCCCTGCGCAGGGGCCTCCTCCTGGGGCGGAGGAAGGAGGCGGGACTGGAGCCCCTGGTGACTTGGAGCATCAAAGCCCGCAGCCGGCGGCCTGGGCTCTGGGGCCAGCAGCTGCTCGGAGGCCGGAGGGGAGGAAGGGGCTGGCCCTTTGTCCCCGCCAGGCGGCCTCCCAGGCCCAGGCCCCTTCACCTCCCGCCGCAGGGGGAAGGGGCAGGGGGAAGGGGCCTGCCCGAGGTCAGGCTCATAATGAGGCCCCGGCCAGGCAACAAAGGCGCAGTCAGGCCGCACAATGGGGGAGAGGCGGGGAGGGGGCGGGAGGTGCCTCTGGGCCGGGGTTTCCTCCCAGCCCGCCCCATGCCGGGCACTTCAAAGGGGCCGCGGGAGAGGCCGGCCGCAGGGCGCTGGGCCTCCTGCCCCCAGAGCTGCCCCCGGAGGTGGACAAACACCTCAGACCCCATGGAGTCAGGGCTTTGGAATCGGGCACCGCGGGGGCTCCCGGGGGGGGGGGCGCCCCTCGGGCAGCCTGGCTTCGGTCCTCTGTCTGGAGCCGGAGCTCATTATGGCTCTTTAGACCAAAGCCTTTCATCGTCATCATCATCAGCAGCAGCAGCAGCCACATCCCTCGTAGGTGTAAGGTTTGAGGCGCGGGAAACTGACCACCCAGGAGTTTTAAAGTAAAGTTTATCCCCCAGTCATGAGCGGGCCTCATTACGGAGGTAGAGAAGTCAGAATGGAAGGAGTCGGGAGGGGGGAGGACCCGGCCGGGCTGCCGCCTGGACGTGGAGGATCAGCAGCATGTGGCCGGCCTGGGGCTCCTTTTACGGGGAGGAACAGGAGAGGGTTGGACCCAGGGCAGAACGGGAAGGGGTGGGCTCCAGGACACTCCGGCAGGCGCTGATCGGTGGCTCAATGTCTTGGGGATGTCTCTGTGACAGGTGCCAGCAATGTCATAACTCCGCCCGCCAGGTGGGAGGAGGGAGAACCTTATGGTAGGAGGACGCACAGCACGGAGCTCAGAGCCCAGGACTCGGGGCCTGAGCTCGCCCGTCACAGGGACGTCCTACCTGCAGTGGGGGGGGGGGGGGGAGCCGGCGACGGGGAAGCAGGCAGCAGCGCCCTGCCTTCCGGTGGGAGGGGCAAAGGGAAAGAGCCGAGGAGCGGGCTCCGAGGACTCGGGGCGCTGGGATCCCCACGGCTCTGCTGAGCGTCCGGCCGGGGGACCCATTTTCACGTGACCCCCCCCCCCCCCCGGAGGGAAAGGCACCTGCCCCAGGTCACGGGGTCCGAGGTCACAGGGCTCCGCCGTTGCAGACCCCGCGGCTCCCGGTCACCGGCTGCCTCAGTGTTCCCCTCTGCAGAATGGGCCCGAGGGGAGTCCCTCCCGCAGGGAGTGCTGGGAGGATGAGCTGAGGCCCGGGCCGCCCAGGGCCCTGAGCGGGCGCAGGACGCGCTCAGGAGGCGTCGAAGGTGCCGGTCTGGGCCCAGAGCCGGTGACGTTTGTGCCGAGGGACCGAGGAGGGAGCCCGGGGTGGGGGCGGGGCTGTGGCCCCGGGAGCCGGAGGTGCCTCTGAAGCCGCCCTGTCCTGTTGGCAGAGTCTGTGCTTTGTCAGCTTTTGCTTAATTGCAGAGCTTCGTTTCTTCAAGAAATAAAGATGTTGCTGATTTCCAGAGGGACGGAGAGGGAGAGGGAGAGGAACATCGATGCGAGAGGAACAGGGACCGGCTGCCTCCTGCGCGCCGCCTGCTGGGGATGGAGCCCGAAACCCAGGCGTATTCCCTGCCTGGGAGTCAGACGGGTGACCTCTGGGTGCCTGGGTCGCTGCTCAGTCCGCTGAGCCACACCAGCAGCGAGCCTGGCTTGCCTGCCCAGCACGGCCCCGGGAAGCTGTGAGGAGTCACGACTGTAACCGGCTGCCTGGCTCCTCCCCCTCGCTGTGGCCCAGGGGTGCCTGTCCCGGCCAGCACCCCAGATCCCCCCCTCGGAGGCAGCCCGGGCCTGTGCGGGGGGCGCCCCCCGTGGGAGAGGCCGGGGCAGGGCACTGCGCCTCGGGTGCCGGTGGGGCGGGAGGAGGCGAAGGCGAGGGCGTTTCGGCGCCGGCCGGGCCCAGCTCGCCGCCCTGCGGGCGAGGAGGGAGGCGGTGCGGTCACCGCCTGGCTCAGCGGCGCTTTGGCGGGGTGGCTGGACGGGGAACGGCGGTGCCCTTAGGAGCCTGACAGGCCGGGTCCTTGTGCCCGTGGCCTTGCCGTGAGGACCGCCTGGGCCCTCCCGGGCCAACCGGCGGGCTGAGGCGCAGGCTCCGGGGCGGCTGTCACTTTGCAGCTCTGTCTGCTAGGCCAGGTGCCAGGCTCGTGGCGGCACCGAGCTGAGCGAGGGGGTGTCCGCTCCGTAGCACCACCCTGCGGGCCCCTCTCGGGCACCCCGTCTCCGCACCCCCTCCCCATCCCGTGGGGCGTGTGCTCCGGGACCCCGAGCCCGGGGAGGGTCAGGAACGCCGCCGGCAGCTGTCCGCGGGGCGGGGCGGGGCGGGGCGGGGCGGGCCCGCTGGCCCACAGCGGCTGCGTGCTCGGCGGTCCGTCCCATGTGTGGACCCAGGGGCCGCCCGGCGTCTGCCCGCGGTGAAGGCTGTGTGGGGCTGGTGTCCTTCCTACAGTTAGCCACCTCCGCGGGGCAGGCCCAGGGGCGAGGCCCGGGCAGAGGGAGAGCTCTCTGCGTGCCCGCTTCCTGTTCGGAGCAAACTGTGGTCACACCTACACCACGTGGCAGGAGCCCACTGGTGACTCATGCCCTCCGCTGTGAGCTCCTCCCGCCCGCCTGCCCCTGTACCCCTGTATCGCCTTTATGCCCGCCCTGTACCCCCCCCTCCTGCCCCCGTGCCCCCGTATCGCCCCTCCGTCTGCCCCGTACCCCGTCCCGTATCACCCCTACTCCCGCCCCGTGCCCCCCTATCGCCCCTCCGTCTGCCCCGTACCCCGTCCCGGATCGCCCCTACTCCCGCCCCGTGCCCCCCTATCGCCCCCACGTCTGTTCGGGGGCTGTGTTCAGACCGCTCCGAAGGACCCCGGCTCGGTCGGGCCAGGTCCTTCCCACCGAGGAAGGGCCTCGCAGACCCCACCTGGCGGCCGCAGGCCTGGAGCCAGCAGCTTCCGAGAAGGGAGGGATCGATGACCCGATCAGGTGCCCGCGCCTCCGGCTGGAGCCGCCGCTCGGGGCCGGCGCCCCTCCTGTCTCCACTCACTCCCCAGGGCCCTGCCGGAGAGGACGCGGCTCTCAGGAGCTCATCACGTGTGTCTGCAGGCCCGCCCGCCTCCCCGGAGCCTCCTCCCGCCCCCGGGCTCCCCCAGCCCGCCTGCGCCGGCCCGGGGCGCAGGGCAGGGCGCACCCCAAGGCTGCTCCTGCGGGGCCATCGCCCGGCCTGGGCCTGGCCGCGCAATTCCGTCCTGGGTGGCGGGGAGCCTGGGGGGACGCGCCCCTGCTTTTCTGTCCCCGCCTTTGGCAGCTGGTGGCTGGCGGGCCCTGACCTCTGGGGGGAGGGACAGAGGCACACTGCTGGGACCCCTCGCGTTGCAGTCCGACCCCGGTCTTTCTCAGCGGGAGCGCCTGTGGGGAGCGAGGGGGGACGGAGAAGGGTGGGTGTGAGGCTTCCGACGGGCAGGGCCTCGAGTTCCGTTTGGGGCGCACATGGCGATTTGCTTAGCCCGACAGCACCCCATGCTGCCGCCACCAGACGCCTCTGGCTGCGCCCTTTCAGCGAAGGTGCTCGTGGCTAGTGGTGTGCCCTGGTGTGCAAAGGAGGAAGTCCTTAAACCCGACCTCCTGTCTGCCCCCGCCCCTGGGGGTTTGCAGTCTTTTTTTTAAACATATTTTATTGATTTTTTGCAGAGAGGAAGAGAGAGGGATAGAGAGCTAGAAACATCGATGAGAGAGAATCATCGATCAGCCGCCTCCTGCACAACCTCCTATTGGGGACGTGCCTGCAACCAAGGCACAAGCCCTTGACTGGAATCGAACCCGGGACCTTTCAGTCTGCAGGCCGATGCTCTATCCACTGAGCCACACCGGTGTTAGCTGCATTCTTTCCTCTCTCAGTGGGTCTCCCGTTCACCACGTGGCTCACAGGCGTGTACACACCCTTGCTTGCGTGCGTGTGTGCTCACGGGAAGGCGCGCCTGCTCTGTTCACCTCCTTCGCCGTTGGCCGTGCACTGGTTCCCGCCCCGGCCCGGCCCGGCCCCCTTCACGCGAGAAACACACGTGGGCGCTCATCGCCGGGACGGCCCCGCCTCACGCCCCCTCCGGGAGCCACCACCGCCAGCGGGACCTCTTCCCCCGGGGCCTCGGGGGTTCGGGGGGTGGTGGGGGGCGTGCACTTGGCCTCACGGGCCCAAAGCTCCGTGGACTTCCCTCCACCGAGCAAGAGGGCGGCTCCCACGCATCTGCCGCCTGAACGCCCTCGCCGGGCGGCCCCGGGCCCGGGCGGGCCGGCCGGAGTGAGTTCCGGGGACCGCGATCCGGAGTCCGTGCTGCAGTATCCGCAGCGTTTGAAGCCTAATCCAGCGTCTGCTTAAGCCGGTCCCTGGGCCATGCTTTCTTCGCCGCTGAGCTCAGACAGCCGCGCTCGGGTTTGATCCGCTGCCCCACCGCGCCTGCCCGGTGTGGATGTGAGGTTTCCCCTCCACCGGGAAGACTCGGAAAAAAATCAAAAAAATCGAAAAGATCGCCGTGCTCTGCGGCTCCACGGCCACAGTGGGCCCCCCACGGCCTCGGGGAGTCCCTCTGGCTGCTGGGGGCCGGGGGCCCGGGGCCCCCAGCTCCCGGCCCCTCCCGGGGATCCCGCGTCCCGTCTCCGGGGTCCCCCAGGAGCCCTTTGAGGTCCCTGCGGGCCGGCGGGCCCGGGAGCCCGGGAGTCCGGCCGGCCGGCGTGCGGGGGCCGGGAGAGGAGGGAAGAAAGGCAGGGACATGAAAGGCGCGAGTTTGTCGGGAACTGGCGTCGGCGGGGACGCGGGCGCCGCGGCAGGACGGGCTTCAGAAGCCGCCTCTCCCCGCCCGCGGGCCCGAGGCCCCGGCAGCAATTAAAGGCCCCGGCCGCTCCGGCCCGCGCCCGGCGCTTTGATCCGGCGCCCGCCGGCCGGGGTCCCCATTGTCCCGCCGCCTCTCGCTCCCGTTTGATGGCCGACACGCTGATCTTTGATTCCCGAGTCGGAGGTGGGCCGGGAGCGGGGCCGGCCTTACATAATGCGGCCTCACATCTTATTTTTAAAAGCGGCATAATCAGGGCCCCTGGAGGCCGGAGCGGGTGCCCCTGGGAGGGGTGGGGAGGGGCCGGGTGGGGCTGTCCGGCCGGCCCGGCCTGGCCGAGGTGGGGCGGCAGTCCCAGCAGCTGAATGACGGTGACAGAGGAGGTGTCCCCTCCACCCCTTTCTGAATATAACCCAGAGGGAGTCTCCCGATGCTCCCCCGGGCCCAGATGTGCTGAGAGCAGGCAGGACAGAGCCGCGGGCTGCGGAGGCCGCTGTTGATTAGCGGATGGTAATAAACTGCCGCACGGCCCACGGGGGAGGGTGTGAACCAGGAACGCAAGTGCCGAGATGAACGGGTGCTGTGTCCAGGAGGGTGGCGGGAGGCGGCGGGGTGGTGTCCCGTCTGATACAGTGTGTGTCTGGCCCTGCTCCTGAGTCCCGCCCAGCAGGCTCGGGTACCTCCCAGCGTCGCGCCCCGTGGGACGGACAGAGATCAGAAATGATATTTAAAGAAAAGAAAAGAAAAGAAAAAAATATATATATATATATGATTTCTTTATTGATTTCAGAGAGGAAGGGAGAGGGAGAAGGAGAGGGAGAGATAGAAACATCCATGATGAGAGAGAACCATAGATCGGCTGTCTCCTGCCCGCCCCCACTGGGGATCGAGCCCACAGCCCAGGCCTGTGCCCGCGGCTGGAATCGAACCTGGGACCCTTCAGTCCGCAGGCTGACGCTCCATCCACTGAGCCAAGCCGGCTAGGGCAGAAATGATGTCTCAAAAAAAATATATATATATATGTATATATGTGTGTATATATATAGTATATGTGCTGCCGAAGTGAGCCCCCAAAAATATTTTTTTTTATTGGTTTTAGAGATAGGAAAGGAGAGGAATAGAGAGATAGAAACATTGAGGAGAGAGAAATATCGATGGGCTGCCTCCCGCACGCCCCCTCCTGGGGATCAAGCCCACACCCTGGGCACGGGGCCTGACCGGGAATCAAGCCGTGACCTCCTGGTTCATCAGACGATGCTCAACCACGGAGCCACACCGGCCAGTCCAGAGATGAGGGCCTGGTGATAGGAAGCCTGCAGTCCAGGCCTGGGGCGGGACGGGCGTGGCTAGCTCGGGGTTTGCAAGGTCAGGGGATGGGGCCAGGCTGGAGAAGACTTCCTGGAGGTGGAAGCACTGTGCGGTGTGTGCATATGGGTGCCACGCACAGACACACACGAACACGCGTGCACACACGTGTGCCCATGCGAGCAGAGCCTTGGTGCGGGGAGCAGGCGCTGTGGAAGCCCCGCCCAGGCGGCCGGCTGGGGGAGCGGCCGGAGGGCAGAGCAGGCGTTGCAGCGGCCTCCACTGCGAGCACTCGGTGCGTGTAAATTACCGGGAACATTTGCCTGGAAACGAGCAGCGGCCCCGGCGCAGAGGCAGCTGGAGGGGCGGGCTGTGGCCGCCGCGGTGGCAGCGGCCGTGGCAGAGGCGGTGGCAGGGGCCGTGGCAGGGGCTGTGGCAGAGGCTGTGGCAGGGGCTGTGGCCGCCGCGGTGGCAGAGGCGGTGGCAGGGGCTGTGGCAGGGGCGGTGGCAGGGGCGGTGGCAGGGGCTGTGGCCGCCGCCGTGGCAGGGGCCGTGGCAGGGGCCGTGGCAGGGGCTGTGGCCGCCGCGGTGGCAGGGGCTGTGGCCGCCGCGGTGGCAGGGGCTGTGGCAGGGGCTGTGGCAGAGGCGGTGGCAGGGGCGGTGGCAGGGGCTGTGGCCGCCGCCGTGGCAGGGGCTGTGGCCGCCGCGGTGGCAGGGGCTGTGGCAGGGGCTGTGGCAGAGGCGGTGGCAGGGGCGGTGGCAGGGGCTGTGGTCACCGCCGTGGCAGGGGCTGTGGCAGAGGCGGTGGCAGGGGCCGTGGCCGCCAGGCGCTCGTTCCCCGGCCCGTCCTGCCCGAGGGCCCTGGGAGCATGCCCACTGTCATGCCCGGGTCTCTCTCTCTCTCTCTCTCTCTCTCTCTCTCTGTCTCTCTCTCTCTCTCTCTCTCTCTGTCTGCAGCAGACCTGTCATCGGTCTCGGTCATTACCCATCACACTCACCCACCTTCCTCTGCATCTATCGTCTGCCTCCTCTGTATCTGTCGTCGATATCTGTCATCTGTACCAAGGGCCGGCAAACTCATTCGTCCACAGAGCCAAATAGCAACAGCACAATTGACATTTCTTCGGAGAGCCACAGTTTTAAAACTTAAACTTCTTCTAACGCCACTTCTTCAACACAGACTGGAATTTTGTGGAAGAGCCACACTCAAGGGGCCAAAGAGCCGCACGTGGCTCATGAGCCTTGGTTTGCCGACCTATCATTTTATCTACCTGTCATCTATATCTATCATTTATATTTATCTATCATCTATCTCTATCATTTATCACCATCTATCTACCCGTCATCTATATCTATCATTTATATTTATCTATATCACCTATCTCTATCATTGATCACCCTCTCTCTGTCATCTATATCAGTCATTTATCATCTATCTGTCTTCTATGTCTACCATGCCTATCTGCCATCTGTTTGTAATCTGCTGTGGGTCCTCGGGTTACGTCAGGGGTCGGAGAGCCGTTCCTATGGCGACGTAACGCGAATTTCGCCGGACGTTGGGACCCACCCCCATGAGCACCTCCGTCACTCACAGGGAGCACACACACAGCAGTGATGAAGTGAAACAGTAATAAAATTTTAAAGTAACAATTCCGGTCCTTCACTTGTGGCAATAAATAATAAAGAACACAAAGCACACATGTTCATACGACGAAAGGATGGAACTTTTTAAAAATAAATAAATGGGAGATGGCGATATAACCACGAAACGATGTACGCAGAGTCCAGCGTAACCTAGGACGGCGTGTATACGTGTTATCTGTCGTCTATATCTCCCTATCTCCCTATCTGTCTATCCTCTATCTATCATTTATCTATCTATCTATCTATCTATCATCTATCTATATCTATCATCTATCTATCAATCTATCTATCTATCATCTATCTATCTATCATCTATCATCTATCTATCATCTATCTATCTATCTATCTATCTGTCATCTATCTATCTACCATCTATCCGTCACCTCTATCTGTGGTCTTTATCGATCATCGGTCTCTTTCTGTCCACTGGACTACTCTCCTCCATTCTCGTGCCCGCCGCCCTGCTGTATGTATGTTCTCTCCCCCACGGTCTCAGACCCAGCCCAGGCCTGTCTGCCATGGAGGTGGCCCTGGCCAGCCGCCAGCACTGAGCTCTCCGGGCCCGACAGGGACCTGTGTGGCCCACCCGGGCCTGCGCTGCCTCCCGTGTTCCCCGGCCCCTCTCGGGGTGAACTCGGGGCTGGCCCTGCTCCTCTGGCGCACACGGTGCCAGACGTGCCCAGCCCTGTCAGTGTGCGTGGAGCGGATGGCTGCCTGCGGCCTGGAAGCCAGGCAGGAGGAGGAGTTTTGCATGCATGTCTGTGTGTGGAAGCATATGCACACAAGCTCAACATCATATGCATGCATGTGGCGGTGTGCCCACACACCTGCCTGTGGAAGTGCGCGCGCACACATGTGCAGAAGCATTTGCACGTGTACATACATTCAGGGTGTGTTCGTGTGCACAGCGGGGCCTATGTGTGTGCACACACACGTGTGTGCCTGGGCTTACTGTGTGATGACAGGGCGACGGAGCCGGGAGAATGCCGAGGGAGAGCAGGCGAGAGGACGGGGTGCACCCGACGGGTCGGGACCCACACTTGGAAGAGCCGGGCCCCTGCCCGCTGGAGTCTGCGGAGGCCGGCCTGCCCCGGGGAACCCCGGGCCTGCGGCTCCGTGTGGAGCACACGTGTTGTTGGTAACATGATCCGTGCGGACGGGCAGGTGGGGAGTCTCTGCCTCCCCTGCAGGCGGGAGGTGCCCCAGGCTTCGGGGCGCCTGCAGGGCTTCAGCCTGTGTGGGGCTGCCCAGGGCCGGGTGAGCGAGGGAGAGCCGGGAAGCCACCAGCTGCTCTCGGCGGTGCCCCGGCCCTCTGCCCAGTCCTGGGCGCCCGTGCCCACGCCTGTGGACGGAAGCAGCAGGACGTGCGCGGCTCGCCTTTTCGGGCAGCCTCCTGGCACGGCCAGCTTACGCGGCCCGGCCGTCCCAGCGGCGAGCAGCTGGTGGCTTCCCAGCTCTCCCTCGCTCACCGGGCCGGCTGGTGTGGCTCAGTGGTTGAGCAGCGACCTCTGAACCAGGAAGTCCCGGCTGGATTCCCCCGTCTGCCCTGTTTTGGAGGCAGGATGAGGTGAAGCTCAGGGCTCGGGCGTGGGTCTGACCCAGCCTGGCTGCAGATCGCCGGGCGGCTGTGGGACGGGGAGGCGAGCTCGGTGCTGGCAGCCTCCGGCCTCCCGGCCTCCCGCACCCCGCAGCCCGCACCCCGCCTTTCCCCCGGCCCCTGCCTGGCCGCCCGCCCCTCCCGGCGGCCCTGATGACAGCCAGGTGGCTGCTGCGGGAGAGGCTCCTCGGGGGAAATGAGAGTCCTCGCCACCAGCCCGGGCCTCAGGTGTGCGGCAGCGGCCTCAGGGGGCTGGCGAGCGGCGCCCCCCTCCATCCCCGCTCCCCCTCCCCCCCTCCCCGCCCCTCCCCGCCCCCCGCTCCAGCTGTTCCATGGGACCCAGAGCCGGCATCCTGGGCCTGTGTGCACACGCGTAGCCCGGTGTGTGTGGGCTGTACACGCACCTTCCTGCCCGTGTGGCTGTGCATGGGTGACTACAGCATTGTGTGTGTGTGTGTGTGTGTGTGTGTGAGACGGTACTGTGTGTCTGTCCGTGTGTGTGTGTGTGTGACCGTGCTGTGTGTCTGTCCGTGTGTGTGTGTGTGTGACCGTGCTGTGTGTCTGTCCGTGTATCTGTCTCTGTGTGTGTGACCGTGCTGTGTGTCTGTCCGTGTGTGTGTGTGTGTGACCATGCTGTGTGTCTGTCCGTGTGTGTGTGTGTGTGTGTGTGACGGTGCTGTGTGTCTGTCCGTGTGTGTGTGTGTGTGTGTGTGTGACAGTGCTGTGTGTCTGTCCGTGTATCTGTCTCTGTGTGTGTGACCGTGCTGTGTGTCTGTCCGTGTGTGTGTGTGTGTGACCGTGCTGTGTGTCTGTCCGTGTATCTGTCTCTGTGTGTGTGTGTGACCGTGCTGTGTGTCTGTCCGTGTGTGTGTGTGTGTGTGTGTGTGTGACCATGCTGTGTGTCGGTCCGTGTGTCTCTCTCTGTGTGTGTGTGTCTGTCCCTCTGTGTGTGTGGAATCTGGTGGGAAGGGGAAGGGGAGGCGGTGGCCGCCTGGGGCATTGCTGGCCCCCCCGCCCCCCCCGTTCACACGGCGGGGCCCGGGTTCCCCCCTTTGCTGGTTGGAGCGCTTTGTAGGACAGTCACGCACGTGTTTAGGTGACTGGAACAGAAGCCAAAAGAGCAATGCGGTCCAGAGGGATGGTGCCCCCCCCCCCCGGTTTTGGGGGCTCGCCCTGTCTCCCCGGCCTCGCTGTGTTCTGCTCGAGTGTGGGGAGCACGCTTTGTGGGGAGACGCTGGCGCCGGCCGTGGCTGCGCTGTGCCGTGTGCCGTGTGCCATGTGCCGTGTGCCGCGCTGTGCCGTGTACTGTGTGCCGTGTGCTGTGTGCCGTGTGCCGCGCTGTGCCGTGTACTGTGTGCCGTGTGCTGTGTGCCGTGTGCAGTGTGCCGCGTGCCACGTGCCGTGTGCTGCACGCTGTGTGCCGCGTGCCATGTGCCGTGTGCTGTGTGCCTTTGCCACGTGCTGTTTGCCGGTGCTGAGTGTCGTGTGCTGTGTGCCGTGTGTTGTGTGCCGTGTGCCGTGTGCCGTGTGCCGGTGCTGTGTGCCATGTGCAGTGTGCTGTGTGTCATGTGCCGTGTGCTGTGTGTCATGTGCTGTGTGCAGTGTGCTGTGTGCCATGTGCTATGTGCCGTGTGCTGTGTGCCGTGTGCTGTGTGTCGTGTGCTGTGTGCCGGTGCTGTGTGTCGTGTGCTGTGTGCCGTGTGCCGTGTGCTGTGTGCCGGTGCTGTGTGCTGTGTGCCGGTGCTGTGTGCCGTGTGCCGTGTGCTGTGTGCTGTGTGCCGTTGCTGTGTGCCGTGTGCTGTGTGCCATGTGCCGTGTGCTGTGTGTCGTGTGCTGTGTGTCGTGTGCTGTGTGCCATGTGCCGTGTGCTGTGTGTCGTGTGCTGTGTGTCGTGTGCTGTGTGTCGTGTGCTGTGTGCCGTGTGCCGTGTGCCGTGTGCCGTGTGCCGTGTGCCGTGTGCTGTGTGCCGTGTGCCGTGTGCCGTGTGCCGTGTGCTGTGTGCTGTGTGTCGTGTGCCGGTGCTGTGTGCCATGTGCCGTGTGCTGTGTGCTGTGTGTCGTGTGCCGTGTGCCGCGTGCCGTGTGCCGTGTGCCGGTGCTGTGTGCCATGTGCCGTGTGCTGTGTGCTGTGTGCTGTGTGTCGTGTGCTGTGTGCCGTGTGCTGTGTGCCGTGTGCTGTGTGCCGGTGCTGTGTGTCGTGTGCTGTGTGTTGTGTGCTGTGTGCCGGTGCCGTGTGCTGGTGCTGTGTGTCGTGTGCTGTGTGCCGTGTGCCGTGTGCCGTGTGCTGTGTGCCGGTGCTGTGTGTCATGTGCTGTGTGCCGTGTGCTGTGTGCCGTGTGCCGTGTGCTGTGTGCCGTGTGCCGGTGCTGTGTGTCATGTGCTGTGTGCCGTGTGCTGTGTGCCGTGTGCCGTGTGCTGTGTGCCGTGTGCCGGTGCTGTGTGTCATGTGCCGTGTGCTGTGTGCCGTGTGCTGTGTGCCGGTGCTGTGTGTCATGTGCTGTGTGCCCTGTGCTGTGTGTCATGTGCCGTGTGCTGTGTGCTGTGTGCCGGTGCCGTGTGCTGTGTGTTGTGTGCTGTGTGCCGTGTGCCGTGTGCTGGTGCTGTGTGTCGTGTGCCGTGTGCCGTGTGTTGTGTGCCGTGTGCCGTGTGCCGTGTGCCGGTGCCGTGTGCCATGTGCCGTGTGCTGTGTGCCGTGTGCCGTGTGCCGTGTGCCGTGTGCTGTGTGCCGCGTGCCGCTCCGGGCCCGCCCAGACCACCGGGCCACTAGGCGCTGATTAGACGAGCTGATTTTAATTTGTTCAGTGGTTACAGAAGCTCAGACCTTTCTGTGCCCTTTTCTCGAGGCTCCGCTTATTTATTAAATTTTTTTCTCTCTGAAAAGAGAGACCTTCAGGATCCCTCTGCTCCCCCATCCCCCCTTAAAAACGAACCCCGGGAAACATTTCTCACAGGAACTGGGGTTGGGAGAGAGGGACCGTGGGGGCGGGGAGGGGGTGTCCCCGTCTGTGCAGTGGGGCCCCGGCCTGGCTGAGCAGGGGGAGCGGAGGTCTGACGGGGACGGTCCAGGCTGCTGCACAGGCTGGGCGTGTGTGGTCTCATGTCCACCCCGGTGACATTTCCGGACTCACTGATCCTGCCGGCCTCCGCATAAAGGCCACTTCTTCCAGGAAGCCCTCCCGACCCTCAGCTCAGCCCCACGGCGTCCCCGGTCCTGGCAGACATCACGACACACACACACACACACACACACACACAGGCCTGTCCCTCACAGGCTGGGCGGCCCCCGGGCAGGCACCATGGTGCTTCGTGGGCGGCCAGCACATTGCCGACAGCTGGCCACTGACAGTGGGAGGGAATGGGGGGGTATGGGGTGACACCTACACTCCCTGGCCTCCGCTGCATTCCAAGCGCTTGGTGTCAGGGCCCGGCCCCACCGCCCTGCCCGCCCGCCACGTGGCCGTGTGTCCCTGGGCCAGGAGTCAGGAGTTGGGCCTCGGTCTCCAAAAATGAACACGTTTGCCCGGCGGGACCCTGACCCCTGACCCCTGACCCCAGGCCCAGGAGGCAGCTCAGGCCCAGGGACACGTGGAAACCGCCGGAAAGTGGGCCTTGGAGGCCGTGCTGGCCATGAGGGTGTGAGAGCACAGGAGAGGGGGAGGGCGCGCTGTGGCCGCCCCAGCAGCCCGGGCCCCTCCCTGCTCTCTGACCTCTCACCCGCCTCCCGCCGCCCGGCTGGGGCACCTGGAGGGAGCGAGCCAGCGAGCAGCGGCCGTTCCCCGGGGCCGAGCCGAGCCAGGCCGGGCCGGGCCGGTTCCCAGGCCTGGTTTCCATTTGCCGAGAGCTCCTTCCCGCAGACGGCACCCCACCCACCCCGCCTGGGCCTCGGAGGGGCCGTCCCCCACCCTGTCCTGGCAGCTGCCGGCCGGCTCTCCGTGTCCCCCTCCAACCCCAGCCTCGGCCGGCCAGACCTCCACCGGCTCTGCAGGAGCCCCAGAGCCCTCGGGGGGTCCCCCCCACCCCCCGGCACCCCCGGGGCCCGGGCCCTCTGTGGGGTCAACATCTGGCCGAGTGGCCGAGCCGTTGGCCTCCCGCCGCCGCCCGCCCCTCCCGAGGCCCCGTCTCTCCGGCTCGCTGGAGGCCACGCCAGCACCGCGGCGGGAGCTCACGCCCGCCCAGCCCACCCTCCCCGGCTGAGGCCGAGGGTGGGGAGGCGTCCGGGGGCTGAGGTCACCGGTGGGGCAGTGGGGAGCGCCGCCCCGGCCCGCGCCTGCCCGCTGCCCGCTGTCGGGGACCAGAGCAGGGACCGGCTCGTCCCGGGGCGCCCCGGTGAGCGGGGGCCGAGGTAAGGGGGGCAGGGCTGGGGAGAACGAGCAAAACAGGCCGGTGTCTGCCGGACGGACGCCAGGAGTCCCTTCAGCGCTCCCCGCGCGCCGGAGGGAGGAGGGAGGGAGCAGGGAGGAGGGGAGCCGGGCCAGGAGGAAGGAGACTTCCTGGATCCAGCGGCCGAGGGAAGACCGGCCCAGAGGCGCCCGCCGCCAGGCGCTCCGTCTGCGTCCGGCTCTCCAGGCGGGGGTGGCGTGGGGCCCCCGGCGAGCACCCCGATTTCTGGGTCTGGGGCCGCCTCTGCCTCTCCCCGCCCTTCTCTCTGTGCTCTGCGTGTGGCTCTGGGCCCCCGGCTCCTCGAGGTGGCCTGGCCGTGTCCCTGACGATGCCCGGTGCCCTCGGGGCTGGTGTCGCCCTCCGAGCATGCCCCCTCCCATGCCCTCCTATCTGCTCTGCTTCCGACCACAGTTTCTGGGCCCAAACTGGCCACCCACCCGCCCAGCCGGCCGGCGTGGCCTGGGCCACGGCTCCTCCGGCCACAGCGGGGATGGCCGGCCGAGAGGCGCGGAGACGGGGTGTGATCGTTCCCGTGGGCCTCTCCGCGGGCTGGGGGCCTCCCGTGGCCAGCCTTCCCCTCCGTGTGCGTCGTAACCAAGCTACCGAGGCGGCACCCTCGGACGCTGCGATCGCAGGCGCTCCGGAAGCCGCGGATGGGGGAGCTGTTGTTATTGGCTACCGGGTGACAGCGACGTTGGCAGCAGTGCCAATCCTAACTGGCGTTGCTGCCGCGGGCGTGAGGATGGCACCGCGGGGTGGAGAGGCGTGCGGGGGGGCGGGGGGGGGCGTCCTGCACGGCGTGGGGGCCGGACCCGCCCTGGCAGCGCTGCGTCTCCCTGGAGGCTGCTCAGCCGGGGGAGCCAGGACCAGAGAGGCCGAGACACCAGCTTCCGGCCACACAGTGAGTCGAGGCCGGGGCTGGCTCAGAGGTCCCCGGGGGAGTGGATCGCGGGACCTGTGACCTCTGGAGGCAGGGCCGGAGCCTCCGCTCTGCGCATCCCGTGGGCAGCACGGGAACTGGGGTTCGGAAGGAGCCCAGGGAGGCCGCCTCGGACTCGGGGGTCCCCCCCGCTGGGCCCCTGCCTTCCTCCAGGCTCCGCCCCGCTCCTCGCGCGCTGGCTGCGGGCCTGCTCGTGTCACCTGCCTCCGTGCAGAGCTGCACTCCGTCCCTCCCTGTCCCTCCTGTCCCTCCTTGTCCCTCCTGTCCCTCCTGTCCCTCCCTTCTCCCGTCCTTGTCCTCCGGGGCCACCCGCTGTGGCAGAGGGAGTGAGCACTGCATTCTGGGTCTCCCCTCTTTGCCGCGAGGCTCGCGGGGGGCAGGGACTGTGCGGCTCACCAGCGTCCGGAGCCTGGGGCCTGGGGCCTGGGGCAGGCCGGGCGGCGGAGGCCTGGCGGTGTGGCTGAGGGAAAAGAGCGAGCATAACCTGCAGGTCCGTCTCCCCCTCCTCCTGGGGGGCGTGGGCAGTGCCCCGAGGGCTCACAGAGACGTCACTTTGTTCCGCTCAGGAAGCTCCTGGGAGTGAGTGCCCCGTCCCTGGAGGGACCAAACCTGGGGCCGGAGGGGAGGGAGGACCGAGGGGGCTTCTGTGTTGGGCTCCGGGGGAAGACACGGGCTCGGCTTCCTGGGTCACCCGACGTCACCGCCCGCCGCGACCCAGTGTCTGGAAAGGACACGCGGTAACGTGTTCTCGGAGAGTCCCCCGTGCGCCCTGCCGGCCAAAGTGCTTACCCTGGGTTATCCGGTCTAATCCTCACCGACCAGCGAGGCCGCGTCCTCCGCCCGGGCTCCCCTGCGTGAGGCTGAGGTCCCACAGCTGGCCGGGGAGCCGGGATGCACACCCAGCCGTCTGTGGCTCCGTCTCTGGCTCCGTCTGTGGCTCCGTCTGTGGCTCCAGGCTGCCCGGATGCAATTCTGACCCCTGCGAGGCAGTCTCCGCGGGCGGGCCGGCACCTGGAGGGCTGGCCGGACTAGCTCTCAGTATGGAGAAGGAAGGAAGGAAGGAAGGAGGGAAGAAGGAGGAAGGAAGGAGGGAGAGAGGGAGGGAGGAAGGAGGGAAGGAGGGAGGGAGGGAGGGAGGGAGGAGGGAGGAAGGAGGAAAGAAGGAAGGAAGGAGGAAGGAAGGAAGGAGGAAGGAAGGAAGGAAGGAGTGAAAGGAGCTTCCCGAGGGGAGCAGGGCGTGCTCACCCTCCTTGGGGAGGAAGGGGAGCCCAGGGCAGGGGCGTAGGAAGGAGGGACACACGTGTGCTTGGCCGGCCCCTCCCCCAGAGACACTCGGGGCCGCTGGGCTGTGCTCCTCGGGGAGGCCCCCTTCTCCGCTGGGCGATGAGGCAGGAGGTGAGTGTTGGAGACGCCTGGTGGGGCGGACACACATGCACACGCATGGATGTGGGCATGCTTACACACACACACACACACACACCTCCTCACCCAACCATTTGAGGGATGCCTCCTCCACAGACAAAAATGTACCCCCCACCCCAAATCACAGAGCTGAGCCTGTCCCTTTAAGAGGTGTGGAGTCTCAGTTTATTCTCTCACCACATCTGCGAGTTTGTTGTGCGCTGGCCTGCCTCCTCGTTCTAATGGGTTCACCCGGGGGTCAGGCCTCCACTCCGCCCTCTGCCCCCTCGCCCTTGCTTTCTCCTTGGCCCAAGATGCTCTTGTGAGAGGAAGAATGACCACCGCGCTCACCTGGGGCCGGCTGATTGCCTCCCGCCTCGGTGTGTGGCCCCGGGGGCCACGGCGACACTGGGCGGCTCTGCAGAAGGCGCTGCTCCGGGCCCAGGCGGCAGGCCAGTGGTCAGGCTCATGAACTCCATTCCAGCTGGAGACCCACCCCCGGAGGGGCCCTAGCACCTCTTCCGGACTAGTTTTTCATTTCACCCCTCCATCTGTCCACCATCCATTCATCCATCCATCCTCCATCCACTATCCATCCATCCACCTCTCCACCATCCATCCATCTGTCCACCATCCATTCATCCTCCATCCACTATCCATCCATCCATCCACCTCTCCACCATCCATCCATCTGTCCACCATCCATTCATCCATCCATCCTCCATCCACTATCCATCCATCCACCTCTCCACCATCCATCCATCTGTCCACCATCCATTCATCCATCCATCCTCCATCCACTATCCATCCATCCATCCACCTCTCCACCATCCATCCATCTGTCCACCATCCATTCATCCATCCATCCTCCATCCACTATCCATCCATCCACCTCTCCACCATCCATCCATCTGTCCACCATCCATTCATCCATCCATCCTCCATCCACTATCCATCCATCCACCTCTCCACCATCCATCCATCTGTCCACCATCCATTCATCCATCCATCTTCCATCCATCCATCCATCTGTCCATCACCCACTCATCCATCCATCCTCCATCCATCCTCCATTCACTAACCATCCATCCATCCATCTGTCCATCCATCCATCCATCCATCCAGTTATTCATTCAAACCATAGTTAGAAAGCCATTCAGCCATCCATTTGTCCATCCACCTATCCATCCATCCGTCCGTCCATCCGTCCGTCCATCTGTCCATCCATCTCTCCATCCATCTCTTCATCCATCCATCTCTTCATCCATCATCCATCCGTCCACCCGTCCATCCTTCCATCCGTCCGTCCAGCCATCCCCTCCTTCACGCATTCATGCCCTCGTTGCCAGGTTTCCTCTGGGCCGGGACCTGACGTGCACCTGGTGGCGGTGATGGCGGTTCGGGGACAGGGGAGGAGACGAGGAGACTCTTTCGGGGTTCCTTCAGGGCCTGTGTGTGGGGGCGAGGCGCCGGGCACCCCGAATTCGGGGTTCCCCGAAGGGCCATGATGGATGTCTCCGGAGTGCCAGCCGTGGCGCCAGGTTAACTCGCGGACGCCCCCCCCCCTCTCCGCAGCCGTGGGGTGCGCCCGCATTGGCTGGCCGGGCACGGCGCGCGGCGCTGCATGAGTTGGCAAACAGCTGCTCCTAATCGGAGCGCCGCGCGGCACACAGAGGAGCGTGTCTGCCGCGCTCCTGTCGTCGGTAATGAATTTTAATCGCCGCTACAGGTGAGAAGAATGCGGGAACAAGCTTGTAGCGGCGGCGGACACAAAGGAGCGACAGATGTAGCAGATCTGCGGCCGCGATGAAAGCGAGCTGCCGCCCGCCCCGCGCAATCAGCACGCAGCTGCCGCCGCCGGGCCACGCACGCGGCCGAGCCCGGGCCCCGCCGGCCCGAGGGAGCCGGAAACCGGTGATCCGGCCCCGCCGGCCCGCCGGCCCCAGGGGAGCCGGAAACCGGTGATCCGGCCCCGCCGGCCCGAGGGAGCCGGAAACCGGTGATCCGGCCCCGCTGGCCCCGCCGGCCCCAGGGAGCCGGAAACCGGTGATCCGGCCCCGCTGGCCCCGCCGGCCCGAGGGAGCCGGAAACCGGTGACCCGGCCCCGCCGGCCCCAGGGGAGCCGGAAACCGGTGATCCGGCCCCGCCGGCCCGAGGGAGCCGGAAACCGGTGACCCGGCCCCGCCGGCCCCAGGGGGCCGGAAACGGTGACCCGGCCCCGCCGGCCCCAGGAGCCGGAAACCGGTGCTCCGGCCCCGCCGGCCCGAGGGAGCCGGAAACCGGTGATCCGGCCCCGCCGGCCCCGGGGGAGCCGGAAACCGGTGATCCGGCCCCGCCGGCCCCGGGGGAGCCGGAAACCGGTGATCCGGCCCCGCCGGCCCCAGGGGAGCCGGGGAAACCGGTGATCCGGCCCCGCAGGCCCCAGGGAGCCGGGAAACCGGTGACCCGGCCCCGCGGCCCAGGGAGCCGGACTACCGTGCTCCGGCCGAGCCCCAGGGAGCGAACACCGGTGATCCGGTCCCGCAGGCCCCAGGGGAAGCCGGAAAACCGGTGACCGGCCCCGCCGGCCCCAGGGAGCCGGAAAACGGTGACCCGGCCCCGCCGGCCCCAGGGGAGCCGGAAACCGGTGACCGGCCCCGCAGGCCCCAGGGGAGCCGGAAACCGGTGACCCGGCCCCGCCGGCCCCAGGGGAGCCGGAAACCGGTGACCCGGCCCCGCCGGCCCCAGGGGAGCCGGAAACCGGTGACCCGGCCCCGCCGGCCCCAGGGAGCCGGAAACCGGTGATCCGGCCCCGCCGGCCCCAGGGGAGCCGGGAAACCGGTGACCCGGCCCCGCCGGCCCCAGGGGAGCCGGAAACCGGTGATCCGGTCCTGCAGGCCCCAGGGGAGCCGGAAACCGGTGATCTGGCCCCGCCGGCCCAGGGGAGCCGGAAGCCGGTGATCCGGCCCCGCCAGCATGTGGCTCTCTCTCCGGGCGCCGGGCCCTCCGGCGGGCCTTGGCGGGGCTGCTTCCAGAAGGCTCCGGGATGACCTCAGGGGCGGCTCCCTCCTCCCTCGAGGAGCTGGGAAGCGGCGGCAGGCAGGGCGATGTTGGGGTGCGAGGAAGGCCCGGCCAGGGGCCGATGGGGGGCCCTTTGGAGGCCCTCCGATGGCTACAAGCACCCCATCTTTGGGGAGTCTCAGCGGGGCAGATTGGGGGGGGCTTTATTTTCCCCTCGTCTGTTTAATGTCTGCAATAAAAGCCAAGCTCAGCTGAAACCGGTGTGGCTCAGTGGATAGCTCATCGGCCTGCGGACTGAAAGGTCCCGGGTTCAATTCTAGCAAGGGCATGTACCTTGGCTGCAGGCACATCCCCAGTGGGGAGTGTGTAGGAGGCAGCTGAATTGATGTTTCTCTTTCATTGATGTTTCTAACTCTCTCTCTCCCTTCCTCTCTGTGAGAAAACAATAATATATATATTAAAAATCCAAGGTCAATGGCGTTCTCAAAGCCGTGCTGAGGAGGTCTGTAGGGAAGGAGCGGCCGGCGGGCTGTGCGCTCCGGGAGGCCAGAGGCTTCTGGGAAATGGCGCGTGGCGTCGGAGGGTCTCCTACCCACTCTGCCAGGAGCCTGGAGACCCAGGTCCAAGCCCTTGTGAGGCGCTGGTGCCTCAGTTTCTCCATCTGCACAGTGAGAGGGGTGGGCTGGGAGCCCAGGGCAGTTCCGTTCCTCTCTGACACCCGGGGGTGGCAAGTGCAGGGGCCCTGGGGCCATGGTGCAGGGCCAGCAGCCTTGGCTTTGAAAATCACCTTCTGGCACGGCTGGTGTGGCTCAGTGGTTGAGCGTCAACCTTGAACCAGGAGGTCAGGTTCGATTCCCGGTCAGGGCACAGGGCCGGGTTGCAGACTCCATCCGCAGTGTGGGGTGTGCAGGAGGCAGCCGGTCCATGATTCTCTCTCGTCACTGATGTTTCTATCTCTCTCTCTCCCTCCCCTTTCCCGTCAGAGATCAATCCTATATAATAAAAGCCCAGTAACAGAAACGGTAGAACAATCAGAATGACCAGAGACCAGAACACCATGGCCCCTTGCCTAGTTTGGCCCTGTCCCCCAGGGAGCGGTTAGGGGCGAGCAGTTAGGAGCCAGCAGACCTGGATTGCAAGAGGGATGTCTCACTGACAGTTTAGGCCCGATCTGCAGAGATCCCTGCAGGATCAGGCCTAAACCGGCAGTCAGACATCCCCCGAAAGTCAGACCGGGCTGAGGGACCCCTCCCATGCATGGATTTCATGCACCGGGCCTCTAGTAGAAATATCTTTTAAAAAGTAAATGAAAACTCTTCTGCAGGGTAACTCTTGGTCTTAATGGAAGATCCTCTCATAGAACGCTTTATAAACATCCACTTATGTCAGCTGCTCAGCAACAGCAGAGGTGGGCCTGTCCTTATCCCCCATTCACAGGTGAGGAAACCGAGGCAGGTCCCTCCGTCTAACAAACAACAAGGGCTGGCGAGGATGTGGAGAAGAGGGAGCGCCGGTTCGTGGCTGGTGGGACTGCAGACGGGTGCAGGCAACTACGGAGAACGCTGTGGAGTTTCCTCACAAACTTAAACATGGAGCTTCCGTTTGACCCCGCGATCCCGCTTCTGGGAATACATCCCAAAACCCTCAAAACTCTGCCCTAGCCGGTTTGGCTCAGTGGATAGAGCGTCGGCCTGTGGAGGGAAGGGTCCCGGGTTCGATTCTGGTCAAGGACACGCACTTGGGGCTCCTCCCTGGTTCGGGCCCCAACCCATCGGGGTGTTTCTCTCGCGTCGATGTTTCTCCCCGTCTTTCCCTCTCTCTCCCCCTCTCCCTAAGCATCAATGGGAAGATATCCTCGGGTGAGGATTGACACGCACACACACACGCACACACATGCGCGCGCACACACACGCACACGCGCGCACATACACACACGCGCGCACAGCAGAGGTGGGCCTGTCCTTATTCCCCATTCACAGGTGAGGAAACTGAGGCAGGTCCCTCCGTCTAACAAACAACAAGGGCTGGCGAGGATGTGGAGAAGAGGGAGCACCGGTTCATGGCTGGTGGGACTGCAGACGGGTGCAGGCAACTACGGAGAACGCTGTGGAGTTTCCTCACAAACTTAAACATGGAGCTTCCGCGCGCACACACACCCACACGCACCCACACACACACATACACGCACACACGCGCACATACACGCACACACACACAAACGCGCACACACGCGCACACGCACGCACATGCACACACGAGCACACATGCACACGCACACACAAACGCGCACACATGCACACGCGCGCGCACACGCGCACGCACACGCGAGCACAAACGCACACACGCGTGCGCACACGCGCACGCACACGCGAGCACAAATGCACACACGCGTGCGCACACGCGCACACACACATACACATACACACAAACGCACGCACACACGCACACACGCACGCACACACATGTGCACACACACGCACACAGACTCCTCGAGCCCTGCGCCCCCTCGGGCCGGTCGGTAACGGAGAACGGCGCCTCCCCGGTCCCTCTCCGTCCGCTCCCACGCGGCTCTCCGTCCTCAGTCTCGGGGGTCAGGCAGGTGCGCCCGGGCGGACGGACACACACGGGGTCTCGGTGGGCGGCACGAGGTTCGGGAGCAGGTGACCGCCCTGGGCCTTGCCGGCCTTGGGGGGGGGGGTCCCTCCCCGGAACGCGGGCGGCGGGCAGGCCCCGTCCTCCCGCCCCAGAGGCCCCGGGGGCCGGACCGGCCTGCGCTGAGGCAGAGGCGTGGCCCTCCCCCCCCCCCCCCGCCTCACCTGCGCCGGCGGCTCTTCTCCGCCTCCCGGGGGAGCTCGCTCAGACCCGCGTCTGGTCAGGGGCTGCCTGTGGCCCGTCCGGTGCGGCCATCTCCTGGGGAAACTGAGGCCCGGGCTCCTCGTCGGTGCAGCGGGAGGGGCCTGGTCCCCACGTTGGTGGTCGCTGGGCCCGCAGGACACGCTCCGTGGCAGCCTGCGTGAGCCTGAGCTCAGACGTGGGAACAGTCACGGTGGGCCCCTGGGCGGGGCCCTGCAGGTCCCCACGGCCCCGCTCCAGCCCCTTCTCCGTGGCCCCTTTGTCTGCGCCCGGAGCCGGCGTGCGGGGGGCGTCACCGGGAGGGCGGTGACTCTGATCCGAGGTGCCGGCGTCCTCGCCCCCGCCGTCCGGAGCGCCCGTAACCTGAGAGCCCCCGGGGGCCGGTGTTCGCGCTGGGAGGGCGCTGGGGGCGGTGCCGCGCCAGGCGGGCGCTGGGCTCCAGAGGCGGGCGGCTGCCGCGGATGCGGGAGCTCTGGCAGCCGTGCCCGCTGGCATCGGGCAGCCCGCACACGGTCGGGGCGGAGGGCACCGGGGTGGGGGGCGGCCAACAGCAGGCTCAGAGGCAGCCGAGGGACCCTGCCATCTCTCGAGGTCGGGGTCGGCCTGGGACGGCACAGGGAGCCGAGGGGGGCCCGTGTCCCTGTGAGTATGAGTGCCATGGCGGCAGCTGTGAGTATGTGAGTGCGTGTGCATGCGTGTTTGTGCGAGCCATAGTGCATGAGCGGATGTGCATGTGTGGGGTTAGTGTGTGACCGCATGTGACGTGAGTGTGAGGGTGGGCATGGCTGGATGTGAGTGCGTGTGCGTGCCTGTTGTGTGCGAGCGACAGTGCATGAGTGGATGTGCACGTGTGGGAGAGCATGTGATCGTACGTGACGTGGGAAGGCAGGTGTGGCTGTGTGGAGGGGAGTGTGTGTTTGGGTGTCAGTCTGTGTGCGCTGTGGGGTGCTGCGAGAGCTGGGTGCGTGTGCATGCTGTGTCTGCCTGGGCCGGGATGGGGCCCCTGCCCCCTGCAGCGCAGACCCTGTGGCTGCGTCCGAGGCTGAGCCGGACGGGCGGGCCGGGCCGGGCTCCACGTCCGGGTCACAGAGCAAGGCCAGTGCGGCCGAGTCCGAGCCTCGCCTGCCTCTCCCCCACGCGAAGCGGGCTGCGGTCCTTTCCTCTGGCTACTGAGTTTTCCGTCCGCCGGCGCCCTCGGCCTGGCACGCCCTCCTGCCCGCCCCGGCTGGCCGCTCGGCACCCTCCCGGCTCCAGGTGCTGGTCCCGGCACCTTTGTTTTCCCGGGAACGGCCGTCCCTGTGTGTTCCTCTCCCCGGAGGCTGGTGGGCCAGCACGGCCGGGGAGGGGGGTGGCTCCGGCCCCGGAGGGGGCCCCACGGGGCGTCTGTGTGAGGAGAGCCCCGCCCCCAGTGGAGGGAGGGGCCCACAGGCTCTGAGCTCCGCGGCCGCTCCTCCACCCGGTCACGATCAGGCACCCACCTCCCTGCTTAGGTGGGCGTGGGTCGAGGGAAGCGAAGGAAATGGCCCCTCTGCGTGGTTTGGGCCGGAAACACAGACCCTTCTCTGTGGCCTCCGCCACGTGCTGTGGCTTCCCGCCGCCCCCGGGGGGAGCCGTCCGGCTTTCCCAGGTCCCCCCATCCCCAACCACGTGGCGCAGCCCCGTTTGTGAGCGTGCCCGTGCTTCCCTGAGAAGCGGTGCCCACGCCCCCGGCACCCGCAAGAGGGCTTCCCGCCCGGGCAGGGCGTGGGCGGGGAGGGACCCCAGGTCTCCATCCGGCGTGGGAACTTGTCTCGTGTCCGGTGGCCCTGCCCCAGCGGCCTCTGCACCCCCTCAGGGAAGGGGCCCAGCGTCCCCCTTCCCACGGGGACACCTTGTCCATTGAGGCCCGGCCAGATGTCCTCCATTTCCTTCCGCCGCTGCCCCCCTGCCACACCCTCTGCAGACTGGAGGGTCCTCGTGGCCCCGGCCTTCCCACCCTCCTCCCCTCCCTTTAACACCCCCCCACCCCCGGCCGCCAGCTGCAAGCCTCCGCCCCATCCTTGTCTCGCGGCGGCCGCCCTGGGAATCGCCTCTAATCCGCTCTCCCCCTCCCCCGCCCCCCCAGATGCTGACGACGACCCGCAGCTCTCCTGGGTGGCCTCGTCGCCCTCCAGCAAGGATGTGGCGTCCCCCACGCAGATGATCGGGGATGGCTGCGAGCTGGGCCTGGGCGAGGAGGAGGGGGGCACGGGGCTGCCGTACCCGTGCCAGTTCTGCGACAAGTCCTTCATCCGCCTGAGCTACCTGAAGCGGCACGAGCAGATCCACAGCGACAAGCTGCCCTTCAAGTGCACCTTCTGCAGCCGCCTCTTCAAGCACAAGCGCAGCCGCGACCGCCACGTGAAGCTGCACACGGGCGACAAGAAGTACCACTGCCACGAGTGCGAGGCCGCCTTCTCCCGCAGCGACCACCTCAAGATCCACCTCAAGACGCACAGCTCCAGCAAGCCCTTCAAGTGCCCCGTGTGCAAGCGCGGCTTCTCCTCCACCAGCTCGCTGCAGAGCCACATGCAGGCGCACAAGCGCAACAAGGAGCACCTGGCCAAGGGCGGGGGCGGCGGGGGCGAGAAGGAGGCCCGCGGCGGCAAGGACGACTTCCTGTGCGACTACTGCGAGGACTCGTTCGGCCAGTCGGAGGCGCTGGAGCGGCACCTGCTGGCGCGGCACCCGCAGCTCTCGGAGAAGGCCGACCTGCAGTGCATCCACTGCCCCGACGCCTTCGGGGACGAGGCCGCGCTGCTGGCCCACATCCACCAGGCCCACGCCCGCCAGGAGCACAAGTGCCCCATGTGCCCCGAGCAGTTCTCCTCCGTGGAGGGCGTCTACTGCCACCTGGACAGCCACCGGCAGCCCGACTCCAGCACCCACAGCGCCAGCCCGGACCCCGTGCTGGGCAGCGCCGCCTCCATGAGCAGCGCCACGCCCGACTCCAGCGCCTCGGCCGAGCGCGGCTCCACCCCGGACTCCGCCCTGAAGCCGCTGCGGGGCGCCAAGAAGCCACCGCGGGAGGACGGGCCCGGCTGGCCCAAGGTGGCCTACAGCTGCCCCTACTGCGCCAAGCGGGACTTCCCCGGCCTGGCCGTGCTGGAGATCCACCTGAAGACCGCGCACGCCGACAAGCCGCAGCAGAGCCACACCTGCCAGGTGTGCCTGGACACCGTGCCCACGCTCTACACGCTCAGCGAGCACGTGCTCAAGCTGCACAAGGGCCACGCCTCGCCCGCGCTGCCCTTCGCCGGCCTGGCCGCCTTCCACTGCAACTACTGCCCCGAGATGCTGGCCGACCTCAACAGCCTGCAGGAGCACATCCGCCTGTCGCACGGCGGGCCCGGCGCGGCCGCCGCGGCCGCCGCCGCTCCCGAGGGCGCCAACGCCTTCTTCTGCAGCCAGTGCTCCCTGGGCTTCCTGACCGAGGCCTCGCTCGCCGAGCACATCCAGCAGGCCCACTGCGGTGCGGGCGGCGCCAAGCTGGAGTCGCCCGTGGCGCGGCCCGCCCAGTCCTTCATGGAGGTCTACTCCTGCCCCTACTGCACCAACTCGCCCATCTTCGGCTCCATCCTGAAGCTCACCAAGCACATCAAGGAGAACCACAAGAACATCCCGCTGGCCCACGGCAAGAAGTCCAAGGCCGAGCAGAGCCCCGCGTCCTCCGACGTGGAGGTGTCCTCGCCCAAGCGGCAGCGTCTGGCGCTCGGCGGCGGCGGCGACGCCCTCTCCAACGGCGAGTACCCCTGCAACCAGTGCGACCTCAAGTTCGCCAGCTTCGAGGGCTTCCAGACGCACCTGCGGCTGCACCTGGAGCTGCTGCTGCGGAAGCAGGCCTGCCCCCAGTGCAAGGAGGACTTCGACTCCCAGGAGTCCCTGCTGCAGCACCTGACGGTGCACTACATGACCACGTCCACGCACTACGTGTGCGAGAGCTGCGACAAGCAGTTCTCCTCGGTGGACGACCTGCAGAAGCACCTGCTGGACATGCACACCTTCGTGCTGTACCACTGCACGCTGTGCCAGGAGGTCTTCGACTCCAAGGTGTCCATCCAGGTGCACCTGGCCGTGAAGCACAGCAACGAGAAGAAGATGTACCGCTGCACGGCCTGCGCCTGGGACTTCCGCAAGGAGGCCGACCTGCAGGCCCACGTCAAGCACAGCCACCTGGGCAACCCGGCCCGCGCCCACAAGTGCATCTTCTGCGGCGAGGCCTTCGGCACCGAGGTGGAGCTGCAGTGCCACATCACCACGCACAGCAAGAAGTACAACTGCCGCTTCTGCAGCAAGGCCTTCCACGCCATCATCCTGCTGGAGAAGCACCTGCGCGAGAAGCACTGCGTGTTCGACGCCGCCGCCGAGAACGGCACGGCCAACGGGGTGCCCCCCGCGGCCTCGGCCGCCGCCGCCGCCGGCGCCGCCAAGAAAGCCGAGCCCGCCGACCTGCCGGGCCTGCTGCTCAAGAACGCCGAGGCGCCCAACAGCCACGAGGCCAGCGAGGACGACGTGGACGCCTCGGAGCCCATGTACGGCTGCGACATCTGCGGCGCGGCCTACACCATGGAGACGCTGCTGCAGAACCACCGGCTGCGCGACCACCACATCCGGCCCGGCGAGGACGACGGCTCCCGCAAGAAGGCCGAGTTCATCAAGGGCAGCCACAAGTGCAACGTGTGCGCGCGCACCTTCTTCTCGGAGAGCGGCCTGCGGGAGCACCTGCAGACGCACCGCGGCCCCGCCAAGCACTACATGTGCCCCATCTGCGGCGAGCGCTTCCCCTCGCTGCTCACGCTCACCGAGCACAAGGTCACGCACAGCAAGAGCCTGGACACGGGCACCTGCCGCATCTGCAAGCTGCCGCTGCAGAGCGAGGAGGAGTTCATCGAGCACTGCCAGATGCACCCCGACCTGCGCAACTCGCTCACCGGCTTCCGCTGCGTGGTCTGCATGCAGACCGTCACCTCCACGCTCGAGCTCAAGATCCACGGCACCTTCCACATGCAGAAGCTGGCGGGCAGCTCGGCCGCCTCCTCGCCCAACGGCCAGGGCCTGCCCAAGCTCTACAAGTGCGCGCTGTGCCTCAAGGACTTCCGCTCCAAGCAGGACCTGGTGAAGCTGGACGTCCACGGGCTGCCCTACGGCCTGTGCGCCGGCTGCGTGGCCCGCAGCGCCAACGGGCAGGCGGGCGGCCCCGCCCCGCCCGAGCCCGCCGACCGGCCCTGCGCCGGCCTGCGCTGCCCCGAGTGCAGTGTCAAGTTCGAGAGCGCGGAGGACCTGGAGAGCCACGTGCAGCTGGACCACCGCGACCTCACGCCGGAGACCGGCGGGCCACGCAAGGGCAGCCAGACCTCGCCGGTGCCCCGGGTAAGTGCGGCCGCCGGGCCTGCGCCCTGCGCCCGAGCCCTGTGCGCGCCTCGGGGCGTGGGTGGGCCCCACGGAAGCCCCCACGCCGAGCCCTGTGCTGCCTGGGGCGCGCTCTGCAGTGTTGGGCGGGGGAACCTCGCGGTTGCGACGGGTTTCGTAGGGACCCCGTGTGGCCAGGGCCCCTCCCCGCTGTGTGACACACGCCTCCTTTGCCAAAGCCCCCGTGGGGAAGGGGTGTCATCGTCTTGGCCTGATAGAGCTGTGGGGGTCTGTGATGTCAGCCGTGGCGTCCCCCGGGGAAGGGCCGGGCAGTGGCGGAGGCAGTGCATGCTGTAATCTTTTTTTTAAATGTATTTTTCTTTTTAAATGTATTTTGTTGATTTTTTTTTTTTTTTTTTTTACTAAGAGGAAGGGAGAGGGAGAGAGAGTTAGAAACGTCGATGAGAGAGAAACATCAATCAGCTGCCTCCTGCACACCCTTGACTGGGGATGTGCCCGTGAAACCAAGGTGCGTGCCCTTGACCGGAATCGAACCTGGGACCTGGGACCCTTCAGTCCGCAGGCCGACGCTCTATCCACTGAGCCGCACCGGTGGGGGCACGTGTTGTGATCGTGAGTTGCTCAGGGCTCGCTCCCCTTCTCCAGTCACGTGGCACCAGTGAGAGCTCCAGGCGTAGTGCTGCCATCCTTGCGATGGACAGGGAGGACGGGAAGGGTGAGGAGGGCGGGTGTGGGGGGGCCTGCGGGGAGAGCCGCTCTGCCTCCCCAGCTTTGGAGCCGGGAGTCCTGACAGCTCACAGAGGGGACATCCCCATCGAGGCCCGGGCCTGCCATTCAGGGCTCAGGCGTGCTGGCTCTAACCATTGGCCAGTACCATCTGCAGCAGCAGCAGTAGCTGCAGGACAGTTAGTGCAGTTGCCGGTACAGGAACACCCTAGAAATGGTCCCGCTTGCTGTTTTCAATAACGATCCATTGATTGATTGAGTCATTCATTCATCAAATTTGTCGTGAATATCCAGTATGTTTGGGTGGCCTATCAGCCACGGAGTCGGAAACGGACCTGCCATGGAGGTCCCAGGGGTGTCGCAGGCCCCTTGCCAGTGGTTACAAGGCAGCGGCGTCTGGGCTCCAGGAGGGTCCCCCCGGGCTCTGGGGACTGCGGCCGGGGGCACCTGAGGGCGGGCCTGGAGCCGCCGGGGTCCTCCGTGTCAGACAGGACGGGTGGGGGATCCCCACAGGCTCAGGCAGTCCTGTTCCCAGATCGAGGCGGTTCCATGCACACCCCAGACGCGTCTCCCCCCCTGTAGGGCCGCTGTGGGCGCCGCGGGCAGGGAGGAGGGGTTTGGGGGCAGCCCCCTGCCTCAGGAGCCCGTGGGAGACAGGGGTGTTTGCTGTGTGTTCAGAACAGGGATCTGGGCCCGGGCATTTGAGGGGGAGAGCTGGTGAGGGAACGAGGGGGCTGGAGGGAGTGAAGGCAGACTCTGCAGGGGGAGGCGCTTTGGGGGGGTCCCTGGTCCAGCCCCCCCAAGCTAGGCCCTGATCGTGGCCCTTCCCGGTCACTGCTGCCCAGTTCTGTCCTCGGCCTCAGCCTGCTGGCCGGCCGAGTGGGAGAGGACCTGGGAGCATCTGGGCCTGAAGTCGGGGGGGTGGGTTAAAGTGTCCTCTCCTGGTCTCACCTGTGACTCTTTTTGGGGTTAATCCTCATCTGCTGATATTTTCCCATTGATTTTTAGAGGGCGGAAGGGAGGGGGACAGAAAGAAAGAGAGAAGCATCGATGTGAGAGAGACACATGAACTGGTTGCCTCTTGCATGTACCCAATTGGGGATCGAGCCTACAACCAGGGTTTGTGCCCTTGACCAGTATCGGGCCCTTCAGTCTGCAGGCTGATGCTCTGTCCACTGAGCCACACGGACTGAGGCCCCGCCCGTGACTGACGGCTCTGGGCCTCTGTCCTCGCGGTCAGGCCACCGGGTGATAGGAACAATAGCGTCAGAGTGGCAGCATCCTCCCCCAACGCGGACATGGGGGCCAGGGAGGGCCCCCCTTCTCCCCCCGCCCCCCAGCTCTGGGTGTGCCTCCGCTCCGATGGGCAGGGGCTGGCTGCTGTGACTCACTCCCAGGCTGTACTTCTCGCCGAGGATGGAGGGCGCATAGCGGGCTGCCCTCCCTGTCCTTCTCCCGTGTGTCATCCCCACGCCCGTCCACAGAGTCAACTACCAACAGCACAACGATGGACATTTCTTTGGAGAGCCACAGTTTTTAAACATAAACGTCTTCTAACGCCACTTCTTCAACACAGACTCGCCCGGGCCGTGGCATTTTGTGGAAGAGCCACACTCCAGGGACCACAGAGCCGCATGTGGCTCGAGAGCCGCGGTTTGCTGACCGCGGGATGAGGATGCCCTGCTCTCGAGAGGCAGAGACGGGCATGAGCCAGCTGATGGCGGTGCCACGGCCTGGCTGGGCCCAGCCTGAGCCCAGCCTGGTACTGAGACGGGCGAGACGGGCGTGGGCGGGGCTGGGTGGTCGGTTACCCCCATGCTCGCGGGGCCCTGCTCTGCCCCTCCCGGGTGCACCGGCCCATCCCTGTCTCTGGCGCTGCCCGCTCTGGCGCTGCCCGCCCTGGCGCGGGGGCTGCTGGCGCCACCTCCTTCCCCGTCTCCGTCCTGCACCTCAAGTCCTGCTTCCCGAAGCCCCCACTGTGTCGGCATCGGCTCTTCTGTCGTTTCCATGGCAACCACCCGGGAGCCTTGCTGTGACCTCTGTCTTGGCAGAGAGAGGATCCGGGCTCAGAAAGGGGCGCCGCGGACCCCAGGATGCACAGCTGCGCGGGCGGCGCCGGGTCAGACCGAGGGGCCTCAGCGGCGGCCGGGCCTGCGGGGAGGAGGGGAGCGGCGGCCCCAGCGAGGCCCGGGCAGAGGGCCGTGTGCAGACGGAGCGAGACAAAGCCCGCACCTCCCCGCGGAGGGCGCCGCCTCCAGGGCCTGGCCCCCTGCCTGGGCACGCCCGGGGGCAGGGGCCCAGCTGTCTGCCCGCCCACCCGCCCGCCGCCCCCCTCCCCCGGGACTCAGGCCGGCAGGAGCAGACTCTGGGGGCGGCGAGGGGCTCAGGGGCTGGCAGGCTGGGACCCTCGGGAGCGTATCCATAGCAACCGGCTCTCGGAGGACCGGGTTCCCGTGGGGCCGAGGCTGCTGTTGGCTGGAGCGTGAAGCATCGAGGTTCCCGCCGCCCCAGTGTGTGGGTAATAACAGCGTCCCCCATCCCCGGCCCCGGTGCCGCGGGGGCGACGGGTGCTCTCCCAGCCCTCCCTGAGCGGGAAAGGCGTCCAGAGAGGCCTCGCCCAGTCCCACCGGCTTCCGTCACCTGACCAGAGCCTTGCTCGGGGTCTGGGGCTGGGAGCCCCGAACAATAGCGAGATGCGGGCTCCGGCGGGAGCCTGCCGAGCCTGAATCCCTGCGGGGGCTGTGGCCGAGTGGCTGAGCCTCTTGAAACTCCATTTTCTCATCCCTGCAGCCATGGTGAGCACTCCGAGTAAACAGTGCCTGCACACAGTAGGTGGTGAGCAGCCTGCACACAGTAGGTGGTGAGCGATGGTGAGCGTTCCGAGTAAACAGTGCCTGCACACAGTAGGTGGTGAGCAGCCTGCACACAGTAGGTGGTGAGCGATGGTGAGCGTTCCGAGTAAACAGTGCCTGCACACAGTAGGTGATGAGCAGCCTGCACACAGTAGGTGGTGAGCAGCCTGCACACAGTAGGTGGTGAGCGATGGTGAGCGTTCTGAGTAAACAGTGCCTGCACACAGTAAATGGGGAGCAGCCTGCATACAGAAGGTGGTGAGAGACGGTGAGCATTCCTAGTAAAGAGTACCTGCACACAGTAGGTGATGAGGGACGGTGAGTGTTCCGAGTAAACAGTGCCTGCACACAGTAGGTGATGAGCAGCCTGCACACAGTAGGTGGTGAGGGACGGTGAGCGTTCCGATAAAGAGTGCCTGCTCATGAGCCGTGGTCGCCCTCCCGGAAGCCCAGCAGCTCTGTGTTCTTCCCCTCCTGCCCTGCTGACCCCGTGTCCGCTCCTCCAGCCCCGTGATCGGCAAACGGCGGCTCGGGAGCCACATGTGGCTCTTTGGCCCCTGCAGTGTGGCTCTTCCACAAACACCACGGCCTGGGCGAGTCTGTGTGGAAGAAGTGGCGTGAGAAGGAGTTTATGTTTGAACAATGTGGCTCTCCGAAGAAATGTCCATTGTTGTGCTGTTGGTGTTTGGCTCTGTGGACGGATGAGTTTGCCGACCGCGGGCCTGGGGTGTCCTCCTTCGGCCCGGGCCTCTGGCTGCGGCTGCGGCTGCGCGGGGCCAGGCCGGGAGGCAGCCCTGGCCTCAGGCCTGGGCTCAGCGCTGCTTCTCCGGGGCCCTGCCCTCCCCTGGGCAGCGGGGAGGGAAGGCAGCTGCTCCGAATGCCGGGTTCTGTGTGTGCCTGTCGCCTGGCGGGGCCAGGGCTCCAGCGGGAGAGGGCGTCTCTCGGGGACGGAGAAGGGGAGACACACAGAGAGGAGGTGTTGGGCGAGGAGGGGGCGGCGGCCCAGGGTGCAGCGGGAAATCGGGGAGAGAGAGAGAGAGAGAGAGAGAGAGAGAGAGAGAGAGAGAGAGGCCTCACTGCTTCTCCCAGTGCTCGTCCCACCAGCCTGGGGACCGACAGCCCTGCCGGTGGGTGCCCTCCGCTCTGGGCATGGGTGCCCCTGCCTGGCAGGCGAGGCCTCGGGGCCGTCTCTGTGCCAGGCTGCTGGGCCACGTGCACCTTCGCGGGTGTGTGTGGTGAGCCTTTGTGAGTGTGTGCCTGCGTGTGTGAGTGTGTGCCTGCCTGTGTGAGTGTGTGCCCGCATGTGTGAGTGTGTGCCTGCGTGTGTATGCCTGTGTGAGTGTGTGCCTGCGTGTGTGAGTGTGTGCCCGCCTGTGTGAGTGTGTGCCTGCGTGTGTGAGTGTGTGCCCGCCTGTGTGAGTGTGTGCCTGCGTGTGTGAGTGTGTGCCCGCCTGTGTGAGTGTGTGCCTGCGTGTGTGAGTGTGTGCCTGCCTGTGTGTGTACCTGCCTGTGTGAGTGTGTGCCTGCGTGTGTGAGTGTATGCCTGCCTGTGTGAGTGTGTGCCCGCATGTGTGAGTGTGTGCCTGCGTGTGTGTGTGCCTGTGTGAGTGTGTGCCTGCGTGTGAGTGTGTGCTTGCCTGTGTGAGCATGTGCCTGCGTGTGTGAGCGTGTGCCTGCGTGAGTGTGTGCTTGCCTGTGTGAGTGTGTGCTTGCCTGTGTGAGTGTGTGCCCGCCTGTGTGTGAGGGCACAGGTGGGCACAGCGTCTGCGGGAATGGTCGCGGGGGTGCGTACCTGGGGGGGCTGTGCACACGGCGTCGGAGGCTGCAGGTGCGTGTCGGGACATGGACACGGCGGGTGTGGCGACGAGGGTCTGGGGGGGATGCCGAGGCTGCGTTAGGGACCAGCCTGGCCGGCGGCCTGCGTGGACTGTGGCCGTCACTCCTCGGGGTGCTGCACCTGTGATGGGGAGCTGGTTGTCGTTGGGGTGTGGGTGTGTCACTGTGAGTGGGGTGAGGTGAGTGGGTGGAGGAGGGGTGGGTGGGTGGGTGGAGGCGGGTGGGTGGACTCCGCTGTGAACTGTGTGTGGGAGGGGCAGCTGCTCTGGAAGGCAGCCTGACCCCCGTGCCCCGGCTGGCGAGCTGGTCCGGAAGCAGGCGGGAGGGACACTGCCCACGGTGACCGAGTGGGCGGGGGGGGATCCCCGAGTGGGGCTGCAGGACCTCCTGCCTCTACTCTCTCCTTCCTCCGGCTAACACCTCCCTGTTTCACTTTCCAAACAGAAAAAGACCTACCAGTGCATCAAGTGCCAGATGACCTTCGAGAGCGAGCGTGAGATCCAGATCCACGTAGCCAACCACATGATAGGTAAGGGGAACCACGTGATCGGTAAGGGGAACCACGTGATCGGTAAGGGGAACCACGTGATCGGTAAGGGGGGCCACATATCGGTAAGGGGGACCACGTGATTGGTAGCGTGATCAGTAAGGGGAACCACGTGATCGGTAAGGGGGGCCACGTGATCGATAAGGGGAACCACGTGATCAGTAGGGGGGCACGTGATCGGTAGCGTGATCAGTAAGGGGGACCACGTGATCGGTAAGGGGGACCACGTGATCGGTAAGGGGGACCACATGATCGGTAAGGGGAACCACGTGATCAGTAAGGGGGACCACATGATTGGTAAGGGGGACCACGTGATCGGTAAGGGGGACCACATGGTCGGTAAGGGGACCACGTGATCGGTAAGGGGACCACATGGTCGGTAAGGGGACCACATGGTCGGTAAGGGGACCACGTGGTCGGTAAGGGGGCCGCTCGGCTGCATGCTGGGGTCGGGGGCCTGAAGTTCCTGTGTTCACGGTTGGCTCTGGGGAGAGGGCTGGTCCCTGTGGGCTCCTGTGTGTGCAGCCTCGGGCTGAGGCACCGGGAGCCATGGATGGTTCTGGAGCAGGTGTGGCTGGACGTGGCTGTGGGAGGCAGGGCTGACAGCCGGGAGGCAGGGCTGAGGGGGGTGGGGGAGGACAGAGGCCGCCTGGCCTGGCCCGGAGGGGAGGGCAGGAGACGGTGGGGGCTGGGGACAGCGAGGAGGGGGGAGAGGCTATATCTGGCTTGTGCCCTGTGCCCCGTGGGCCCTGGAGGCTGGGAAGGTGGCAGCTGCCGGCGGGAGGTGTGAATGGAGGAAAGCCAGGCCCGGAGCCCGGCGGGGGGCAGAGGGAGGCTCTGTGTTTTCAGAGCAGCTCTTGGGCCCGGGTCCCCGTGGACAGCTTCCCCCGCTAAGTGGCCGGGCCCCACGTGGCCTCCGGGCGCTGGTGGCACCAGGGGCCGGGCGGGCGGCGTGGCCGTCAGCGGGGCGGCTCTCGTAAACCCTGCGGGGCCTGAGCTGCCCCCGCGGCCGGCTGCCGCGCCCTCCCGGCGGACACTAAGCGTTCTGTTTATGGCGGGGGCCCCTCCGTGGCCTGCAGCCTCCGGCCGGGTCACAACGACTCGGGGACACAGACACGTCGCCTTGGAAACGGGTCCCCGGCACCCGCTCCGGCAGCAGCCGGCCGGCCGTGGTGTGGAGCTCGTGGACGGGCGAAGCCTCTGGAAATCTCAGCGCTGGGGTCACCTTGGAATCCCCCCCCACACATGGAGACAGAGGCCCCCCTGGGCCCCCCTAGCTTTCAGACACCCCTCCCCTCCCCCTGCAGCCACACCACACGCTTGGGACAGCACACAGCTCTGTCTTGCTGGCCTCCTGCCCGCGTGGCCTGGCTCCGCCCAGCCCCCGTCCCCACCTCCCATCAGCCCCCGCTGGCCCCGGCCCCCCAGATGCTGCCGCAAAGCTCCCCGGCCTTGGAGCAGAGGCTCGTGGGTGCTGGGCAGAGGCAGGCCCCCTGGTGGCTGGAGGAGGAGTTGGCCCTGGTGTGTTGAACATGTATGTGCGAGGCGTGTGCAGCCCTCCCAGGGCACTGGGGGGGCTCGGACCCCGGGGGGGAGATTTGCGGGGGAAGACAGGTCCTCCGCCTGTGGACCTGTCTCCGATCAGCCTCTGCCGGAGAGGCTGGGCACGGGCCTGAGGACGTTCCTTAAAGGATGAACGTGCTGTGACCTGGGTGGGCCCCGGGGTCCTTGCTCGGGGCTCTGTGGGCACCTGGGGAACCCATGGAGGGGTGGGGGGGGGGAGCAGGGACTGGCCTCGGGACCTAATCAGGAACGCTGCCCTCTGTGTCCTCGGGGAGTTGTGGCCTGCGGGTGGCAGTGGGCCATCCCAGGGCGTCCGTGGTGCTGGGCTCGGTGGTTCCCGGACCCTCAGCCCCTTCCCGCGCCCTGAGGGGCCGGGCTTCGCGGTGGGCGGGAGCGGGGGAGGCGTGTCGGCGGCCTCTGATCTCGGGATTAGGGCGCTCAGTGATGGGCTGCTCATCCTTCTTCTCTGTGGCCCGGGAGCTCTCAGACACAGAGGGAGAACCCGCTCTGCTCAGCGTTGGTGCGGAATGGAAATCCAGGGCCTGGGCTGGAAAATGAGACTCCGCCCGCTGCCTGGCGTGGGGCTGGAAGGCAGACCTGTGACCCAGGTCACAGTTCGATTCCCGGTCAGGGCACAGGCCCGGGTTTCGGGCTCCATCCGCAGTGGGGGGCGTGCAGGAGGCAGCCCACCCATGATTCTCTCTCCTCAGGGATGCTTCTATCTTCCTCTCTGAAATCAATAAGAAAATACATTTTTAAAAAAATATATTTTTATTGATTTTGTACAGAAAGGAAGGGAGAGAGATAGAGAGCTAGAAACATCGATGAGAGAGAGTCATCGATCAGCTGCCTCTTGCACACTCCCTACTGGGGATGTGCCCGCAACCAAGGTACATGCCCTTGACCGGAATCGAACCCTGGACCTCTCAGTCCCCAGACCGACGCTCTATCCATTGAGCCAAACCGGTTTCGGCAGAAAATACATTTAAAAAAAAGAAAAGAAAAAAAAGAAAGAAAATAAAAACGTCCGAGTTGAAGCGATGAGAGCTAGTTCAGGGCCCTTCACCGAGGCCCCTGTGCAGCCACACACAGCGCACGCCTCTGGAACCAGTGCTGTTTGAGAGGCAGGGAGCCCTGGGGGCTGGGGCGTGTGGGGTGCGCTTGGGCAGGTTGTGGGCTGCACAACTGCAGGGGGCGCCACGCACACCGCCTCCATGGGGCCCTGCCCATGGGGCACCGGGAGCTTCCGCACCTGCCCCGCCTCTGAGCGCCCAGATTCCCCCTCTGCCCGGGTGCCGGGACCTCCCCCCACCCTCCCCTCTCCTCGGGGTTTCGGGGACACGTTCCTCCAGGAAACCGGGGTGCCGGCTCCGTGGGGGCGCTGCTGGGGCCGCTTCCGCTCCTGCGTGCCGCCCCGCCGGCGGCTCCGCGGTAACCTGTGGGGTTTGCGCGGAAAATAGAAACGCTCTTTGTAGGTCAGTTTGCGGTAATTTTGGCAGCTGCGGGGCCGCCGGGGAGCGCGGCTCGGCTCCCCCGCGTCTCTCCCGCTCGGTGTGAGGCTTTCGCGGAGGCCTTCCCGGAGGAACCGCACCCCCGGAAACGCCGCCCGCCGCCTCCCCTGACCTGGTTTCCATCAGCAGGAGCGGCCCGCCTGCCGCACCCGCAGCCTGGGGGGTGGGGGGGGGGATGGTCCTCGACACAGGGAGCCTCCTGCCCCGGCCCCCAGCCCCCGCTCCCTGCCCCCGCCCCCCGCCCCCATCCTGGGCTGCGGATGTGCCCAGTGGTCAGCCTTCCATCGCCAGAAGCTCCCGGCGCCCAGCTGTGTGCCCCTGCTGCAGGGGGAGGGGGTGGTGAGCAAGTCCTCGTCAGACCCCGCCTCCACGGGCCTGGCAGTGGGACTGGGGCGCAGGCGGTAGGTGAGGGGGGGCTGGTGGGATTGGTAGTCCAGAGAGAGCGGTGACAGGGTGTGGGTGGCTCAGACCGGTGCCCAGAGAAGCCGGGAGGGCTTCCTGGAGGAGGCGGTGAGGCCCTGGACTCTGGGGCCTCCTCTCTCTCTCTCTTGCTCGCTCTCTCTCTCTCTCTCTCTCTCTCATTTTGGGGGGCCCTGTGAAGCACTTTGGGACAGAGCATCTCTAGTTCAGGACAGGAAGCGGGAAATTCAGTCCCAACCAAACAGTAATTCGGCTCCAACTGCGTGTGTGGGACTTACCGCCAGGATCCGAGTTGCAGAACCCGCCCCCCCCCCCTTCCTGTGAACACGACTCAGAGGAATCCCGGGGCCGCACGGCCACCACGGACCCTGGCCCGGCGCCAAGCACGGGGGACATCCTGAGATGGAGCTGGGAGCGCGGGCGGCCGGAGCCCCCAGCGGTGCTGATGGATTCCGGGACCCGCAGTCATTAGTCTGGCCGGGCTGCAGCCGCGCGGCCGGGCCTGGAGCCTTCGGGCCATTACGAGCTAATGGCTCAGTGTGGGCCTCAGTGTGGGCGCAGCCGCTGCCGTCAATCTCCGCGCCGGCGGGTGATAAACGCGCGGTCCCTGCCCGCTCCCCGCCGCCCGGGGCGCCCGGCCCAGCTCCCTGCCCCTGCCCCTGCCCCTGGCCTCTGTGTCTCTCCTCCGAGTGGGGAGCGAGGCTGCGAGGAGGCCGGGACCGGGATCCGGCCCAGGTTCCAGGGCCCGTCCAGCTCTTGGTTCCGCTGGCCTGGCTTCGGGGTGTGTCCTCAGGGTGGCCGCAAAGCCCGCGGGCCACGCTGGGCGGCGCTGACGGGGCCTCTGAGCGCCTGGATGGCAGGTGCTCGGACCGATGGGGTCCTGAGACCCCAGACACCACGTCCCACAGAGCTGGGGCCTCAGCGCCAGGGACCCCCCCCCACCGACTCCCCCTCTCCCGCTGGCTCCACAGTCAGGGCACAGACAAGCAGCCGGTGAACGATCAATTAGTGCAACGGCCAGTCACCGTTTCTCTCTCAATTCAGTCAATCAATAAATAAAATTTAAAGGACGCTGTCTGCCAGCATCCCGACCCAGCAGCGGGCTAACAAAACACTGATGTTTGCCCCTCACCGGCTCCCACCCAGTAAACCGGGGAACAGACTCTGTCACGGAGCCCGGTTCCGCGAACCTTGACCCGCCCACCGAAATAGAACTCGGATGCCGCGCTCGCTTCCCGGAAAAAAGTAAAATAAGATAAACAGATCAATCGTCCTCTCAAACCTCTATAGCATCCCGTCAATGTCTCCTTATTACAGCTGAGAGCGGGTAAATATTTTATTACGAACCAAAAAGCCCAAACAAACAGTTTGGTAAACAGTGATTACGTGACAAGGAAAAACAGCTGTGGCGGCGGCGTTGCCTGCAGTTACTCGTGCGCGCTCGCATGGCGCCTGCCGTGCGGTCGCCTGTTCTAAATCTCCCTCCTTGTCGCTATTATTAAAAATCTTAAAAAGGTGCCAGATCTTAAATGAAGGGGGGAAAAAATGATTCTCTAGAAATTATTCATATCACAGCGCGCCGCTCCCGAGCCTGGCAGGGGCGCGGTATTTTCGGCGGAATTAACATAAAATATACAACTGCAAATTACCCGGGAAATCGGTGCGCTCCTGACGGCGCGCCTCTACACGCGGAGAGAAATGTTCGCACCGCCCGCCACACACACACCCGCCCCGGCCCCCGCACGTTTCAAAGGGGAAGGGATAGATCAGTCAAAAGGAGCCGAGGCTTAACGAAGGCAGTGGCCCCTGGGCGGGCCGGCTGGCCGGCGGGCCGGAGTGTGATTATCGAAGACGACCTCAGAAACCCCGAGAAGGCAAGGAAAACAGCCCGCAGCCTTCTGCCCCCCTCCTCCCCTCCTCCCCTCTCCCGGCCTCGGCCCGCCTTCCCCCGAAACGCAAGAATTGGCGCGGCCCCGCGGAAAATGCAAATCTCGCCGTAAATATTTTATAAAATGGTTGCATACATCCCAAAAGCTATAGGTCTTAATTGAGAGCAGGCGATTTTTCTAGTCAATAGATGGAAATGGGAAAATGCTAATTTGTGTTTTTCTCCTTATGAGGGGGAGGGGGGGGGGAGAAAGAAACCCCGGAGAACAGCCAGGCACACGCGCGCTCATTTTAATATTATAAATAGAATGGGGCTCCCTGGTGCCATCCCACAGCCAGGCTTATCTCCCGGGGCTGCGGCAGGAGCCCTGAGCAGCGCCGGCCGGAAGGTGACCTCGGAGGACGGCAGGGGGAGGAGGGGGAAGCAGGCAGAGCGCGGGTGCCGCTCCCCACCATCGGCACCCCGGGCACCGGCAGGCGGGAGGCAGCACCAGGGGGCAGTGCCCAGGCTCTGCTCCCCCAGGGCCAGAAGCAGGAAGGGAGAGGGCGGCCTCCCCGTGGGGCTGCCTGGGCCTTCCGCTCTAGCTGGGGGTCTCGGGGCTCCCCCCGGAGCAGCTGTGATGGAGGGAGGGCTGGCAGGACGGCAGGTGGCGATTGGCAGTCTCAGAGTCCAGGTGGAAACCGGGGTCTCTGCCCCTGATGCCCGGAGCCCCCCACGAAGGGGAGCCCTCTCCCCCGTGAGCCCGCAGCCCCCATCCCACCAGGAACAGGGACGCTCCCACCCGGGGCCGTACTGGCCGCCTCGCCAGCCACAAGCCATGAGCGGGCGCTGGTCCAGGCAGGGATGCGCCGTCTGCAAAATACACGTCGGATTGCCAGCCGGCGTGGCTCCATGGCTAAGCGTCGACCCACGAACCAGGAGGTCAGGGTTCGATTCCCGGTCAGGGCACAGGCCCGGGTGGTGGGCTCCGTCCCCAGTGTGGGGCGTGCAGGAGGCAGCCGGTCCTGGATTCTCTCTCATCACTGATGTTTCTCTCTCTCTCTCCCCCCCCCCCCACTCTCCCTTACTCTCTGAAATCAATAAGAATATGTGCTAAGCATGTGTGTGTGTGTGTGTGTGTGTGTATCAGATTTTGAAGACTTGGTATGAGAGAAAGAAGGCAAACATTCCCGTCACTGTTCAGTGGGTTAGACGGTACGACCAATGACGTGGGCACCCGGGGTTAAATAAAAAAGGGAAAGCATGTTTCCTCGGGCTTGTCTTCGGTGTGCCCGGTACCACATGCAAGTCACACGCGTGGTTGCGACCACACTTCCCGGGACAACACACTCTGGTCTGCGCCTGGTTGGCGTGGAAAGCCTGTGCTGTGGTCACATCGGGGGAACTGGGAAACTGAGGCACCTGCTAGAAACATACGAAATGAGCAAGAAGGGGGGGTGGCCTGTGGGCCGTGGGCCTGGCCACGGGGTGCCACGCCTTTGCCGGGGTGTCTGGCCCTCCAGCCGGCCTCGCGTCCGCGCAGCGCCGGGGACCACGGAGACGACCACGGAGACCCCCACGGGAGCCGGCCCGGGAGCTGTCTGTGGGGACACCATTCCCTCCGCCAGCGATGGGCGCGAAGAGTTCTGTTTTTCTGGAAGTTTCTAGACGCAGGTCCCGAACGGCATGCCAGTGCTTTATGGGCCGAGTCCAGGGTGTGGTGGTGGTGGTGGTCGTAGCCCTCCTGCTCGCTCCTCTTTAAAAAAAAACGCCAAACCTCAAGGAATCTGTTTTCCTTACGAGAAAAATGAAAGTACAGCCGAATCCGGTGTGGCTCAGTGGATAGAGCGTCGGCCTGCGGACTCAAGGGTCCTGGGTTCGATTCCGGTCAAGGGCATGGACCTTGGTTGCGGGCACATCCCCGGTGGGGGGCGGGCAGGAGGCGTGTTTCTCTCTCATCGATGTTTCTAACTCTCTATCCCTCTCCCTTCCTCTCTGTAAAAAAATCAATAAGATATATTTAAAAAGAAAATGAAAGTACAGAGACATAGAGGGAAGGGAGCAAATCACCCAGAATCCCTCCTCCAGGGAAGACGGCGGCTCAGCGCCTGGCGTTAGCCGACCCTGCTCTGCGATACCTTGTGAGCGCGGCTGTAGACACAGCGCCCGCTGGACGGGTGCCCAGCCGGACGGGCACGGGGAAGGGCCTCTCCGTGAGAACGCCGGCACTGGTGTGTGACTCATGCTCAGCACACAGCTCCCCGTCCCCCTCACGGAGGCCACAGCGCAGGCCCTGACCTGGTCCCCTGGGCCCAGAATGCCCCCTCTTGTCCCTGCCCGGTCCCCGGGCACCCTCGGCCCCGACCTCCGACGGCCCGAGCACAGTCCGTCCCTGCTCCTTCGCCCGCGGGAGCACTGCCCCTCGCACGCACCTGCTTGTGCTGCGTGGAGTTAGGATGTCGGTGCTGCCCTGTCCCCTGTCCCCTCCGCTGTGTGCTTGATAATGGCGCGTGTCCGCACACACGCCTCTCCCTCGCCACGTTCCGTGGCTGCGTGGTGCTCCCGCCTGGGAGGTGCCACGGCTCGAATCCCCTGTGGGAACCGTTAGCGCCTCCCGGGAACGTCTGTGCACGCTGGGCGACGCCGCCTCGTCCTCGGGGCGGTGGCCGGCGAGGCCGTGGCGGGAGGGGGACAGGGCGACAGGGAGGCTGGCGTGCCCACCGCGGGGGCCAGGCTGCGGCGTGCAGGATGCTGGCACCACGGCAGCTGCCAGCTGGGCCTCATCAGCGGCGGTGTTAATTACTGGGAGCCCCGGTTCCACGGCGGGCGGGCGGGCGGGGACGGGGCGCACGCGGGAAGCGGGGTCACCTTGAAACAGACTCTTCTGGGGAAGCGCAGCCGAGAGGAAGACCACAGGCAGCGGGGCCCGGCTCCCATCCCGGCTCCCCTGCAGCCTGGGGGGTCCTGCGTGCCCCTCCACACCCTGTGTCCCCACACACGCACCCCGTGTCCCCGCACACGCACCCGTGTCCCCACACACTCTCCCTGTGTCCCTGCACACGCTCCCCGTGTCCCTGCACATGTAAGTGCCATTTGAAAACTCCATGTCAAAGCCTGCCGTGTGTGGGGAAGCGTGACGGTCACTGCCGTGTAATACACACGGGAGGGCTCGCCGGAAAGGGTCTGTGCGGCCCCCCGTGGCAGCGGCCCCGTGCCTTTGTCCTGCCTTTGGTGGGTGAGCCAGGACCACGGAGCTGGCTGACCCCTCCTGCTGACCTTTGGCCTCCCAGGCAGCTGGCCAGGTCTGGCCGCCCGAGGATGTGCTGAGGGGACACCCTGGCTCGGGAGTTGAGCCGGGGCTGGGCGGGGGCCGCCTGGCAGTGCTGATGGGGGGTCGGGGGGGGGGGGGCAGCCACGCAGCGTGACCAGGTTGGGGAGGCGCACCCCGGCCCCAGCCAGGTGAGCACAGGGCTGCGGGCGATGGGGCCAGGCTGCAGGGAAGGGACCGGTCCGCTGTGACTCCATGGGGTGGCCTCCTGGGTCTGCCGCGGGAATCCGTGTGTCTGACTCGGTCCATCCCTCCCCCGGCGGCTGCCTCCGGATCATGGTGCTGGGAGCGGAGCCCCCCGGCCAGGCGGCGTGGACCAGAGGGAGATAGAAACGTAAACATAGATTCACATGGATCCCCCCTGCCCCGCCCCCACCCCCTGCACGGGGTCGCCGACCGTCCCGTCCCTGGCTGAGCTTTGCGGGCACGCTCCCTCGCGCTGGCGTTTTGGGCGCCCGGCTCCGTGACGGAGGCCCCGCCGGGAGTGACGGGCCGGTGGGACGCAGCTGCGTGGCGCCCGGTAATTACCCGCCGCCGGCCGCGCCGGGCCCTCACGCCCGGCTTCATTAGGAGCCGGCCCTCGCCGGCCCGGCCGCCTGTATGTGTATTTTTTCATTTAACCGACCGGCCCTGCTCGGGCGCAGAGGTAATTTGACTTTTTGAAACCACGGAGCCCCTGTGAATTCCCTCCCCGGCGCCTCCCGCTCCGCCAGCTGATCCGCCCCGGAAGACAAAAGCTGTATCTGGGGCGAGGAGGCAGAGTGAAAATAAAAAATAAAAGTCCTCCACCGAACACGTTAGCACGGAGCAAAGCGCATACAGCGGACGCGAACCGGTCTGTGCCGGGGGGAGAGGCTGGGCGTCGGGAAGTGGGACCGGATCGGCCCTGAGCCGCGGGCTGAGCCGGGAGGTGCTGGCCGCGGGCGGGAGGGAGAGGGTGTTGGTGAGCGGTTGGGAAAGGCTCCCGCCGGCCGGCTTCTCCCTTTGTCTGGTTTTGGTTGAGGGGGGGAAGAGGGGGCGGCCAGAAGCTGGGTGAGGGCACATCTTGGGGGCCCGGGAGAGGGATTGGGGGGACCCTGGGAAGAAACACTCAGCATTTGGGAGGGGGGGTTCCTTTCGTTTCTCCCATTCACCGTGGCCTCTCGGCTGCGGGGAGTGGAAGGCCCCGGAGAACCTCAGAAAAGGGCTCTGTTGCCTGGCCGGCGGGGCGCAGGGGTTGAGTGTTGACCTATGATCCAGGGGGTCAGGGTTCAATTCCCAGTCAGGGCACAGGCCCGGGTTGTGGGCTCCATCCCCAGTGGGGGGCGTGCAGGAGGCAGCCGATTGGTGATTCTCTCTCATCACGGATGTTTCTTTCTCTCTCTTCCTCTCCTTTCCTCTCTGACATCAATACAAATATATTTGGGGGGAAAAATAAAGACAAGGAAAGGGGGCTCCATCAGGCACCCTGGCCTCTCCCAGCTCCTTCCTTCCTTCCTGATGGGGAGCAGCGCCCCGGACGACGCCGGAGCCACCACGTCCCAGGAGCTGACCATTCACCCCGGGCCAGCGGATAGGCGCTCGGTTGGCAATGTCTGCCTCGGTGGCAGCGGGAGGAGGCCCTCTTGCCTGTCAGATCTGGTCCCGGTTCTCCCCAGTCCCAGTTCTCCCAGTTCAGACTCTCCCGGTCCCAGTCCTCCGCGGTCCGGAGCTGGAAGGCGGGGAAGGATGGTGAGTGCCGTGCGGTGGAGGGAGCAGGCCGGCGGCGAGGCAGTTGTGAGAGCAGAGCCGGCCCCTCGGAGGTCCCCCGGCTCCGAGCTGTGATCCGCACGCCACACGCAGACAGCTGGCCGCCCAGCGTGGGCCGCGCCTGCTGCTCGGCGCGGGGACGTGGCGGGGACCAGGTACGGCTCGGGCTCCCCGCGCAGATGCGGCCGGGAACGTCTTAATTTGCTGGCGTGCGAGGGGGGCGCTGGGCTGGCCACGCGGCCACAGACCCGGCCGCCTTTGTCGTGCGGACGGGCTCGCACGGCTCCGAGCGATTTTATGAGGGACACGCCAGCCGCACACGGGGTGCCCGCCACGCCAGGGGTGCCGGGGACGTGGGCAGGTACCGGAGGGGGCGTGGTAATTGCACGGAAGCATCATGCCCGTTACCCCGCCAGCCACTGGGGGGGCAGCGGGCTCGGCGCCTGGGAGGCTCCGATGGAACATGGGACCCTCAGAGGCTCGGCTGCCTTCCTCCGGGCGAGGCCGGAGTGCCGCCGGGCGCTGGGCGAGGTGCCCCTTCGGGCTGTGCGGGTGTGAGGACAGGGAAAGGCTCTCCGCGCTGGCCCCAGGGCACTCGTGGCTCGGGCTGGGAGCCGCGGCTGGTGCTGCTGCCCCCGGGCGGTTGGCTGGCCCCCAGCGCGGGTGCAACGTGCCTCTCGTGACGGACACCTTGTCATCCTCCTCCTGGCGGTCCTCCCGTTCGTTCCTTTCCCGGGGCTGTTCCACGGGACACATGCGTGGAGCACGCGGTGGCTCTCCCTCCACACGGAACGGGCCGCCGTGGAGCAGGCAGCGGCGGATTGCCGGGATCGGCGCTCGGACGCCAGGCGGATTGCCGGGATTGGCGCTCGGACGCCAGGCGGATTGCCGGGATCGGCGCTCGGACGCCAGGCGGAACGGCCGTGTTGCGCTCCCCGAGGCAGTCCGTTAACACACTCTCCGGTTCGGGCTGCAGGCAGGCCCTGGGGCAGAGGCGGGCGGGCTCACCGTGGACAGGCTGTATAACACGCACACCGCTAGGAGGCAGTGACGCCTTCCCTGTCCCCACGGTGGTGCAGCACGGCGGGAAGGGGTGCGGAGGGAGTGTGGGTCTGGCAGAGGGGAGATGCTGGGGGCAGGGCTGGGGGCGGGCAGGCCGGCCTCGGCTGCTACGCGGGGGGCGCTGAGAGGTCCTGGGTGAGGTCCCGCCTCGCCCCGCCCCTTGCCCATGGTCCGAGGGCACCCGTGGCCCTGGCCTTCTGATCGGGATTAGGTGGTGTCTGCCCTGGGCCTTGCATTCGAGTCTTGCCACCCTGAGGGCCTCTGGGGATGGGGTGGGGTGATGTTACCTTCGAGGCCCCCTGCCACAGCCGAGAGGGGTGGGACTGGGGGGTCATCCTGCCCTGGGTCCCGTGCCCGTCTGACCCCGCCTTGAGGAAGGAGCTGCGGGGAGCAGGTGCACTGGCTAATGAGGTGATGGGGGGCCTGGCCTGGGGGAGACAGGAGCATCTTCCATCTGGAGCAACAGAGACCCCCAATTCCTATGGGGAAGCCCCACCTCCAGCCCCTCCGAACGTCACCCTGACCAGGGTTGGGATCAAGCCTGCAACCCAAGCACCTGCCCTTGATCGGAATCAAACCCATGATCCTCTTCGGCCCTCGGACCCACGCACAATCCGCTGAATCAGACAATCCGTACGTTTAAAAGAATTTAATTTCCTTTTAATTTATGAAACAAAGGAGCCATTCACACCCCAATCATGGGACGCAATGCTGCTGTTCCCAGGGTCGCTGAGCCTGGTGGTGGGACAAATACGATGGACGTGTGGCGGTGTGCGTGTTGGCCGGGGCCACCCGGTGCTGGGCGCTATGGACTTTCTGGGTGTCACCTGGGTCCGGTCCTCCCCCGAGCGCCCTCCCTCCGGCCGGCGGGCGCTGTGTGGAGGCGGACGGGACGTGCCGGTGTCTAGATTACAGACGCAGGCCAGGGGCCCCTCTCGGGCGGGTAACGTGTTAGTAGAGATAATTACGGCCTCGGAAGGAAATTGACAGGTTTAATCATTTTGTGCCCAAACAGATTTGTTTTCAGACAATTCCGAATCCATTGACATTTCACAGGGCACGGCGACGGTCCCGCCATGGTGACTGGCCCCCCCGCCTCCGAGGGCGTAATTAGCTCATCACAATATATTTTTCTCACATCAGATGGAGGGCCCAGATGTCGGTACGCCTGGCCATATTGTCCTGCCGCGTCTCCTCCACGGACGGGGACAGAGAGCACGTGAGGGACGCTCCGTCTGCAGCTGGCGAAGCTGCCGTTGGCCCTCCTCAGGCCACTGAGGGTCCTGCCCCCTCGCTGTCCCCTGAGCTGGTGGCCCAGTGCTGGCCTGGGTGGCCTGGCTCTGTGTCCAGCCAGGCAGGCCAGGGGGAGGCGTCCGAGCTCAGCTCTGAACAGGGTACCCCGAGAATCTTGTCATGGGTGGGTTTCCGGACCCCCATCATGCTGCTGAGACATTCGTGCGTGGCTCTGGATGGTGAGAGTGGTCCTTGAAGTCATGGGAGACCGAGAGTCAGTGGCGGCGGTCGGTCCGTGATGACATTCAGGGAGGCGAGTTACAGGCGGAAACTCACGATGGCGCTGAGGCCCTGGCGTCCACACAGATGGGTCTTTCTCCGCTCGGAAAAGGGGCCCCGGGCCCTGCCGGCGTGGCTCCGTGGCTGGGCGTCGACCTAGGAACCAGGAGGTCAGGGTTCGATTCCCGGTCAGGGCACACGCCCACGTTGGGGGCTCCGTCCCCGTGTGGGGCCTGCAGGAGGCAGGTGACCCATGGTTCTCTCTCATCATTGATGTTTCTCTCTCTCTCTCTCTCTCTCCCGTTCTCTCTGAAACCAATAAAAATATATTTTAAGAAAATGAACCCTTGCCAGTGGTGATGGAAGGGCGGGTGCCTCCTGATGCCCGGAGGGCTTCAGGGAGGAGGTGGCGTTTGCCGGCGGGTTCCGAGGAGAGTGCTGGGCTGGTGGGGGGACGCCGGTAAAGCTGTTGATGACAGTCTAATTGGGAGGGAGGCCATGTAGGATGCCACGAGGCTGAGGGGGCCTCTGTGGACTCGGGGGGAGACTGGAGCAGGGACCGCCTCTGGGCTCACCCTGCCAGTGGGGACGGGACCACACCCCGGC